>NC_081521.1:33245484-33931734 GCF_030273125.1 Centropristis striata | reverse complement strand
CTGCAGCTCCATTAAGAATCCAATGGTCCCTCAGTGTTTCATTGATTAGAGGGAGAGGAGAGTGATTGGGGGAGAAAATGGAGGGAGACAGGGGGCCTATGGGCAGTAAGGGTTAGTATTTAATGGCTCCCTTCCCTCCCGACTCAGCCGTCTTCCTCCCTGAAGCTCACTCTACCTCTCCCTTTCACCTTTCCATTCATTTTAAGTTCTTTTCAAACATCAATAGCTGCAGCTTCATCTAGCATTCACACGTGCAGAAACACACGTGTACACGCACGTAAGCCAGGGGGGAAAAATGCAGAGCAAGCTGCACTGTACAGCGCTGTAGATCATCCACAACCCATTTTCTTAGAGCTTTATGGGGTTACAATAAAGTCTAGTTATTGTGGAAGCAGATAGTCCCTTAGCCCTCATCATAAACTGATTTCTCCTTCACTGAGCTGATGAGGGCAGAAAGCAGAGAATAGGTTGGAGGAGGGAAAAGGGAGAGCACAGAGCGAGGGGATGGTGGGAAGGGGGATACAGAATTTTAAAAAATATTGTGAGAGAAGGATAAAGAGCAGCAGAGTGGATGAGGATGGAGGTCAAAGACAGGAGAGTTGTATGTCCAGGGAATATTCAGGGGGACAGCAGTAGCACTGATCAATATGACAATAAGCAGAGGACAGCCAGGGTCTACCCAGACTTCAAGACTTCAAGAGACACACATTGCAGAGAATTTGCAATTTGCAAGAGTTGTCATTTTTACATTTTGGTGTTGTACGGATAAAAGACATGACATGGTGTTTTAATTATTAGTTCGATTTAGATTTGCTCATAGGTGAAATAAAATAAGAATTTTTCCCAACATGTCAGACTGAATGACAAGCTCGGTGAATGTGTTTCAGAGCGATGTAGAACAGGCTTAAAATAAAAATAGAATGACACAGTTTTATATTTCATGTTTCTGTTTGAGCTTCAAAGGACAGCATTTCACTTCCCTGCTGTGTTCTTTGAATAAAATGTATGGAGCGTTAATCCTTGTTAATATCAACACATTCGGGGAGTTTAACCTTGGACTATGAAAGACAAATTGAAGCTTAAAAAAAATCCTCACAGAGCCTCATCTGGCATCACATGAACAGGAATATACTTCTCTGAAATGTGTAGTGCCAATTCTCAGACACAAGTGCGATTATGAAAGTGAATTGACCGAATGAAGCCCACGCTACAACTGTTTATCAGTCTATCCATCTGTCACAATGCCGTGTTACTGCCAAATTGGTTTGACACTCAACAAGTGCATCTCCAAAGAGCTTTGCATCCATGACCAAGGTAGCTTTCAGTGTGTTTGTGATATTGTGCAATTCGACAAAAGCTTTTACATCTAAGTAGAAAACAGTTTGACCACCTCTGGCAAGAGCAGACTTGCAGTGCACACTTCCAACCAGACAACGAGCAGTTTGCAGCTTTTGAAAGCTGAGTAAATGGTTGCCATATTAAAATTGTTTATAATTAGAGCAACAATAGAATCACAGTTTGTGTTGTCAGCATGATTGGTTCAGTTTCAGCCAACATGGAAACCGACAGTCAATCATAATGTTCTCTCTTTCTTCACCATCTATTCTGACACGTCTCAAGTTAAAGAACAAAAAAGGGAAATCAGAGACTGCAGCAATTAATTAACCCAGCGTGATTTTTTTCCCATGAAGAAGCAGGCAGGAGTTAATCAAATAGATGCCTACTATTCAATTTGTTCATAATTTCTACAAGGCCAAGTCTAGCTCTCCTTAATATCTCCTCCTGGACTCTAAAGCTAAAAAGTCCCCAGTCCATCACAAAGCGTCAAAGCCGTCACTCTGTTAAATCCTACCTGTGCCCTTATGTCAAACGGAACAGCCACTCAGCGATTATGATCTTGTTTAACATCAACACTTGCCTTTTGAAAATAGTGTTATTGATTTGTCACAGGACTGCAAATAGAGTAACCTCTGTAAGCAGAGCCACTTACTTTTTGCAATTCTCTGCTCGTAAAACACATGAAAATGCCAATCTGCACTAACAAAACTTTCTCTGCCAAACAGTTACTGATCTATAGGAATTGTTTGTTGTGTTTAAAATGTATAAAAACTAATATTTTAATATATTAAAAAATATTTCATCTATTTATCAATAGAGATAAATACATATTTATCTCTATTGGATTAGAAACCAGGCCTTTAGTAGGGTGGTGCACTGAGTCGATGGACGCTTTCGATTCAAACTGTTTTAATTTTAGAGCCAGAAGCCTACTGGGTTTACTCCCGTTACAGTAATAGTTTTGCCTAGTTCTGTGTATGATAAATTCAGCTTGTCTCCGTAGTAGATCATTCAGCTCTTGTCTAATGATCTGCAAGTTGTCACTGACTGCGTTGGAATAGTTTCTCTTTAGAGCCCTCTCCAGACATAAGCATTTCTCTTCTAATTTCTTGATCCTAAGATTCCTAACCTTTTTAATTTGTGATGCATACGATGTAGTAAAATCACATATAAAACCCTTTGTTGCCATCCATACCAACCTAGCGTCCTCAACAGAGCCCACATTATCTTGAAGGAACGTGGACACTTTAGTTAGTTAGTTAGACAAATACAGTGTCATTTAGAAGAGAGGTGTTGAAACGCCATCTCTGAGACTTTTTGAATTCGAAACTGAGGTCAATGCTGAGAACTAAGGGGTTGTGGTCAGCCAGTGTGGCTGGGAGAAATTTAATAGGTATTACGCAATCCTTCAAACCACGCGACAACAGAAAATAATCAATCCTTGAGATTGACTTATGATATGCAGAGAAACAAGTGTAATCATAAATGCCCGGATTTTGGGACCGCCAATCATCAAAAAGGTTCAAGTTGTCTATAATTTTATTCAGGGCCGTAGAGGCTGATTGCTGGCTATGTGTAAATGAGCTTGTAGATCGGTCTAACTCAATATTACAGACCGCATTCATGTCACCTCCAAGAACCAATTCACATTCTGCAAGATTCAGTAATTCCTTTGTAAGGTCAGGATAGAAATTATCTTCAAAGCCTGCTGGGGCATAGACCGATATAAATGCAACCTTTGTACTATATATGCTACCCGCCCAGATTTATCGTTACTAGTCCTGTCAATTTTCACAGGTAAATTCCTCTTGAACATTATCATCACTCCTTTCAAGCTAGACCCACCGCTGGAAGAGAGACCACCATATATTGTTTATTTTGCATTCTCTGGGCATCCCCTTGTTTGAGGTGGGATTCCTGAATTAGCACTATATCAGCCTTTGCTCGTCGCATCAATTCTTGACATTTAACCCTCTTGACATTGACATTTAAGCCCCGGACATTCAAACTCAGGATAGTTAATTTAACCATTATCAAAGATCACTGTGTTTACTTTCCAGCTGCACACTTGACCGCAAACCAAGTATCCAAACTTACAGTCCAGTAAGAGGCCCACCCCCACCCGATTGCTGCCTTGCCCATATCCCAAAACATGTGTTTCTGTGTAACTTGACCACTGCATAACGCAGCTCATTGAGACTCCAAGACTCAGGTATATCCCACTTGTAAACATAACTGACCTGACAGGTATTAAAACAGCTGAAACATATAAACATAAAGCCCATTGTTGACTGGCACAGGCTATGTCACATGAAAAAATAACTGAAATTGTCCCTCTGAAACATAAACATTAATGTATGGCAGGGTCAATGTTCTCTCGTAGGTACAATAACCAGTATAGCCTGAGAAAGGACTGACAACCCTCAGTGTTGAATTAGTATGGGACAGTTAGATGTCCTTATTAAACAAGACAGCTCTCACAGTGATACCTGGGCCAGGTATCCAAATATGACCAAATATGTGCCAATACTCTCTTCCCGCACCATCCCACCCTCCTGCTCCATCACCTCCCCGTTCCCCTTTGAGAAACTCTTTTGCGTCTTCCGGAGTGGAGAAGCTGCGCTGCTTGCCATCCAGGGTGATCTTCAGAGTGGCCAGATAAATCGTGAAGGATAAGATTCCCTTTTCGCGTAGACACTTCTGTACACCCACAAATGTTTTCCGCCGTTGGCTCGTATGGGCACTGCAGTCAGCATAGAAACGCAGCCACTTGCCGTCATCTTGTATAGGGCGCCGTTCAGTATGGCGTTGCAGTCTCCGTGGCGAAGCAGCCTCAGTATCATGGTCTGCGGGATGTTCCCCTTCCTGTGTGGGCCGTAAATACGATGGGCTCCCTATATCTCAATAGTTTGGTTGCCGAGCGAGGGTATCCACTTAGGAAGCATTTGTTGGAGAAAAGTGATCGCGTTGTCGCCCTCTCTGCCCGTACTGATTCCTGTGATCCGAACATTGTTTCTCTGGTTGTGGTCCTCCAATATGGCGAGCTTCTGTTGAAACTTCTCGATGCCGGTGGTGTTGTCTAATGCCTGGCGTTTCATGGTCCGCGTGTCGGCTTGTACCCTTTCAACTTTGGACATCAGGCCCCGAACAGTATCCATATGGGCGTCCAAGTCTTTCCTGCTTAACATCCTATATAGTTCTCACTACTAAGTATTAGACTGTCAAGGTCTTAAGCATCAAACTATCACTAAAAGTGGGGATATCCCACGTGTTGTTTGTTTTCTTGCAAACCAAGATGAAAAAAAAAATAAAGTAATTTTTCTCACAATTTAATGGGTGAAAGGGAGAGAGATTTTGTATATACCATGCTGTAGGGTTTGACCCATTATTTGACCACATTTCCTTTTTTTCAAAGCATTTGTAACTGCCCTACATCGGCAGTTCAGTTTGGTCCCTATCTGTCTTAATATCACTCCTAAGGGCGGAGCTATTTGGCCGACTTGATCTCCCATACATCACAATTATTGGCACACATTGCCAAGCCGCAAAACGAAAGAATCAACACACAAAGGATACTCTGCTAAAATAAGTTTAATATTAAGTAAACATGCTCATAAAGAAAGAAAGAAGCAGATGACAAAGAAGTAAACAAGAAATTATCCCTCTTAAGTAGTAAGCAGTGGACAAGGTATGTTGTTTTATTGAATTATTTGGCGTAGCATTGTGTTGAATTGTTTACAAGCTGGGCACGTGCTTTTCATGCAATGCGTAAATGTTTATTCTTAGTTTTTGTGATTATACAATTGTATTGTAAGCTAAACTCGAGGCTGCGGGCTTTGTGTGGTGTAGGTATATTGTGTTGTAGAGTAATGTGCCATCTGTTTGCTGGAAAGACATACATATCATTTATAACCTGCATTTTAATGTAATTTTTTTTTAATGTTATTCTCTCTTTTTAACCAAGTTCACGAGTTGGTTGGTACTGTAAAATAAACCCCGTAGTTAACCACAATCTCGGACCTCGTGTACTACTTGGGAGCTACAGCATTATTACGACCGCGGCAACAACCACTGAGATGCCATGCTTCTTTGTCCAGAGGCAGCGGCTGATGTTACACAAACTTTACAGCAAACAGTGGTTTGCTCAAGGTGGGACACTGCGAAACCAAACCACTTCCAGACGACTGAGGAAACCCCGCACTTTCGCCTCACAAAATCTGGCTCCAGGAACCCTCCCACAGTCCAAAGACATGCAGCTTACTAGTGTGACTGAGAGCGTGAATGGTTGTCTGTCTCTATGTGTCTTCCCAGCCATAGTTTGGCAACCTATCTAGGCCTCTCGTCCAATGTCAGCTGGGATCGGTTCCAGCCCTTGTGACCAGGATAAGCGGTTAAGGATAATGAATGAATGAAGAATACTGTGAACAACGGGACAATACAGTGGTGGTTCCACATTTTAATTAAAAGAACAATTAAAAGAACAATTTAATTTTGTACCAAACCATTAATTGGAATAACTTAATTTAATCAATCCTACTGCTCTTTATTATTAGAAAGTGCTGTTACAATCAATCCCTGGCTGCAATGATGGTGCAGGGACACTGAGAGCTTAGATGCAGATGACCTAGAAACACTGACCAATCCAAGCAGACTGGGTTTTTCCGGGGGGGGGGGGGGGGGGCTTGAGGAGACAGGTGAAAAAATGAAGTCCTTCAGACAGGTTGAATATAGGTATATACAGACAGACAATATGAGAAAAATAATGTGATCTTGGACATTAAATCCTGTGTTCTAGTAAAAAGCCAAAATAAAGGTATGAACCTGGAATTTGAGCATGATATATTCCCTTTTAAGCTCACACGAAGTACAAAGGGACACTGCAGTCGCCAAAAATAAGTAGTACTTGAACTAAGAGAGATGAAATTGTGAATAAAATGCAGAGATTATATTTGGGTCAGTGCTGGGTCCTCTCAAGGTCTCACACAACGGAAATCGATTGCTGCGTCTTTTAAGACAGGGATCGCACTGTACCGGACCACAAATTATCAGAATGAAAACAGCATTTGGATTGACTGATAGATTTGCCTCGTGCACTCACCTGTAAAAGACTCCATCCTTTATCCCCGAGCCTCACACCATTCTCTGAGGTTTGGAAGGGGGCAATTGAATTACCCCCACCCTCTCTGGCCCATAGCGAGTGATATGAGACTGGATTCCATTACACAAACTCTATCTAACCCAGACCGCGGCCTATCTAAACCTCATATCCCTGACAACACTCCATACATCAGCCACAGGCTAATACACTCTAATAGGCAGGGGCCTCACCCATAGATATACCACATGACCTGTCTCTCTTTCTCACTCACAATGGCTACCATTTGTTTGCCTTTGCCTCACTATCGTACTTCATTCTTTCTTTTATTTTTGTTTCACTTGTTGTTTCACCATTTATTCAGTTTGTCCCCTTCTTCTTATCTCCAACACTTCAGTTCATTTCCAGTTGCTCTCTTTTTCACCCTGTCGCCATTGCTGCTCCTCCATCACTCTTAGTTTGACCGTTGTCATTGTACTGAAATAGCAAATTACAGAGGACAAGTAATGATTAGTGGGTGCTTCTCTTCTAAGGGTTGTTCTCTCATTTGTACGTCTTCTGTCATCCTCACCTACAGAATACTCAGAAAACAGTGTTTCCCCGAGGTACGAGGGAGCGAAGGGGGAAGCTAACACAATTAAACACTCATTCTACAACCTTTGAAAGCCACATTAGCTACTCTCCTGCATGGCACTTGCTACCTCCAACAAGGAGGTTGTGTTTTCAGGGGCAGGTAAAATATAACCTGCACAAAGTTTATTATTTTTTGCACTTACCTGCAAATTAGCACATAGCAAAGTCTAATATTCTTTACCTCCGCTAAGGAGGTTATGTTTTTGTCTGTTTTGTTTGCATGTCTGTCAGCAGAATTATTTTTTTAAACAAACTTGAACTGGATTTGAATCACTGGGCGGATACACAAATTATTCACTTTTGTTAACATTGCAGGATACAGCATTTTTGCTGCATTCTGGTGTCGGGATAATATAAGCTGAAGCATGAGTTCCCAATCATCTTTCATGTCTAACCTGATCCTTTCTTTTGCTCTTAGTTAAATCAAATACTGGAAACAGCCATCAACGTGACATCTTTCAACTTTAATTGTCTATTAAATTCTATAAGCACACAATACAGTTTCTACAACAGTTTTCTTTTAAATGGTAAATGGACCTGCACTTATATATCGCTTTTCTAGTCGCTTTGCGACCACTCAAAGCACTTTACACTACAGACTGCACTCATTCATCCGTTCACACACACATTCATACTGGTGGCAGAGGTTACCCTAAACGGTGCCACCTGCCACCATTGGGAATTCATTCACACACCGATGAACGCAGCATCAGGAGCAATTTGGGGTTCAGTATCTTGCTCAAGGATACTTCGACATGTAGGCTGCCATGGTCAGGGATCATACCACCAAGCCTCTGATCGGTGGGCAACCCGCTCTACCAACTGAGCCACAGCCGCTCCTTCTAACTACACATGTTCCAGGTTTTTTTAGTATTTTCCCTTCAAATTCAACAAGATAAAAAATTCAAAAATGTTTTTCTTCTGTATAGACTTCTCTTTCTTCCCTGTCCTAATTAATTAATCATTTTACACCATTCTCATCCCGCCTCTCATAGTCAGTCAGGTCATGCATTGTCTCTTGACCCAACCAATCTGTATCCCACTTTCAGCATCCAATTATCCATGTTTAAAACTACACCCTTATTATCCCTATAGGTATCGATAGGTCAGCACCCTCAATAAACTGTGTGTCTGTGAAACCTAGGTACCCCATAAGAAAAAAAAAAGAAAGAAAAAAAGTTTTTATCCATGAACGTGAGGTTTAAATAGGGTTGCAAACAGGTATAAAATTTCTGGTAAATTTCCATGAACTTTCCATGGGAAGTTAAGCTGGGGAACTTTGTAGATATTGAAAAATTGGAATTATGGAAATTTATGGGAATTTATTGGACATGTACAGGAATTTACTGAAAATTTGGAGAAATTTAAACAAACTGCATCATATCCAAACAATTAAAAACATTTTGTTTTGTCATAAGCATACATGCAACATAATACAATTAAAAACAAAACGTTTTAACTGATTTATTTGTAAGTAGAACTTAATCAATTTTTAATTATTTTATTGAACAATCAATTATTTATTTTCTTGTTGAGTTAAATACTCACCTCAAGTATATTTAAGTTCCCTGTTAAGGGCCAACCTTCAATTTTGTAAATTCCCAGTTTTTTCCCCGTTTATTCTTATAAATTCCTGTTAATTCCCATGGAAAGTTGCCTACTTAAAATATTCCTGGAATTTTACAACCCTAACTCTAAACACAATAAAATGCATCTTCTTTAGAGCATCCATGTTGTTTCCATAAAATGAAATAAAGCTCATGAATACACCAAAGTCACAAACTTCCTAACTCAGGAAATGAGACCATCAAAGGAGCACATGCATGAACCACTGGCCTAAGTGGAGGTCTGAAAAAATGTGAATTGTCTACTCTGTGATTTAAAGATTTAATAGGTTCTTTCTTGACCCATGCTACACCCTTCCACCAGGTCTTATAAGAATCATTCCAGTAGTTTCAAACTGAATTTTTAACATAATCTCCTTGGCAGAGATCATAAATATTAGCCTTTACTGTGTGTCCGTGTGCACGTAAGTAAAAAAAAATAATAAAATGTGTTCATGCCATATTTTTCCTGCCCCCAAACCATCCCTCTTCCTCCTCTCTCCTCTTTTTGTATTCCTCCCCCTTCTCTCATCTACCATTCCCAAGATATCGCTCTCTCCCTCTCTCTTCTGTTTCCTTCCAACCTTACATGTCTCTCTCTCTCTCTCTCTCTCTCTCTCTCAGTCCCTCTTCTGTTTCCTTCCAACCTTACATGTCTCTCTCTCTCTCTCTCTCTCTCTCTCTCTCTCTCTGAGAACATCAAAGGGCTGTGTCAGTACCAAAGCTCAGCTCAACAGTGGAGTGGTTGACCTTGGACGCTCACTAACAACCCAGGAGAAAGGGGGAGAGAGTGAAAAGAGAAAGAGAAGAGGAAAAAGAGAAAGAGAGGGAGGGAGAGAGAGATCACACACATACAGGAATACTAACCAACCATAAGACAGGAACCTGTGAGGCTCACATGCATTGAACCTGTGCTGTTTACTGTAAATTGTTGCGAAAACACAAATCAGGAAAATTCACAGACAAATATGAAAATCTCAGGATGTCATTTTTCTTACAGTTGTGACCCTCCTAGGACCCTGTACAGATGAGGAAGAATCTCATAAGAAAAAAAATTAAGGCTAAGTCAGAATCTTGATTGATTGTCTTGAAGTGTTTCACTGCCAACAAGATCTCCAACCTAAACAACAGAATAGACCTTTTGTCAATCCACCCCATAACGACACATATCAAAATTACCTATTTGAGTGTTTTGTGGCTCGCAGTTAGGGATGGGTACCTTTCACATTTGAACCGATACGGTACCGATACCCAGTACCAGGGAATCGGTACCGGTACTCAACGGTACCAGTTTTCAGTACTTTTGCGTTTGTTTATGGGGTAATAAATGTTAATTTGTTTAATAATAAAAATCTATTTTTTTCAATTCAACATATTTATTTCTCAAAATATAAACTTTAAAAAATATATCAAAACAATATAAAATCCAGGATGAGCAGTGCTTTATTGTTGAGCGAATGTGCATTTTGTAACATGAAGGTTGCAGTGTTACCAAAGAATACAGAGGAGCGCTCTCAGGTGGCAAGTGCACGGAGGAGAAAAAAAAAAAGGTTGCAAGTGCACGTGTGATTTGTTGTGATGACGTCGTAGCTGTGCGGCGCAGGACCGGTCAGACAGTATTGTGGGCATAGCATGATGGAATAAATAAAGTTGAGTCGGGCTGCTCTGTGCACATATCGAGGATGACGCAGGAGTCCGAGGGATTTAATTTCAGCGAGGCAGTTTGGAGTAAATTGGCAGGTAATATTCCTGAATTGAAGAGCGGAGTATTAGCGGAGGACCGGAGATGTAGCAGCTAGCTGTTAGCTGTTAATGACCGGTCTACAGAAGAATGGAGAGAGCAAACGGAGTAAGGCCAAGCCCGGGTAGACATTGGAGAGATAGCAGCTGGTGGCTAGCAGGCCTCGAGCCGGGCTGTTCGTCTCTGCGCCGGGTTGGAAGAGGGCAGCAGCTAGTGGCTAGTGACCGCGGTGAGCAGACAGGACCGGACGAGGAGGTAAATAAAAAAATAAAAAATAGTGCCATCGTCAGCACGCTTGTTAATCAAAGACGTTAAATGAAAACAGGTTGAAATCAATGATCAGTATAAAGTTAACGCCGTCTAGGTACCGAAACATGGTACCGTTTGATTTTACATGAATCGGTACTCGGTAGTACCGACGGAATTCGGTCGGTACCTATAAAAGTACCGAATTCGGTACCCATCCCTACTCGCAGTACATACATACACGATCAGTTCATGGTTGCAGTGTCGGTGAATTAAGGCTACAAAACCTAGGTTTACGGCAAAAAACTTCATGGTTAGGAATTATAAAAGACAGTTTAAGAAAGTAAATAAATGTATGTAAATGCCGGAAGTGAAGTAATTACGACGGTTACGTGAAACATGGATGGTATGTAAAAATTGAAGTTACGTTAAAAGTCGTTTCATTTTGTTTTCACACGGGACACAAACTCCGTTCTCCTGGGTGAAAGTTCACCATTTGTTCGACCCATCCATCTCCATTCCCTCCCACCCCAAGTTTGGCAATCGTCATATATAATCTGCATTGCCGTCAATCACTACTACTACGTAAGATAGATGGCGGTGGAGGAACGTCTAAAACATAAATATGAGTTGTATTTTGCTGCATGTACAAATGGCCTATACTGTCATTTTTGAGGGGAGACCAGTCTCTTCACTGCAGTGGGCAGAACGCCAAGTCGAATAAAAAAAAAAAAATCTTCACTTGTATTAAGTGTTGCTTTATAACTTTGAAATATAGTTGGTGCATTAAGCCTCACCGCCAAAGACATGTAAAATCTCAAAGTCAAAACAAACCTCTGCATATTTTTCAGAAGGTAGGCTTGGTTGGCATAAGTGCACAAATCTGTGCGTTTGAGCCAGGGATTCCACCTGACATGTCAACAAGTCTGTGATGAAGAAACTATGCGCTTGCATCCGTGTTGCATCATTAACAAGATACACACACACACAACCATACCGTGCACACAGAAACCCACACACACAAATGCATTTTACAGCATTGCATGTGTTACAGTTAACAGTTACAAAATGTACAGATGCACAGAAAACACGCACACTCGCTCACCCACAAAAGTCCTGAATCATAAATAATGCACCTACATACACTAATGAGCCTAAAGTAGTCAGTCACAAAGTGTTCTGCAATATAAATGAGAGTGCAGACAACAAAAAAAGATGGGGACATTGGTAATAAATCACCTACAAAGAAAGAATGATACAAATTTATAGAAAACCTCAAGAACATCAAGAAAAATGAAATACAGACCATTGTCTGATTCTGTCACTTGATTTTTGGATAAATCCTGAGGTAAGGTGTTACTGACTTTTTTTGAAGGATGGAATGGAAACTATGTGAAGTAAAATCAGAGTTATGTAGAATAAAACTTCTGATATCTAACTCTGAAGAATTAAACCTTAGACAGTATAGAAACAGATTAGTCCCACTTACACCAGACGAGAAAACAATTAATCATTCTCTATTGACTTTGCAATACGTGAAGTTGCCTTCTTGTCAATTAGGAGTTAGTCATTTCTCTGTTAGCAAACAGAGAAATAACTAAAACCTGCTGCATGGACAGATGCATGACCAGCAGGGTACACAACCCATAACTAAGTTTTTATGATAAACTGGAAAAAAAGGTTATTTTCCAGAGATGTTCTCTATTACAGTGAATTCCATGTAAAAATGCAAAAAAAGACAGTATAAAGTCTAGCAGCAAAACACTTTCTGTCACTATTCTACAGATTTTATATACAAGTATAAATACGTATAAATATATTTATGAAATATATCCACATTATTAAAGAAATTATCTGTAAAATGGTTCTTTAACATAAAAATGAAGTCACTTAACTGACATTTGGATATTTGAACTGTTTTTCTGTTGGTCAAGTTAAAGCATTTGGGCAATTAGTAACTTATGTTATCGTGCCATGTGGATCAATCAGAGAGCAATGCTGTATTATGTTTCCAATTGCATAACTACGACGTAGTCTCCTCAACCTCACCCATAGGTTTCCGAAGAGCCATTCTAGGCTCAGTGTGGATGCTCCTGCTATAGCTATCTTGGAAACCTCTCAGCTTACCCAAAAATGGGCAAAGAGGTGCAGCGAGGGTGGAGCTGAGGCGGACAGCACCCACCTGTCACTCAAAGCAGTCACGCCATTAGATATGCATACGTTTAATCCTTATTGCAATTCACAGATAGATGCGGTTTAATAAAAATCACCTCCAAACAGTTTTCATGAAGGAGGAAATTAGCAGTTTGGCCGTTTTCATACAGGGTTCTATGGGGATTGACACGCTTTTGGAGCCAGCTTCAAGTAGCCGTTCGAGGAACACAGTTTTTGGCACTCCCAAGTTGGCTTCATTTCTCAGCTCTGGAGGAAGCCACTTGCCATCAACTGATTGTGAAAAAGAAATAAACACACTTTTGCACCTTTGCATGAAAGTTTTGAGTGCCAGATGCGTTGGAAAAGCCACCGTCAGGACAGAAGCTATAAAAAGATCCATGGACAGAGCGGTGTGCATGATCCTTTTTTATCTCGCTTTGAAGAAGACATTGTTTTCCCATCTCCTCCTCTCCTTCCTTCCTCTTTTCTCCTCCCCCCTGATGTCAGTGACTCCTCATCAGGGACCACATTAAAACTCAATCAATTACACACACACACACACACACACACACACACACACACACACACACACACACACCTCCCAGCAACTGTCTCTCTATGTCATCCCTGGGCTTAATGCCAGCATCTCTCTCCCAGTCACTCTCTGCGCAGTGTTGTCCTCATCTCTCTCATTGTGATCCTGTGGCCTTGTTGGCCCTGGCATTCAATTTAGCTGTCATCCAGATGCATCCCTCTCTGCACACACACACACATACACACACACAGGCACATACAGATGGATTTCCTGTCAGGACAGTTTGAGACCAATCAGACTGTGGTATTGGAGTATGCCCAGATGAGGGCTAAAGGCCATCAAGGGACCCCCACACACAATGAAGTACTCCCTTTAATCCTGCACACACACACATGCACAAGCACACACACAACAAAATGCATGCATGCCAAAAGCCATATACATCATAAAACACAAAAAAGCACACAAACACATGCATAGTCAGCTTCAATAAAACTGCACTTACATTTACCACCAGTGGTATTAAATTTGAATGCGTTAAGCCTGCATGCGTATGTATGAGGAATGCAGACAAGTCTTCTTCTGTGTGTGTGTGTGTTTGTGTGTGTGAGGGGTGCGCGCTAAGTTGCCTTTAGGCGCCATCAGGGTGTCACACAATATGGCTAAGCCCCAGTCCCACAGGAACTGAACAGCGTCTACTCAGTTTCCAAGAGATCAGCAGAGCCAGGCAGAGAGCAGAAAGAAAAGAGGACGAGTGACAAGAGAGGCAGGGAGGGACGGGGACAAAAAGTGAGTGACAAAAAGAAAGAAAGAGGGACAGATACAAAAAGAGAGAGTTTTTGAGAGACATGTGAGTGAGTGGAAAGAGAGGATGGAGGGAATGTTGTTCAATATGCGTCAATATGAAAAGCGTTTTTTTACAGGACATAAAATGCAAAATAAATAAAGTTTAAAATGATTTTAGCCATTTATTATTCATTATTTATTTAAATGATCAGAAATTAACTGATACTGAACAGACAGCATTGGTGTTTATTTAGTTGTATCTTATTCATGCATTTATTTTTTTCTGTTTTGTTTATTTCTAGAATTGGTTGACAATTTTATAATTATTTTTATAACTATTAATTAATTTTATGTTTAACATAATATTTAATATTATTTTATCAAGTTATTTGTGCCTTTGCATAGTCAAACTGGTGCAAAAGCCACATAATAAAAAATAATAATAAAAAAGCACTATTTGCTATCTCAGTAATCTGTACATTTTTCCACTCTAAAATCAGTATTGGTGTCAAAAACCCCATATTGGATGGTCTCCTGCAAACACTCATTATTGGGCAGCTCACAGAACTGTGAAGAGTAATATACTGAATAATAAAGTTTAGTTCTGTCACAGAATGATTCATTTTTCATAATGCCACAACACACCAGAGCAGTATATTCAAGGGAATCACAAAGGACATATTAAACATCTTTGCACCAAATCCAACTAACATTCAATAGTTTGTCTGACTTTTGGATTATTGATCTAACCCTGGTTATTTTTTCTAATAATGGTGATAACACACACACATACAAGCATTTCCCTCATGTCCCTGCAGTCCCACTCAATCACAGACTACACTGCTTTATTTTTAAATAAATTTGTACATTTTTACAATTTGTACAAACTGTACTATAAAGCATTGCAAAGAAAATCAGACAAAACATGAAATAATTTAAATTGATTTGAAAGTTACTGTGCCCTAAAAAGAGGCTACTTGTTATCTGTGATGAAGTAGAAAGAATATCTTGTTTTCATGTTCATAGCTTTAAAAAATATGGCTACAAGGTGTAAAGATCACCAGTACTGGCAGAGTAGAACCCAAAAGCACGACACAGAGACAGTAGATCAGCAGGAAACTCAGTTTACTTAAATATTCAGGCAAAAAGGTCAAAAACGGGAGATCAGTCCAAACAGGCAAACGAATCCGACAAGGGGCAGGCAGGTATCCAAAATCCAATAAACAGGCAGGTTCAGAACAGGTAGATCAGAAAAAACAGACTAGGGTACGCTGGAAGGCTTGGTGAAAACACAAGAGAACAAGTGGAGGTGGACCAGTATAAATACAGGGGAACTAATGCGGGAATGGCCTGCAGGTGAGGAGATGAGCAGGGAAACCAGGTGAAGTGAATGAACTGATTGCCTGGCAAGTGGGAGTGGCAAGATCTGAAATGACAGGGGAGTTAATGATATGGCATGACAACAAAATTAACTGAATAAAACTAAGAATTGCTGAAAACCCTGACACAAGGTATACATTTAGTACAAAAAATGACTAATATTGACATTAGTAAAGCAAACTAACTATGTAAGACAGTCAAAACCCTTTGCATGAGAAAATATAGCCTGCATTACAGTGTTTCTTTAATGATTTCCTTCAGTTTTTTTTCTCTTGGAGGGGGAGAGGAGTATCAACATGAGATTTCTGTGGCAGAATTTGGACAGCCTCTCTTCATCCCTACCATGAACAAAACACTGCATTTCAAATTTAGTTTTTAACCAGCAGCAGCACTTTAGAAGTGTCGTCAACCTGCAATACTGAAATCGCTTGTTTTTTTCCACCCAAAGCATCTCTGCTCGCATCACTTGCCAGCATGAGCTGTCAGTGCAGATATCATTAATTGAGACTGCTTGCTGCTATTTACTTGTTTGTGCTGCTTCGCGGTTCACTAGCTCCTAATACCGTGCATTAGAAAATGGTTCCAGTGATGTAACAAGGCGCAATGGTGCATTTTTTTCATACCTGGAAAGCAACTGGTTATTATAAAGTAAAGATTAGAAATGGATCTGACTTTATATACTGTAGCTGATATCTCAGCATTGAAAAACGGTTTGTTAAAGCAGTAAAACAACATGTGACATACGGAGATGTGTGGTCAGTACGACACAGTGGCTGAGACTGGTGTGTACTTCCTCCTAATGTGGAAAATAAACCCTGATAATACCTTAAGTCTCTGAACCGCAAACAGTTTTATGGTTGACTTGCTCTCGTCACTTTTACTCGCTGTGCCCTTGTTTTTCACTGCAATATTCACTCACCGTCCACTTCATTATGTACATCTGTTCAACTGCTCATTGACACAAATATTTAATCAGCCAATCACATGACAGCAACTCAACACATTTAGTCATGTAGACATGGTGAAGACAAGCTACTGAAGTTCAAAGCAATTATCAGAATGGGGAAGGAAGGTGATTTAAGTGACTTTGAATGGCATGGTTGTTGGTCTGAGTATTTCACAAACTGCTGATCTACCAACCATCTCTGGGGTTTATAGAGAATGGTCAGAAAAAGAGAAAATATCTAGTGAGCGTGTTCAGAGTGATCACAAGTGTTGCCAATATTGAAAACAATGGCAGGCCACATATTGAACAATTTATATTTTCACCACTTCTACTTACAACTTCTCTTGTCCTCTCCTCTGTGTTCTGTGTAAACACCCTGCAGTTCAGTAAAGTCATTCATAGCTTCCCAATTGGGCAATATTTTATGTTTTTATAGGATCTGGTTAGTGCAAATGATTCATTTATTTTTTTAGAAATAAAGGTATTTTGAATAAATATTACTATTTTAAGCTTAAATGTGTTTCCCGAAAGAAGCATTTGTTACACATTAGTTGTTCAAGAAACGTCTTACAGTTTCTGGCTACGATAAATGGTGTGATTTTGTGGGGAGTTTTATGAAAAGATGCCTTTTAATCCCTCAGTAGGTTGTGGGGTTCAGAGGGTTAAAGCAGACAATAGCTTGAGAAAATAAATATACCAGCATGACACAGACAGTGCAAAACTGAGTAGGCCTATATACGTATGTGATTATATATACAAATATACAAAATACAAAATATTTAGATATTAGTTATCAAGAGAGAAATAACATGAAAAAGCCTTAATGTGTGTGTTTTGGTTCAAGACAGAAATACAGTAGTTCTGGGGAATTTTATTTTTTTGCCACATTCCCAGAGTCAGACACTAATAAATGCCCTAGACAGACCATTTCTGTATTTGTTGTAGTCTGATGTTAATGTCAAACAGCAATATTGAACTATCTTGGCTCAGTTGTTGGTGTCTATGGAACCAAATAACATAATCATGAACACAAAAGCATCCAGGAAATGAGTGAAACTGAGCAAGTAAACTTAGCAGGAGCCGCCTTTTCCTAAGCTTGTCTGAGGGCCCACAGTCCCAGACTGCCCCTCATCCAAATATTTTCATGGATTTACTTATATCAACAATTTTAACCAAACTGGGTTATGTGCAAACAACATAACTGTATGTGGCAATTCCAACATTATCTGTTTAACTTGAATTCTAAGTTCTAAGTCTAAGTTTCATTACACAGACTTGTGTAAATGTAACTTAACATTTATCTGCATTTAGTAAGACCAACTAAACACAATTTTCCAGTTCCAACTTAACTTACTTATTTTAGTTTGGTAACCAATGGGTTTTGCTTTGATTAATTGGTTTTAATTGTTACAATGGTAG
This sequence comes from Centropristis striata, assembly GCF_030273125.1. Classification (NCBI taxonomy): domain Eukaryota; kingdom Metazoa; phylum Chordata; class Actinopteri; order Perciformes; family Serranidae; genus Centropristis; species Centropristis striata. The sequence continues at coordinate 33,913,857 of NC_081521.1, read as the reverse complement.
CAAGTTGACTTGCTTAACCTGATTACTTCAACAATTTCCACACAGGGTAAAGTAAATTAAAATCATACTACTTTCTGTGAACAAGATAAATTGTTACCAATGAAACACAATATAGCACCACAGATAACTAACTTGGCCAGCTGCATGTTTACATTCATTCATTTTTATTTATTTTTTTCACAATGTTTTATAATTTTCAGAACAGAGTCAAGAAAGGCTAAACTGGGCCCAATTCACCCTTTCACACAGTTAAGGTACCTCTGACCTGTACTGTAAATTAACTAAAATGTATATTCATCTTTTATAACATAACTGTCATTTTTTCTGACTGACCCACTCAGCTTTAAGTGCCCTTTACTGAGAAATGCTTTAAATGTTAAAGAGCTTGTATGTCAGATGGACACCATTAACATGCAAATTATTTTTTCAAAATACAAATAAATTTGTGGGAAAAAAGCCCTATTGGCTCGTTGTAACAGAGACAGTTGGAGGCAGAAAGACCAGATTGTTATTATGACACATATTTCACAGTTAGTCCCATAAAACTGTTTTCCCCTCAGGTTTCCCTCCCACACAAACACCTCATATAGAGCTCTGCAGCCCGCTCTGACACAACATGTCTCAGCAGCTGAAATACATTCATGGAAAGTGTTACTAATTAATTATAAGAAATACTATTTCATTTGCTTCCATTTTGTGATTTTCATTTAAGTCCACTTGAAGCCAGTTAGTAAGTGTAGTTCACTTCTTTTTGTTATGTCATTTTCTGAGTTCAACATTGTTTTTCCTGTCACCTTCCTTAATCCACCCCCATGCCTTCCTAACCTCTGCAGCTCTAATTAAAAGTTCTGTCTTGATGACATTTGCTGTTAAAAAAAAGTCTCATGTCCTTCTCTTCCTTGAGAAGATTTATTGGTGTGTGCATTTATGTGTGTGTTTATGAACTGGTACATGCATGTGGATATGAATGTAGAAATCCTTCATATGCATATTTGCTTGCATGTGTTCGTTTCGCCCCGGGTTTGGGCCAGAGGTGCTGATTGCTAGTTGACCGCGGGGCTATTTTAAGGCCCAGTTTAATTTGCGGTGATTGATTGTGATAATTAATTTGCCGTAGGTAGATGATTGTGGTAATTAATTTGCTGCAGCTTGATGATTAAGGGTTGCTGGTGTCCCGTTGTGACCAGCACTGTTTGGCCGATTAGCTCCTTTGCTGCCACATTCATTTATTGTTAGAGTGCACCCCTGTTCGCAGCTGTAGCTGGGGCCCGCAGTCTCCCAAAGCATGTGACCTCATCCAGAAATACTTTGGGCCGACTACAGGCAGACGTAATATATAAATCTGACCCTGCAAATGAGAAACTAAATACACAACCAGGATCTCAACGCACCAATGCAAACACATGGATAAAATGTGCACACTGGGAGTAACATTTGTTTTAATCCGTTTTCCACAAACTCTTCAATGTATTCTTTCAATAGATTGTATTTGTATATTACAACACAGGCTCTTCAGAGATTTGTACAGCGAGATAGCAGAAATATCGCTATTTCTATCCTTCATTTGCCTGGTATTCCCCAAAGTCTCTGCAGGATTGGTGAGGTGGAGAGCTACTCCATCCAACCAAATGAGACTTGCTGCTCAAATGAGAACGAATGGCTTTTCTAACAGCGATATTATTAAACACACAGCACTGGTGTTTCAAACGCATTAGTGGGACTGATATGAAGTTGTTCGGCTGACTGGCGGAAACAATGAACTCTGGCTAACGTTATTAATCGGAATCATAAATCTATTTCTCATCTGGTCTATCAAATAATGAGGTAGAGGAAACCAAGCAAGGTTTTCCATTAAAGCGTGGAATGGCGCACAACAGCGTAGATGTTCACACAGACACACACTCCTGCACACACACAAAAGAAAAAGAGGAAAATGGAAAGCAAAATGGGAAACAGTAGAGGGGGAATAGATTTTTTGACATCTTTATGTAAGAAATTCATTTATGCATGGCCCAAGATGGACTTGGGTTTATTGGTTTCTTTATACTGAAATGAAATTCAATGCAGAGCAAAGTAGAAGAATGGAGAGAGAAGGACTTCTCTATTTACATCAGGAAACAGTGTGAGGCGTATTTAAAATGCTGTAATGAAATTACAGCAGGGATTTTGATTATCAGTCTTTTCAGGCTGCAAGGAAAACATCTCCAACAACAGATGAATCATTAGCAAGAGGGGTGGGAAAAAAACAATTTGCCAGACTAACAAGCACTGCAACACTCCATAAGAAGGAGTGCATTCACAAGCAACTACTGCTGTTTGCTGGGGGTTTGTACTCCTGTGCGTTTGACTAGTCCCAATCTGTGAGCGCTCTCATGCTGAAAAAGTCCAATGCATATCCAAATGAGACCTACATGGTATGTGTGTGTGCTGTGTACACTGTAAAAAAAATTTAAAAAATCACAGGAACGAAGAACACAGTAAAATCAACTCGTCATATTCATTAACTTAATGTAAATGTGAGTTTATTATTTTTTTCCTTAATTTTCTAAATGTATATGTATGTATGTATGTATGTATATGTATTTTTATTAATTTTGTTTACTTGTATTTATTATTATTATTATTAGTGGTTATTTGTTCAGTGTATGTGATTGAAAAATAAATATAAATAAAATTAAAATTAAAAAACTTCCCAACATGTACATTTTTTTTAAGTTTAAACTGTCCAGAGATGAGGGCTTCACTATTGAACTTAATTTGATCAAAACTGCTATACGGACAATTGCAGTATCCAAATCGCAGGAAGATGCAATATTAGTTAAATACAAAAAATGTGTCAATATACCATTTTTATAGTGCTGCAAAATCCCAACCTACAGATCATATTCTACAGACAGAAAAATGTGTTCAGTGCAGATGCTTACCAAAAAGGAAAAACAGATGGTGCGAAAATTATAGTTTCGTCCAATATCAGGAATTATTTTGCAACAGCAGCATCAAAATAATCAAATTTGGATGTTGCAGCCCTGCCAGAGAAGTTTGAAGATTAAATACATGGATATTTTAATGTCGTCAATACATATTAAGATACGTCATGGTTGTTTCTTTGCATAATAATTAAAACAAGTCATGAATGATGCCGAAGGTTAGTTTTGAATTCAGCCCCTTTACACTTGGAAATGGAAGCAAATTTGGCCATGTTTCAGTTCAGTTAACACACATTTGTATGGCAGCAGGGGAACCTACATTTTTAAACTGAACCAGCCTCGAATGATTTACAGTATAGGTGAAAGAAAAGTCAAGACAGACAAGAGGTATACGCAATAAATCTGTGCAATGGAAAATAGCATTTTCTGTGAAAATGATCAAACACTCTGTATTAAAGCTGAATGAAGATTCAGTGCTTACTCAGGAAGAAGCTGGAGACCTGAGAGTTATTTAGGCTTCTATCTTTTGTATCATTCCAGCCTTGGAGCTACTCAAAATGCATGAACTGATACAAAGGACTGACTGAATGTAAATTTTTCTTTGTCTCTGTCCACATATCAAATATTTTCATAGCTTATCTTTGATGTTTTCCTGTCCTACTATACATAGAGCGCATAAAGCTTGAAGTTATTCAGTTGAAGCCTCGCTCTGACTGCTCATTGATCGGTCCAATATGTAGCTTTAGAACTGCTGGGCAGAATACGGATACTACTATGATGAGAATTTTGATGAGTATGGTTTTGGTGACTCTTTTTTCCAGTCCCATTGGGTCAACAAAGACAAAGAGTTTACAGTGTTGGTAGTGGCTCTGTGAGGCTGTACTAAGCAAACACGCTCACGATGGCATGAGAACATTTATTTTCATTTTTGATCAAATCAATGTATATGGTATATTTCTATAATATTCATCCATGTAATTTTTTTTACATTTTTTTGTTTGTTTTTTCACTTGAATTGCGTTTAAAGTTCAAGAAAGTCCACTGTTGAAGAAGAAAGGAAAATATATATTTTTTAAGTTCAATAAATACGTGATGTTTTTTCCAAGTCAATGAGTCGTCATGTTAAATACCTGATCTCATTATTTTTCAAAACAATTGTGATTATGTTTTTTGACATAGTTGAGCAGCCACTCCTGTCCTCTCCTCTCTGCTCTGTGTAAACAGATTTTTAATGAATATTTCTCACGTGACCATTCATCTCTGCAGAATCAATCATGGCTTCACAGTGTCGCTGAGCAGATTTAATGTTTTTTACAGGATCAAGTTATTCCAAAAAGATTATTTTTGGCCACAAATGAAACATGTAATGGAGTGATTCTGACACAGGAGAGGACAAATTTCTGTTGAGCTTGGGAATAAAGAGGTTTTTCATTTACTTATTCAAGGAAAGTTCAAATTTCGACAACAATGTTTTTACAGTTTATTTATGTGATAAACAGTGTGTTGTTGGTGATCTTTTTATGAAAAAATACACCACAGGTGTTGGAGTCAAAACTGAAACCTGTATGTATTTTAATACAACAATCTTGGAATAACCATCCCTTGACATGAACTCTCATTGAACGCATAATTATGAATCAGGCACATGCAGTCCTCACGGGTCTATATTGATATGTTTTTGTTAGGTTTTGAATCTCAGAGGGTGCTAGAACGTCAAAGCCTGCAAATGACTGAACTTTAAATATAACTCTTCTCACCTGTGTTTGAGAATTCAGCACCGGTTTATATGATATTTGCCACCTTTATGAAGCTGTTCAGCAAAATTATTATGCTAAAGTCGGGCCTGCATATTAAACCGACTCTGTATTTTGGATTAGCATTTCATCTGAGTGAACTTTTTGTGCAAATGCCATTCGCCTTTGTTTCATAGCAGAGGTTTTTCACTGATTCAAGAGAAAAATGTCAGCTTTCCCCGGACTTATGTGTGCAAAATACCATCTATTCACTGTCTATATGAACACCCAAATCAATTCACGACTGTGATAAAAAATAAGATTACTAAATACTGCTGCATGGAACACACATGCAGAGCTATGTGGACACACACACACACACACACACACACACACACACATCCCATGACTTGATGAGGTTGTTATGATTAATGGAGGTGAAAATCACTTGCAATATAAGAGCCCCATTTGACTCCCCTAACTCCTTCAACACACACATATCACATGCAGAGCGCTCAGCCCTTGGTGCTTAATGGAGCCCTCATATGGGTTATTGATTGGGCAGACCACAGCTAGATTAATTTATTCTTCCAATCAAGCTTTAATTAATAGCAGGACACTGGTAAGACCTCCATTAAAAGTCGTGGTCATTACTCACAGCAGGAACATAGAGGAAACCAATAATCAAAACATGGCTGATGCTCCCTTGTCCCATATTCAGTTTCAGTTGAACCAAGGACACTGGATGTGTTGTTTGTATCCTGAACAAAGTATTGCAAAGGAAAACTTGTGGAAATTTTACCTTTTTCTTATTTGAGAAAGAGAGAAAGTCATACGAGCAAACCAAAGTTTAGAAAAATACATATACAGCAATAAATAAATAGCAGTTACACACATATAGGCTCAAAAATGCACACTGTGAATGCAAAAATGAGTGCAGCGAGAGAGGAAGGGTGGGGAGGCAGGATGGAGATGGTTGGGGAAAACAGACAGCTAAGAGGTGGAAATGTGAAAGCTGGAAGATTTGCCAGACTGCATTCAGTGGACCATAAATCTCTCATGTTGCTGCCTGTGCTCAGAATGATTATGCTAAAAGTGGATATTGGACCTCTCCCTGAAGTTGGTGCCATTAGCAAGCAGGAAGTAAATACTTACAGACACATAGAAAGAGAGAGAGAGAGGGAGAGAAAGAGAGAGAGAGCTTCCTCTCAGTGAGATGGGCCTGTGGTTGTGAATGTGTGTATGGCGAGGAGGAGAGGATGAGAGGAGGGAGAACTTAACAATTAGCGTTCATAATGAGATCAGGGTTATCAGACGGCTCGCTGGTCACGGATGATGAAAAGAACACTAATTCAGTTTGTCTCTTCCTCTGTTCCACTGGCCCTCACCGCTTGCTAAGGGATGTGGAGAGAGAAAGAGGAAGGGTGGGGAAATGTCCGTATTAAGAATAACTCCGATCAGACATGTGCTAAATCATCTCCGCGGTGTAATTGCATTGCTTACACTGGTTACAATAACTGTGAGCTTAAGAGAGAAGAAGCCATCATGAAAACTCGCCTCTAGCTTTCAGTCACTGCCGCAGTTTATGACTCCGAAAATAAATCTGTTGTTTTTTCCTGTCACATGTAGAGCCTGGACAACTACATGATACTTGGCTGCTGTTTTCATATGTGTTGCAATTATAAAACTATTACGATTTTCGTAGATCTAAATGTGGAAATCGACAATTATCTTGTTGTTTTACTACACCATTAAAAATAAATAAATAAATTATTGTTTAAGTTCACAGGGTTTTTTTTGTGTTTTTCTACATTAAACGCAAATGCATACAATATAAATAATAAAACTGGAAGTTGAAATCTGTAAATGAATATAATGAGACATTATAGATTTTTTTACAGTATTATTCAACTGTTTAATGGTCTTGAATGTTAAATTACAGTGAATTTTATGTAAAAAAAAATGTAAAATGAATGCAACTTTTCTTAGTGTAAAACCTTAAATTTAAAATAAACAAAATCATTTTTAAAAAATGGTAGAAAGTCTGGCCGCAGAAGTTGCCAAAATATATATACAAATTTTTAATATGGATATAATTACTGTAAAAACTGTATTACTGTATATCCTCCGTATTATTAAAGAAATTATCTCTTTAAAAAAAATGAATCTTGCTTACCGTTATTTGACGTTAAGTGTTTTTTGCTGCCAGGCTTTTTGCCATTTTTCTACAGTGTAGACTACACAGGTGGCCTGAGGAAACTTTGCTGATGCAGATAAATGAAACCCCCTTCCCTCCAAAACCACTAACCCCAGAGCTCAATGCTCATCTGGTGAGGTAAACAAGGATCTCCGGGTGCTGGAGGCCTAAAGGCTGGGGGGCGACGTTGGCTTGGTTTTCAGCAGTTATTCATGAGCTTTGAGTAGGACATTTTCTTATTGAGATAAAATGATATTATGGTATCTGTATGTATCTATCTGTGCATGCAGCAGCCTCAGGTAACAGACAGGTCGCTGCAAGGCAAATTAATGTAAAAAAAAAACGAATTAACATAGTAAAATTATTTCTTCATGTTTTCATGTATGAAAAGACCAAAAATGAAGACTGTATGTGGACTTCTTGATTACCATAAGTGATTCTGTCCAGAGCTTTTTGATCCATACCAGCAGTTTCCACTTTAAATCATTTCAGACATCACTAAATAATTTAAAGAATCGTAAAACAAAATATCACATTACTTAAGTGAATACATTTCATTCCTCTAAAAGCCACTGCCCAAATGATGTCAACAGTTTTTTTTACATATCTTATTCTCTTGCTTCCTGTTTACTCTCTAATTCACCTGCTGCCTATAAATACCTCAAAGCCTGGCCCGGCTGCTGCACCTCAGCTGGAGCTAAATGAGTGTAAACAGCCCTGACTGGGCCAGAGACGGATGAGTGGCGTCGTCAAGGGAAGGAGGCTCAGAGATGGATGGAGACACAGACAGAGGAGCAAACGACTGAAGGAGGGACCTCCACACTCCTCCTCTCTATAGAGGTCCATGTGATAAACAGGCGTCAGCCCGGTCATCCATTAGCTAAAGCCAGACAGCAGACATAACACACACAAAAACACTGAAATACTCATGAGCAGCACACTGAGAGAGTCTTAAATATACCTCCTTCACATCCTGGAGTAGACAGGATATCGGCTGGGTGTATTTCCTGTTTGGGAGAGTTTTGTTGCCACACCCTGCACACAATCCCTTTCTCATCAATGCACCTCATCAATAGAGCCTAATCATTAAGACTGATTGGGAGACATCTCAGTGTGAAAGGACCCCCACACAACCCATTTATCACTAACAAACACACACACACAGACCAACACGTACAAACACACACACACACACACCAACACGTACACACACACACACACACACACACACACACACACACACACACAGGCTTCATCCATCACCTCCTGTGGCTGGTCTATCTGAGGTCTCAGTGATTAGTTGTCCTGCCTGGCTGAATTATGATGTTAATAAGTCACCATTAGTTCCCATGTCCACACCCACTTCACACATGTGAGTGTGGACACACACACACACACACACACACACACACACATAAAGTAACCCAAATAATTCAGCAAAAATGTTCTATTTGCTCGGGCCATCATAAATTCAATAGAGTGAACTACAAAAGAATTGAACCCTGCTTATTTCTTGTATTATAAAAACGTTTTTGAAAATGTCATTATTAAATAGATTTAAGCTACAACGTGAAAATTGAAACCTTGATGGGGGAAAAAATCATTTTCTAATACAATAATACATTTTCAAGGGAGGCTTTTCATTTGACCTTGCAGGAAAAGAGCATGTGATTATAATCCTAAGAACAGCGTTGGAAAACTTTAATAGAAGTTTCAAATGTAACAAAAGGAGAAAACAATTGCATTCAGTAGAACCTGAACAAAGCCATTGTAAAAGAGCAATGGTGCTGTCCGTGGTGCTGAACCAACACACACAATGCAAATGCTTCTTCTCTTCATTGTGTTTTATTGTGTTTTCCTATTTTCAAGACATGAAAGGGCAACAATATCTCAAAATATAAAAGTGTTAAGCTAAGAAAAGACAAAAAGAAAAGAAATGTTCTCAACAGGTGCATTATCCTGAGTAAGATATCACATTAATACAACCACAAGTACCATACACTGAAAAAAAGAGATTTTTTTTGGCCCTGTAATTGTTATTTCAATCATCTATATAAATTCTACAAAGAAATACGAATTCAGTGCTTTTACTTTAAAATAGCAGTTTTTCATGTAGTGCATTACTTAGTGATTGTTTGTTATTACGTGTCCTCAGTTTTGTATGTAAATTGAATCATTTGTTCCAAGCAATATTCACTAAACCAGTTCATTGGCTTAATTAGTTGATATTTCCAAGTAAAATGTAATTGAGGGACATCACTGAATCTGCAATTTACTTGTGTATTTTCATAAAAAAAAAATAAGTGCTTCTATTAAATAAATATTACTTAGAAACAGCCTGAGTAAAGATTAAAAACACTTTCTGTGTGGAAAAATTTGCCTAGCTTTTTTTAAGTAAATGTCACTCCAATTTTTTTCTGTGTAGTTAGACCCTAAACACATCATATAAATGCTCTCATTTAAAATTGCAGAACATTTACATAATCAAGAAATGTTTTTTCCACATTTTTTAAAGTTGAAGTTAGCTGTCTTGGAGTGCAATAGGTCTAGCCGAATGTGCTCCAATATTATCCGATATATATATATTATCCTGTCAACCAGACAGGATAATATATATGTCTGGTTGACATTATCCTGTCAACCAGACAACAGAGATTTACAGGAAGTCCATCGAAGTAATGTATTTTCCTTTACACAAAATGACATTTTTTTAGTGTTATCGACATCTGTCACCAGCTCATCTAAAGGAACATATACACTTCCATTTTATTAAATGTATTCACACTGACTTTATTTTTCACTTTACGAAATCTGCATTAACAGCTCTTTAAATCACACATATATATGTCGCTGTATGCGTTTTAAACTGTATCATGGTTCACAGTCTGTCTGTGGGCTTCCTGTTTCACTGCAGGTGTGTGGGGAAATAAAAATCAATGAATCAAACACTGTGGATCTCTTCCCATGAAGTCGACATTGGTTCAGTAAACTGCAGTCAGTCAGGAGCTGATGACAGATGATGACTGCTGCTGTTATTAACATGAGCAAGCTCCTTTTGTAAAATCATTGGTAAACTTTGTGTGGACTACTGGTGAAAAAATAGGTTTGATAAAATACTGTTTAGTTTAAAATAGTTAAAATGTTTTATGTACAGAATATGATTTTAAAAGGAACAGTCAGGAAAACTAAATGTTCAGACAAAGGATGTGATATGTAAACAATAAAACATAATGGAAATATAAAAAGTTGAAAAAAATCTGAGGCTCTGAAGAGGTTATAATGTCTAGTCAGTGGTGAAAAGTAACTAAGTACATTTACTCAAGTACTGCACAAAAGTACAGTTTTGAGGTACTTGTACTTTACTTGAGTATTTCCATTTATGTAACTTTTTACATCTTCTCGACTACATTTTTAGGCAAATATTGTACTTTTTACTCTGCTGCATTTAGCTGCCAGCTTTAGTTACTTTACAGGTCGAGATTTAACATAAAATGTATGATCAATTAAAAGTGATTAGACTTTAAGTACATTCTGATGCTGATACGTTTATACTTTTACTTCAGTACGTTTTAAATGCAGGACTTTTACTTGTAGTGGAGTAATTGCACAGTGTTGTACTAGTACTTTTACTGAAGTAAAGGATCTGAATACTTTTTACACCACTGTGTCTAGTGATAATAATGGTTCAAAATGTAAAAAAATGAATTAAAAACCTTCAAATCCCCCCCCCCCCCCCCCCCCCCCCCCCCCATTATCCAAATTAGTTCTAGGAATCTGTCACATAATCACAAGCATTTGGGTTTATTAATGGCAGCGTAATGTAACTTAAACAAGCAAATGGAAAGCTGAGAGTCTACAGAATTATTTATATGAATGCAACCACAGCAGCGTGAGTGTTGCCAAGGTCTGACCACAATAACTCATCAGCAGATGAAATACAGATTGCACAGTCCCACAAATTCAACAGGTAGCAACAAGCACAGATTCAGCACTGGCACAAACACAACAATATAACAAAATGAGATTAGATACTTCTATTCTAGACTTCTACTTTGCCGTTTTCTGTTCTTCTTGGCCCAATCGATGACACTTTGTTATGATATAATATCATGGCTAGAGCTACAACAACCTCTTAACAATGGAGATTTCCTGCTTTTCCCTATTTTATATAACGTGATGACTATCTGTGGGTTTTGGACTGACAAACATGTCAGCAAACTGGAATGGAAATGTTTCACCACTTTCTATGAATTTTAAAGCTCAGACCACAAAGTTGTTGAAGTTTCAGCCCTAATCATAGCTACAGAAATTAGCCTTTTCATTATTAAATGTACAACAAATAAAAGTTATTATATCCATTTATGGAAGTGAAAGAGAAGCTTCAATTATTCATGATGAAGCTTGATGATAACAATAGTTTTATAAGCACATGCAATACCAAAATCTGATGGCCTTCAACTTCCTGATGACCACCATCACCTAACACAGTAGTACAAATAATATGATGCATAATATGCCAAAAACATGTGAATGCACATCATATTCACTGAGGTAAGTGAGATCAGAAGGGGAAAGTATAAACACATATGTTTGGCAGCAATCCCGCAGAAGTGGGGGTCAAATAAAGCAGAACAATATCACAAAAGCAGGATTATAATTCCATAACTCCATAATCTTTTACCGTCTGACAGTGAACTGACAGTAAAACTCCTGCATTCAAAATCTTACTTTAAAATAAATTACAACAGCATTATAAAATATGCTTTTTTTATATGTTTTCACATCAAGTGTTGTATATGCATTAAATACCCAATGTTAAAATAATTGATTATTTTCTATATTTGTAAATGATTTTATGTTTATTTCTGCTTCCCTGTTGTTTGACTTCCTGGTGTCTGTCCCTGTGTCTGTCTCTGTTGTCTGACTCTGTGTCTGTCTCTGTGCATGACTATCAGGTCAGCCTTGGTAAATATCTCTATGCATTTATATTAAATCAGGCAATATGACTTACATATAGACTTTTAGAATCTATGTGAGACAGTGAAAATCCTTTGGCTCTGTAAGACATAATATCTTTGTTATACATAACAAGGCAGAAGGTTTTTGTTGAATGTTCTGGAGAAGAGGCCAGGTCAGGATGACCTTGTCCAGGGCAGCAAGATCGTATGCCCAGCTGGCATGACGTGCCGTTGTGTTAATTGGGACTGGCGAATCGGCGAGTGAGGAGGGCGGAACTTCCTGGAAGAAATCGACCAGCATGTTTTGTAAACAAATGTTAGTATTTTAATGGGTTCAGGGAGAGAGTCGTGGTTCAGACTTCACGAACTGAAACACGTCTGTTTGTATTCAGGGACATGAGTTTTTGAACCCGGAGATTCTCTGTAAAGTGCACATTTTTTGACGTATTGTAATAAAACTTTGTTAAACTGAGAACTTGGACGTCTCCAGCTCTTCATCAACGAACTGCTCAGAAAAATGGTGAGGCTTTTTCTGTTGGTGACAGATTATCAATTTTCAAGGTTTCCTCATGCAATTTTTCTAACACCAAATATGCCCTCATGCCAAGCTCTGACGGCCTTCAACTTACAACAGAATAAAGTCCATGGTATTAAAATAACTGGCAGTCTAATGTGACAAAATACCAGACACAAATAGGCCAACTAACTAAAATACAACTATAATAAGCCACAAAATAGGCTGCAACATGGCAATTTGTTCCCATGCTCCAAACACCAGTAAACTAATTTTATGTTTCTATTATATTTAGTGACAATAAGTTGTCACACAGATATTCATCATAAAGAAGACATGCAAACACAAAGCCAGTACTTTGAATAATGAGGACCCAGCTGCAGTTAATAGTGTAACTGTGGCCACAGTGTGATCACAGCGTCCTCAGCAGATTAAACACAACATTCAACAGGTCACACCAAACAGCATCAGCACGGCGGCCAGCACAAACAAAATAAAAATAACTCACAGTTTGGAGAGCTGCATTCATCCTCCTCATGTCATGGCGACCTAGAAGTCCCACATCTCAGCTGCAGAAGTTCGAATTTATTCCAACTGGAGCCACTGTTTGAAATGTTGTCGAAGCTTTTTCTCAGCTCTGTTAAACAGTAAGCAGAGGCGCTTTATGCTAGCAGAAATATTTACGTTAATGGCGCAGTGACACGTGTTTATATTTGGCCTCAGACTAACTGTTGTACTGTTGTGTATCCTCCTCTTCTAAACGTCTCCTTTCCCTTAAAAATCCGGTGAGGAAAAAACTACCAAACGAGCGCCACCATGGCAACATCAGGCCAAGATGGACAAACTTCTTCTTCTATTCAACATGCGTCAAATTGCTAGCCTGGGTATACCCATACTGCATTGCGCGCTCGAATTTCATTTTGTTTCAAACCTCATTTGTGATTAGTCTGTTGTTAGCCAGGCTATCAAATTGCATTACTGTCACCACAATCCAGGTGTGGGCCAAAGGCAAAACTAACTAGGAAAAAAAAATAAAAATAATGATAAAAATAAATAAATAAATAAATAAATAAAACAATAATAATAATAAATTATATATTTTTTTTTCTTTTTCCTTTTTTTTCTTTTGGGATACATGGAAAGAAACATTATTCATAATATTTTTACTGTCTCACTAGCCTGGGTATACATACATACATATATACCCATACTGCCTTGCGCGCTCGAATTTCATTTCGAACGTCCCAATAAACGGCTCTGGAGGATCGTAAACCACGCCTCATCTACGGAGAAATTAATGGCTGGTTTCCAGACTAATCTCATTTGTGATTATTCTGGTGTTAGCCAGGCTACTGTCTCACAGTGGTGGAAGAAGGATTCAGATCTTAAGGTAAAAGTATTGATACTGCAGTGCAAAATTACATAACATAGGCTATATATAATTTAAATTTAAATTTCAAACTCCTGCATTCAAAATCGTACTTCGTAGGCATCAAAATATACATAACATAGACCTTGCAAGTTTGTACTTTTATTGTTTTATTTCAATTAATATTTTTATTATTGCTGAGAATGTAAGGGCACTTTAGTGTTAAATTTATTTTGTTACGGCAAAGAAATCGTTAAAAATCTATGTATATCTATGTGCACTACCAAAAGTAAAGTACTCATTATGAGCATCTAGAGATTTTTTTTGCATCCAATGTTGCATATGCATTAATTACAATGCCCAAATTTCCCCTTAGACGATACTGAAAGAAAGACAAAAGATTCTACATTGTGATATATATGTGGCATATCTTCACTCTTTGTCATTGAAGCATATATGATGGGCTATGGTGTACACATAGGTGATATTTTGTCTTTCATATTTAATAGATAATGTATGGATTGTTGGAAATTATGTGCACCATTCAGGGGCAATGCTATGTGTTCGGATGCATATTTACCTCGCAATACCCCGATATGAAGACAAAAATGAAGATATCTACACTCACAGTATGACCAAGGCTGCTGCATATCAGCATTCTCCAGACTTACTTTTATATTATATCATTAGGTTATAACACAAGTAAACTGCCTCTAAGTACAACACTTGAGTAAATGTTTTTTCCACCACTGCTGTTTCAGCACCTCATTTGCTCATGATCCACCTACATGTACTTAAAATTCTTCTCTAAGCTGAAATCCAGATGAATTTCAGTAAAATATTCATATTTTAGCCAGAAAAGGTTTCCATCTAGCATGTTCAGCCACAGAGAGATGGCTGCACAGATATCAGTGCTGCACATGGGTCTTGACATACAATGAGATCAGGGTTTGAAATTCACTTTTTTTTGTCCACCTGTAACGTGGCTGCTGCTTATTTCCATATCCTGAATGAGATATTTAATGAGACTTGTTCTTTCCATTGTAAAGCTTTCACAATAGCATAATCTTTACTGTATAAACTGCAACCCAGCAGAAACTGAAAACTGTTCCATGCTCCTCTTTTAACATACATTCTTAAGGCTGGTATAATGATAACAAACATCTAAGGACCTTTAGATCCTTCTGTGTATTTTCTCATGTACATAGAAATCAGTTTCCAATAGGTTGATATCAGCATGAACACACTGTAGCTACAGAACGGGATCCTTATCAAATATATATGTTGTGTTCATTAGGGGTGCAGCGGTTCAACAAGCTTATGAATAACATTTTCTTCCATCCAGAGATTTCATAATATATGAAATCAACAAATATTCTTTTAAAAGCAAAACTCAGTTTATTTTAAAACAAACAAAAAAACTTTCAGTATAGCTGCAATCTTTGTGTTTTTATTGCAAACATGAAATGTAATAATACACTCAGCAGGAAGGAGAGTTATTTTTACCTTCCGAGTCCTGCTTGTTCTTGCCAAGGATGCCCCATCGTTTTAGATGTGTTACCATTATCATATTTGCAGACAGTTGTTTTGTTTTTTTTAAGTCACTATTGTATTCAATGCTAGTTACAAAATGTTCCAACAAAGCAGACTTAAATAATGATGAAGCAACAACTTTTGTTTCCTTGTGGATTCAAAAACTGTGACACATGTGCAAAACTGGACATTGGTTTGTGCAGTGAATGGTTCATTTTTTTACAGTTTGGTTTTGCATCCCTATTGTTCATGTTTTGTTGTTTTTTAAATGGTCATTAAATTGTCATCATTTTGTACATTCTCAAATACTGTTTGCCACATTTGCCACAAGAATCTAGGATCAGTCCAATTATAATCGACGAGGCTACTTTCTGACAGACCAGGTTTTGTTTGTTTGGACCCCAGAGCAGAGACAGGCCACTGGTGAATATACACACAAAGGAGTTTATTTACAATGTCACAGAAAAAAGTACGAAGTGGGCAGTGGAGGCTGGTCGGCTCACAGCAAACACACCGGTCATAGAAAAGCCAGGAAGAGCGAGCACATGGAAGCTCTCAGGCAGCGACGGGGGAAACTCATCAAAAACCTGCAGACATGAAAAAACACAAAGTCTAAAAATTACACAAGGAAATAAACTTCACTGGGAGATGTAGATAAAGGCAGAAAATGGGAGGGGAAGGAAAGCAACAGTCCAAACAGAAACCTAAAACTTTCCACTCTGCCATGTCTTCTTGCTTATTTGTTTTTAACTTTTAGCTTCTAACATCATAGAAAGACTACAGAAGAGTAGCTGCACTGCAAGAATCATTGCTTTTATTGTGATATTGACTGATGTGACCTTGGACCCTTAAAATACACACAGCAAACACTATTTAAATTATTGCAACAGAGAGAATTTCTCCTCACATCATCTTCGCTGGTTGTATTTTATGTGTATGCATGCTCCTGTGATATCCATGGAGGATCTTTCATCACTAGTGGGATGAACTTTGATGAATACCTACCTTCCAGGTCAATAACATTTTGGCCGGACATTGTTCTACTCAATACCAGCAATATCTTAGCTCTGGCTCAGTCGATATCACAGAGAGAGGGAGGGACAGAAACGGCAGGAACAGATAGATATGTCCATTAGGGGCTGTAAAATATGCAGGTATAGCTCAGGTTTTAGGATTAAATAATTGATTAGGATGGGTCGATGGTGATATGTATCATTGTTGTTTGATAAGCTATAGCACCATCTGAAGATAGCCCTAGAGAAAATCTATAAGACTATTGATTAGCACATATCTTATAGAAGGTTTCTCTCATGGCATCTAAATATGTGTCCGTGAGATGTTCATTAAATCAATAGGGAATCCTCATATGCACCATTCTGTTTGATCAAATTCTTAATTACTTACCTGGCAGACATGAGCCATGTTCCAGCTATACTGAGTCATGTTAGTTCAGGTGCGGTTCTGTTTCTGTGCAGGGAAACAGTTTAGTTGCACATCAATATCTGTAAGCATACCTGGGATGCTCTGCCTCAGCACATTTTGTTTCGAATCAGTGTTTCAAAGTCGCATATTTGAAAAGAAGAAAAAAACATCCAGAGTTGTTCAAGTCTGTGTTTTTTCCAATTTTGTCTGTGTTCCTCAAAGCATCTAAACTTTTATTTCAGATTTAGTTGACAAGTGCAGGAGGCCTTTTGCAGCAGATTGCCTGGATAATAGAGACTACCACAAACGCTACTTGAATTAATTGCAACATATTGCTTTTTAAGTGAAGATTCATATCATCTCTTTTGCTTTTCCATACCCAAGGGTCATTACCTACAAAAGTAATGCATGAAAAAATATTACAGACAATATGTCGTAGTGGTGGCTGTAGGAAGCAAATTCCATGCAGGGCTTTAGGGCCGCCATCTGCTCTTGAGTTCCACCATAATCACCGGCTTATGAAAGCTCTGTCCTAAAATTTGGCTCTGTGTAGCAGACAATGAGTCGTCTGCCATCTGGGAATCACAACAAGTCCGCTTTCCAACGCACACACTTGCTGTGTTGGATATGATCTGAAGAGGTTCTTCAAACGGCCATGCAACATACTGTTGAAGGGATGTGCTTTGGACGGATCTGTTTCCTTTGGTTCTCGTGTCTGGCACCAAAAAGAGGAAACTGAATTGTTCCACTTGTCAGGCAATGTGCAGCATTAAAAAATATCTGCATGTGTGCATAGTTTTCTCATCTGACATCAGACAAACACTTACTTTATTCAGCCCCTCTATCACTCATAAACACTCTCTCATGGGGGACGTTTCAACTCAGCAGAGGGTGAATACGTTTGAGTTTGAGCAAGGTGTTGAAATTTCCAGCAAAGCTGTGAAGCCTGGGTGAAATGGGATTGTCACTCTAAAGTAAGCTGGGATCACATTATTATGCTTTGATACAGTGTTGGTAAGTTCAGCTGACGTTTTCACGTGCACAGAGAAAGTACCAAACACCAAACTGAATTTCCCTGTGTGCTGGAGTGTGAGGAGGTAAGCATTATGCAGCTTCAGTTTCTCTCCGGCACACAGAATTAGCTGAGGTTAATGTCTGCACCCCAGCTTAGAAAGAAAATGGAGCGTGTGTGTGTAGAGGAGCACGGCGGGGTTGACCATTTTCCCCTCTTCTGTAACTTCATTAAAGAAATATAAAATGGCAGGCCATTAGGGCAAACGCATTCAGCAGCCTCTTATTGAGAGATGCTTTTAGAAAAATCTAATTCACCACAATTTGTATGGCACTCCACACACACAGACACAGACACACACACACACACACACACACACACACACACACAGACACACAGACACACAGACACACACACTCCTCTAATCTTCCGAATATGACTGTAGCTGTGTGAGCTCAGCGAGGGCTTGCAGAGGAGGAGATGGGTGGCACCGGGTTTCCACAGTGATAAAGTGGTGCCTCAAACATGGCCGTCTGTTCGCCCTGCCTTCTTAATAAACAGGAAGGAAGAGAACGAGCAAGCAAAAGACCAACAGAGACTGCAAAACAGACAGATTTGAAGTTCACACTCATTTTTTGCCTTCCTCCACCTCTCCTCTAACAGCCTCCATGTTATCACCTCTCTCTTCTCGATGTGTGCTTCCATCTCTCTCCTCTTGTGTTTGAGTTATTAGCGATGAGAGGAAGTCATTCTCTGTGTGCGGTTATTAGTATTGATCTGAGCGCCGTTCAGCAGCCGTTTCCTGCTGATTTCCTCTCGTTTGCCCTCCCCCCTTTTTCTTACTTTATATCTTTTAATAGTCCAACCCCACCCACCCCACACCCACCCATCCATCCTCCCTCTGCAGCTGCTCTACAGAGAAGTTTTAACAGTACTTTGTCTGCTGTGCCTGACTGATTTACTGGGCATTGTGGCCTTATTACTGCTACACACACTCATGCACATACAACTAACTGACCACTGAAACAATAAATTTACATTCAAGCTCAGGCCTGAGTTTTTTATTGACCAATAAAGCCACACACACACACACACACACACTTCACTCTGCTGTTTGCACAGTGTGCAGTCCGTCTCACACACACACACACACACATTTATTATTGAAGCGATCACTATAAACTATGGGCTCCTCAGACTACACATGGAAGCATGTAATGCTGGTTTGGGGCAGCTGAGTATGTTTTTTGCAGACTTACAGTAAGCAGAAAAACATTTAAGGGACTGACAGATAAAATGCAATTAATCAGCGAATTGACTCGTAATTAAGTTAAATGAAATAAAGTCAGACTTTCTGCAACTAACAATCAGGCAGTTGAACCCGGAAGTGATGTAAGCCTGCATTCTTTCAAAAGTCCAACAGCCGACAACGGAGGTTGCAAAAGAACTTCGGTCCTGTCTATCTCAACACAAAATTGGACTATTTCTCAGTTGAGAAGTTATGGTGTTAATTATGTAAATAATGTTCGGATTTAGAAAAAAGTAGATGACAAAGCAGGGTATGGTTTGGGACGTGGCTACCTTTGATTGACAGGTCGCTAACACCTTGAGCTGTCATCAGGTTAGAAGTGAAGGGAATTTGTTTGTTGTGTTTTCATCTCAGAACTTTGACCCTTTTGTTGAAGTTGAAGTTTGAACATTATTTAAAAATGTCTTGTTGAGTGTTCGGTTGTACTAAAAGACACTTGTGCAAAGCATTTAAATAACACAGGTTGAAACATTTGTATTATTCATAGTATTAATGTCAGTTCTCACCCCAGACAGTGTATCCTGCCAACATCATCTGTCATGAGATGCACACACACACACACACACAAGCAAACTCATGTGAGCCATCTCAAAGTCACACACAGATCAAAAATAAATGAGCAGCCAAATGAGATCGTATCATTTGTTTGGTGTGTTTGTGTGGTCACTGCATCATTGGTTAACACCTTTTCATCACCGGCCTCTTGACAGTTAACTAAACACTATCAATTTCTATCCCTATTCACCAATGGTTGATTGTGACTCTACCCTCAACCTTTAGCCGTAACCTTAATCCTGTCACCAATCCAATGGATCGTTAGCTTTAGCATATTTAGTGCTATTGACATGTCCTTCCTCTGTGACCATGTCTATTAGTCTTGGCTAATAGAGCAGCCATCTGTAATGAAGACACACTACACAGTTCCTAATGGCTTGTGGAAGGGATGTAAACAAGGTCAAAAGTAAAACCAAAACAGCTCATCACAATGAGAGGAAAATGAAAGAAAACCATCACCACGGTCAGACAATAACTCGGCTCACAGCAGCAGCAACAAACAAAGCTATTTGTAAAAGGAAAGAGGGGAGCGAGAGGCCGTTTCTAGGGGGAAATCATGTTGCCAGGTACGTTATCCACAGTTCAACCCGGCCTGTCCTCTGTTGTTGGGAGGCTGGAGAACACAGTGAGAGACTCTCCCAAGCTTTTTTGCTGCTCAGTGACTGGGAGGGTACTGTTTGTTTGTTTTTTTCAAAAAAGTACAACTTATAAATAGAGGCCAGCTTCTGAGGGAGGGAGAGCAAGGACAGTGACTCCAACAGAACACACTGACACAGTCACACAAATAGACTCACTGTATACAGAAGAGTGACAAACACAGGCTACTTTCTCATACTTACTAATGGAATGGACTTTTTTCCCTATTTTGTAGGATGTGCAATGTCAATCAGGACTTAAATTAGATTTTAAGTCTTAATTTATTGTTTTACTTATAAATTAAGGCTTAAACGTTTTCTGTTTGACATTGCCTTTCCCAAGGTCATTTAAAAATGTTATAAATCTACTATATTTCTACATTTTTTGTCCCTTTTATGTATTTATCATGTATATTTGGGTATAAATTATATTATTTTATATTTAGAAATACTTTGTGTATGAAATTTGCTTTATTTGGTGATATGACCCCATCATCACATCATCAATTTACAAGTGTAGTCATGCCATAATACAAAATAACCAGTGATTTAATTGAAATTGTATGTGGAGGTGATGTGGCCCTTTTGTTTCAGCATCAGTAAAACCTGGTAAAGAATATTTTCTGACTAGAAACAAGATGAAAGGAGAAGAGCAGTGGCCTTAATCGGAAAAGCTGTGTTTCATTTTTATATGATTAAAAACAGGATTTTAGCATGTGGAAAAGCTGAACAACAACATTAAAACTCAGTTTCAAAGGGTCTCTTATACTCAAATGTGAAAGTGAAGTGTAAGTCATTACATTATGTTATATCTATAGGTGTTACATGGTGCCTATTGCAATCTAGTTTCTGCCCGCTCAGTATTCAGTAAATACTTCAATGTAGAATGAGTTCAGAAACAGCTACAGTCACAAACAAAGCTCATTTAGAAATACACAAACACTAATGCACTCTATTCACGTGGCCCATCAGTGTGAATATCAATATACAGAGACACAAGCACCCAATTATCGAGATCTAACTGGCTGCTATATTTAGAAGATGTGAACTGCGACAAGGAATATGAATATTTCTGCAACGATTTTTTTGCAGCCTGCATGTGAAAAAGGAATCGTCATGCTCCATGGCAGTAACGCTCTGGATTGATGACAAACCTGTTTAACAGCCTCTTGTGTTCACTTCAGCCTACCAGCAATATGCTGAGTTACATATCTGTCTCTCATTTGTACTTGTTCCCTCTCTCTCCCTCCCCCTCTCTGTGAATATGAATGATATTCAGTTGCACATTAATCCACCCTGGATATTAATTACAGTCCCCATTAACATTTAATAAATACTTCCCAGGTGGGCTTGCTGCTGAGTGAACTGAGAGCCTTATCAAATATTAGGCCTTTAATTGGCCTTTCACTCCAATGAATGGCTTTTTAATTAGCGTGCAGTTATCATCCCTCCACCAACCACAGGGCCAGGCTGATCAGCACACGCAGATGTGCCAGTTCTGCTGAGTGAGGGCATCTTAATGACCTGAGGTAGGCCACTCGTTGCATAATACTCCATTCCAGTGGCCAAGAGAGGAATAGTGCAATCTGTGGGTTTCAGGCCACAGCCAGACACTAAGTGATTGTCTGGTTATAGTATAGAGATGTATTGGGATAGCAGGGATACACCTTTTCACCGTGTGTTTGTGCAGAGGAAAACAAAATGTAACTGAAATTTCCCTTTTTTTATTCACTTTTTCAAAATGACTAATCAGGACCTCTGGGGATATGCACATTTTCTTCATTTATGCATTTTCTAAGTTACTGAGTCATTGTCTTTACTGATGATTTTCTGAAACATATCTAGGCATGCACTGAGGAGAAGGCAGGGAACCACCTTGGACTGATTTCCAACCCTAAGCTTGGAGAAAAGAAACAGACAGATGTTCACTATGACTACAGTTTCCCCACATTTTATTTCCTTTTTCGTGAATTGGTTTAACATATATAGATAGTAGGGTTTGTTTACCAAGCAGCAATCCCTGGAGCTGAAAAATCAGCTCCACTGAAGTGCCAAAAACTGCAGTTCCTTGACTGACCACATGAGGCTGGCTCCAAAAGTGAGTCAATCCCCATAGGCTCCTAGCCTGGGTATACCCAGACTGCCTTGCACGCTCGAATTTAATTTCGAACCTCCAGGCAGTCTGGCAACTACGGGAGTTTCTTAGCCCTGTTTTAGGGATCCAATCACAGAGCGGGGAGGGACGGTGAGACGTTGACGCGTACTACTCGGCACTTGGAAGCTTTCCGGATCCAACATGGCTGCTGCAGACGTGAAACTCTCTTTAGCTGTAGACGGTGTTTAAATAGTTTAGAGCGAGAGTTGAAAGGCGAAAGGTCTCTCGGCGGCTCCGCTGTCCCCCGGCTGGTAGCGAGATCACCGGTAGCGGGGCTATTAGCGCCGCACCGGCGGTGATCTCGCTCCGAATCGGGGGACAGCGGAGCTGCCGAGAGACCCGCAGCAGCTTGTTTGTTGCCCATAAAATCAGTGGATGTGTGTGGCAGAATGACATGAGGGGGAATAAAGCGTGAAAATAAATAATCTTGCAGAAAGCGAGGACTGGAGAAGCAAAGCAGCAAACAACACTCTCTCACAGACACACACACAACAAGCATCCATTTCTGTTGCTCTCCTACGTCATCTGGTATAACTGATCTGATTGGCTAAGAGCTACCTACAGACGCTTTGATAGACATTCTAAGCGCCCAATAAACGGCTCTGGAGGATCTTAAACCACACCTCCTCTACGGAAAAATAAACGGCAGGTGTCCAGACCTAATCTCCAATGAGATTTGGTCTGTTGTTAGCCAGGCTAATAGGCTCCCATATTAAAATGCCAAAATATACAGTAGAAATAAGAATGTTTATAGTCTAGTAGAAAAGTGTTTTTGGTCTCTATAGCTGATTCTCCCTTCATGATAACTGTTTGGGGTGAATTTTATTTTTTTATTAAAATTTAATCAAGGCTAAACGTTATGCATAATTAAGGACTTGGCCACTTTGCATGCAGGTGATTTCAGCAACCAGGTTTCATTTGGAACACCACAGTTTCACCTCTTTGCTCCATTTTTGGATTAACCGGGAGTAAGGCTGCCAGAATAAATGTTGCCATTTTACATTTCTGCAGATATCACAGCATTTTCTTTTTACTACAAATATGTTGAATGTGATTGTTTCTGAACCACTGCAAACATGTGACGACCACAACACCCAGAGAACCCATGCTGACACAGGGAGAACATGCAAACTCCACACTCGTTTATGGTTAGGTAAAAAAAGAGAAAAGAATAAGAATGTAAAAACCCTACTTCAAGACATAACTTCCAATAACAGGACACAAAAATAATACTTCCATACAAAACATCAATCTCCAGGTTTAAACCTCTGAAGTCCAGGAGATTTTGGTTCAAATTTGTCAACTTCCTATGCATTCATTTCTGTCTCTGTTTAGCATCTTTCAGTCTGTCCTTACATCACATGCATGGCTCCTTTTTCTCTACACAAACTTGGCTATCAGGCAGATTTTTCCTTTTATTTTAATTAACAAAGTATAAAGCTGCCAGGATCATAACATACAAGCAAAAGACACAGGTTTCTATGGATTTTTTTTTTTTTTTACCATTTATACACACAAAAACAGCAGAAATAATAAATAATAAAACTACAAAACAGTCTGTTTGCATGTAAATTAAAATAGTAATAGTTTCCACTGTAGAAAGAAAATTCACATTTTTAAAAATGGTCTAGAAACATAAATGGCACACTGTGAAAGCTCCTATGATTGCACTTTCAACTGGCTTTCTCAGCTCATCTACATATCATATATAAATAAAATTATTACTGTAAATAAAACATGTGTATTTTCAATAAATAGATGGACTCCAGAGGGTTAAAGTCATGGGTTGGTTGATGTCGTCCACCTTGGCTCCTGCAACATATCTGTGGTTTGCAGAAGTAAAATTCCAACATTATTTGCTGGCGACTGGGCTGGAGCTTCACAAAAGCTCTTCAGAAACATATGGCTGTACTCACAGAAACGACATCCATGTTTTATACAGTCTATGTTCCTTATCACTGAATAAGTTCCAGCAACGCAAGGTGAGGTTCTGGATCAAAGAAGATAACGCAACTAAAGCAACTTCATTGGTTTTTAGCCATTCTGAGAAACACTTATAAAACGCTCAAATTTACAGATATTGGATTTTGTCACAAAATACCAGCAATCAGCACCTTCATCTAAAGATATCTGCATCAGCATCCACCATCAACAATCGATATTGCTATAAGTGAGAGCATTCAAAGTAAATATGGAGACGATGATATATAATTTACTCCAGCAAATCTGATTACAAATAATGTGTTATATATCTTGTTTGTCCAACTTCAATTCATCTTTTTTTCAAGGCTTGGTTGATTTAATAAGGAGGCTTTCTCTGGCTGGAGATGTATGGTGTGATGCAACACTCATATGTGAATCACTTCCATATCTGGACCACCTCCAATTAATATACTCACACATACACCCAGGCACATATTCACACCAATATGCAGTGAAAACACAGCAGGAGAGAGTGACGGCTGTCACAAACACTTTAAATCACAGAGACAGAGACACCACCTCGAAGCTTTGGATGTACGCACAAACACTTACACACTCACACACTCACACATACGTAAATCACTCAAAGTCGTCTCCCCTGTCTTCTCTTGCTTTAATTAACTCGAGCAGGATTGTTGCAAAGCGTGAGGAAGAATCACACCCAGCATATATCCAGTGGACTTCTTTAAACCCATCAGAATTCATTGTTTTCCAGCACTAATGGGGTTGTTAGGATGTAGAAAGTGCAACAGAAATGAGTCTGCAGGTAATGGTGGTTGCTGACTGGAAAGAATGAAAGACAATTTGCTCGGTCGTATAATTTTTATGACGGCAAAGAAACTAACAGCATGGGATTTGGTTTTGTCACAAACAGCACTGTTTTTCCTGTATTGATCAGATCGATGAAGTTCACGGGAGTCTTTCAGTTGATGATGAACACTAAGGACAATTTAAGCCTTGGAAACTATTGTTATACTCACCTGATGGAACAAGAGGAAATATAGCTGAAGGCTATGCAAGTAGTTGGTTCAATAACAATCCCTCTCTGTTCTCTGTGTTTCCTTTTCTGCCTGCAAAAGTTTACATAAAGTACATGAAATCTACAAATAAAATGAATACTTCTGTTGACCAAAAATATGAGCAATGCAAATAAGTATTTTATGTGGATGAGTGTTTTATGTGTCTGTGTGCAGTTTCCAGTTAAAAAATGAATGTAATCTGTTTTAGTTCTCTGTAACCGACCTTGTATCATTAATCATAAGGAAGCTAAATAGCATGCAGGTAAATACACACACACACACCACACACACCACACACACCACACACACCACACACACCACACACACACACACACACACACACACACACACACACACACACACACACACACACACACACACACACACAGGCACACACAGGCACACACAACACACAGGCACACACACACACACACACACACACACTAACACACACACACTGAATCTAGGTTCAGGCAAAAAACAACCTCCAACATTTAGTATTTTGTTATAAATCCAGTACTATTGAGCTTTGAATAGCAGTGCATTCTCAAAATTTGATGACTGTGTGCAATACAGTAACTGCAGAGACAGATCAGTAGCAAGTGCATCTGCAAACCTCTCCCTACCGATCTATAGACACCTCAAAGACTGCAAAATACTGCAACCAACCAAACTCTCATTCTTTGTAATTTTAGTGTTTTACATGTCCTCCACGCTGTAGCTTAAACTATGCAATAAAAACATGTTAAATAATAAAAATAATTTAAACATAGTGGGCACAACTTGGATGTTCCTTCTCACAGATGAAAACGCCTTTACTGTAGGCTCATTAAGCATGTATAACAGACATTCACGTTATGCAATACACATTCACAGGATCATGTTTGTGATGCAATGAGCAGTGAACCACAGAAGAGAAAGACTGGATTATATAGGGATGAACTGTAATCTGTTTTATCTGCAAAAATGATGATGTCCCAATTGAGTTGAATAGCAGTTTTCCTTTTTTTTGTTAAAATATCTCATTAGAAACAGAACAGCAGTGGTGAATAAGGTTATTCTAATTTTGAGTTTTTGTTTAGTTTAGTTTTTTCACAAAATTTAGTTTAAGTTGTTTTTATATTTAGTTTGTATGTATGTAGCTACATACATGTGCATATTTGGAAAAGGAATGACCATCATTTTAATGTTTGGTTTGATTTAATGTTTTAATTTTAGGATTTCCTGGAATGCCTAAAATTCAAATTCAAATGTGTTTTTGTTAGTTTGTTTTAACCAGGCAATATTGTTTCAGTTTAGTTTGGGTATTCATTTTAGTTTAGTTTATTTATAATCAGATAACTTTGTCACTGCTCATTTCCATTCTTGTATACTACATTAACCCTGATGGAAACACATTCTGAGCAGCATTTCCCTGGAAGTTTAATCCAGGCCAGTGTTGTCATTAGTGTTCATGTAGCTGCAAATCCACAAGGACCCTGTTGCATTAGATGTTAGCTGATTTTCAGTTGCTGTCATTGCGGGTAACCATGGCCTTCGCTTTGATCAAACGGTAAGGTGTGACGTCTTCAGCAAACATTACACTTTCAGATTTAGACCTCAGAAGGTCCAGAGTCAATTCAGTTCAGAGACAGAGGAGCTAAGGACAGTCCGAACCACAAAGTCGGCACAGTGTGGGTCCATTTTGCAGCTGGGTTTCTTTCGGGGAGCTCTGGAAACCTGGCTTGCCCTCTTATGACGTATTTAGATGCGTTGTCTAATGTCTAAAAACAGAGATGGTGTTGAGGTAAGACAGGTCTGAGCTTTAATGCTAAAATAATCCAAAAGGTATGCTTAAATGAGGAGCTGAGTGAGGGAGCAGGCTGAGAGCTTTCAAACAACACTTTAGAATGATAAGAGCTCCCTCTAGAGGTCGACCCACACTGCATTAGACACACACATCACTTCGCTCTCGCCTCTCTTTCGTTCACTTTGCTCCTCTGCAATTGATGTGATGGTGCAGATTTCCCCTGGTCCAGAGAACTGAATGGTCTCGTCCCAAAACTGACTGGTGACTTCACTGAACTACAGCAGCTACATGCTGACAGCAGCCGGCACCTTCCTCTCCTAAGTCCACTGACTTTAAGTGTGATGATCCCACAGTCTCCTGCTTACCCCACACACACACACACACACACACACACACACACACACGAACACACACAGACACTGTCTCCCTTTTTCCTGCACTCATCCATTTTCCAGCAGCTCCTCTGTGGCTTTAATGCAGGCTGAGAATGTGTCTGTCAGTCAGACTCACTGTCTTTTCCATTCATTAGACTTAAAGGAAGGAAAATGCCTTTGTGTTTGCCATTTTTCAGCTCCCTCTCTAAAGTAGATGTGCTGAGGAGCACACACACTTAAATTATTTACACTTCTATCAGCGGTAATGGACCCGTCAGTTACATTGCAGGGTCAACCTAAAGTCTCCGCAAACTATCTCCTTCCCATAATGAACAACAGCTTGTGATATATTTAATCTGAGAGAAAGTACATGACATGCTGAATGATAATGGATGGTCATCCTGCTTTTTATACCATATATTACAACCCTCCTGCCTCTAAAAGTGAGGATAATATCATCCCAGATGGCATTACTGAGGTACTCTGAGTTGAGCCTGACTGAAGTCTCTTTTTCTACCTTTGTACCTTTCTGTACTCTCCTCTCATTCTTCCTTCATCATACTAAATTTAGCCTCTTTTTGCAGGAAACTGAAGCTTTCCACCTACAATATGTGTCCACTCTACTGTAAACAGCAGCTTCTCTTTGCCGTCTCTCTCTCTGTCTTCCCAGTGTCTATCTCTTCGGTGGCGTCTCTCTCGACCTCCTGCTCTCTGTTCTGCTGCCTCGCTCCCATGCTCTTTTCTCCTTTCACTCTGGTCTTTCATATATAATGCATGTTAAACAAACAGACATGTCAGAGTCACTCAAATGCATGGCTGTCCCCTTACTGCTCCTTTCACCCTGAGAGTGAGGGGTCACCTCTCCGAGGCCCCTATGTGCAGCCCACATCCAGCTGAACTGCAGTCAGCTACAGCAAATACAGACTCTATAGTACAGGGGTACTTTTACTGCAGGAAGCTGCTCAGCTTGCTTAAAATATAGAAACTATGATTGGATTGAAGGACTATTTGCACAGATTAAGTCAGCTGTTTACCTGAACACTACATATTGCAGTTATTAGTGAATAAAAAATAAGTAACAAGCGAGCCCAGTAGTTTAAACAGGTAGCTAAAGGAAATGACCAAGCAGTTCACATAATAGTTGAAAGTAATAGTTGAAATAACGGGCTAAAAGTATGGATAAATAGTTGGAACTGCTAGCTAAATGTAAAAAAAACTGAATACAGCATTGGAGGTGGGGTCCCATTCATTCCTATGAAAGTTTTTTAACGCATGAGAGCAAAAAGTTTAACTTTCATGCATGACATTATCCACTAACTCTAATGGCTCTTTCATTAAGAAAAAGAGTTATGTGGTCAAATGGTTTCATATCACATGCACAGTTCAACTGGAGCTGCAATGTTGGAGGGTAACAGCAGACAGCGCTAGAAATAAAGAGTTGGTCTTACCCTCATTGATGATCTTTGGGGCCTATAAAGCAAGTGTACTTCAGACATCGGCTGGCTGATCCAGCCTCTTCCGGTTTAACTTTAATTTAATAATCATATGGCTCTGATAGTAAAACAAATCCTTTTCAAAGTATTTTTCATATCCTATGGCGGAAGTCATAATTCTACAGTTTAGCTACTTTGTCTCACACCACAATACAAATATTAATACTGCGAACTCCTGGAAAGTTTGCACATTCGTACATATTGTAATAATATAATTATAATGATTATATTTTTTGATAGGCCTTTATTTTAATATTCTTTGTATGTTGACTTTTTTATTTGTATTTTCTATTAATGCTGCTGGTTTTGACTGGCAGTACTTGCCTTAATCTCTATTTATATTTTTAGTACTTTATTTGTTCTTATGCACCAATATTTTTTTTTACTAATATGAATAAATGGATGAAATAATTAGCTTAAAAAAGTGATAACTAAATGGTTGAAACATTCAGCTTCAAACCAAATAGTAGTAGCAGTAGTAGTACCATTACTGGCCACAGCAATCTAAATATTAACAGTTAACAATATCCACTTTTATATAATGAATAGTGCTGTGCATTTGGAGCATATGTTAGGAATGGCTGAAGATGATAAGTCCATCTGACAGGACTGTGTGAGTACCTCAGACCAAAAAAAGGTTGGGAACCTTTGTTCTAGAGAGCAGAGTCTATTTATACAAAAAGGTGAAACCTGTTTCATCTCATAAAATCATGACAATTCTAAGAGAGGAGCTTTCATGCAGAATCATTGCACTCGTGGGCTCAAGTCTCAGCTTCAAGGAAGTATATTACAAAGGAGTTGCATCTGAAGCTATTTGTGAAGTGGATGCTTATTAAAAGGAGAAAAGTCTCTTATCAAGGATTTTGCTGCCTTTGCTTTCTTCTCAAGGAGTTCAGTTTATGTTCGTTTCTTTGTAGACACATAAAAATGCCCTTTCTCGTGTATTACTAAAGTGTGTACAAAGAATTGTTTGATCCATACAAATGTAGACCCATCTCCATTTTGTCCCTTGGGTTTCAGAGTGCTAAAGACTGTCAGTAAGAGCGATTTCCACTGTCTGTTACTTTACATGTAAATCTAATTTATCTGTTAAGGCATGGAGCGGATAAGCTGCTGCGCTGGCTCACTCTCAAATTGTATACATGCATAAATAAACACACACGCACACACACACACTCTCTCTTGTACAAAATCCCAATTTTCCAGGTGCAGAGGTCTGTAGAATGGAGTCAGAGCCACTCATAAGGAAACTGCATTATTCTCCATCAGCACTGTGGAGTGTCCAAGCTATTATACCATCCACCACTAGCATGCACATACAAATGGAGTTTACCACTTGACAGAGAGCGCGATGGGGCCTGAAAAGCACAAGGGTATGAGTGGGATCGTGCTCGATCAGCAGCAGAGTAAGTTCATTTTCATATTCCATAATATGCTCCACTTGTGTCGCAGTGATTTAAGACAAAATGACTAAGTGCACATTTCATATGCACATTATACAGCGTTTGCAGCTGAAAGCTCACAAGAGTGTCAACATGTGTATATTTTCTTAGCATTTCAGCTTTGTGTAAGTCTTCACAATGCATCTTCTCAAGATCAAGTTTGAACACAATGCTAATTTATAGCATAATAAAGTCGTTAGAAGTACATAAAGGTAGATGAATTGAGCATTCCTCCTCTTATACAGCAGTTTCACATGGGTGGTAAGAATAAACAATAAGAATAAATGATGGTTCTCTCTTCTCTTTCCACCCACTGTAGGCAGAGAAAACTGGATTTATTCAGACAGCTAATACACACAGTGACTCAGAGTGTATACTGTGTGTGGATGAAATGGGCTCGAGAGGCTTTTCCTCTCACACAAAGCAAATATCTGTCCAGGAATAAGATATTGATTTGTCATTTCCCAGAGCTGAAGCTGAGTAAACAGGCTAAGCAGACTTGTGACCGGTGGCAGCTGATAATTGTTGTCCGGTAACAGTCAGAGGCCTTGTGAGGAAATGATACACTAAACTTAGATTTACTGTATGTCATACATCATTCACAACAAACACACACACACACACACCTGCTGTTTGGCATTCATTCAGTGGATCTTTTCCGCTCAAACAGAACAATCAAATATTTATTCCCATGTTTACAGCATTCCGCTTCCACGGCATGAACAACAACACAATTCTCGGAGTCGACATGAATGTTTGTGCTTCTTGTTACGAGGAAGAGCGCTCAGAAGAAGAGAAGCCATTTAGCTTACGGTTTAACAATTTAAATGACTAACAACAACAACAGGGAGTGTTTTTTTCTCCTGGATCAACAATTTGAGTTCTTTTTAGCGAAACAGCACTAAAATGTACTGTTATTATCTTTGTTTTTTTCTTCTCCTTTTATATTTTTAGATAGCCTAGATAGATGAATATATAGATAGATATACTTCATAATATTGCATTATTACAGTATAAAGATTGCATATACTACACATGACTGTACCTATATATTATACTGTATTATACATAGTTTACACATCGGGGCTGCTGGAGTTGCACTCCTGGACATCTTTTCCACAAATCTTGGCACAAATTAATTCTATATACTCTAAAGTATAGTCTCTGTACATATTCTTGTTTTTTAATATGCAAATTTGCTTGAACATTATTTGTAACTCCTCCATCTTTATCTTAAGATGCTGTGACGCCTGAATTTGCATAAAATATATATTATATATATATATTTTTTTAAATGTATATGTTTACACATATAAAGTCTCATCTTCTCTAAATGTGACCTATAAATTCTTCAATCTCTTACTTTTTTATTTCTTTATCTGCTCTCTTTCCTCTCAGACTGTCTCTGTGCTACTGTTAATGTTTTAATCAATAAATTCCTTTTGAAACATTGCGTTATAATTAATGTTATAACTGTTTTTACTTAACAAGATCGAAGTGCAACATGTAATCATTTCCACCAGGTGTCACCAAATCCTCACAGCCGTGGCACATCACTGCAGTTTAGTCTCCTTCCACTGGATGGAAGCACACACAGATTAAATGCTGATGTAACAATTCAGACAAAGAAGAAAAAAAAATCAGCGGGAGGAAACAAGTCTCATATATATGATACGAGCCATGTAAACAGAGGATTCTTTTTCATACTCCAGCTGTTAAAACACATGGTAAGAGTCTTATAGGAAGACGTTTTGTTTGTTACATAAAGCCTTTTTGTAAGAGAGAGAAAGAGAGAGTATACTGCACAGTGAAAGCTGGAAGACAGAAAGCAGGAAGTCCAGACATCCTTCTCTTTATTTATCATAATAAAAACATTTTACAGTTTCAAGGGCGTCCACCAGTAAACCACTTCGATAGAGGGGCTCCTATTCTCTCTGACAAGTGCACAACATGGACCATAATAAATAAAAGAAAGTCCAGACAGAGATATTCAGCATGACACTGCTGATACATAAATAGAAATGTACAAGGCTGCAGAAGGGCTTTAAAATGCACTAAGTGGTTATGATGGTTATTGGTTTTTCATTTACTTGAAGTAAATGGGTTCTGGAGAATATGTACTTAATTTACTATAATAACACAAATAATTATGGGAGCAGTACATGTTTATAGAAGACAAAATATAAAATAAAGTTATAATATATAATAAATGGTTGATAAATTAAATTATATTTTGCAGTACATATTTGGTAATAGATGTATACTTGTATGTTTATATATTTTTTCATTATTTCAATACATTTAATTTATTCATGTATTTATTCATGTATTCATGATGTATGATTAAATAACGAAGCCTATGCTGATTTATTAGCTACAGATTAATGGAGAGAGGTGGGATTAGATAATTTCACACTTCTTCCTACTCCTTTTCGAAGGTGTAATTAGAAGTGACTGTTTTCTTATGCACTATTCTTTTGTTGGTGTGTTTATTTATGGTCTTTAAAAATAACACATTTTACAAAATGTAAAAAAGATTAAATTTAATGAAGACTATTGTAGCCTAATTTAGTTTCAAAAATTAAAATATTGTTGTAAAATTATACAACATAGTTCTAAAAAAAAAGAAAAAAGTATATATATATATATATAGTGTGCCTGTTCTAGCTCTTGTTGATTTTCTTTAAATTAGTAGTTTTCCACACAAACGTAGCCCCAGCTCTGGCCTTAGGTGCTGAAGACTGTCAGTAAGAGCGATTTTCTCTGTCGGTTACTCTACATGTAAATCTAATTTATCTGTTAAGGCGTGGAGCGGATAAGCTGCTGCGCTGGCTCACTCTCGAATTGTACACATGCATAAATAAACACACACACACACACACACTTTTACAAAATCCCAATTTTCCAGGTGCAGAGGTCTGTAGAATGGAGCCACTCTGCATTATTCTCCATCAGCACTGTGGAGTGTCCAAGCTATTATACCATCCAACAGATATTTTATACTATATTTAATCTGTGGGCACATGGGGGTTCTGTTTTTCCTAAAATATATAGTATATTATATATACTATATATTTTATATACTGTAGTAATGTGCTAAACAATACAGCCTAGTATACGAAAAGCTCACTTTTAAGCCAAACTTTATTTTAAATTTCACATGTGTGTTTATGCAAGTCCAGAAAACACTTCCAGGATGCTAAAATAACAAATCACTGGAGGGTATTTGCTACAGTGGCCTTGGAAGTGTTACCTCAAACATATGTGAGTTAGTATATTATTATTTTATCTCCACATACAAAAGTCTCTCAGGAATATGTTTCAGTGGTGAAGGAAACAGTCCTGTTAGAATTATGCAGCACAACGAACTGACTTTAAGAGTCTGCTGGGTCATTTCTCACACATTTATGTGTTATAAAAATGTAAAATGTTTCAAGGATTGAAACCTATCAGCTGTCTTTTACGCATTATCATAACCTCTATTCATATGCAGGCCACTGTAGCCCATGATGCTAAAACAGTATGCTGATACTATTAAGCTTGGGAATTTGACATATCAGCAAAAACTAAATATTTGTAAATGCAATCGAGATATACTTTCATCACCTACCAATAATATCTGTCAGTTTCATTTCTTAACCCTCTGAACATCAAGCTGTTTCAGGGAGTTTTTTTGCTCTGGAATACTTCACTGGAATATATAAGTTTTGTGCAGAAAAAACACTGTTATAATGACATAAATCATAAAAAATAAAAATTAAAACCAAGTTGAAATGTGATAAAATGTAATAAAATGAAATTTATAAATGCAACACTTTTCTAAGTGTCAAGAATATTGGCAAAACAATTGGCTCTCCACATGCTATTGAACAATTGGCACATTTGCAATTTTACTGCCCTTTCCTCTCTGCTCTGTGTAAACATATTTTCAGTGAATATTTGTAACGTGAGTGTTCTTCTCAGCAGTTTAATAAGCAATTCAATGTTTTTAATACGATCTGGTTATTCCAAACAGCTTTTGACAAAGTTTTAAATGAGACCATAGTGATTTTGACAGAAATATCACAATTTTACACTTTGTTTTGGTTATTTTTTCTAAAGGAAACTTTAGTAACCTATGATCCATTCAAGGACTGACCAAAAGTTCACATTTCAACGATAATGCCTGTTTTTATAGTTTCTTTGTACGATAAACGGTGCATCTTTGGCAGTCTTTTAAAGAAAACATACATTTGAGTGGTGATGGTGAAAGTGCACGATGCCTTCATAGTGAGAATCTAAATGTAAAATAACTGAGTTGAGGGATAAAGATGAGTGAGTTTTGTTGGATTGCCACAATG
This sequence comes from Centropristis striata, assembly GCF_030273125.1. Taxonomy (NCBI): domain Eukaryota; kingdom Metazoa; phylum Chordata; class Actinopteri; order Perciformes; family Serranidae; genus Centropristis; species Centropristis striata. The sequence continues at coordinate 33,879,098 of NC_081521.1, read as the reverse complement.
TGTGCAGTCCTTGGTTTTTTAATAATTTCAGATTTGTTCTGTGTTCACATTAAAAGAGTTTATCATCACTTTTTTTCTTATTTAAGTGACACTCGGTCATGGCTGAGGAGCCAGCAGCAGAAATCCAGCTACTCAGAAGCCACAAGGTCAAGCTGATAGAAATTCTCAGCGCAGATGCTGACTTTGTCCTGCAGCATGCAGACGCTCTCTGTCTGCTGTCTGCTCAGGGCTACCAGCAGGTGAAAGCTTGCCGTGTTCCTTGTGAGAAGGTGACGGACCTGTTGGATCACATAATCCAGAGAGGTCCTGAAGCAGCACGGGGTCTACTGGAACTGCTAAAACACCAGGACCTAAGGGAAACCTTCCCAATGCTTCGCTCGGTCAATCTGCAGGTCAACACACTGTCTCCAGGTAGGACAAAGTATGTTCAGTGTTTTCTGTAATATCATTATGAAGAAAAAAACGGTTTGATTTTCATGTTAAATTCAAAGGCCTACTTGGTAGTTTGGAGCTCCCCGTAAATAAACTAAATTGCAGCACCTCTCCCCCTTTCTACCGCTGGCCATGTGCATTTGTTGTCACCGGAGCCAGCAGAGTAACATCGAGGGTCTGAGTTATTAACATAGGTTGTCATGTAGCACTGTAAGGCCCAAAGTGAAATGCATTTCTAAATGTGTCCCATATAACAGACATATAGTGAACGAACACATAACCTAAGTTGTCTGGTAAGTTTGCCACAAAGATAGCAACAACCCAATGCAAGAGTTGGTCGATAGTAATCTAGCTGCTACTGAAAACAAACATGCTAGCTTTTTGAGCTAGCACAATAGCCAGCCAGTGACCGACAATGGAAATGGATTAAACACATTTACATATACTACCATAGTAATTAAGCAGAAAACTAAGTGGTACTTAGAATTTCATGAGCAGAATTGGCAGATCTGTTTTGAATTCCTCCGTTTCCTGTAGCTCTCGGTGTTTTGCCCGTCCCCATAGGTCACTTTACAATCACAATGATTTTTAAACTGTTCTATTAAGTTAAAAATGCTGCATAGTTCTCCTTTAAAAGCTTTTTCTTTTTACAAGGAAAAAACAAAAGCTCAAGAAAGAGAAAGAAAAAGACAGCTCATCATCTACAAGAGGTCATTCCATCCAAACAGATCTGCGCCAAAGGTGGGTCACAGGACATTCAAAGCTATTCCCTTTCCAGTATCGTAAAGGCAGTCACACACTTTATCTGTCTCTGTCCCATTGCACAGGCTCTTGCTTAGTTAAGGAGAAGCAGCTGATGACCGTGGCTCGTACCATTGGCAGATCGTGGAGGGAGATTGGCAGACTGGCTCTTGACATCCCGTCCGTGAAGCTGGAACAGATCGAGGAGGACCATTCGCTCCACGTGGAGCGTGTGTTTGCCATGCTGCGCTACTGGAGGAGCTGCCAGAAGGAGAAAGCCACTGCTGCTCACCTGCACTCGCTGCTCAGTCAGGAGGACTGGGCGCTGCCTCCTGAAAGCATTGACTCTCTGCTGGACTAAGTGAGGCCTTCACTGTCCGGGACTTACAGAGACCGAAACACTTTTATTAGTCTTATCATGTAGACTTTAGTACTTGAAATTAGTCCATGGCGCCATTTAGGACCATTGAGGCCTTTTGTTCTTTTTATACATTTACAACCTATCTATCATTTCGTCATACTGATTGTCCATAGTGTAATTTTACTTTGTTGGTCTATCCTCAACATTTAGTGCATGTATCGCCATCCTGGATGATGGATCCTTGTTTTCTTGATCTTCCTTAGTTGTTGTTTTTTTTTCAACTTTTTCTCCTGTTAAAGGGATATTGTGGACCTTATTCATTATCTGGATAAGGTCCAAGGCCTATGATCAACTTTTTATGACAGCTTTAATCACAATACTATAAAAAAAGAATGACTTGTTTTATGAAATGTCCTTGAAAGAGTTCTTTTTTTAATGTTCTGTTCAAATTGTCTGTTTTATTGATTTGTATTCTGAGCAGTGCTCATTTTAGTTTTATGTAAATACACGAGGGCATTAAAATAATTTTCTTTATGTTTTGTTTAATGTTTTTCCTAAATATTTTAGGATTGATTGCTTTGGCACAATTTTTGAAATTATTTGAAACTATTTTTGTTTCAGCTCCACAAGCACCACAAAGTCTTACACCAAACCAGCAAAACATCATGCGTATCTTGCAAAAGCAAACACTTCTTGCAAAAATCTTCAAACTCTTTTTAAAAATTGTGTTTTTGTGTGTTTACAGTGCACACAAACCATAATTTGAACACAAAGCACCTACCCTTGCACATCGTATAAATGAAGAACACTCGTAGGCTTCACTTTTTCTGTGCAGGGCAAAGCAGTCTGCCATAAAGTTTCACCATACATGTCATACAGGTATCCAAATGTGTAAACTAACGTAACATAGTAAAGTAACATAATACACTGTCAATCCAAATAAGGGGGAAAGATTTTTTTTTTTTTTTGAATGTTCTAACACTAACACACATCAAACAACTAGAGTGCTGTAGATATGGGCCTCCATTGTTGTCAGAATCAAATATTTACCTGTGACCTATTTATATTGCTTAAGCTCTGATTCTTGAGTGTGATATAAAAAAACACACTGAGTGTAAAGCAGAGAATGTGCATTCGGTTTGGGATACTTCATAAGGATAAGCGTTAAATGTTTCTGAGATAGTGCTGCAAGAATCACTGTGTGCGTTTTAGAATTCAGAAAAAGAATAACTGTAGTTTATATATTGGTTTGTCTGTTGAGACAGCGATTCTTATCGTCATGCAAAGGAGGGCAGACAAGCAGTGACTTTGTTCCAACTACACTGGATTAACAAATTTAGATTACAGTGGCTGCCTCTAAAAGTTTTATTTTCTGTAAAACTAAAAAAAAAATAAAGTTTGCAAGAAATGCATTATAACTTAATAATAAATTAATTCTTTTTGTAGCAGAAACTCATTAGCCAGAAGTGACTAGTCTCATTTTGTCTCCCATTGTTTCCCCTAATCTCAGAAGACAGAACTCAATTACTTGGGACAAAGGTTGGCTCCCTCCCACTCCTCGTGTTACTCAGCCTGCAGCTGCTGTGCAGCCATTTTCTGCGATCAGTCTTGTCAGCGCAGCCAAGTAAAGGGGGAGTGAATCACTAACTTTCTAAAAGTGTGGATATGGCACACATGCACTCATGTAAGTACTGTGTGCTGTTCTTATTTACATCTCTTAACTTTTGGAAGTGTTTGTTTATGCATTAAACTGTTCCAACAGCAGCAGATGGGCAGGAACGGGCTAATCTCCGGGATCTGACTGAGCCTCTTATTGACCACACGGAGGGCAAACTCTTCTTGAATGAAGCCCTGGGAATTATTATGGAGGAGGTGCTCTGCAAGGGCACAGACGTCAAGCACAAGGTCTCAAGAAGCATGATATCACTATAGTGTGAGATTATAGTACATACTCTGTGCATAACTCAGAATGTGTGTTCTTGTTGCAGGTTTGTGAGTGGAAAGAGCCGGAAGAGCTGGCTCTGCTGCTGGATTTGGAGCTGAGGGCAGCGGGGGAGCCACAACAAAGGCTCCTACAGAGAGTAAAAGATGTGGCCAAGTACAGCGTTAAGACAAGTAAGACTGCCAGAAACCACAGAGACATTTAAATACTGAAGACTTACTCTTTTCCTGTCTCTTTCAGGTCACCCACGGTTTTTTAATCAGCAGTTTGCAGGGGTGGACTATCATGCCCTGGCTGGACGATTCCTCACTGAGGCTCTCAACACTAACCTGTAAGAATCAACAAAATACAAAGTATAAGCACATCATTATGCAGGGAATAGATGATTAACTATGATGTCAATAATGTAATAAATGTGGCAATAAATGTGATTGATTAGGCAGTGGTGGAAAAAGAAAAGTACTGATAACCTGTGATGCTGGCTGGCAAAGAACATAAGCCCACAAGCACAACTGAAGACAGCAAGTTAAACATGTAGCAAGAACATGTTTTTCTGCTAGGGGTCTCTCGATCAAAACAATAACAAAAGATTGAGTTTGGTGACACTGTACAGTAGTGTGGGATCATGGAAGTTAAACCAACATTAAAGTCAGTGTCTGTGGTTAAGATTCCTTCAGTCAGGAGGTCTTTACCAGGAGATGAATGAGAACTTATCCTCCTCTCCAAAACAAACAGGCACAGTGATTTAAACTTGTAAAACCACACTGAAAAAAGCAGTTTCACATTTAAAAGTTAGTGTTTTTCCGACTATGTGGACGTAGGCTGAGCTGAGGATAATGTTTGCTTATTCTTTGATAACTTATGATCCAGACTTCCAGTGACTTAAATCATTCCTCCAGTTTAAGAATTCATAATCATAAAAATGTGGATAAACTAGGAACAAAGTAAATTCATGACATCTTGCAGACAAACATGATTCTGACACATGCACAAAGGGGTATATGGCGCCATTGACAGGCGACTAAATGAAATGGGCCATTACCCTGTTTAAATTTGGGATTCCTCTAGGTTTAAAAATGGTTTTGAAACCTTTCAGACAATGTAAGTACACAGCTCAGCTAAATAAATAAAATTGGTCTAGTTTAATGTGGAAAAGTTAAATATTATACCTTTAAGAACAGGTCCAGAAATCTTTAACCTAAAGAAACAGATCGAGGACAGTTTGTTTAACAGGGACAAGGGTCAGGAAAAGAAAATCAGGCAGGTTAGGTCTGGACAAAGATGAGTGGAAGTGGAGAATTATATATACTGCTGTGGTAATCAGGGATATGGGAAGCAGGTGAGTGAGGAGGAGGAGCAGGTCAGGTGAAAGTGGCAGGGAAGCAGTTAACTGAGGGTAGGTGGGTGTGGCTGGGTCTGAAACAAGACAGTTAGTAACATGGAAAACCAGGCAGAATGAATGAATGACTGGTCATAAACACACATTCTGTTATATGTCATGCATTCTAACTCTTACTTAACCCTCCTGTTATGTTGCGGGTCAAATTGACCCATTTCAAAGTTTCAAAATCTAAAAAATAAATAATTAAAAGTATTTTTTCATAAAAAGAAAACATTTATTTTACATTTAAGGCATGTAAAACCATTGTATTTTATATGTAGGTCTTTCAAATATACATAAAAAAAAGTTTAAACGTGCATTTTTTTTAAATGAAAAATGAGTGCATTATCCTCATTGAAACATGATCTGTGCACTAAATATCGATTAAATGGTTAGGAATTGAGTTTTAATGACATATAAACAATGTTTATTGGCATTGTTTAGTTTCTGACACTGTTGCATAATAAAACATCATTGCTGTTCCTGAGAAATGAACATAACAGAAGGGTTAAGTGAAAGTGACGACAACAGGAAATGTACTGAAAGCAGTAAAAGTAAAAGTCATTTTGTGTGTCAATTGCAGCTTCACCTATGAGGTCGCCCCGGTGTTCGTGCTGATGGAGACTGAGGTCCTGAAAGCGCTGCGGCAGCTGGTTGGCTGGACAGAAGGTGATGGTCTTTTCTGTCCAGGGGGTTCTACCTCCAACATGTTCGCCATGAACCTCGCTCGCTACCGTCTCTTCCCAGAGGTCAAGAGCCAGGGGCTGTGGGGTCTCCCCAGACTAACCGTCTTCACATCTCCAGAGGTCAGGAGTGGCTGTTTAACGCTGCATGTCTGATCAGAGCATCACCTGCAGTTTATGTGTTGTCTCTACATAAAAATAATATTTTTTTCCTAGAGCCATTACTCAGTGAAGAAAGGGGCTGCCTATCTAGGCATCGGGACAGACAATGTCATCTTGGTGAAAGTGGATGATGGGTAATGTATTTTTAATAACAAGAGCTGAAACCATTTATAATAAATGAGCCCATCAATTTTCATAATCATTTAATTGCTTAAGTTAAAGGTTAAAAAGTGCCCAAAACTGGTTCCATCTCAGCAAATGTGAGAATTTACAGCTTTAATCTATTTTATATGGTTGTAAATTTAACATCTTTTGGACTGTTGGTCGAATAAAATGAGCAATATGAAGATATAACCCAGGAAAAATGTGACAGTAATATTCCATTATTATAACTTTTTAAACATTTTATAGCCAAGACAATTATTCAAAAGTCTATAATGACGATAATTGTTAGTTACAGACCTATTCATAATGAATCTCTGGGTTCAGATTGATAACTTGATAACTTGCTCTCTTGTGCGGTTTAGAGGCCGAATGATTCCAGAGGACCTTGATGAAAAGATAGAGCTGGCAAAATCTCAGGTAATTTCACTTACATTTAACTCGCATTCAGATATGTCACATGTTGATGCAAGAAAGTTGTGTTCACCTTCAGTGTGTTTCTACCAGGGTACAGTGCCGTTCCTTGTAAGCTGCACATCAGGGACCACAGTGCAGGGTGCGTTTGACCCGCTGGACCGCATTGCTGACGTCTGTGAGAAACACAAGATCTGGATGCATGTAGACGTGAGTCCTCCTGTCCACGTCCTCCTGTCCCACCCACCACCTCTCCTACACAGACTCTGTGGTGTTGCGTCTCCTAATGCTCAGTTCTGTCTATTTGGTCATTTTGTTTCTTTTTGTAATCATTTTGATTTTGTCCCCTTGTAGGCATTCTGTGTCTTTTTTGTTGTTGTTTTGTGTCTCTTCGTAGGCATTTAGTATATATATATTGTTGTTTTTTGTCTTTGTGTCTCTTTGTATACATTTTATGTCTTTTTTCGTAGTTCTGTATATTTGCAGTCATTCTGTCTCTTTTTTAAGTTGTTTGTATCTCTTTGTAGGCATTTTGTGTCTTTTTTTTAGTTGTTTTGTGTCTCTTGGAAAGTAATTTGTGTCTTTTTTTTTTATGTTTTTTGTCTCCTGGTGGGTATTTTGTGTCTTTCTTTCGTCTTTTGTTTCTTTTTGTAGTTGTTTTGTATCTTTTTTAGTTATTTTTTTGTGTCTTTGTATACATTTTATGTCTTTTTTTTTATTGGTTTTGTCTCTTAATAGTCATTTTGTGTCTTTTTTTGGCCGTTGTATCTTTTTTGTTTTAAATGTCTGTGATTATTTGTGTCTTCTTGTATTCAATGCGCGTCTTTTAGTTGTTTTATGTCTTTTTGTGGGCATTTGGTAGTGATGGGACGAACAACACTGGTGCGTCAGCACTGTGCCGACCACACAAGAGTGAAACCCCGTATTGGTGCGTGTGTTGCTTTAAAAAAAAAACATGTGACCGATACAGGTGGTGTGTCGCTACGAAGTGCTGCGCCAAAGTGTGTTTCTAAGGGAACAAACTGTATCGACATGTTGTGGGTTTGTTGGATGGATTTTTGCTGTTGCTGTTGGATTTCTGCTTGGCCTCACTTTGTTCCACTGACTTCATGGATCATTCCAAGAAGTTTTGCCCAGTCTGAAATAATTTAACTCTGAATTTTATTACAGACTAATTCGCTATATTTTACATACCAACTCAGTTTAGCATTTACACAAACAAGGTTTTAAGCAAATTTTTAACTCTTCTCATGAACAACTTAACTCAGCAAACAAATTGAACTCAGCAAATGAAATTATACAATGATGAGATCATATTTTAAGTAAAGGACTGGCGATTAAATATTTCACAGGCTGATGTTGGGTTTGCAGCATGTTAGCTCTTCCATTTCATTTTCGTTTTGTTTACCTCCAATGATTTTATAACTACTGCAGGGGGCACTATTGAGTGACCAACACAGTGTCAATACAGTGTTGACTCAGTTTGTATAGTGTGTCAATACACTCCTTGAGGTATCATCATCCCATCACTAGCATTTGGTATCTCTTGTTGTATCTTTAAGCTTTTGCTATTTGTTCAGATTTCAGAACATGCAGAGTTTTGCCTGTTTTGTCATGTGTTTCAGGCTTGCTGGGGAGGGAGCGTGCTCTTTTCAGAGCAACACAGACATCTAATGAAAGGGGTTGCCAGGTATTTATTAAAAAATGTTTTTTTCATTATGAGTAACATTTTGCCCATACAGTTTTACAGAAATTGTCTTATAGAAGATAGCTATAATGCAAAGCTTATGGTCTGTGTTTTAAATGTCTGTGTGTTTAAAAAGAGTGAATTCAGTAGCCTGGAATCCACACAAGATGCTGGTGGCTGGCCTGCAGTGTTCTGCCCTGCTGCTACGGGATACCACGGTTTGAGGCTACAGCCAGTTCTGATATACTTAACATGGTTCTTTTCTTTTTTTTTTATCTTTGACAATCAATCATTTCTGTTTGTCTCAGAACTTGTTGAAGAAGTGCCACTGTGCCAGTGCCACATACCTCTTCCAGCAAGACAAATTCTATGATGTGAATCTGGATGTCGGGGATAAGTCAGTACAGTGCAGCCGCAAGGTCGACTGTCTGAAGTTGTGGCTGATGTGGAAAGCTGTTGGCTCCACTGGCTTAGCCGAGCGTGTGGACAAAGCTTTTATCCATGTAAGGTAGGCATGCAGCTGCTGCACAACACGAGCCTGCCAGAGGAGGGGTCAAGTAGTGAATTAAAAACTCTAATCTTTTCGAGACATGATTTAAAAACACTGCTTTATATCTGCTTCAGTTTTTGCATAAATGATTGAACACTTTATAAGTGATTGACAGAGATGGTTTTCTATAACCTTGTGTGACTTACTTAATAAAAACATTTGATAACAAAAAAAACACTTTATAAGTGAGTTAGCTATTTAGATGTTGATTTTCCTGGAAATAAGCATTAAGATCCCTTACTTTAGTAAAACTACTAAAAGTACTAACTCCACATTACTCCTATTTACTGCAATGACTCCATTACAAGTAAAAGTCCTGCATTCAAAACTTACTTAAGTAAAAGCACAAAAGTATCAGCATCAAAATGTACTTAAAGTATCAAAGGTAAAAGAACTCATTTTGGAGAATGTACCCACTCAGGTTGTTTTATATATATTCCAAATGTGTTATTGAATGATTATTATTGATGCGTTTATTCAAGCAGGGTTTTATTTGGTCACGGTAGGGCTCATTTTAAGATTAAAGGTTTAATTATAAAATGTCTAAATGTCTTTAAATGTATCATATCTTAGTTACATTCTACCACTGCTACTTACCATTAAATCCTTTTCTTACACAGCAGGAACTTTATCATTAAAACCATCTTCAAAAAAAATTAAATCCAGGCCAACCAAATGTAAAATATGTCCTGCAGGTATCTGGTGGAGCAGATGAAGAAAAGAGAAGGGTTTCATCTTTTGCGCGAGGTAAGTCGACATATCAAGCATACTAAGTTGTTTCCTCCCTGCAACATTTTCACCACCTGTGTGTGTTTGTCTCCACGGACAGCCAGAGTTTGTGAATGTGTGCTTCTGGTTCATACCACCCAGTTTGAGAGGGAAGGAAGGAAGTGCAGATTACCAGGAGAGACTGGCAAAAGTAAGTTTATGTATTACATTAACAGTCGAGGAACTTTTTGAGACCTTTTTAACTGCTTCCTTCCTACTACTAACTCTGTGCATCACTTCTGAATCAGTTAACTGCATGTGTGTGTTTGTGTTTGTGATCACAGGTAGCTCCAGTCATTAAGGAGCGCATGATGAAACAAGGCACTATGATGGTTGGATACCAGCCTTTGGGAAATAAGGTCAACTTTTTCCGCATGATTGTTTTCTCTCCGCTGCTTTCCCACAGAGATATGGACTTCTTCCTTGACGAAGTTGAAAGACTGGGAAACGACTTGTGAACAAAAAAACAACTTACAAGTTGTGTTCCTCTATCTGGAATTTAGAGGCTGTGCACTAAACCTGCCATTACAATGTGACAAATGATAACCGACATCCTGACTGTACTGCTTAATTTTATTCTTACCATCTTTTTATTGTATTTTTATAGCTTTTTAATGCTTTTGCTCTTTTTTTCCACCTGTCTTCTCTCTGATTTGTTCAAAATCGTTTGTCTTGCTTTAATTTTACCTTAACTTGCCTTTGTTTGGCCTTACTGTTTAGCACTCTGATGTGATATTGGCACTTGCTTTTTCTGGAAAAACATTTTGGAAACTCTTTTTTTAGAAAGGTACTAATGTAATGTTATCAGGAGAAATACTTACCCTGGACCAATGAATAAATAAATTAATAAATTAATTGACAAAGAGAGGGTCCTTTGTTATTTTTGAAACATTTCCAGTGAATTACACAACTGTTCTGAAATTGGTTCACCACACACTTTGGTAAAATCCTTTTGAAATCTCTAAAAATCTCTCGCCATGATAGTAACAAACAATATAATAAATGTTTAAGATGTAGATACAGTTGATTCAATTATTTAATCAATTATAAAAATAAAAAATTAATACATCGATATACCAAGTAACACATAATAAATATATTAAATACATTTAAGGGTTCAGACATTTCATTTTTTTTAAAGTATTATTTAGTCCCTGAAATGTTAGAATATTTAGTGTCCGTAGAATGCCATAAATTATTTTAGTTATAGGAGGAAAAATAATAAATGTAGGTTGTGTTTTAGAAATTGTATGTTAATAAAGGTTGGAGGAGTAAACAAATGTGATTTAAATTATTTATATATATATATATATATATATATATATATATATATTAAAAACCTGGGGATATCAAGAGACACATAATTAAGACGTACAAGGAAATATTTAAAGGTTTACATATTTCTTGAGTATTCTTTAGCCCATTAAGTGTTCCAATAGAGCGTCTGATTTCTCTTTTGAAATGTTGAAGTGTGGTTTCCTTTTTAGTGAATGTATTTTTTCCATACAAAATAAACAGGTTAAAAAATAAATCGTTTATCAAGAAAGTTGCTAATTGCGTCTCTAGCTGCCTCGCTCCCTCACAACTATGGCCGCGTATGTGGGTCATTCTGCTTCAATCACGTGGCGGGGCGTCTGGCCAATCAGCAGTGGCTCCGGGGAGCACTTCCGGTGGCGTTTCCTGTCAGTGTTTGTAAACTGAGAAAAAAATTGGAAGTGCGACAAGAAATAATAACCTACATAACTCTAAAAATCAAACGGTAAGCAGTCGTTTTTACAACGAATTTCAGTCGCGGCTCTTTCAGCGTTTTATAATCTGCCACGCGTGTGTTCGCAGCAGCTGTGGCCGGTGAGGGAGGTGTTATTTAGCGGTCGGCGCTGAGCCCGCACGCCCTGCCTGGCTGTTGTTGTGTTGTCTGGGGCGGGGGGTGGGGGTGCAGTCATACAAGAGTTGTCCCAAAACCCAACTACTGGCTAGCTAGCAGGTTAGCCATTTCTGTTTCATTCAACAGAGACTCTCAGCATGCTTCACACTTCCCAACCTGCAGGCTAAAAAAATCGCATTGAAAGACAAAATGTCTCTCCTGTGTGCTCTAGATGTAATCCCGGTTGATAAATTGAGCTCAATTGTGCAGAGATGGTCGCAATTCCAGTACTGCTACGTCTTTAAGACGAGCTAGCTTACTGGTGCTCTAATGCATAATTTCAATGAAGCACTCATCATTAAATCTTGTATTAAATTAGGCAAATGTGTTCCAATGAAGTGGTAAAGACGCAGTGTTTGTTTACTATCAGAAATTTCATGCATGGTCTATTTCATGTAAACATAAAACTGCCATAATCATATTACACCCTATGGCATATTCTCTGTTGCATGGTATGTGCTTTATTTTTCCCTTTGGATATTTTTTCCCATTCTGTTGATGCACACGCACATGCATCAATCACATGGTTTTATTCTAATTTGCCTTGCTACCAGGGGATTAATGTGTTTATGTCGAATCAATTGATTGGTAGTGCCAAGAATACAAACAATCACTACTGAGTTGGTCAGTCTGAGTCTCTCTAACCTGTAATTTCTAGTCTTTTGTGTGTGCTAAATACCAAAATATATTATCAGTTCATTTTCTTCTGTAGTTCTATTAGCAAATTTACATGAAATGAAACCAAAGTAAGTCTAATTTTTTCAATTCATTGTAAAGTGTGTAGGTCTAATTGCTTACAGAACTGTTCCTGTATGTTATACATTTAACACTGAGCACTAACATTGCAATCTTACATACTAAAGGTTGAAAGAAGTAACAAATGTTCCCCAGTCACAAGTCAGTAGTTACTAACTGCTCAAGAAGTCAAATAATTTGGAAGATATTTTAATTCTAAAATCATTTCTGTCCACCCCATCTTTAACTATTTATAAAATAATCAAACTACAAAATGATAGCTCACTGACTGGAGGTGGTAGAACTGCATTTTTCTCTTCAGAATTGATCGTGCAAGCATGAAAGACAAGACAAAAAGTCCATTATAAATGTTTGTTGTATGCTACAAATGTATAAACAATTAATTAGTACTTTTACGCTGTAGCTATCCGTTTCAAAGACATGTTTTTGTGATGTTCAGTCATTATGAGACAGTGTGTTTTAGGTCACTGAGTATAAACATTTCAGGCATCTGGAATCTCAATGCAGCCAGATTTCATGGCCTGAAATCCAATTTTAGATAATTGTCTTTTATATATTTCAGTGTTACCTCATGTATGAAGCATTTGTTTATGTATCATACCTATACAGCTGTTTTCATTTTTCCCACTGGATGTCATTATTTTTCTCAATCTGACTGTTGTGCTTTCTGTCAACCATTGAAGCATGCTGTGCACCAAACCATTTGGGGCTTTCTTGCCTGATAGACTGCACCTATCAATGCTGGACCTACATTTCTGGGCCATGTAGGCAGATTTGGTGACTTGTGAAATTAATTAGATTGGTCTGGTTTTCCAGCTCCTGATTCCAGCATGTTAAAAAATGTTAGCCTCATGTTGTGATGCCTCTACTTTCAGGCTTTGGCCCTTGATGATTTGGGTGGGTGTGGTCTCTTCTGTTACCCCTCATCCTAACTGAAGCCCCCCTCTGTTCCCCCAAACACACACGCATTCAAACCACGGCGATGACACACAATTCCAACAACTCTGTTCGAGACCATATGAAATGGGTCAGTGGAAGTCTCTTCATCTCCAGAATCACCATCATGTTTTTAGTTTGTATTCCCAATCCTGATGCCAGTGCATTTCCTTGTTCCTCCCATTACTCAACACCCTCTCCTTCCCCGACTCACTGTCTCTGTGAGGAGTCCTGCGGCCCCGTCTTTCTGCTCTGACACATTGTTTGTGTTGCCAGGCTGGGTTGCTGGGCTGCGAGGCGGTGCTGTCCAGCATGGCCCTGATGCAAGCCAACAACATCCCAGGACAGAAGAGGATGATGTCACCCTTGGGTCAAGGGCACAGGGCCAGTCCTGAGAGCCACCAAACCCACTCTCAGCACAGCCACAACCACCATGGACACCAGGTTCACCATGGGCAACCCCACCACAGCCACATGGGCCATCCTTCAGCTGGGAGCTGTCCTCCCCTGGTAAGAGAGAGAAAACTGGGCCTGGTCTCTCAGAAAGCGTGTTTAACCCTTGGACACTAAAGAAAAGTATCAAAAAACTTTTGACATTTGGAGATTTCTGCAAGAATAGCATTTTTTTGCTATTGGATATCATCAAAACAAAAAAAAAACCTTGAAAAGATTTGAATGCGCTGGGACTATAGTTTGTGGCTGTAAGGTTTCGTGAGGCTGTGATTATCCTAGGGGTCACAGCAGCTCATTTATACAGTGAGGTCAAGTTTAAAAAAGTAGCTTCACTATGATAATCCATTTTTAAGGACGAGCTTTTTGCTTTCTGGTTGTTTTGCTCGTCTACTCTCTGTTGTATATAACTCCTCTACTCTGAACCACTTGGACTACAGCCACAACATTCTAGAAAGTTTGCTATGCTGGCGCAGGTGCACACACAGCGGCATGTCCGCTCTTTTAAAGTGAAGCCAAAACATGTCAATCACCCCATGGTGGCTGGCTGTTAGTCTAGGAAACACTTGATTTAATATGCAGCAGAGTTTTCTAGTGTAGCATCCATTTTAACTGTCAATATTGTATGTTCATTTAATTGTGAAAAGCCAAAATTATGATTGCAATGAATATTCAGTTAGTTGTGTATCTCAGATACTTGCTTTTATTACATTATATACATATTATTATTAGTATATTATAGAGCTTATGAATTACTTAATGAGGGGGAAGTGAATATATGTTTGCTTAATTGCAAACTAGCCTCTTAGACATGTACTGCAAAATAACTGTCCCAGTGGCAAACTGTGCAGTTTACCTACTACTATTCCTTCCTCCAAAAGCTGATCCGAAAAGACGGGGATTATCACTCATCAAGAATGATGGATGGAAAGGACATGCAGGCCAACCAGAATATGCAGCCCAAGAAGAAGCACAAAAAATCAGCACCATCCAGCAAAGTTAAAGTGGAGGTAAGCATTGGGAAAAAAACAACACTGTGCAGAGATCTACTCTTGATGTTCAATTCACTTTAAGTTCATTTTGTTATTGTTGTTAGCATTTAGTTCCACCTATGGATATGGACGATGACAGTTCCTTGAAGGTCCAGAAGAACTTTATCTGTGACCACTGCTATGGAGCTTTCCGGAGTAGCTACCACCTCAAGCGACACATACTAACACATACAGGTGAGAACTCATTTGGGTGTACTTCAATGCGGCCTTTCTGGCATTTAGTGGTTAACCATGTGAAACAGGGTGATGAAATGAAGAGTGGAGCCACTATACAGCCAGTGGACCTCAGTATGCATCCACACATCTGAAGCTCCATCTGCTTGGATTAAACTACAAAAGAAAAACCAGACACAAATCATGCTAAATTATTTTAATGCACATTGTGCATGTTTTTAATTTATTATGGTGCCTTATTTATACTTATATTTGTCCTTACTCTTCTTCTTTTTTGATAATGTTGGTTCCGTGTTATTAAAATGCTGCTCTGTTGCTATAATCTCTCTCAAAAAATATAATTATAAATGCTTATTAAAAGGTCTTGCACCTTGTCTATATATATTCCACAAATCTAAAATATATATTGCTAAATTCTCCATCTTTGGTTGTTTACAGGAGAGAAGCCATTTGCTTGTGACGCCTGTGATATGCGGTTTATTCAGCGTTACCACCTGGACAGACACAAGAGGGTGCATAGCGGAGAGAAGCCGTACCAGTGTGATCGCTGCCATCAGGTTAGACATCGCTTTATTTTCAGTTGCTTTGGCACATTTTTCAGATCAGATGTTAAAGACTCAAAATTATAAATGTGTATGTATTCAGAATTGATGAAATGCTTGCAGGTGAATCTGCAGGCAATGTGCAACTTTGTACTGTTAAAACTGATGTATGCCATACAGGAAACATGAAGCCTTGGCGAAGCATATAGACTGTCTTGTTTGTAAACAATAACTTAAGGAATAGAGGAATAGATATTTACTTTGATGAATAAACAAAAAGGATAGGAGCTTTTGTAGATAATGCATTGCATGGCCTTTGTACAATTTTTGTTTAGGATTATTTGAGAAATGTACCAGTAAGCGACTAAGTAAAACTGTGACAAATCAATCACTCTAAGCACCGTTAGTGTAATTGTTCCATTAACTTTGACTGAAACGTATCTTTCTTTGCCTCCAGAACTTCTCACGGACAGACCGGCTGCTGAGACACCGACGGCTATGTACAGTCGGGATGAGCAAAGAGGAAAACCAGTACTCACAGGACGCATCTGCCCATACAGCTTCCTGGAGCCCCCTACAGCCTTCAAACAACCGTCTGACTGTCTGACCCTCTGCTTCCCATAGAGACCCAACAGACAGAACAGCAGTCTGCAGCTCGGTGACGTCACACATTGGAGCTCAACAGTACTGTAACCTGAAAAACAGCCTCGCTCAAACACAACCAGACTTTAGTTTGCTCTCGCCAGCTCTTACACAGAGCTTGATAGTAGATTTTTGTACTTTTTTAAAGTTTAAATCATGATACAGACAAAGGGGGAAGGATTCATTCAGTACCTTGGAGAGCAGGTCTTGATATTATGGCAATAACTGAATGAAAAACATCTCCTTTTATCTGAAAGGTTGCAGATATTTTTTGGTATTGCTGCAGAGGGATTACATGTATTTTTTGCCACATTGACAGCTAATGCATCGTGCAGCACCTTTTGGGTATCCTGTTGACCTGCAATCAACTCCAGTGCAACCCAACCTACTACATATGGACAGTCCAACTAAGGACACACAAACAGAACTGTGTAGGTTTTGAGTTCTGCCCATTTTTTTGTTCCTAATGCTACAAATCAAGTACCAGCTAGTGTTCATAAGTGTCACAGCAGACTTGTGGTCCATGTTGTGGGCATCGCCTGTTTTCCAACACACAAGTCTTAAATGGATCTAAAACAATTTCTTGTCTGCTACCGGCCCAGCTGTAAAGCTGAACTACAGGTGAAATTCTGTTGGTGATGTGTATAAACAGGATGAAAAACACTAAAATTTAACTCCTGAAATGTAAAAAAAACAAAAAACTAATCTTGGTGTTAGTCAAGCTGTGTAGCGACTGTTGGCTCACATATTCACTGTTCCACCTTGTTTTAAAGGAGTTTTGTCCTTACTGTTGATAGGTTACACAGTTGAAAAACAGTAGAAAGCTGACAGGTTTTATCGGGAGAATTTCTGGACAATGTGACCTTTTTTTATACAGTAACTGGATGTAGGAACCACCTCTCTGTTGCAGAAATTAGGTGTTTCTATAAACCCCCTCAATATAAATGTGTACTGTCTCTCTGTTCCTAGAAACCACTGTCAGTCTTATGTGTTTTTTTCCTGATCAGCCTTTATAGATTTTTCTGATTTTGAAAAACGTCCGTCCTTTCAAAAGTATTTTGGAAAGTGAGGCTGAATGTTATATGAAAACCAGAAATGTATCTGAAAAATTGCATTAGCACAAAATTGGATTAAATTAAAACTAGTCCTAGGCCTAAAAATACACTTAAGAATTCTCACACACTGTATGCTACTAATTAAAGTAATTAAAGTAGATTTACTGGAAACATTTTGGTATGTAGGTCATCATCAGGTTATTATTATATACATAAACATAAGAGTACTGAAATGTTGTTCCCAATAAATCTCCTTTAATTGCAGTGTGTAGAAGTTTTTTGGGCCTCTGATGCATTTATCATCCTACTAGTTTTACTTTTTGATGGTTCAACTGGAAGTACTGGATTAATTTGGTTTGGTCTAGTCAAATCATCAAACCATTGCCCATATCAGTTCAAAAGGCTCTAAGCATATTTTGGTTCATTAACAGATAACGAGAGTTCGCCTCCGTCTTGACCTGACTGAATGTGATGTGAATACAGTGCCATGTCGTTTCATCTCCAGCTTAACTTTGAGCATCTTCAGTGAAGATGAAGAGCAGTGGACAGGGGAATATAAGGCCCACGTGGTGTTTTCTACGTTGATAACCTACATTATATTATGTTCAGGCCTCTGTATGACGACAGAAGATGTTAGCTCAGTTTTAGAGGATTGTATTGTAGCCTGGTACTTATGTTGCTGTCAGACTTTTAGATTATGTGGAAGGAGTTTGGGGCCCATCACTGACCTGCCTACTTTTTATGAAGTTAATATATATTTAAATTGTATTAGGGGTAGGAAATAGTATGTATGGGACCTATACTTCGAGAGAAATTCAAAGTATTTACAAAGTAATAATCCTTAGTCTGATGATTTCATATGACAAGAAAATGGCTTCAATCGGCCATGGCAGTAAAAACCGCCACTTTTGCCCTTTTTAGTATAGCAGCCATGATTAGTCAGCATACTTTTTAATGTTTCCTTTGCATGTATTTTTTTGGAGGATTTTGTGTATATTTTGTTTTGGTAAAGAGTTTTTTGTTTGTTTGTTTTTTAAAATGTGAGCCCCACCTTTTTGTCATTTTAAGGATTGGAAATCAAGTTTGACTCAATCATACTGTGGTAAATGGAGTTTTAGGGCCCCAAGACTCAATAAAGCTGTTACACTTTTTCAACAAATCCATGTTATCACATTTTGTGTGTGTGTGTGTGTGTGTGTGTTTGTGTGCGTGTGCGCGACTGAATTTATCTGCATGCTATGTTTAAGGATCCAGATTTTCCTTTTTTGTTTTATTTTTTCTAGAAGAGTATGAGTATATTTGAGCACTTCACAACACAAAAAGGCTGTAAAAAATCACCGTGACTCATTTCAGTTTTCTTCCACTGTGGTCAACATAAAATAAGAGATTAAATGACTGGTCTTTAAATGACACATTACCCACTTGGAAACATGTAATGCACCAATCCTGTCAGCAGGTGGCATATATAACCAAATGAGGGACCCTTTTTTCTCAGCACAGTGATGAAAAAAGTTATTTTCAGATTGGTGGTAATTAAAAACGATCATACAATGCTCTGTGTAAAAAGGGAATTAACATTAATAAGATTAAAGCAGATAGTCCTTACTAGATTTTCCCTCTGCGGGATAAATTAAGTCGTATCTTATCTCACTTTCTATGAAGGTTAATAATCTTTGATTTAACAATAAATTAAATGGCAGGACATTGCTACACATAAATTTTTCTTGGGAGGAAGTAGTGTGGGGGGGAAAAAAGCCATTAGATCAATGCAGAAAGGGGATTTGACTCCTGTGCAGGGCTGCAACTAATGATTAGTTTCATAATAATAATCGTAATATTTTCTTGATCAATCAGTTAATTGTTTTGTCAATAACTGACAGTCAGTTTATCATCATGTATGACAAAGTAAAGCACAAAACCTGCAAATATTTGACTTTTTGACTTACTACATTTTCTATAATAATGTAATAATCAATGTATCAAGTAATCTTTGCCGCTCTAGTCTCGTCTCCACATTCATTTGTCATGAAAATACAGTTTTGGTCAGAAGATCATTGATCCACAATGAGACCACCATAAACATCATATTATACACACTATTGTTTAACAATTACAAGGTAATTAATCATATACTCAAATAGACGCCATTCTAAGCATGAATAAAACAAATGTTTGTTCATTCTTTGTGACATTTATTCAATTGAAAACTGTACAAAGACAATATAATTTATGTGCAAACTTTTGCTTTCCTAAATAGTCTTAATTCTGAATTTAATGGATCCTGCTTTTATTTATGTTTTCAACAGCATCTTAACTTGTTTGTAGTATCTACTCAAATATACTTTTCACAATAAATTGTCAGAAATAATGATACATCTCCTTGATCCAGAGTCTTAAAATGGATTCCCTTTTTTTCTGAACAAAAAAACAAATCTCTAAATTTACAATTATGAAGAAAGTCCTCAATTCTGAGAAGCACAATTAATAATGAAACTCAGTCAGTGATTATAAATATACAGTCATGTAAAAGCTGATATCTAGCCATTTTCCATGTTTTTTTATTGATAACGATTTTGGTTATTATCAAGAAAACCATCGATATCAGCTCTTAAATTAAACTCTTATGAGCTATTTTGTTGTTATTATATTTGTGCAAATATATATATATATATATATATGTATATATATATATATATATATATATATATATATATATATATATACGCACACAACAAGCACAATTAGCCATTACAAGAGCATTATCACTTTGGTGGGTTTCTACAAAGCCTCGTCTGCACCACAAGAGGGAGATGTATCATAAGCTGCTGTCTGCTCACAACCAGGAACAGATACTACTTCACAGTGCAAAGCCAAGTGCTCTGTAATTCTCTCTCTCTCTCTTTCTGAGTAGCCATTATAGCTGAGACAACAGATAATCAATAATCAATACACCTCTTTAATGAGCCTATCACCGATATCATGGGTTGAGATAGGTTGTAATATATATCCCAGATCTGATATTACAACCCAATGCAAATATACAAAAAATCATGTAAAAGTTGTTTAGGTCAAAACAGTCACATTTGATGAGTTTGCAAATCCAGCTTAAGTATAAAACGTAAGTTTTAAACATAGCATAGCTTAATGCCACTTATGTCCAATACCATACTGATAACAATCTGCCCATACCAGTACTACTCAGATTCTTTTCCCCCTCTCTTAAACAACTAAGCTGTTAATAATAAAATTTGTCATGACGCACTTTGCTTAACCTATCCATCTAAAAACATCATATTGAAACAAATAGTCAGATACAATGTGACTTAGTTAAGCCATACGTTTCTCAGAGTTTACAGCATGTCGCTAAAAGTTTAGTTAAGCATTTACTAAAAAAAGTATACACAGCAGTCAGTTCTGTTTAAAGAAACATGACTTGTTATAGCCGGTAAGAAGTACTATTGTCAAAGTGGGTAATCAAACAGACATAACAGTGTGTGTGGTGATAGCTGATACCCACATTCCCCCGAGAGGAGGGAAGAATTTCTTCAAGTACATTGCCCCGTCATTCTGTCTGCGTAGGTATTGCCACATCAGACGTATGTTAGGAAGTGCAGATCATACCCTTTAGCACCTTCCTCTTTGCTATTGACCAGTTCCTTAATTAAAGCATTAGGATAGGCAGGATGAGATCAGCCTGAAGGCTGCTGGGAGTGTGCGCCTTCCCCCATGGGAGACATCCCCTCCCTCTGCAGCCTGATTTACAGCACCCACAGGCCCCTGGCACTTAACAATGGACCTCCTTAAGTGTGGTAGATGGGGAGGAGACCAGAGAGGGGGAGATAACACTCCATCTTCATACACAAAGTGCTGAAATCATCTAGGTTCGAAATCATCTCTGCGAGACAGACTGATCATGGAGTCAGTCCAGAGGTAAAGTGTAGGAGTGCTGCCTTGTGCTCAGTCTGGCTCACTCCATCAGGGAGGAGAGCTGTTTAAGAGTGATAGCCAACTCTCTACATCCTCACCTCTCCTGTCAGAGGCATAAAAAAACAGGTCCTCCAAACAGAAATTTCCCTTTATAACCAGTAAATCTCTGTTGACTGTGCGTACTGTGTTGTGTAAACAAGTGGGTGGTTCAGAGGTTTACAAAAACAAGTGCTCAGCAGCAGAAATGTTCTGTCTCCTACAAATGTTTGGATGCCCCCTGATCAAATACATCACAGGCTCACAGCAAATGATTGAAACACTCCCAACAATAGCTCCTGCTATCTCCCTCTCCCCGAGGTGTGGGAGAGCCTTTTCATCTCAGGCTTTGATTAATAAAGGAATCGCTGGTTGGCTGAAAGCAGCGATCTGCCCCCCCCCCCCCCTCCAACATCCATCATGCCTATGACAGCGCACCTCTCTGTGTTAATTAGCGGTGATATTTAAGCTGTCTGAGGTGTTCCATGGCCGTCAGCGTGGTGGTGGTGCTGCTTAAAATTTCAATTCCTCGGTCCGGGTTACTCCCATTTTCCTGGACACTTCAGTGAACACGTCCTCAAACGTTCACGTACAGGGACAGGCCAAGTGGCAATCAAGGCACAACAGTAAATAAGAATATTTACTGCTTTTTTCAGCTGTTTTTCTCTCAATGTAAACTGAAATATGAAGAATCTGAAATCACACAAATTAACTGTGACATAACCCTGTTTTGGTACTTTTTAAAAAAAAAAATTACATGCATTTTAATGGTATTCCAACTGCCAGCATTAATGTAAAAACATAATTTTGACTCATTACACTTGCTCAATAACTACTTGATATTATATGAAAGAATTTGCCATAAATCCAAAGTTCTCGTCAAACAATGAGCAGTGAAAGTGTGAATGCATTACTTATTAATGATTACCAAATATTGTAATATTCTCTAATACTGAGGGCTATTATTCAGAAATTAATTATGCATGTAGCTGAATCCTGGTCTGTCTTATAACCAAAAGGCATCCTGCACCAGTATGAGAACTTAAGCGATATAAAATTAAAGAATAGCTGGGTTAAGTGAAGGGCAAACAGCAGCCATTTCATACCAGTCTGACAGGGGTAAAAAAGCCTTCAAAGTGTATACATAGTTGGTCTATACACAGTGTCCATAGGGTGCATGGATGTTACTGACCGTGTTACCAAAATCTAGTATGGAAATTACCAAAGGGGTGTCTGGCAGCCACCTGCCTCACAAAACATCTCTGATGGGGAACGGTCTGTCATATCATGTTTCAAACTGTCCCATATTCAAATGTCTGCCACTACTTTTCTAATTAGTGTAACTCAACAAGATTAATTAGCCTCTGAAAGTCATTCCCGGTTCTACAAACCATATCACAGAGGAGAGGAGAAGCGAAAGCCATCACCCATGTGACTGGTAACAAGGGAGAAGTAAAGTTTGGCCTACTTGCGTGTTTTGATACATTCAAATCATGAATATTCATACATGAAAATTAATCTCCAGTCAAGTCTTTAAATCTTTAGAAATTAACTTTTTGCAATTTGAAGCCTGAGAGATTTGAGAGAGAAACTGGTTAGGGGAGAACAGGGAAACGGAAATCTGAGCAATGGCACCATACGACATGTATACAGCAGGAAAATCACACGTGTTAATGAGAAATAATGAATTCCATTTATTTACTTCAGTTTCAGGGTGTGCAGAGCAATACACTAAACAGCCAGTCCTCAATTTAAATGGTCAGACTGTGTCCACACTTATACATTTTCAATTTAAATTGTCATTTTAGAACTAAAACAATCTCCATCCACACAAGTGTTGCAGGATTGTTATGGGTAATAATCTCCATCCATACTAACACACCTGAAAACCTGTATCACCATTCAGGTACACTGAGGTGTACCTGCATGCTGGTGTAAACAGGAAGCAGATATCCAACTTGCAGCTGGTTGTTGAGTTACAGAAAATACTAAGGAGGAAGAACAGCAGTGGTGAAAAAGTAAGAGCAGAGATGAGGTGGTTACGGTGGCAGAGAACATAGATTTTGAGGTGTTACAAAGCCCATACGGCGATACATTAGAACAATTCTTGCAGCATTATCCAAGGATGAAAACACAAAACAACGCCTGTAATTAGTTAACCATACTTAATTAACAAGGCAATGGACATATTTTAAGGATACCGGACCAAAGATGGTGCCTATTCAGTCCAATGACAATTGCTTGTCTGATACATTCGCCAAAAATTTTTTCCAGCTTCATGGTTCACTTCCACATTATGTGGCCCACTGAATATACAGAGTGTTTCCCCCATTGTTAAAACTATTTTAAAAATCACTTCTCTCAACTCAAGAAAAGTTTTACAAATAAAAAAATCTCCATGGGTCAAAACCTAATAATAAAAAGACTCACAATTGATCTGAGATGTACTGTCTAGAGTTCAACAGGCATCTTTTACAGTTCACAGGTCTCTGGGGAAAATGCATTTTTGGGCCACAGGAGGATTTTTCATTGCAATGCTGAAAATTAGTAATGTGGCCTTATCCAGTTTAACCTTACATCCATAGTCAAGGCTAGTGTATTTGATTAATTTCAAAAAAGAGTTGTGTTACAGGGGTGTGACATATTTCTCTACTTCTGCCCTAAAAAATGCAATCCCAGAGTTTCCTAACTAAAACAGTGTGAGCTGTGTTTTCACAAGTCTTTCAAGGGTTCACTGGAGTAGTGTGGATGCTCACCGTAAACATAGCAAAATTTATGCCTTTCAAAACATAAACGCAAAGGAGTAGATGTAGCCAAAATCTTCTGCCTTAAAATAAAAAAAACTTGAGTAATACCCAGCAGTCACAGAGAGGAGGCAGAAAGGAGGATGTTGCAGAGTATGAGTGCCTCCTGCTCTTACATGGACACCTAACCTAACCTGCTAACGGTCTGCAGTATGCAGATATATTCACAAGGATCAAGTTCACTTGTGCAGGACCTTGTTGCAGAGATTTATTTGGTCACACAGAGTAATGCACATTCCCCTTGACAGGATGGACGCCCCGGCGCCCTGCCGACTGTGTAAAAATCACTTTCCAACAGAGGTGCGTTTAGCCTCGACAGATACATTAACATGCCTTGGCCTTACGCCTCCCTATTAATCTGCAGCTTGTTGGGACACGTTTGGACTGAGCTGCTTCTCCAGGGAACAACCAAACAGCCACAACAAGAGTCCATATTTGGGCTTTAGAGGTGCTGGATGCTAACTGCACTGTGGAAAGACATATTTATCTGGGAAGCCAAACCTGAAATACACTTAATAAATATAAGGAGGGATTACATTGAAACCACCCGGTTCTTCCCTAGTATAAATTCACCAGAGTACAATTTTTATGACCTCAAAGCTGCAGATGGGGTGAAATAACCCCTGCTATTACAAACTTTATTTTGCTGGTCGAAAAATAGCTACAAATATATATTAAAATCATCCAACAAACAGCAGAGCAACAAAGACAAACGTTTAAAAATAGAGCATGATTCTACAGAAAAGACCTCAGTGCAGTGGTTAACTCTATCCAGGTATATTCGTCTCAACGTCTTCAAACACACCGCCAAACTATCCATCATTCCTCTGGGTTCAGGGGGATCATGTCTCATAAAAATGTAAAACCTGTTTTCTTTCTCTTACATGGCACATTGTCAGAGGGCATGCAAGTAAGCCCAAGTTATCAAGTTCATGAGAAAGTCTCTGATGAAATTATGCAATCCCACTTGACAAGGCAAGTCCAGGGCTTTCCTCTGCCTTTATATGTTCCGACAATTTTCCACTTGAGCAGACGACCTCAAGTGTGAAGTGAAAGAGTAAAGAGAGGGATTTGATATCCAAGGGAAACAGAGCATGAATTCACTAGGGGCTGATAGTCAGGGCAGGGGCAGCCATGCTTTTTACCCTTAGTGATTTCCATGGGTCAAGGCTGTTACAGGGCCACGCTCTCGCTCTTCTTGATCTTGTCAGGATAAACTGTCAGGCTGATGAAGAGATAGGCCGCAGATAGATGATGGTGTTGCACGAACACTGCGGCTGCAGTGAGCAGATACAGTAGTCAGACACCAAAGTGACTTTGGCAGTTTGCTGCTGTTGATCAGCTATGAGATATATGCATGATTTACTAAGTCACTTAGGATCTTCTGACCCCAAAGTCAAGCAAAAACCTGCTGAGCATTAGAGAAGTGGAATGAGAGAAGAGAAAAAGACAAATGCACATTCCCATACAGGTAGAAGAACCACAAATCAAGAGCATGGTGTGGCTGGATGCATGCAGACTTGTTTCCATTCCTATCTCTATGCAGCACAACTGGATTTCTCTTTTTTGCATTAGTGGAATATTTTGTGAGCTATTCAAAGTATTCTTGGACAGACACCTCACATTTTATCCTATCGCACATTTATCTGTTCTTCCTCTTTGCTCACAAGAAGCTCTCTTCTCCTCTCATGACGTCAGGACTATTATACTCCAGCGCCACCTCCCTTCAGGGATAAGATTTTACGATTGCAACCTGACACCGTTTCTGTGTCCTATAAGCGACAGAGCTGTAACTCACTTCAAAGGCAGGAGGCATCAAATCACAGTGCACCCATAAATTAACCTGTCATGTCTTGGCCAATGAGAAGGCAGCATTAAATCTCTGCTGTCACGCTGGCGGCCAATGGAAAGACGATGGCAGTAAATCTGTCAGGGGTGCGTCTGTTAACGGTGTTGTGGTGTGGTTGGGGAATCCACGGGGAGGGAGGGGAGAAAGTGAGAAAGAGTGGATGACAGAGGGAGGAGGGAACAAACAGAGGGTCAGAGCTATGCTACAGAAAATGCTTTTCTTTACAATCTGCTACAAAACAACATGCACACATGCTGTTGTGATACAGTGCATGGCTTGTAGAGGTGGAGGATTTTTTTTCGAGCAAAACAAGACTAAACGTGGCCAGAAAAAAAGAGAAACAGACATTATGATTCCCTGATGGATGCAGTGGGAGTTGAATAACACCAGCAAAAACACTCATAAAGCTTTACGGCCAGCACGGCTGTGTCTGATGCTGACTGTATACAGTGAACATGACGGATGGCCCTCTTTTAGTGCTTCTTTTGCATCATTGCAAGGCCGAAACTTAGCGTTGACTGTTTGATAACAGCAGTAACCCAGTAACCTCTGACTGTGGTGATACAGCAGCATCAGTAGCAGCAGCAGGCGCCTGGCTACACGCTGCAGGGTCCAGTCGAGCCCATCCACAAACCAGATGTGCCCCAGTTGTGCTGCTTCAGAGGATGATGGAGTTGCCCCTGCGGCACAGCAAAACTGAGCAACTACGCTTGAGGATTTTTTTTGTTATCTCACCACAAAGAAACACAACATAGTCTTGCTGCAGCTAACCAGCCCCACCTTTGACCAGAGAGTATTTTCACATCCAGAGTGCTTCCACTATCACTCTTTTAAAGCACGCTTTCAGTAAAGAGTAATGCACTACACTGGCACAAAAGAACTGTGGGGAAAACAGCAGAGGGAAAACACATCAGGTAGAATATTTCCTCGATTAACAATGCCCTTGGTGGTGCACTTTCATTATCCTATCAAAGTTGAACATTTTCATGTAATAAATCTTACAGGTATCATAAAATAACTGGCAATGCTACTCCAAACCAAAGAAAAAAGCTTTCCTTTAACAAAGCCCACAATTTTTTCACCAACATGTAACGACATCCAATAAACCAGCCACATTTGTGGTGACGTTTTTATCTTACATCAACAAAAAAAAAATTAAACATTAGCATCAGAATTTACAGTCATCTTATGTCATTACTATGAATACTTTTTTTTCTTCTTCAGAAACATAAACAGCATGTTGAGTTATAGCAAAGGCAGGCAAGAGTGCAATGGTGGAGGTGTTGTTTTTGGCTGGCTTTTCCTGGAGTGGCCATGATTCTCTGTTCTATGGGAATCCATAAACAGACCCAGAGAGGGCAACTGGGGCCATAAACCACGTCAGGCTGCCGAGATGCTGCCGAGGCAAAGGGAGCAGGCCTGGACCCATACCTCCTCCCCTCTGCATGCACACACACACACACACACATGACCATATGTGCTTTGAGCAACCTTTAATGACCTATTTTAAATGTTTGAAATGATTTTGCAGACATGATGGGGGTTTAGTTTATTTAAAACAGATTAAATGCAGCTCAATAAATAATAGAAGGGCTGATTTCCAACTAAGGTCTTTTTTTACCCAGACATTATGTTAATATTATAATGATAAGTTTTCAGGGTTCATAAAGCTTTTTAAGAGCACTTTAAATGTACCTTAACCAAAACCTTCCAGACTTCTAAACACCTTTTTTTTTTTACTATTAATTCAAAACATAAAGTTTAAATAATTAATTTATACCCATTATGTTTATTGACACTTGTTTATTTTACCATCTTTCTAATTTCAAGATTAAGGGATCAATGGAGGACTTATTTTGCTATTGATTGGAAAAAATTATTTTAGAAGAATCAAATTAACAAAATTATCATATTTTCCCGGAAGACACATTCACATTAGAAAATATCTTAACAATCTTTAAATTAATAGGCATTTTCATAATTGCAATAATATGAACATAGAACAAAACATTTACAAAAGGGATAATAGTCAATCATAATTCTCATAGTTGCAATAAATTATGTGTTTTGAATGCATTTCTAATGCCTATAATGCATTTTAAGCATGTTTAATAAAGCATTATAGACATGGCTTTGCAAAAACAATGTAAATGGGTGACCAGCAATTACAATATTTTATGAAACTTGAACCTATAAGTCATTAGAAAATGTTTTATAATGGGCTATTATTTTAAGGAGCTGTGAATATCTAAGTGTTTATATATATATATATATATATATATATATATATATATAAACATACTTACATTGCATTTAAATATATATATATATTATATATATATATATATATATATATAATATGAATATATTTATAAATAGATTTAAATGCAATGTAAGTATGTTTATAATGCCAGACATAGACATAGTCATCATACTCTGTCATAGTCATCAACATCTGGTGTGAAACGTCAGAAGACAACAAACAAATTTGACAAGGTAATTGTTTCATTTAAAATATTAAAAGATTTTTTGATTGGTGGAAAAATTGCATTGATAAAACACCAGATTATGTTAATATTTATTTTGTATAATTAAATGCAAGAATACTCACTTACCCAAAAAACGCTAAATGTTCCTAACTTCCAAGACTTTACATGAACCCTAAGTCTTTAGCATTATCTACTAGATGTTAATGGGAAAGCAGTAGAGGTAAAATGGCCTAGTTCATTTTAATACACTAGGTCATTAAACATCATGTGGGTCTTGGCCTTTGTCCTGCTCAGACAATCTATTGACACTTCCTTTAATAAGTTTACTGTGTTGCATCCAGCGTGCTGTCATTGTTTTCCACCAGTGTTGTTTCTCTTTTGCAGGGCAAGCCATTGGATGGGTGCTCAGGCCCATTGACTGTGACATAAAGACTCTGTAAGCTTACAGATGATGATAATTTATTGACTCTAATTCACACAGTCCACTCACACACATACACACAAGAGAAAGAGAGCGACTCTTTCACTGTATGCATCGATCAATTACAAGGCTCTAGCCCACACGTCTCTGACAATTTTACTGCATGTTATGTACAGCATGTCAAGCCATGGCGTTTCAAACTGTTATACTCATGCCTGTATAATTAATATAAATTACCTCGCTGGTTTTTTATGATGGTGCAACTGTAATTAGCCGATGAACGCGAGTCACTGCGCCCCTGATGGTGCTGCAGGGCTATTTAGATGAGGGTCTGGACAGGCACCTTGGGTGGGATCTGTTTTAACCCTCTCTCTTTCCTGTCGTGCCCTCGCTGAGATCTCATCTAATCACATTTACTGCTGTCTACTTCTGCTAACCTCGTCCTCTTTAACCTTCATGTTTCCCCTCCCTCTCTGAAACCACACACTGAGACAGACGCTGTCCTCATTATACCAGCAAACTGGTGCGATAACAGTAAACTGGTGCAATAATGGAGTCCATTTATAATGATTACCTTTCCCTTCCTTACTGCTCTTTCTCCAGTAAAACACTTAGAAAGTAGCATCAACATGGCCTCCATTCATGCTATCTCCGCAGCCATAAAGAGCCACACATTCAAGGGCTGAATCAAATTGGAGCAAAGCCAAGACAATAGGACCACAGGTCAGCGCCAATAACAGTTTCATTGACTACACTCCTCTCTGTTATGTGAAAACATCAACCCAAATGCATGCATCCAAGCACAAACACACACACATGCACGCACACACTCACGCACACACACACAAACACACATTCTGCTGCCTTATTGTGTATCAGCTGCTGTCTGCCAGCAGTTAACTGTGACTGATACACAACATGCAGAGAGCTATTTATTAGTGATTTTATGCTGAGCTGAGTAACTGAAATCAATTGGGTCATCTGGCCATGATTAACTAAAATGTAATGTCCTTATAAAATAAATACTCCACAAACCCTACAGTATGTAAACATTTAATTACAATAGTTCTGTGCCTGAGAATACCACGATTGGGGTGGGCGATTAATGCAACTTTTTTTTAAATCATGCTTTTTTGGCTTCCAATGATATTGAATACAAGATAATCAAGATAAAACAATTATTGTGCCACATTGCAGCAGTGTGCTTTGGCTTGTTTTTGCTGAGGTACTGACTGGAATATGTTGAATATAGTTTTCCAAAATGTTGCATATGTGTTTAGGAGTTGTCACAGTAGGTTCTGGCAGTGCACTTATGTATTTGAGTCATTTTTTAAATTTTTTATACATGTCATATTTATGTTTAGTAGCATGTGGAAATGCATTGTTGCAACATAGTCAATCTTATACATTTTTATCTAATTATCTTTTTATTTCTACATATTTATTTAAATGAATAGATATTTAATTAATTTTTCCAATGTATTTCACCATTTTTCCCACTTAAAATATATTTAAAGTTAGAGAATCCACAGTTAAATGTTTTTTTGAGTTATATTGTCACAATTTAATCTATTGAAGTCAATTACTAGTAGTGTTCATAATTGATTGATTATAATGTGATTATGATTTTTACCATGATCGAGCAGCGCTATAATATTAATTACTTTGTGCTGATTTCGGTCCTAAATTGGTTTTGTGATTGAGATAAACAGCTTCCATCAAATTCCACTGAGGATGCAACAAACACAAGATTTAACTAATTATTTGCCAGTAGAAAAGGATTGAAATTTCCCATCTGGCACATAAACCAGTGAAATGCTCTAATTTACATGCTGACATTACCACTTTGTGTGATCCTTTCCACAAACTGCTCCAGGCCACAGACATCTCTACATCAAGAGCATTCACTTTATCTGCATCTCTCTTTGATGTCTCAGCCAAACGACTCGTTTAGATATAAATACCAGAAAGAACTGAAAAAAAGCCAAACTTGTTAGGCTGCAACAGATATGTCACAACATGCCATGTACATTAGGAGGTGGTGTCTGATTGTACAGATAAGGAGGGAGGAGACATGATCTGTAACAATACCAGCAACCTACTGGGGTTACATTTAGGCTCAACACACATCTTTTCTACAAAAAAAAAACACCTTCAAATGATCGTGATAGTAATGCATGTGGATACCTAGCTGCAGGAATACAGATAGATCATTTTCTTCTCCTGTAATATGCATCAGGTACCAACATGATGTAGTGCCCTTTCTCACCATCCATTTCTCTCTCGAGTGTATCCTTCATTTGCATCACAATGAGAGTACGAGGTTAGTGTGTGAAGGTGGGGGTGCATTCATTGAAGCACACAATTCATGCTGCACACAGTGGCTCTCCACAGAAAAGAAATGAATCAAGTATGACTCCATAAAACTTATCGGCATGTCACAGCAACACAGTGGAGTGTACGCTCCTGATCACAGCGGCATGAATGAGTCTCCTCCCCTCTCTACTTCCTGTCTACAGTATTTATGTACCTCAGCCTTGCACTTTGCTGCAGACGCCAGGAGATGGAGCCCTTGCTCTAGTGTGTCTGGCTCTTGCTGAGGTCTTGGAGAACAAAGAGCACGCAGCGTGGCAGCTCTGAAATAAGGAAACACTAGCTCTTAAAAGCCTGCTACATTTGCAGACATAAAAAAGTATAATATATTACCTAAATACTAAGAAAGCTAGCCTGCGGTTCAAGATAATTACTCATTATTTTACATCTGAAAACATACCAGAGCTGTTCACAAACCAGTGTCAACAAACATTTATTAGAAGTATCTGATGAATGGAATATCCCCGGACAGAAAATGTTCAAAACATACCTCTGCGGTCAGAGAACTACAGTACTAGTTGTACACTTTTTAATCACAATATTCATGTAAGTTAAATGATAAGAGTGGCTCAATACTTTGTACAGTAAGACAACAGGGTGCTGTCAAACGGGATAAAATTCTTGTTCAAGGAGACACTTGGAATGTTGCCAAAGGCTATGATGAAGTTTATCAATATTTTATAGACAGGTACGCCGATTTAACAAACACCCAGATAATGGAAAAACAAACAGGCCCGTCTTTGTCATGGAATGTAGACCATATCTTATCCTCATGTCAATTTTGTCATGCACGTCAAGCCTGTGCGCAATAGACTGAAAGAAAAAATTGAAAGACGCAGTAGTCCTGGGAGTGTGACTGGATCAGCCGGTGGTACTCCTCACAGCTTTGTTTGAAGGATCAGAAATCAGAGGAAAAGGAGCATCAGTGCCACAAAGATTGGGCTGTACAGCGGCTCACTGGTAGATTGGTGCAGGAGTGACTACCGTAGAAGCGACCACTTGATCTGTTCTTTGGCAGACTGAAGAACCTGCGGAGGAAAACTAGGTTTGACCAAACAGATAACTCCAACAACAAAACTGTAACGGAACTGGCCAGAGTGAGAATGGCTACAGTATATAGATAAACCTTTAAGAAAAAAGGTCAATATGGGCCTATCACAAACAGGTTTTGGCATATATCCTTCCTGATATGTGCTGATATAAAAACCTTTAGTGCAAAACAAATAATGCAGAATAGATATGCTTGAGTGATCTTGAAATGGTGTTTTATAGCTATAAATTTTATTTAAATTGAAATGATCACCAATTGACTGCTATTGAACATACACTGATGTTTATTTGGCAGTTTATTTTTTAGTTTTTTTTATTTAAATGTCAACAATTGACCGATACTGAACATACACCAATGTTAAGCTTTTTTTTTTAGCTGTATTATTTCTTTATTTCAATAGTCAGCAACAAACTTAAACTGAAAATACACTGATGTATATTTAGCTATTTAATATTTTTATTTAAATGGTCAACAATTGAATGAAACTATACATACAAGGTTTATTGAGCTATTTATTTTAGTTTTATTCATTTATTTAAATGGTCAGCAATTGACTGAAACATAACCTGTAGTACTGATGTTTATTCAACTTTTTCTTTCTCAGTGTTGATTTCTAGCATTGGTTGACAATGTAATACATTGTATGTATAATGTAAAATATTCTTGATAAAGTTATTCATTCTAAAAAAAAAAAACAGCCTACTCAGTGTTGTTGCATAGTCATATTTGTGAAAAATTGGCACACAATCCACAAAGAAAGGGCCGATTTTAATTGTGGCTATAATATTCACTATATTGGTTGTCATGTCAGTAATCTGTGAAAAAAAATTTCCACTTTACAATCGCTATCTGTCTCAAAGATCCCATATCACTTGGGTTCTAGAAAAACAAGTGGCATCTTGTTAAATGGAAGAATGGTTAAAAGCATAAATATAATTATTTTTAAAAAAGAAGAAAGAATGCTGAACAAGTAATGTAGATGAAGAGAAATATGCGAGATCTAATTAATCATCTTAACTCGTTGAACGAAAGCCGAATCATAACCATAAAGTATGGGGATTAGGGACAGCCATTAATCACGGCCAGAGGAGGGATGGCGATAGCGAGTCTCAGGCCTCTTAAATGACAACATTAATCAAGAGGAGCTCACACACAGGCAGACTCATGTTAGAACTAAAAGACAGGAACCACCGCTGGCCACCAACACCTTTACACTGAATAATTAGTAATCATGTACACCGTCATGCGTAGAAGATAATGCAATATATGACAACCTAGAGGCGCGTGACAAAGTAGGAGTAGAGGAGAATGATGCTATAACAATGCCCTTGTATTCATAGATTCTCAAGTAATGAGCTTTAACAGTCAATAAACTAATGGAGCTTTTAAACTTTATAGCAGAGAGAGGATCAAGGAATGTTTTTCTCACCTGGGTGACTGTCTGCTCTGTCAAAGGCACATCATCCCCCTGCAGGAACAATTATGTGATGTTTACATGCCACACAACCAACATCGAACTATGCTGAATACGTCTGAGAGGAGAGGAGAAAAGAGGAGAGGAGCTTACTCTAAGAGCCACTCGGTGCACAACTTGTTGTGGGTCACTCTCCAGGATCACCCTGCAGGAGGCAGCAAAGAGACGCAGCAGTTAGTAATGTGCTGCACTAACACTGCAGTCTTTTTAACGAGACTTGGCATCAAAAGTTTCAAGCCGCTCAATTCGTACATACCCTCCATCTACAATTTCATCCACAGCCAGGAAGAGTCCCTCCATATTCTCCAACAAAGCCCTCCTCTCAACATTTTTTCTACAGAGTAGCAAAAAAACATACATGTCAAGCTCAACTTTATAGGCATCAGAAAAAAGATTTGTACAATAAAAGTTTTGTTGAAGTGTTGTAGAAGGAATAACAGCTGCCGAAACGTACCTCAACATCTGACTGAGCGAGTCAAAAAGGCAGTTTAGAACAGCCATAAGCATAAGCTGTTGAGAATAAAAGAATATATTAGATTTGGTTCATGGCTAATGAGCCAACATTGTTTTTCTATCATCTGGGGCGGTGGGGGTTGTTGTTTGGTTTTCACAATATTTTCTTTGGGCCTTAAGGCACATCTTTCCTTCAATTTTCTACCTAAGCCAAGCTTGGTATCTGTTTGTGCAGGCTCTAAACGATTGATTATCTAAATAAAATACACATGAAGAGTATAAATAACGCTCTGTTGTTGTATAATGGATTAAGTTACTCTAATTACAAGCATTCATTTTTTTTTTTTTTAAATAAGTATGCTTGAAAAATCCAAATGTTGACAGTTTAGTTCACATTGACACTAATTGTTAGTTGCTATAACAACATGAACTGTATGTCACAGTATTTTATTTCCAAATAATTCCCCCAAAATAAAAAGAGAATAAATATGTTAGTTATGCCAAATTCAAAACATCTCTGATCAACTTAAATTAGTTCATGAATCTGAGAATTTTTACAAAAATTAAAATCTGCATGAAGGGTCCATTATTTCTTTTTGATCTGAGCATCTGTTGTTTACATAAATGTCATGCTGAATAAGAATTAACACAAACGACAAAATAAAAACATAAAACCACCAAAATTTAAGTACCATGAAACTGCACTTCTCTTTCTTCTTCTCGAAATAGTTACCAGTAATCACACATCACTTAAGATAGCAGCACACACAGTTCATTTTGACATAAAACTGCCGTAAATAAAAGTAAAAAAATTAAAATAAAAAACTTAAATGAAATGACTTATTACTACAAACTACAGGATGGCTTATATAAAATAAAGACTGCTCATGCCTGTAGTGTTTTGGAATATTGTATCACACTGAGGAAACTATTAATTGTTATAAATTACCGTTTTATCTCCTAGAATTAAAGCCATCCGCTCAGTTGGAATCTATAAGATCTGATTATTAACATTTCTGGTAGACTTGTGTCTGTGTGACTTCGCTCATTACTCACTATTTTGCTTACAACTTTTACTTTACAAGCGTTCATTATAAAATTCAAAATCAGATTTACCTCATTTTCATGAGAACTTCCGATCACATAAAAGAAGAGGTCTATGTTGCTCTTGTAGACAACAGTAAGGCCCTCGAGTAATGCTATCTCACCTAAGGACACACAAAAAGCAGTCAAACATGTTATTATACATCGACTTAGGATGGAAAGTGATTTAAAGTGTTTTTAATGCAGTAAACATTTCTTACTGTCCGTCCTGTGTGTTTTGTTGAATATGTTCTTCTCAAACGCCTTCTGCTCCTTCACTGTCGGGTATGTATCATCATAATACTGTACAGTGAAGACATTATTATATTAAAATATAAATCTATCACCAACAGCGCATTAGTCAACACTTTCCAACTTCCCTCGTCAGTCTGCGGCACTCATCCCAAAGCCATATATACACAGCTATTTAAAAAAAGCACAAATATATTTTTAAGAAGTGTAATCATTTCGTAAAACAATGTGGTCCTGTTGCTGCACAAGTCAGTATTTACAGCATCAGGACAGTGTATGTGGAATTGAGTCAGAATAAATTACAGTGTTCATGTTTAAGGTAATTAAAAGACATGTCACGCAGTGCATCAGTGTGGCTCTTTGATGTGCAAGTAGGGCTGCAAAATTCCGGGAATATGTAAGCTTTGCATGGGAATTAACCAGAATTTATGGGGAAATTGAAAATTGGTGCTGATTTGCTCAGGCTGTATTTACTATATCATATGCAGATACAAACAAACCTTTTACAATATCATAAGAAGTCATAATCTATTAAATAAATTAATCCATTAATTTCTAAAATACATAGTGTAAAATGTGCCACATGGTGAATTAGCTAGCTTGCAGGTTAACTATTGGAGAAAAGTGAAAACTTGAGCCGACAATGCAAACTTTAGTTTATAGATTAATTAAAACTCCCACATAGAAACAGCTTGCTCTTCATCATAAGGTGTTAACAAGTTATATCTGTGTTCTTTACTTACTAGGCTACTACCTTGGGTCAACTGCCATACCATGAAGAATACTGAATATATTCACTCCATTAATATTTATCAAAATCTACCTGAAAGCATTTAGTCCTCTGGCTCAAACAGTGCATTAGTGTTGGCCGTACTGTGGGCTGCACATGTGCTTGGAGAATACACTGTGCATGCAGAGGGTTGACGTTTCTTTTTCAATGGGATGCTGGCCAATTATCTGCATGTGATACAATACATGGCTCCGATTCAATTAAATGAGCATGCTCTTACCATAAAAATTGCATAAGACCTACTAGTATGCGTATTTGCCCAACAAACAAGATCACTATTAAAAATTTCCTGGGGTTCTAATCTGTGACCTGTGGTTACAAGCCCGATGTGGGCTTAGTATGTGAAATACGGTGTTCTGCCATCAAACAGGGAGTGGTTTTAACTTCAGAGGGCTTATAGGTTTTGTTTTATTTTTTTTTGCTTTTTGCTTTGCTTCTAGGATGGGGATATTGGATTGCGTATATTACACCTGTATGACCGTCATTTGTCTAGGGTGAGGTTTTCTGTTTTCATTGTTTAATTATGATCTACCCTTTGTTGTCAAATCAACAGAAGATTAAGACACACCCAAGATCAGTTGGTTAAGTGTTGTAAATTTCATTTCAATATTATATATACCCCCTTATGTTCATATATACCTGCATTTGGTGTACATTACTTGTTTCTGAATGATATATAGGAACTTAGCACTATGACTGTCTGTTAAAACTATTTTCTAAAAAGGAGGCTAAATGTGGAAATGTGGTTGTAGAATTGTCTTAATCGTACCTTGGCATAGAGCCTGTCTCCATCATTGTCCAGGATCAGAACTGCTTTGACCGTGTACAAGGACGGTTCCTAATAAGACAAAAGACATAAATCACTGATTAAATTGTAGCAAGAACTATTTATGAGTAACTGAAATGAACATATGTCGAAATGAACAATCTGACAATGAACTGGTATCAACTTCTGACAGGTCGGCGGTGGATGCGCTAACAAGAGATGAATGAAACAATGAAACTAACACAATCCGTCCGAGTTAATAATCTAATAAAATGTATTAATGCTTACTCGCCAAGTCAAAGGAAGACATGACACTTCCACATCACCAACAAACAAACATACACACGCAGCTAACTTATATGAGGCTAGCTGGTTAGCCAGCACAGCTAACCCAATAGTTAGCTCCATACCGAGTTAACACGTTAGCTAAAGTAACAAATTCCACTACATTTCGAGAAACAACAACATTTAATTTTGTGGAATAGTTTAAACTGAAAGCTTGGATGATATGTGCCGAATGAAAACATAAGCTAACATTACCAGTATGGGAGAATCCATCTTCTTTCTTGTTAGCAAATCAGCTAGCAGGCTAGTAGCAAGCTACGTAATACGTAGAGTCAATGAGGCTCTTTCCTATTGGCTGAGGCTGACGCCGCGTCATGCGTAAGGGGCAAAGAGCAGTTGACTGCAGGGCGTGCAGCCAGGACTCTATCAGAAATACTGAGTTGTCGTCTCTACTCCCCCTGCAATTTTCTACTGGAGCAAGTTTGTCCCAAGCATAGATTGGAAAAAAGTCTGGTCCCTACCCCAAAAGTTTATTTTAACTAATAAAACTACGGAAGTGTCATTTAAACTGCTACATAGATCTTACCCCACGAAAGTGCTGTTACATAAGTTTAAAGTTGCCATTGAGGTGGAATGTGGTTTTTGTGATCTGCACCCTGAAACTATCTCACATTTATTTTGGTCTTGTGAATTTACATACAAACTCTGGAAGGACATTGCCTTGTTTGTTAACACAAATATTTTCACTGCTTTTATTTTGCATTATAAAGATGTCATATTTGGATGTTTTGATCACAAAAAGAAGGATGATGATGGATATTTTCTTATAAATTTAATATTTCTTTTTGCCAAATACCACATACACAAATGTAAGTTTTCAAGTAAAAAAAAACAAATTTCTTTTTGTTGAAGTTTGAACAGTATATCTCAACTCTCTCCTGTCTACAAAACAAAAAAGCTGTGAAGACTGCCAACATATGCACTGCGTTTAATGTCTTTAACATGTAATCTTGCATCTATTTATTTTATTATTTATTCATTTGTTTTTGTTTCATTCTTTTCCAGTTAATTTTTCTTCTATTTTTAAAAAATATATATTATTTACTTATTTTATTTTTTTGCATTGTTTATCTTTCTGTAACTAAATAAATACTGAGTTGTAGATAAAGTTAAGGTAAGGTATTTTAAAATTAAAAAATTATCCTGACAATCACTACATCTGGACATAAAAAATAAACAGCTCTTTCTGTGATGAATATTCAGAAAGTTTTTTATATCTATTTTGGCATTGTTCTCACAACAAAAAACTCTGGAAAGACCTTTGCAAATTTTATCATATCTTTAAAGACTTTGTTTTTGTGAGGAAATGTGAGACAAATCTATTTAATAAACTTCATGATGATTTTGGAAAAATCTTAATTGATAAATGTAAATTTAGCAATAAAAAAATAATTTGGTAGTTTTCCTGAAGGAGGTCACACAGTATATGTCTCTGATATCAAATTCAACTAACAAGAAGGCTATTTAGACTCTCAATGCATGCATGCTTTGCAATGTTTTTGTATAGTCTTATAATCCCGTGGCTCTTGTCTGTTACTTTTTCTATTTGTATACAATCCCACGTATATACTGGATATTTGTTTTGTTATTTCATTTAAATAAACAAAACAAAAAATGTTGATTTTTTTTAAAGGGTGCAGATCCAGGACATAAAATACACTTTATATACACAGAAAAATGAGCTGATATGGATGATCATAGTGTAGCACATGTGTCCCTTCAGTGGGAAAGTTGCAAATTGATAATGGCCCCCAGGTAAAGTCAAACACTTTATGTTATTTACCATATAATGACTACTCTGTCCCTTTTATTATGAAAGTACGACATAAACATTACTTGTTCTGTGACTCCCAGATGTAATGGGATGCTCAGATTTTTAATACCTGGGCTTTGGGTATCAGCTGAGCTAGAGTACCTATAAGAATAATAAGCTGTGTGACTCACTGTGCTTTAGTGACTGGGATCATTCTTTTATCTTTAGCCTTGACTTAAACATTGCTTTCATAACTTTAGAAAACACTATGCAACAAATAAATACATAGCCTGGATATGATAATATGCTAAGTTGTTATTTTTTTTAAATAAATAAATAAATGCACAAAATTAAATTGTGCACCAGCAACTATTAACAATATAACAATAAAATTAAAATTGTAAACATTCTAAATGAAGTTAAAATTTTTTTTAAAAAGGTTAAAAAAATTCAAATTCTATTTATAATGTAGAGTATATAGTAGCTATACAAACATTTTTAAGCTGGCCTTTTCCTGCTTGTGTTTATGTCTGTGTTTTTATTTTCTAAAATGCATGGTGAGAAGCCATTCACAACTCATTGTACTTAATTATAATGACAATAAGGATCTTTCTGATTGTGATTCTAAATGTAACTGATCGTCTGATACCCGATCCAGCTATCTGAGTCGACCTGATATTCAAAACCAATATCATTATCTGAACATCTCTACCACAGGGACTATTTTCTACATATTCTTATGATCAACCGCCGACATACCATTGAGGTATTAATGACATTAATGTCAGAGGTCAAATCTGGGAGTATTGTAGTTAAACCAAATTATTATTATGAACCATTATACATTTAGTGAAAGAAGGTGGTTGCGTTTTTGTTTTTTAAAGGACTGTATAGTAACAGTAAAAACCCTCCCAATTTACAAGCAGTTTTAGCTTGCTCGTACTCATCAACATCTTTTTTCAGGATCCTCCTACATTTAACCAACTCCAATTATCTTAGTTCCCACTTCTGGGAAGCATCTGGAAACCCAGGCTGATGGGGATTTCCCTGTATCTTACTCCATAAATGACATCACTGCCTGGCCTTACAGTAAGATATTTTTGGGCTTGAGTTTGAAATAATACCGGAATATGTACAGTTTTGAAAGAAAGCGGTGAACAGCTATTATTTGACTGCAGAGAGTGTACGGTAAAAAAGATACAAACTATTTTGACATGTATTCATCGCGCCACAGTGGGCAACCATGAGATGTTGAAATACTTCACTATGTTTACACAATTCAGCCACTAAACTCACCCGACTGGAGAGGAAACAGTGTGCTGCCTCGAACATATAAAGGTTAAAAGATTCTCAGATGAAATACCATCTTATGCTAGAGGTAAAAAAATGTCATACCTTTATATAAATAACTGGCAGAGCTGCTGAATGTTATGAATGGAAGTTAAAGAATGAATCAACATGCAAAAATACACAACGGCTGCTCTTTTTCTAAGGGTGCTGGGTGAAAATAGAACCACACTAATAATTTTTGGGGAAAAGTTGTATGAAATTGTCAACATGTCATAGTTAAAGGACCTTGAATAAAGCATAAATTGACCTCTTGAGAAAATCTTCAAACCATAATGTGAGGAAACTGTTTCAGAGACTATAATGTCACTTAAAGTTCAGCAAATATTCATCACATATTACTAGATTAAAAAGTAGAAATGAATAACATGGAGAGAATGAAGTAATGTGAGAGTCTGGGCTGCTCCCCTCTTTTCAGCTAATGCCAGCAACCACAGCAGTTAGCAGTTCCCTTCCGAAGAACCAAGTGCTCTTTTTATCAGCATTAAGCAGAGCTTCCGCCAACCAACATCCTCCTTTCCTTACCTTCCCTCTCTATCTGTATTTGAGCAACCAGAGTTTACTTTCATTGTTTAAATTGCTTAATCGCATGTTTGAAATTACCTATGTACATACACACACACATGCACGCAAACACTACTAAAAAAGTACTTATTCTGTTAAATGTTCTTATTTTTGTGAGTATTTTCACGAATACCAGTTAGGGTATTATGCAAATGTATAAATTAAAAAAAGAGAAAAAAAAGTAAGATTATAAATAAATACAGAACTGTTGTTACAAAACTTTATCTGCATCTTAACATCTTGAGATAAGCGTATAGGCCTTATTATTGAGACATTCACAAGAATGATGCTGCATCTTCAGGTTCCTCATTTGCTCTGTTTCAGGTAATCTATGATGAGAATCTGTGACCATCATGACAGACAGTTTCACGAACAGCGGAAAGGTTATCTCAAAACATATCTACATAGATACACAGTTGAGCCTTGAAAAAAAGCTCTAAAATATCAAAACTGTACAAATTACAATATGCATCTTTAATATTGCAACTTAAAAAGTGCAACTACATGCTGTAGTTCAGTCTTTCCAGTGAAGTAACACAATTAACAATTGCATATTTATTACCATTTCTATGTCCAACTCTCTGCTGTGTTTGTTGTCATTTTTAATTTGAACATTTGCAATGAAAAATAGTAAAATTTCCTTATTTTTTACGCTAATTTTCAAGATAACAACTTGTTAGTTTATCAGTGTGAGAAAAAAGAATAATACTCCATCTGCCCTCTCTATTTTTTCCCTTTCCCAGAAGCTGACTCCAAAATATTCCCTTTTTGATACCACAACCCAAGGCACACATTCATTTTGTTTAGTAGTGAGGTGGTTTTTTCCGCTCATGTCTGATACAGCCTTCTGGATGTTAAAACAAAACCAAAGATGCCGAACTCCACCATCTTTAATGAACAAATGCCATGAAAACAACAGGACAGAGGAGGTGGGAAACAACCAAACAGACACTCATGTTTTCCGCATTAATTACTCAAGAAATTTAACACATCATTACGAGCATTTAGGCCGAAGTGAGTCAACTCTGGGCAGCCAGCATGTCCGGTCTATTTTTGAGGTAGTAGTAGAGTTGTTCGTAATGCCGAGGTGAATAACAAGAGAAGGCTGACAGCACTGAGAGGTTCAGGCAAGCTGGAAAGCAGAGATGTCAAAGACTAATTGGAGCAAACAAACACAAACAGGGAAAAGTGGGCGTTGACCTGGGAACTGTGTCCAGATTCAAAACCGCTGTGGTCGCAGTAATAACAGGGTGCTGTTTGGCATGCTGTGGCAGTGGTTGAGTCAGGGGCTGGGTGCT
Source organism: Centropristis striata (assembly GCF_030273125.1). NCBI lineage: Eukaryota > Metazoa > Chordata > Actinopteri > Perciformes > Serranidae > Centropristis > Centropristis striata. The sequence continues at coordinate 33,837,209 of NC_081521.1, read as the reverse complement.
AGGAACTTGGGTTGGGAAGTCCCTTCTTTGATTCCTGGTAGACATTCACCTTTCTTGACTCTGTCAGCCACCTACTTTTTCCATCTGAGAACAATGACAAAGAAAACATTGAGATTTATGTCTCAGTGGGATGTGATATTGTAATGGGCCAGACAAAACCTTCTTTTTTTCTCATCGTTTCTGAACATACAGTGCCATACTGAAAGGCTTAGCTCCATTTATATCTAAGCCTTAAAATGTATATTTATTTCACAATGAAAAACTCAAGCTTCAGGTCAGTGTTCAGAAAAATTGTTTCCATGTAACATCTAACCTATTTATTCTCACACCCTTTGTGTTTTTGGATAGTTAAAACACCACCGTTTACTTGAGTTACCACTGTAAGTGTGTGGAAAGACCTTAAGATTGTTTTTTTTATTGTTAAGTATAATGCTGCTGTGTATTAGTAGTAATTAGTATTTTTATGTACCCACTATAAAAATATTCAATCCCATGTTCATTTTTTCTGTATTATTGTTTTATACACTTAAACTTATCACACATTATTAGTAAAGAGAGTGAACAGTGGATTATTTTGTACTAAAGTAAGAATATTTGTTGCAATTTGCATGTCTTTGTATGTGGTTTATTACAGTAGGAAGAAAGTAATTGTGAAATCTGTTTGGAGTGTTGCATTACTGAGAAAGATCAAATCTATGTTATTTGTTGTTTATTTAAGCACAGTGCATTGGTTGCATAGTGCAGTTGTTTTATGTGCAAATGTCTACAGACTTCTTTTGAAAAAGAAAGAATATGCAGGTAATACTAAAGTTAAATCTTCTTGTTTTCCAAGCAACAAATGTATACTATATATACAACATGGGTTTTTTTTTATTGGCGCGGAAGTTGAAAAAACTTCAGACTGCAAAATTTCAGTTCATCCATCAAGTGATTTCATTAACAAATGCTTTTATAAAGGAAATCTATCCACTGCGCTGTACACAATGTACACAGTAGGGGGTCTTTTACAGAGCATGAAATGTCTTGAATATTTCATGTGATGCAGATTAGTTCCAAAATTATCATTGTTGCTGTGAGGCAGGCTGCTATCTATCACTGGACATAAAGATAAATTGTTGCAAATGTGCAACATCTCTACTATCAGTAATTGTCTGAAATCTGTTGCACAATAGAGCAGTTCTACATAACACATAGCCTTTGTGAGTTCTCTGCTCACAGTGCTTCAGATCAGGGCATTGAGGGGATTTTTTTGTGAGGGATTTTAATGGTCACTTGCTATGTAAGACACGCTCCCCTCCATTCTCCCCCTGCTCCTCTCTCTCCCTTGGCGGTTGCTCTGCCAGATAGAGGAACAATGTAGTCTTTCTTACCTGTCGGAGGGTGTACATTCCATCTCTGCTAAACTAAGTCTCAATCCTGCCTCCAACCCACCCCTGCTTGAACAGGGCCCTCACTGCAATGCCGGCTCCAGGTGCTCCACATCACACTCCTCATACCTTTCGATTGGGAGGATTTCAAAGGACACAGTTCTTGTACGGTTTGGCCAGGACAGAGACAACCATCCGGCTAGTTTTCACTCACTTTTAGTTGTTCAATCTGATTGTTTTATGTGCATTGTCTTTACATAATTAGAATCAAAATTGCTTACAGTTTTTTTTGTTTTTGTAAACATCTACCTACCTCAGTGTGGACTGACAGAATGATTGTCGCGGTGGATGCCAGACTGTTGGTTTGTGGTTTGTCATGTGGGCAAAGGGGAAATTTGGAGGTTGGGGTGCAAGTGTGCTATTAAGGATATACAAGAGTGCAAAAAATTGTGGTGTGGGTGCTTTACAGGAAGATTGCGTTTGTCTGCACAGAGCCATCCCATTTATGCCGGTGGCTGTATGTGTGGCTGAACAGAGAGAGACAGACAGTTGAATAAGAGATAGAGCAAGAGGCCTCGTGTGTTTTACTTGTAAAAAGTCAGCAACACCACATCATATGTGAAAAAGATTTACTTTACTTATTTTTTTCTTCTTCTCACCACCAGGATTGTGCTTCACAGCTGAAGTTTTTTTTTTCTTTTTTCTTTTTTTTCTACTCATCACCTGTTGAAGAAGCAGAGAATGTTGCTCAGGTATGTTCATTCACATCTTCCTTCTTCTGATTTGTCAGATATTGTCTTTTTCTTTATCAAAGTTAATTTATGCTGCAGGATATGGAGTCTTTATTTTAGTATATTTAAGTACATGTTACACTTTAGATAATGTGGCATTACACATCATCATGTAAAACAGTGACACTATTTAACTATTTTACAATAATTTTCCTTAAGTTTACATCCGTTTAAATTGTAATGTAGATGATAGAGACCAACATATTAGATTTTATTAGAAGTTTTATCCCGTTGCCTTAATTTGACTCACTGTTTTGGCAATTTGTTCATTTCACTGACTGAACCAAATTGAGTTTTGAGTCTTGACAGTGAATTATGACTCCTTACAGTAAAGGAAACAGCCACAAGTAACTTGACACCAGTTATAGCAAGATTATTTATAACCCCATGTTGAAGAACCTTTAAACATAAAACAATTCACACGTGGTAGATAAAAGTAAGTAGCCTGAAACAGACCCACAGTCCCCTGAAATAATAAAAACTAAAAAATAATTTAATGCACAAAGTTAGTTTTGAAGGTCCGAGAGAGGAAATTGGGTGCGTAATTCAATTCTTAAAATAAAAAAGATTAAACACATTTCTATTAAAGATTAACGTATTCAGCACAGCTTATGCTGAAACATTTAGCAAATATATACTGATTATTTTTCAAGCCAGAAACAGTTCAATCGATGCAGAGCATTTAAGTCTCTTAAGTTAAGGTTGACCTCATTGAACCAAGACTGTAATCTGTGACACCTCAGTGTGACACAGCCTGCTGTTTGATACTCCACTCCAACCAGGCTGACTTTTTAAAATTCCAGATATTTCTAACTTCAAAGGTACTAATACCACTCCCATGGCTCCCTCATAACCACAGAGCAATTCATATTTATTATTGTTGGTAGTTTAGCTGTAGGCTGCCATTTGCATAATGACGGGAAGGCTCCTGCTTGTTCAAACATATTTAATTAATAATTAGGAATGACATAAGAGAGAATTAAAGTGACCTTAAAATTTGTTTTAAAAACCACAGCAAGATTTACAAGGAAGACAACTCACACACATGATGTGCGAGGATGTGCGTATGAGTATACAAAAATAAATAAATATAAATTAATATTCTGTGAATATTTATGTGACAAGTGGACGGATTCAGGAGTCATCCAGCATGTTTAAGCTGCTGTTCTATTGGCTATTGACATATTGGCTATGTTAAAAGCTATAAATTCTGATTCTGTTTTTAACTGAAGTGGAATATTTACAAAATTCAGAAAAAACACACATGGGGGATGCTAAAATTTTGTCAGAGCGCAACCGAAGAGTGTTAAGGTTACTGCTACCATGTTAGCCATACAACAAATTTTCACCAAAAGCAGCTATCAGGCCCCAGTGTGTCTTGTAGAGAGCACTGTTTTCCCGCAGATTGTCTTATCAGGGGTCCCCATAGCTGCACCCGGGACAGCTGTTGGGAGGAGTCAAATCAACTGACCTGGACCCATCACATGCTCCAAAAGAACCCACACTACAGTTTTTATTTAGCACCGACAGGTCTACAGATATGTAATGTATTGTATGTATTAGCAAAGGTTTTTGAAAGTATGGTGTGACTTAAGGGTTTTGCATGGGGCAATGTGGGGTTAATATTGGGCTGTGTAGGTGATAATAACTCACTTTTCTGTGTCCTTACCAGGTTGATCTTGTGCATCAAGAGCCGGTCCTGAATGTGTTCGACAGCAAACTATGTTCTCCCTCTGAGGAGAACCTGCGAGGTACGTCTGTCCGTCTGTCTCCGAGCTGGGGAGACAGAAGCCACAACACATAATTTAAGCCTAAAATAGACTTATAAATAAGGTAATCAATTTTTATTTTCTGTTGCAAGGTATTAGCCGCTCCAGGCAGGCTGTGTGGGGGAGTGCCCATGTCAACTAATTTCCCTGGGGCCAGGTCTCATGGAGCTCCTCAGGACACAGAGATGGATGTGGCGTGGCAGGAGCTGATGGCCATTACAGAGCTGCAGGTAACTCTTCGGCACTGACACACTGAGAGTGCTGTTTGTTTGTTTTTTTGTAAAAAATGTTTATATATGTTGCATGTTTTATCCCAGATATGCAAATTAATATATGACCTCAGAAAACCTTGTGCTGGGTTATCAGATGTTCTGTTTTTAGTAAATGCATATGAGCACACAGACAGACATTTTGCTGCAACAAGGAGTTTATCAGCTTCAGCAGATATAAATGTATTTTATCAATTAATTTCAATCAGTTAAAAAAAAGCAAAAGTAAGTACCAGTTCACACACCTTTTCAAGAGAAAAATTCAAGCACTTTTAAAGCACTTTCAACTCTTGTCATCTAGTTGTAAAAAATTCAATTGCAAAAAATAAATACACTTACCCTGAGCAATCAATGTAAATTTTACCATGTGTTTATATTGAATTTGATTGTAAATGTTCATGATGATTTAATTCCAGAGTAAGGGACAAACCGATGATTTTCAAAAAAGTTGGGACGTTGTCTTAAACATAAATGAAACAGAATGTGACCATTTTCTAATCCCAACTTCAACACAAGAAAATTGTTTCTTTCTTCAAATTAATAAGACGACTGGGCCATTTCATTTGACTGATTGTGTAGCAACAGCAGATTTGTTGAAAATCAAGCATTCTTCAAGGAGTATACTCAAATTTAAGCAAATGTGTAGCCTTGAAAACAATCATTAAAAAACTGAGCATTTTTCATGTCTTAGTACAATCCCTGTATGTTATTCTGTGTCATGTTGAAAGAGGAATATGAAATACAACACTTAAAATGTGGTTCATAAAAGAAAATTAATTCATAATTACTAAACAGAATATTTTCTTCATTCTAGTGGAATAGATAAATATTTCCCACTTTTCATGTGTTGCTGACTGTTGAAAAACTAATAGACACTCAGCTGAGGAAGGCAACAATGGCCCATTTGAGTGATGGCAGGATGAAGAGATTGTGAGAGGGGGCAAGTGCTGTATGTTGCTAGCGGCCCCCTGCACCGCACAATAGCCATCTGTTTCCAGGTGAAACCTGATCACATCTATGAGAGCCCTTCGTAGGCGATGGGTGGCATGCTGAAGTGGGGGCAAACGCTGCTATAGTGAACCAGATGCAATGCAAAAAAGGCAGTTTCACTAATTAACACAGATGTCTTGTGAATGTAATATCTTCCTATATTGCTGTTAATGTGACTGGTGTATGTGTCAGTCACACCTGGTTAAGAAGCCCTTTTTTGTTTTGTTCCAGGAGTTTGAGGTCCCCAGTGAAGGCTCCTATGAAACAACACAGTACCAAACCATGGAGCCCATGGTCCCTATGGGAGTATTTGGGATGGCTCAGTCCCATTCGGACGCTCCTCCTGCTGCTTGTGAGCTCAGCACTGCTGACACTTATAATGGATGTTACTCTGAAGAGGTGCCAGCCTGTCATCGCCTCGCCAGCCACACAGAGCCAATGTACGGACACTCAGAATCTCAGCTCAATCAAAGAATGCTCCCCGTCTCTTCTCACACACAGCCCTCACACATGGCTTTGAGGGAACAGATGAACATGTCCGGTACCAGGCAGGGCCACAGGAGGGCCAACGCTTGTCTCTCTCAGGATCTACGCCGGCACATGGTATGGAGTACACATGGACAAGGTTCACACGCTCGCTCCGCTGATGATCTAGAGTCTGACTCTGGTCTGTCTCTGGGTTCTAGTCCACCTTTGGCCTCCCCAGACAATCCTGTTGGTGGTGCACCAGGTTACCAGACTGTAGACATGGGCATGGCATATAGTGATGGTGAACCAGACAGCATGGCTGAGCACGCCAGAAGAGCACACAACCATTACCCAATGGACTACCAGAGTCAATCTCATTCATATTTACACTCAGGTGCACATCCTTATTTTCCACCCCAACCCGCTTTATCTCATTCTCAACCAAATGCTCTGACCCCTCGGTCTGTGAAGCTGCAAGGACACGCCTCTGCTCTGAGCGACCTGTACATTGACTCTGCAGTGCCCAGCAGAGGGAGCTCACAACACAACATGTATTCAAAACCACAAGGAAGTATCTCCACTCCAGCTCCCCTAAGCAGAGATGAGAGGCGGGCCTTGTCTCTGAAGATCCCTTTCCCAACCGAGAAGATTATTAATCTACCTGTGGATGACTTCAATGAGCTCCTGACACAGTACACTCTGACAGACCCTCAACTCGCACTGGTCAGGGACATTAGACGGAGAGGGAAGAACAAGGTGGCAGCTCAGAACTGCAGGAAAAGGAAGCTGGAGAGCATAATTCACCTTGAAAGAGACTTGAACCAGCTGCAAGCCCAAAGAGAGCACCTGGCCCAGGAAAGGCTCGAGTTCCAGCGCAGCTTGGCTTTTATTAAATGTCGACTTACAGACCTTTATTCAGAAGTATTTTCTCACTTAAGAGATGAAGATGGACAACCATACTCAATAGATGAATATGCCTTACAACAGACACCTGATGGTAAAATTTATTTGGTACCTCACACAGCCATGCAAAAGAGAGAGCAATGCTGAAGAGCCATGTCATGTTATTTAAAAACCTAATAGACCGTATACTGTGTTGAGGAGGAAAACTGTTAAATATACCAGTGTGTAAACATTAAATCTTTGAGGGTGTAGGTATTGTAAAAAAATGTTTTAAATTGTATCACCACAAGGGTGCAGCTACCCTCGGTCAGGTCTGTACTTCTATCATGGTACACACCTGTTCTACAGGGCTGGGCTACATTTCACAATAAAATTTTTGTCCAATTTTCTGTCTAGGAACCACATTATTTTTCAAGGTTGTACAATTGAATACTTTTATCCAGTTGATTCAATTTTATCTGACATTGATACGCACATACATGATTATCCAAAAAAGCAGCATTGAGGGGTCATTTGAAGAGGTTTTGGTTTTACATCACCAGGTTAAGGGCATTAAACAGGGCTCCGAAATTGCAACCTTAAACAGTTTTATTTTTATTTTAAGCTCGACTCAAACCTAGCATACAGCAAAAGGCTTTACCATGTGGTTCATTGTATCAATTACCATATTGACAAATATTCAAGATTTGCTGGAACAAGAACATCAAGTCGTTTTGACTTAACCATGTAGAACTAATCACATACATCAGTGGACACTTCATGTTCCTATAATTAACAGATACCACACCAGTGTCTTATAAAAATTGTTTATTTAAAAAAAAGGCACTGCACAGCAGTCTTCAGTTAAAAAACCATGTAAAAAAGTATTGCACCAGCATGATTGTTCTGGAAACCTGTAAAATAAAAAAATAAAAAGTTAAATAAAATCAAAACTTGTTGAAAAAAAAGTGTGTTTTAAGAGATTTTAAATGTACCTGATTGAGCCATTGACATTGAAATGACAGTCAGGTTTTGGAGACCATGTAGGAAGTTTCCTAGAAAAGCAGATACCAATGAGTAAAACATCTTTTTGGGAAAGAGAAAATCATTTTGTTCTCAGCATGCAATATGTTTTAGGGCCTCATTGACAATTAGGAGGCCAATTTTACCAGTCAACATTGGTGTAAGTCATAATAAAACTTGTTTGCACAAAATTGTTTTCATTACTGGGCTACAAAACTTACTACCAGCTACATGACAAAAGCAAGACATACTATCAGTAGTTGAGAAGTCTGGTCTTACCTACAGACAGCACTTAAGCCTTTTGGTAGCTGCTGCCTGCTAGCCTCAGGCCTCTGTTCTCACTCTCCCCTGCTTCAATGATCCTGGCGATGGTTTTGCTACTTCTCTCCCTCAGCTGGCTTCCATGACTAGCCTCAAAGACTTTGCATGTAAGCTAGCATCCTCCAGTTGATCTTTGCAGAACTCAGGGTAGAGTCTGTACCAAGTGATGGGCTCTTTGATGACAGTATTTGTGCACCACCTCTCATTCCTCAACCAGTATTGTGTAGATAATGTAAATGCATTGACTCGTGGTGTATGTAGTGCAGGGCTTCACACGTCTTTTTTGACCCTCACATCATTTGCAACATGTCCCTCATCCCACATTGTGCAACACCTAATAGTGAACCCTCCCTTTCCCAAACCACTCAAGAGGCTAACAACACTTTGTAAAAAAACTGAAAGATGGTTTATTTCAGCTTGATTAGATGCAGTTACAAATAAAACCAGACTGAAAGAAAAAAAATCTACATAAAACCTTGGAATGCTTGCTTTCCAGAAACACAGATGAAAAAACACAAAAAGTTAAAGATGCCCCTCCATGATTTATCTACTTTACATCTCTTCTTGCAGCAGCTGTAACCTGCCACAACTGTTTGGCTGAGCAGATTTAGGAGGTAAACCTGCAGCTGCCCTGTCACTTCGCTTGCTCTCCTCTCCTTGCTCTCCTCTCCTAAGTACTCAGTCCTGTTGAACAATACGGAACAACATTGTTAACTGTGCACTGACTTTTTGACCTGAGATCCAGAGTGATTTTTTAAATGTTTAACTACACTTAACGAGTCCCTGCAACTACAAACTCTGGTTTTATGATACAAAAATGAACAGGTCAGGCATGCCATCGAGTGCTTACCACTTCAGATTTTAAAATCGTCCTGAACGGGCGTATCCACCACCATTGTTGGAGCCACCTCCGTAGCCACCACCTCCTGGAAACAAAATTATATTTCAGTCTACAGAAACCATGTTGGACAGCATCTACTCATGCATCTGCTTCCTCTCTTACCAAAGTTCCTGCCAACACCACCTCCACCAAAGTTGTTCTTCATTGGGCCAAAGTTAGACTCCTGGGGGTTGTAGTGGCCCATGCTGTTGTAATTATTACCACCGCCTCCTCCACCACCACCTCCACAGTTGCCTATGAGATTTAATAAAAAACAATTAAGTCAACCACATGAAGATGCAGGAGATGTCAACCACTTGCTTAAGGAGCCAAAAACATACCATAGCCATTGCTGTCATAACCGTTTCCTCCATAGCCACCGCCACCGCCTCCTCCGCCGCCGCCACCCTGGTTGTAACCTTGGTTATAACCACGATTGCCGCCATTATTATATCCTCCAGGACCACCGGGACCACCTCCATAGCCTAAAACAGAAATTCTTCTAAGTACATTGCCATGCTTTGTACAAAGGCTTGAACCTAAGCAAACAGTTGTCAACTTACCACCATCACCTCCATTGCAATTGTAAGGACCGTCTCCATATCTACCCCTACCACCTGAAAGAAAATTGGCAGGTCAGGATTTGGACAGAATGTGTACCTAGATATATTATGTAAACCCTGATATTAAAGCAGTCTTACCCTGGCTGAAGCCTCTGTCGTATTCATAGGGCCTTCCGCCGCCACTGCTGCGACCACCTACACCCAAAAAAAACAAAACCATTAGGCCTGGAATATTGTTGAACCATTATATTCTGTTAGATTGAGTAATAAGCGATAACGGGCGCTTACCCCGCATACCCATTCCTGCAGTCTGCATCTCCTGCCGTGTGAGCGCCTTCCTCACTTCACAGTTGTGGGAGTTGATTGTGTGGTATTTCTGGACTGTGGGAAGACAGAAAAAGGCATTATTAAAGTAGCAATTCAAGACAATTAAAATAATTCTGACTTACAGAAAGCTTGAACATTTGCACTTACTGACAATCCTGTCGACTGAATCGTGATCATCAAAAGTCACAAAAGCAAAGCCCCTCTTCTTTCCAGTATTGCGGTCAGTCATGATATCAATAACTTCAATTTTGCCAAATTGTGAGAAGTAGTCTCGCAGGTGTGACTCCTCTGTATCTTCCTTGATGCCCCCAACAAAGATCTTTTTCACTGTTACGTGGGCACCTGGCCGGTTTGAGTCCTGTGATCCAAAACATTAACTGCGTTATCAAAACATGCCTATCCTTCATATAGACAAATCATTTTTTCAACGATATTTTGGCAAATACATCAAATCCAACATACCTCCCTGGAGACTGCTCGTTTAGGTTCAACAACTCTTCCATCAACTTTATGGGGGCGGGCATGCATTGCTGCATCAACCTCATCCACGGATGAATATGTAACAAAGCCAAAACCCCGTGACCTCTTGCTGGTGGGATCCCTCATGACCTGAAGGGAGGAAGGGAGGTCAATTGTGCCAATATGCAGGCTATCCTTTCATACAAAACCGTGGGGGTGTGAGACCCACTTACCACACAATCTGTAAGGCTTCCCCATTGTTCAAAGTGAGCCCGCAGGCTTTCGTCTGTTGTCTCGAAGCTCAAACCGCCAATGAACAGCTTGCGGAGCTGCTCCGGCTCACGTGGGACAACCTAACATTACACAATGGACAAAGCAAAATACTGACATCAATGTACAATCGCCAGCAGCACTGGGTGCAAGTCAGGTAAATTATATATTAAGACACTACAAAGTCAGTAGTAATGTTGTAATCTGATCCTGCGCCACATATAAAAATGGGACAGGGTGGAGAAGGGAGCCACCGCCGCCATTAACGTTAGCTGCCCAGTCTGATGATAGAGCTCCCTAAGCTGCGTTTATATGCAAACACTACCCGCGTCTGTGTTATTATATCCTTTTTGTTTACTACTGAATACATGCTTTTAGTGAAATTCCTAAAATTCTTTAATAGCCATCTGCCTGCAAGAACAAAGGCCACGAGGCCCAGCTGCTATAAAATGGCGGATTTACAATGCTTGATAGCCACTGTAGCTATGAGGAAAAACTGCAATACGCACCAGTGTACCTGCAGCGACTTCACACAACGGATTTTTTTTAGACACCTAATGTGCAGGCAACGCAGCATAAAAGTGATTTCCGGATGCAATACTCACGTCTTTTGACATTTTCGCAGGCAAATCCTTGAAGACTCCTTGTGGACCGACCGGAGAAAAGCGATCTGCGTCAGACAAGTCTAACCCGCTGCCCAACAGTAGAATAAATAGCAAAGGAAACACCTCTGGCACGCAGCGATTGGTCAGCGCTTCCCGCTGCAGTCTGTCGTCACCATTTGCTTCATCCTGATTGGTTCTAATTCCAATCAATCACAACAAACGGCCAGTAGCTGGAGTGTAGGCGGTGCATTCCACTATTCCCGATTATTAAAGAAAAAAAAAATGGAGGTCCTATTGAAATGGAAGATATGGCGTTTTGAGCGAGATGTTGAATAAAAATGATGGACGCATCAAGGCCATGACTGCACCGCGGGATGGCACAGTTGATGAAAACTCAATCAAATCAAAATCAGTCTGATTTTTCATTTTACGTTGGAGATGAAGCTGCTTTCTCAGACATTACATCTTTCACTACCGTAACACACACACGGTTATATCGAGAGTGGAGTGTCTATAAACACACCATGTAAATACATTAAAATAACTATTCTCCAAAATATCGAAGAATGAAGTTATAATCATGTGTAGGGGCACAATAGCCACCGAAATGTAGGTCATGTACCGAGCGAGGGGCGGGTACATTCATTGTGCGCCTTTAACGCGCGCTTTTTACGCACAGACAAGCACACAGCACCTTTATATGATCCAGGCTAGATGCTAAAGTAGCTCCAGCGTTGGCCTCGCAGACCCACCGATCCACAAAAGACACCTTATTATCACTGAAGTTACCCGGTCACAGCGGCTATCTACACGTCCAAACGGGTAAGAAAACGATTCGCACACATCTAAAGAGGCTCACAGCTGCTTAAAGGATCGTTCAACATTTGCGTTTTTTGGTATCAACGTTAGCTCTTGTTAGCTTCTTGAAGCGTTAGCTTGCAGGCTACCTGTTTTAGCAAGTTTGCCTTTCATGCCTATTGGTTAGCTAGTTGCTTGGCAAACACAACATGATATCCTCATTCCTATGTGCACGTATTTAAGTATTCTGGCAACAGTATCGATCCTTTAAGTATTTGAGTGAGTGGACAAATACCGTGAGGTCTTCAGCATTCAAATTAGATTAGCATTTTTTTTTTTAGTTTGTCGTGCCTGTTGCAAATTGACGGAACGACAATGGGGTGTTTTTGTTAATAAACGATACAATCCAGCGAGGTAGTGCCTCTTTTGTGCTTAATGTTACATCGCCGAGGGTATCGGCTAAGAATTGGTATCCATATTCTCCTTAACGTTCGTTTTTTTTCTATCATTTTCATATCCAGGGAAGTGCCATTGGCCTGCGACAGCGTAGTGTTCACAACAAACTTTGCTATGGGCAAAAAGTCTCGCGAAGAGGACTCCTCATCCTCTGAAGAAGAAGAATATGTTGTGGAGAAGGTGCTGGACAGGAGGGTGGTGAAAGGCAGGGTTGAGTTTTTCCTCAAGTGGAAAGGATATTCAGAGTAAGTTGTTTTCCTGGCAGTGTGCTAACCATAGATCCAAGCTAACGCTACGCTACATCAACACTGTGTTGGACTATAGCAGAAAATGAATACTGTTTGATGCATTTGCGTTTAATATTAGACGGGACGTTGACTTTATAAAGAAAATGTACAAACTGTCCTTAAGGGTCAGTGATGTGGCTAGCATTAGCTAAGCCAGCTGTAGCATTCACTGCCTTTATTTATTTTCTCTTTTTTTGAGTCTGATACATCATTCACATACATACAAATTGCATTATGTTACCTTTTATTACTGCCCAAAATATAAGGAAATGCATGACTATTTTTTTTTTCAAGTTTCAGCCATCCCTGGTCAGTGCTGTTGATTAAGTTATGGTTTTGCTGCTACTGACTTTCTATGCTGTGGTCTTCCTCAGAAAGCACAACACTTGGGAGCCAGAGAAGAATCTGGACTGTCCTGAGCTTATTTCAGAATTCATGAAGACCTACAAGAAAGGCAGCAGCAGTGGCGGAAGCTCCTCTTCCAGCGGCGGGGCCAGCAAAACGACCCCGTTGAGCCGCTCCAAAGACTCCAGCGGCTCCAAGAAGAGAAGCTCAGATGATGAGGAGGAGGGTGGAAGTAAGCCCAAGAAGAAGAAGGAGGTATGTAGCCGGCAGGGATTGTAGTTCATACAGATAATTTGCATCTGTGAAGTTGACACCCTTTTCAGACTTTGTGTGCTGCACCTCATGTATTCAAAAGTGGCCTTCCTCTTGGGAAAAAAGGATAGCTTAGCTGTTAATTAAAATCTTGTTATTAGTATAGTAATTAACAGCTGATGGGTTTCTTCTCTTAGAAGAGAGAGACTTGCTCTTTTATACATCTCAAAGGATACACTTGAGCATCTTATCACTGATCTATCAAAACCCTAATCTAGATTTCTTTGGCATAAAGTCATGTATTGACTCAGTGGGTTAGTGTTATGAAATAATGACGAATTGCATTTTTTTTCCTGTTAAGCAATTATTCAAATTGAATTCCCTGGTTAAAAAGTAAACACTGAAACAAATGGATCACATGTTAGATGTGTATTTATGCCAACATGCTCTCCATAAAACACATTTTCTGTCTTTGTTTCTTCCAGGATGACATTCTAGTCGCACGTGGCTTTGAGAGAGGACTCGAGCCAGAGAAGATCATTGGAGCAACAGATTCATGTGGAGATCTAATGTTTCTTATGAAATGGTAAGATTTGTTGATACGCTCATCTTAATATTTTTTGCATTGTACAATGAGATGCTGCCCCTTTCGTTGCCATCATCCATCTCTTCATTTTCATCAGTTTTGTGTGGAAGGATGTGCACTGACTATCTGCATCGCAATCAGTGAAGATAAAGTTTCTAGGCTTTCCGCCTCTGCAAATAAATGCTACACATGCCACAAGAGATGGGTGCCATGTGTCAGTGGTTCTGAACATCTGCCATTTAAAAAAATAAAATAAAAAATGAACAACGCAGATAAGTTCGGAGATTTGGCAATTTAAGGTCAGGCTTTACTGCACTTTGGCTGTGATTTTAAGCTGCATTTGAATAGTGAGGATCATCTTAAATTTACTTTGTGAATATCTCTGTGGTTGTCGTCCCCCAACTTTGTCTTTCCACTTAATCAGGTACTTGGTATTCATATTCCCTCTGAATGAATTGGTATCAGTGTTCTTCTGGTGTCTGTTCTTCGACCCCGTTTGCACTGTGGGTGTTGTGTGCAATGCATCAGTTTCCGTCTGTTATACTGCTGCTTGTCATGGCATGATTCTCTTAAATGGCACCTCTCAATGTGCCAGATTGCGACTGACAAATTACCCATTAGCAGCACTAATAGCCTAGCTGTCCATTCATATACAAACAGTAAGCCGAACCATAAAATTTAATGTCATTACATATTAGCTAGATGGATATATGTGTGTGGTACCTCGTCACTCATGCCCGGCTGAGCTCCATTCCAGGTTGTTTGCTGGCTCAAACTGAGGAAACAGTTGTACGATAGCGGTGATTTGCTGTTTATTTATTTAATAAACGGGGTGAACAGGAATCTAAAAAGCAAAATGAATGTTAACCTGGCCAATCCTAAGAAGCTTCACAACCTCCATCTGGCTAATTTACCTACAAGACCCACGATTTCTCATAAATGTATTGTTTTTTGGTGATGAAACATCAAATCCACAAGCACAAAAAATTACAAACCAACTGTTACAGAAATCTCACCAGAAGCAGACTTATTTTCAATATGGTGATTAAAATGTATGCTAAAATAGATTCTTTTTTAAAGTAAAGTTGGCACATCATTTTCACATCCGATTAAAACCATTTGTACATGATGTACGCTTCCAACCCGATGCCAGGGATGTATTGATATTTAATACCGGTCCAATAATGAGTGAAATAGCTTGATGGGGTTTTGTAATTTTAATTCTGTTTTAAGTTTTGACTAATTTGCTGGTGCCTCAGCTGACATCAGACTGAGATAGAATGTCCAATCTGTGCAGAGATGCAGTTCTGGGCTATTTTTAAAGAGACACTTGTTGTTGTTTTTTCTCTTGCAGGAAAGACTCTGACGAGGCCGATCTCGTGCTTGCCAAGGATGCCAATCATAAGTGCCCACAGATTGTCATAGCCTTCTATGAGGAACGTCTCACCTGGCACGAAGACGGTGACAAGAAGGAGAAGGACGCTGTCAGTGCGTGAGTGTACCACCTCAGGAGGAAACCGTACCTCCTCCACTGCAGGGACGAACCTTGAGTCAGACATTTTTCACACCCAAACCTCCCATCCTTGCTCTTCACCATGTAAAACAAAGACAGTAAACACAGCCGTGTTATCTCCAACCATGCCCCAGTGGAGCACAAAGGCCCCAGACTGCTGAGAAGGATCCATCAGACAGGAGGGGAAGCTGAAGCTGACATGGGTGACATGCTACTGGGGAGGGTTTCTGCTGTTCTGTCTTTGTATTCTTTACCTTCTTTTTAATGTTTTTACACATTATGTTTTAGTGCTTTCAGGATACGGTTATGTCAGTAAGGTATGTTGCATCCATGAGCACATGTGGCCATCTGTTAAAACTCCACACCTAGTTTTGAGAGCCAGAGTTGGTGCAAGCTGTGTTAACTATGAGCGTGTCCCATGGCAGGTGCACAACCCTCATCATCATGTCTTTTATCGGCAGTGCACCTCTTTTCTTTAAGAACCCACTAACACCACCGAGGATAAAACCGTAGTACCATTATTCAGGAAGCAACCACCGCAGCACTTTCCTGACTGCATAATCACTTCCTTTTTTAAAAACTTTTTATCTCTTGTAGATTTTTAAGTTTGTCCTGGGTACTGGGGCATAACGACTCAATTTGCAAACTTGGAGACAACAAAGGCCAATTCTGTCTTTATAATGTAGTGATGATATCCTTGTTGATTTTATTTTTTATTTTTTAGAAAATGTCATTTTTATCTCTTATTTCCAAGTTTTAACATGTGAACGTTGTGTTTTTTTTCTTTTACGCTATCGAATCATAAGTAAAGGACAATAAAATAAATTTTGCTCAGTTTTGAACCTTTTTGGTTTTGTTTTTAAACTGCAGTGTTATCTTTGGACCAGTCTCATGTCACAGATTAGAGTTGGACAATCTTCACTGTAAACACATGAACTAAAACCAGCATTCATCACCAGGCTCTGCCACCTTGTGGCTATAACACAAAAATCTTACAGACAGTGTTACCAATCTCTATGATGAAAAACCTGCAGTTTTAATGGTGTTATTGATCTTGTTGGTAATACTTTAATAGTTGTTGTTTTTTATAGTGGAAAAAGCCACTGCAACAATTGGAGTATTTGTTGTTTATCATTGTAATGTTTAATTTGAAACATTAAAAATGGTTTCTGGTAGGTTGATGCATTTCCTGGGCTTTATTGTGACAAGTAAGCTGATTATTCTCTGCGATAAGTATTCCAATTAATTAAGTGAATGATGTTATCTAGCAAAGGGAGTTTAATTCTTCTAAGCTGGAGGCCAGTTTCTGTAGTTTGATCTGCGGTGCTCCAACAGGAATTCTTAGGACCAAATATTTAGTGGCTGCAGACTGATTTTCTTTTTCTATCATTTTCTTGCTTTAATTGGCATTGTGAATGAGGCTGTGAGCTTCTCCCCTTTCATACATAAAGTACATTAATCATATCCCTTTTATATTGCTAAGATTATTGGTTTGGCATCATTTCCTTTCATTAAAAATATGTTGTCCTTTCACACCCTTGAGCTTTGTCCTCAGCTTTTGCCGGTGCAGAATTTTTAAAAAGTAGACTATTTCTTGTGTCAACTAAATGTTACAAATATGTGTACAGTAGCACCCTTTAATAAACATTTTCAATGTTACAAGTTGCTGTCAGTTGGCTTTTGTTTTAAGATAGAAATGCAAATCCTGCAGAGGGAATAAGCTGCTTTAATTTAAACTCGCACCCCAGTACTAAATAAATTACAGAGAGCTGGGAAGTTAAAAAAAATATCAGGATGGAAAATAAACATATTTCCTGGGGAAAAATAAAAACATATGTCACAAATATGAGACCAAATCTTTTTAATGTGACCTCTGTCAAACATGACCATTTTCTGTTTTCTTTGTCAAGGAAAGTGTTTAAAGAGCATCAGCTGCTTTCACACAGCAGATGGCGCTGTTGAACAACACCAGTGCAAAAGTCAGGTACATTTTTATGCAAGTCATTCACAGTTCAAACACTTAAACACACAAACTACAAATCATTAATTACTCTTTTTTCTGAGCAGCCTGCATAGATTATTATGCTTTTTTTTTGACAGGGATGGATAAATGTTAAGTCACAGCTGTCTTCTGGACTTTAATTGGCCGCTGACTATAACTCCTAACATTTGCTGGACCCACCTGTAGTTTCACAAACTGATGTTGTGCAGTGAAGCATGCAGATTTATTTGAAATTCATGTGGAGCTTCTAGAGACACCATGTACAGTATGTCGGACTAAAAAGTGTATTACAGAAAGCACATGAAGAGAGATCCTATAACCCATGGGCGGTCCATGGCATAACAAATTCAAAGAAAAAAATATAATAAAAGGAACCCACAAACTATAGACGAAGACCATACTTCCATTTGATGGGAGTTTTTTTAATGCATTTTATGTTGTAATTAGAAACAGATAGCAATCCATAGAAATGAATAGAGAGAGAGAGGAAGAAACTGAGAATGACATGAAACAAATGTCCATGGCCGGATGTGAACTGAAGACATTATGGTTCATGCATGGTCGGCGCCTTTGAGCCCCGGGCCACAGAGGCACCCCACTTGCATTTGATATAATGATGCAGCCATAAAAAAAAAAATTAGTCAGCACCACAAAGCTTAAATAACAAACCCAACACATAGAATATGTAATGCATATGAGGAAAAGTTTTCCTTTTCTTAATAAAAAAATGGGGGGAGCAAAAAGCTAGACTTCCAAATGTAAGTGCATTATGTCACAGTCCAGCCACCATGACCAAAACAGGAAATTGGTTGTTTAATATAATATATTGAATAGTGTCTCTGCAATGGGGACCTTCTGCAATATCGGTAATAAACTGCAGTAAAGGTTGAGTCTAATCCTCGTTCTTCTCTCACCACCCTCTTTTTCTTTCTTTCTGCCTTTTATCGTGACTCTCTCTCTTTCTTACACACACACACACACACACACACACACACACAAAGTGCTGCTCAGCTACGTCTAAAGTGATGGAATTTTCCTAGCAAAAAGGCTTTTACACTCCAAATGGAATGCAAAGGTCACTAGTAAATTTCCAGCCCCTGGGACCATTAAGCTGGGCAAAGGGAGCGAGCAGCAGGCTGTTTTATGGAGCCTGGAGCTGTCTGCTGACAAACCCAGGCCAGTAGGTTTGGTTGGGAAAGCCACAGTGGCACTCATGGGAGCTCTGCGTGTGGATGTGTGTGGCAAATACAGATGTAGAGGCAGTTCTGGTACATGGTCAACGGGCGTGCAGAGTGAAGCTTCAACGAAGCTAAAAATCGAAATGAGGAAAATCTGATTCAAGCCCTGTGCTAGTAGAGTGTGTACGTTGAATGTGTGGCAGAGTCAGTAGGGAGCTGTCTGTGCTTTGTTTAACAAAGAGGAGTCCGTTTTTCAGGAGGCATGTATAGGTTTTTCACTTTGCACTGAAGGATTTTGCACATTTTAGTGCAGTTTTTTTTAATTGGAAACAATAATACAGCTCTTTGTCAGGAGTGTCTTACAAAGTATGTCCTAAGACTCAATGGAGACAAAATATTGTTACATGTTTGCTGTATGTATATAATTATTAATTTATTTATTAGCAGCAGCCCCCAGCACTTCAAACCTCGTCCCTTCTGTACCAGTAACTTCTAGTGCAAATGAGTTCCTCAGGGTACTGCCCACGGCAGAGGTGGGTCGTCTTGCAGCACATTACACCAAATGAGTGTCGGGGGAGCTGTGGCGAGGGAAGGGACTGCTGCAGTGGGCCTCATCAGTGCTACACAGCTTGTTCAAGGATACCACTAAAACAGCAAACAAATAAATGTGCACTCATACAGATAACACAAACGCATGGCACAAAGTACTATTATATGGTATATGAAAGGAAAAGAAAGATTTGTAGTCTTTCGTTAGTGTCCCAGAGAAACTGTGAAAAATGTCTCTAAAAGTGCTGTAAGTCATGAGTATCACAGAGGCCGATGTAATTTGATGTGGCCTTTCCCCGTGCTGTGATCATGTAGCCACAGCTGCCCAACAGCTGTGTCTCCATTTTCTTGTTGCAACCAGATAAAAAAAAAGTCTGCAGTGATGACTGGCGCATCATTTCTCCGCACAGTGCACTGATCTGTGTGAAGGTGATTGCGTTGTGATGCTCTAATTTGGGTGGCTATCACACTTAATGTGCAGTAAAGCCCCATAGACAAAGCTCCTTGGTTCTAAATGTCCCCTCTACTGCACCACGGCTCTCCCCGCCAACCCTCTGCTGGCTGTGTTTCCCCTTCACCCCCCTCTCCTCCCTTCATCTCCTCTCCCCACCAGGGGAAAGAGTTATAGCTGCCATAAAAGGCAGGTAATGCATTGTTAACTAATTCTGTCTGCTCAGAGCTGATATATCCTCTGCTCTAAATCTCTGTGCTTCCAATAAAATGCAAATGCTAATGCTTGCCCTCCATGAGCTGATATCATTTTTAACAGGCCAGAGGTAAATGCTAGAGGAGGGTGGGGTGGGCCAGAGGTAGAGGGGTTCTGAGGCTTCATGGTACATTTTGGCAGAAACGGGACCTCCAGACCTGATTCAAACACCACTGTCCAACAGCCACGTGTGAAATTGAGCACATGTGGCTGTGGGTGTGCACATGAGACAGCAAGGGTGCATTTTTGACAATCTAGGGTAGCTAACCTGTGAGAAAGCTAGTATGGTGTATTTGTTACTGAGAAACCAGCATTAGAAGCATTTCAGTCAGCACTCATTCACCATCAAATAACACCAATTTGCCTGTGGATGTAATGCATCATATTTCCATGTTAATAGTATTGTCATACTTCGTGTAACCTTGGGCTTCTAAATATTGATCCACTTCTAGATTTTCAATTATCCTGTGCCGTTTTTCTGCCATCTGGTAAGGACCAGTGATTTGTGTTCCTTCATATCTGGAGGCTTGTCCTGTAATTAGACCATAAATTAATTTGCAGAGAGGAGAGTGAGCAGGAAAGATTGAAGGCATTAAGTAAGTCCTCGTGGTTGGAGACAGAAAATCATAGGGAACCACAGCACAGTGTTTTATTCACTAGAATAAGATAATTGGATTACAAATTCCGACACCATAACTTTTCTGTCCCTGCATGTGCCACTTGTTTTTCTTTCAAGTATTTAAAACCATGCTGCTGCTAATGATTGCTTGTAAGTCAGTTCTTCAATAAATGGCTAGAAATCATCCACTGACATAATTATACCTAATTACTTGCAGTGCAGCAGCAAAATGATTAGGAAAAATGGGGCATATTAGTGTCAAAATGTGTGTGAAACTTTGCAGTGAAATGTGCTGTGAATCCATCAGGGGATTTAAAATGACCCCCCACGCAGGCAGACAACAATTGTGTGCTTCGAAAACCTAACTCTTATTTACAGCACAGCTCAAGTGGAGGTCCTAAAAAACCAAATACATCTTGATTGATTTTAAATTGGGAGTATATGCTTTCCTGCAAGATTAGCTCATTGTCCCCCGCTGCTAAATTACACATAGCGATTGTGGCTGTCGCTGCACAGTGTCTAAGCACTACAACTGCTGCTCTTTTTGCCATGTGGAAATTCACATTAGACAAGCCTAAGTTACTCGTTAAAGCAATTAGGAGAAAAATTATGTAACAGAATGGGCTTTTCTCGTGGTGGAAAATGTTAAATCAGCAGGATCTGAGTTTAAAACACTGTATACAGACTACGAGATGTTATAAAGTGAAGGAGGGTGAAGTTACAGTAGAACAAACAGTCAACACTGTAACCTAAAAATGACATTTCAAACAAAACTGCAATGTCAATTACAGGAAAATACTCCACCATAGTATAAGTACTATTTGTAACTGTAGTAAAATGTTTCCTGTCAGTATTTTACTATTATTGATGTTGTTTTAGGTTAATGTCACTGCTGTATTAACCCCTTAGCGTTTCTTTTAGAGGCTGTAGCTGACTCAGTTTTATGGCTACAGAGAAGATATTACTAAGAAGACATAAGAAGATCTAAGGAGTCCATTGGTACACAAACTGTCATTGTATAGTATGCCCTGAAGTGTTTTTAAAAATGCCATAAAAATATAAGGAGAAATGTGGTGTCACATGTCAAACTATAGTATGGTGTAAAAAATATAAAATAAAATAAAATGAAATAATATATATGTGTATATATATATATATATATATATATATATATATATATATATATATACACATATATATATAATTGCATTCTATAGTATGGTGTCAAAACTAAAAAAAAATGTTATACTATACTATGGTGTCCAAAATATTTATATAAAATATAAGTATAGTATGCCTTTAAAAATGTCCAAAACGAAGTCTTGCAAACACATAGTTAACGTTTTGTCAGGTTTCGGGAACAAAACTACATGGTTAGGCTTTAGAAAAGACATAACTGTGACAAGGCTATGCACAGAAGTTAAATTACATTAGTAACTAATTTATTTTAATTGGTGACACAAAATGTAATTGAGAATGCAGTTTCATTGTATGGGAATGTACATTTTTAGGAGACACAGTAGTCTGTCAGTGGAAGCTGCACTGGTGTACCTGCTCTACATGATACCTTTGGTGTTATTTAGGCAAGGCCACAGCTGCCAGCAGACTCTGATCATATCTTGTGGGGCTTGAGAGGCAAGGTCAGCCAACGCAGAGCCCACCTGCTCCCCCATTCTCCATCACACACTCCCTCAGCCCTGGCCTCCCAGAGGAAACACGCCTGACTGCAGCGCTGCTACAGACAGCATGTGTCCCTGAATTTATGATGGCGACTTATTGGCGGCCTTTCACGTTAAAAGTCATCTTGAGTTTCCTAGTCTTGCTGTATGTGTGGCGAGCGTTAATCCATTAACATTCACAGCAGACACGTACAGAGCCTGGCTCTCTTCCAGCCCTGAGCCCTGACAGTGTCTGACCCTCCGCTGACCACAACATTCTCTGCCTCTGCTCCAAGCCATAGCCAGCCTCGACATAATACAGCGCCATAAACTATCTAATGTTACACTGTATATGCACGTGAAGTATTATACGCTTGAGGTCGAATATGCAAGGCTTATAACCGAGTGAGAAGTGTCCAGCTGCCTCATTTTGGCAGAAAAAAATCACATCTGTCTGCAAAACTCTACACATCTTACATTTTAATCGTAAGATGTCAAATGAACATAAAGTTTCAGTCCTTTCTATTTCCATCAAGGATTAGAGTTCAGAGAGGCCATGAAATCCCTAGGATTTTCTGTGGTGGTATTTATTTCAGCAGGAGATGTTGAAGTTCATATTAAGTGATCCACAAGGAATTGCTCTGGCAGAACTTAAAATGCTGCGAGGCTTGCCCAGGCCTCTGAATAGAGAGCTTTCAACAACATGGGCTGGTCTGCTGCTGGAGGTGGCTCCTGGACTGATTATAATTTTAGTGGCTTATAAAGCCTTGATAAATACTTTATAAAGCCACGTTGCATAACAAATCTAGCACATAAAAGAAGGCATAGATGTTACTCCACACTGGATAAAGGGGCTCTTGACAGGTTCTTGAATAGGTTTTATAATTCAATATTACAACCGCCATCCTTGTAAGGGCCCTGTCATCTCTCGAGGCCCACAGGATATATACGTTAAACACACATTCAAGTGCTCACAGTCTAGTCCATTACGCTGATTAGCAGTAAACACATTTGTAATAAAACTTAGTGGAATAGAGGAGGATGGTCTGTGCGCTGATTCATGGTAGAATCTTGGAAAAATATAAAGTGTCGTAGGTGTCATACTTCTGAGGGCGCGGGAGTGATACAGGGCTTTACTTACAGGGTCTGTAACACATACGAGCTAATTTATCCAAACAGCTCATGTCTAAACATTGAGTCCTTCATCTCAAATGTTGGCCAGAAATAAACCCAGGCAAAGCTGTGTGACAGGGCTCCAGTAAACGTGAGAGAATCTGGGAGGCAGAGCAGACCAAACAGATGTCTTTCCACAACATAGACACCTCCTGCTTCTATCCCCCACTTTACCTGACTGTCCATTTGTCTAATTTCCCCTCTCCTCTCATTTAACTGTGCTTGTGTTGCCTGGTTTGAAATCTGTTTGCCATGAACCAAACCACACATTACATAAGCATTGTTGGAAGGGTTTTATGGTCCGTTTTAGCAATTTCTTTTTTGTTCTTTTACCAGGCATCGGTTATTAGAGAAAGAGGAGCGGGATGAAGAAGAAGAAAGGGCGGATCATGTGTTTCCACTTTTGACCTCTCCGCTGTGGCATGTACACACCTGGTTCAGTTTAGAATGCTGTTTCTGTGGAATAGCTGACGGCAAAAGCGGCTGGTGGTTTCATCTGCAGAGCGGAGGTCTAGATGTTTACACCACGGATTCTCTCTAAAAGCCTTTTCTGTGTGTTCTCAAACCTGTTGTCGTGCAGTGAAGTAAAAAAGTCAGTGGTAAACCAGGGCTTGAGTATCCAAGTTGAAACCTGAAGAGAATAGTATTACCTTCAGGCAACAATCTTGTTTTTAAAAAGGTTTCATGAAGATGTTAACAGGCCAAGGATAGTTTTAGTTGGCGAGGCTGCATTACTCTGAAAAATGTCATCTTTAAAAGGCATATTTTAGGCCCAACTGATGTGAAAATGTATGTCAGATGTGTTGCCTTGATGACTTACAGGGCAAAGTAAGGCCACTTCAGACTCTGAGCTACTCATCTGTTTCCTATTGGAGGAAGTGATTCTGGCAGGAAGTTCAGGGGCAGTAGATGAAGGCAGGCTGGGATAGAAGGACGGTTAAATGAGAGTAAAAGGGTAGAGAAACAGGAAATGGCAGTGTGACCCACTGGGTCCACTTACCACCTTGCCAGAACCCCCTGGCCACAGCCAACCTACTGGGCCGGCAGTTTCCATCACCTGCTGCTTCTGGTTCCCCCACATAAATCCAGGTGCTCCTGAATAAAGCTCTCTTTCTCCAGGAGCCACAGGGAGCCGGAGGGGAGGCTGCACGCTGGAGGGGCTGTGCTGCTGCAACAGAGAAGCTCTGCCTCCTCCTTGTGAGAACATGTTGTGGAAAATACTGCTCCAAGTAAGGCTCAGCTAAAAGAGGCAGAGAGCTGGGGATTTCCATTACCCCCCTGCTAGTGCAAAACTCCATTCCTTCATTTTATTAATTCTGTGTTCTAATTAAAAGAAGCCGGACCATTCAATATAAAGTTGCAGCATCTTTTTATTACTGTTTCCTACCTGCGTGAGATTAATATAAACCCAGTCCAGTGGGAGGAAGACTCACAGCCCTCCCCAGCTCCTCACTGCCCCCTGGCATCCTGAATGAGCGCTGCAGCAGCTGAGCTGATAAACCCTAGAAATCATTCCCGACTCCAGCCAGAGCTCTTTACAGTACCTTCAGCGCTCCCTGGTGATGGATTAATGCACTGTTGTTGTCATTTTATTGCCATTTTATTGCCCTGGTGCAATTTACCAGGCTTTATGTTCCTCCGCTGTCCGGCGGAGCAACGCGCAAGCGCACGAGGCCAGCATTCCGAGACAAAGGCCACCGCTCACCCGATCACTGCGCATGCGCACCACACAGCCACCGCTCAACACAAGACACACACACACACAATCTAAATCAAAAACACGATTCATTCAAACACGAATGGGGTACTATTTAAGCGAGCAGATGAAAGCATCAGTAGTGAATCTTTCAGCCGGCTGACGGACTCTACAGTCACCGCTGCTGTTCTCCTTTCTCACCACCGGAGGGCAACATCACTCAGCCGGCCTGCAGCTGCAGCCTGGAGCAACAACAAGCTGCCCTCCAATAATAATGTGTATTAGAATATTCATGCGCGTCTGCTGTTTTAATCTAGTCCGTGCTCGAGCTCTAAAACATTTTGTTTTCTTTGCATTTGCATGCAAAAATAAGAACATTGCCACGAATCTTACTTAATTTATTTTGCAGGGGCCTCATTTCTGGGCGAGCACTAGCTTATTTTCCTGGCAGAGTAGTCACATTTATAGTTAAGACATTGGCTTTTTAAATATCCTTCAATGATAATTAAGTTATAAATCATCTCAACAACCGCATTTAACACATTATAAACAAAGCACAGATTTCAGATGATACTGCAGGTAATTTTAAAGTAAACACACCCATACACGCACGCACGCACACACACACACACACACACACACACACACACACACACACACACACACACACTCTCTCTACATATCTGCTGATCTGAGGTCGTTGTTGCAACATGTGGAAAAGTTTTTTCAGATGTCTCGCCAAACTTTTATCTCTTTCATGCACTTGGAAAACCCGCCTTAAAACCACAGCCAATTTTTTTTTTTTTTGGTTAAAAACACAACAACACTTGGTTTGTATTCTATTTACATGTCTTTATAGTGGCATTGTGCATGTTTTTTTAACAGTAGCCTACTCTATAATTTTACATCTATGTTGATTACAACAAACACAATTTATTGCCTTTTTTAACGATCTAATTGTTATTGTGATGTTGCATGGTTGATTGACACTGACATTTATCTTGTAGTAAATTTTAATGTTATTTAGAGCCAAATGAACACAGTTACAGGTCTAACTATGATCAGATATCCAAGTGATCATGGCAGGAAGCAGCCACCAGAGGGAGCACAGATGCTGCTAAATCTAAGGGAAGTACCATACAGTCTATGGGAAGTACCTGACAATTAAAGAGCACAAGACTGCAACTAAAAACATTAAAGAGATACATCATTGTTCACACTCATCCTACAAAGAATTACCATTGCAGATGGATATCAGCTGCAATGAAATTATTTAAACATCAAACAACTCCAACAACTCCCACCTCTGCCTTAAAATTTATTTCATGTCTCATGTTGCCTGTTTGGTTTAGGGGCGTATGTGGAAGTATGCCTGTGTGTATATTTCTTTCACATTTTCAGTATAAAGTACAATCTTTGCAAGGACCTGTAACCTCAGAGTCTCTTACGCCCTGAGAGGTGCTGATCCATCACTCTTAATGGAAGAGGATAAGTTTCAGCCAGTGAAAGAGAGAACCGACAAAGGCAGGACGATTTATGGCAGACGTAGAAGTGGAACTCCTGGCTGTGGGCCTTGATCTGAGCTGGGCTGTGGCTAGGCTAGGCTAGGCTACGCCCCGGGCCAGGGTCATTCACATGCACTTTCTCACACACAAACACATGCACATACATGACTGCAGGCCCAGAGAACTTCAATCCCTGCACCACATCCCAAAATCCAGACCTTTCTCCTAAGCTTTTGAAGTCCACCCTGCCCCCTTCTTCTGGACCAACTTTTGCACGTCTATCTCCTCAAGTGAGTGGTGAGATCTGGGTGGTGAAATATGGAGTGGAAACCTGTTACATGTTAGCTTAGGAGATAGCCAAGGTGTAAATTATGTGGGAGTCGCTGGCCAGCCTTATTTATGAGAGGCCTGTCAGGTGTTTAGGTGTTGGAGTGAGATGTGCGGCTTAAACCGTTTACTTCGCTGTAAATCAGGTCATACAGGCCACGTCTGTTTGGACGGTGTGTGTTTACGTGTGTGCGTGCCTGTGTTTGAGGCCTTGTTTTTGCTGGGAGGCTATGCAAGGTCGGGTTTTGATAATGTCAAGGCATAGGTGGCTGCTTTGTTGTTAATATGAGGGTGTGTGCATGGGTTTGTAGGTCTGTTTTGACTGGAGGCTATCATGGCCGATACAGATGGGTTGAAACATAAGCTATAGTTAGAGTTATTACGCTGTCTGACGAACAAAGATGCTTTTTATAGATCCCCTCAAAACCTACACCTGCCGTCACCGTTCTACATAATGAGCAAACATGAAACCTACTCAAGACTTTTCCTGTTTCTTTTGTGATGTCCCTGTCTGTCTTTATCTCAGACATATCATGTAGAGGTGGATAGCTGTGAATGTAGCCCATCTGAGGACATCAGGTATCACTCAGCAGGTAGTTAGAGCCGTCAGTGGATGATGGATACCGGCTCTTAGACAGGGGAACTGCAGCAAACAGGTTGCATAGACCCTGTATTTGTTACCATTATTTCCCCACAAGGTGCCGCCTATAGTGTGAGCCATATCTCCCCTTCTGTTCGCCCTATTGTGCGTCCTCTGGCTCGGCCTTGTCTCGGCACACAACAATACATAGCATGGGACTCGGCTGGATCGTTTTGTTCGCCCCAAGTGGGAGAGCGTCAGTCCTTAAAGTGAGACCAAAGGGAAAAGGGGAGTGGAGAGTGGAGGAGACATGAGCCGAGTTAAGGTTGAAAGGGGTTAAGAACATGAGACAGAAAACTCTGGAGAGAGATGGAGAGGATAAAATGAAGGGGCGGAGAGGAGAGGGACAGAGGATGATGTGCTGGAGGCAGGTACATCTGCATTCTCTCCAAACACAGCATAGGACTGTCTGAGGTGTCTCTATCGCAGCAGCACTCTGTGGCAGATTTATGGCCTCTCTTTGTGCATGTGTGTCTATGCATGTGTGTGTAGGAGCAGTAGGGATAAATTGAGAGTTAGAGACACAAGGTACAAGAGAAGAGTGTATGGGAGTAGAGGCGAAGGGCGGCAAGCAAATAGCAGCCATGTTGCATTCCATCGATATCGCAGCCCCCCCTCCCCACCACTGCTATATTTCATCCATCCTCTCTCCCTTTATCCTTCCCTTCTTTCCTCTCCTCTCCGTCTCTGTCTCATCACCCTGCTCTTCACTTGGCGCTCTTGGCCCTTCCATTGCTCTGCCGGGTCCCAGGCTGTAAAGCCCTCTCAGGGGGAAGGGTGTAAATCTGTCTCCCCGTCTCAGGAGATTTCCTGGAGCTCAGCAGACTCAACAAAGCCTAGCCGATGTGGAGGACCAAATGTTTCACACGCATGCACACACACACACACACGCATGCACACACACACACACACACACACACACACACACGCATGCACGCACACACACACACACACAGAAATGTAGAGTCAAAAAAACGTATGTACATTAAACATACATACAGAAAAAGCCAGCATGTGTGCAAACATTCACTCATTCAGCTTGGCCTTGTTTGCAAGCTCCTGTGAAAACAAACAGGTATTCCTCTTCCTTGTCTAGCCAAGTGCCTGGGAAACCACTGTTTGTATTTGTGTGTGTGTGTGTGTCCACAGGAGACCCTACCCCCAAACCTTTTGTCCAGCGGGGCTGTCCAGACGAGCTTGTTGTCTCTCTTTATTTTCTCTCTTCCCCCCTTCTTTTTTCTCCACTCTCCTCTCTGCTTTATTGCACTTGATTCTAAGCGCGTCCATTCCTGAGATGGCTCAGATAGCAGCTGAAGCTAAATTGCCCGTCATAAAGCATCTGCAATAGCAATGGAGCTCTCAGGGTGGGACCGCTGCAAGGGGGTACAAGGCGGTTAGGGCTCACTATGAAAATACAAGGTCCTCTTTTTAATCTTTAAATGTGGAATATGAACTCTGTTTCAACATCCACAAATCATAAGGCCCTTCCTTAAACATTAAACGATTCTGTTGCATGATCGATTTCCTGAGTGCCTCTTAAATCACTTTTATGCATATAATTTTCAAGAACATTTGGCTATTTGAGTGTGTGGGTTTTGGAGAAAAGTGACTGAAAATCAAAAGTAAAATGATCTAATGGTATTTCGGGACGCCGAAATGCTTCTGCATGATACTACTAATTACTCACACAAGACAGGCTAGTTAGAGTGAGATGCTGTGATTTATGAGGGAGTCATATATTTGGCTGTGCTATGTTCCTGTCAAATGTTTGACAGATAGATGACTGCTGGGCTGTAATTGGCCTTCCTGTTTGTATCTTTTCTCATGTAACAACAAAGGCACTTCCCAGCCTCGACTGTAGAGGGTGCACATGTGAAAGTGTGGCCTTGTGTCAGTGAGGTAACAACAGATTTCTTCACAGGAAGAAGAAATAAATGAGAAGGAAAACAAAGTGATGGTTTCATGGAATTGCTAAAGGTAACATAAACAGCAACATCAACAGCAACAGTAACTTGGTTAAAGCAAATTTGCAAAGAGAAAGGGAGGTAGAGAGAAAGAGAGAGAGACAGAGAGAGACAGAGAAAGCAGGTCAGATCAGTTATGTTCCTGCAGGGCTTTGTATTGACTCATCTCTGAAAGAGCATCTGTGTGTGGCATTTGTAGTGAGAAATGTCTCATCATCCAGCCAAAATAATCAAGTGAGCTGCCAAATTAATCTCAACAAAGTCTCTGTGCAGCCAACACAGCAACGTGGCCAACAGATAGAGAGATAAGGATACATTGCTGTAGTGTATTAAAGAGGGAAAATCCCTGTCTGCTTCATACTGCTGTCTGTCTGTGCTATCAAAGCTGTGATATTATTGCCCTGGAACTGCCTGAGAAGGAGAAGAATTCCAAGGGACCACAGGAGCAAGACAGGGCCAGCAGCCTGCTTGGCAGGAGCCCCGGTGTGATCATCATCTATGGGAGGAGTGACGCCCCTCACTCCTGCCTCCCAGCTAGCCTTGCCCTATGACAGATGAGCCCAATGACAGCAGGACGCAACAACCTGCAATTGAACATTCCCCTGCGATCTGTCAATGTCCTTGGTGGCGTTTCACTCTCAGGAAAACACACAGGGACACACGCACCTTCACACACACCCTCACATTAAGTCATTCCCCAAGTATTAGAAGAATCATGGCCCGAAACGCCTTCTCATACTTGTGAAATGCCTCAGATACCTGTTGCAGGTGTCCTTTGAGGTTTGCTGTGCGTGCCTTGCTCTTGTTCAGCGTGGGGCTCATTCTCTCAATTCAAAATTGTTGATAATTGCAGGCTTGCTCTCTGATGGGAACAAGTTGCATTGTACAGTATTGTCAGCTGGTCCTCCTTATGTGTTTGCTGGATTTCAGCTGGAGCGGCGGTTCCCGTCTTTGACCACAAGGTGTCACCTTGCTCACAAAGAGCAGATGGCTTCAAGCATGATAGAGGCTTTATTTTCCGCTTTGGTGGCAGTGCTGTGGTGTATCACGGCAAAATGAAATAGGAAAAATCAAAATAGGACATAAATGTGTTTGCCACATACAGGGCTTAATGAAGTCAGCCTTGCCAGTACATTAGGAACAAAGGCAGCAGAGAGAAAGGCATTGAAGGACAACTCACAAACAGTTCCAAAATAAAAAGGGAGATAAAGTATGAATGGTGAGCCTCCTCAATGAAAAGCAGTTCATCGGTTGTCAAAGTGGAGATTTATTTTCCAAGCAACTGGCTTTTTATGGTCAAGCTCCTCCACACTGGCGAACAGCAGTGCGTTGTAATATGGCATGTAAAGAATGGGATTCAATAGAAGCAGTCCTCCATTTGTCATATTTAAGGGGATAGAATAATGACCATTGGCTGCCTTGTGCTTGAATCGCTCAAGCTGGCTTATTTTTGTGTGCAAAATGGAGGATGAAGATGAATGGACTTCATACATGACTTTGCACAGTCCAAGCTATCATATCATGTCATATAACTTAAACCAATAGCTGGTAGCTTATCATTATCCTAAGCCTAGAGCAGTCACTGGTGCTTTGCTATGTTTCAGTGGAAATTATAAAACAATCCGGCTGTCTACACTTGGTTGTTGCAAACTAATGATCGCTTGGCTTCTCAGCCATAAAAGCATGGTGCAAAATTAATTGTTTCAATCAATCAATTGGTCAATTTCATAGCCATCAAGCTTTGCCCAAGATCATGTGCATTCTCTACCCTTCTCCTTCAGGATGAGCCTGGAGAATGCCACATGATTTATGGCCTCTGTGTGTGCTGCATACATATACAAATGCTATACACACATGCTGACAAGCGTACACACTCGAGAGGCAAACGCATACAAACATGCACATAGACATGCACATTAGCACATCCATGCACACATTCCAAGTGGATGACACACAGCAGGGGGGAGATCACGTGAGGAAGCAGGATGAGCAGAGGGAACTCTTCAGCGAATTGCTAAGCATGCCGGTGACACATGCAGCTAAACATAGCACATGAAACACGACCAGCAGTGATAGACTCTCTACAACTTGTGTATTGTGTGTAACTTTCTACATGCATGCATTAAATGTGCAAATGTACGTGCATGCTCGCATGCATACAAACACATGCACACACACATGCATGCCCATGCATACGTGCATACACTGAAAGCCAAGTGCAGAGGCTTGTTGTTAGCGTGTTGTTCCTGTGCTGTGGCTTGTGGGCCTGTCTGCAGGGCTGATCGATGATCTTTTACTGCTTCCCCAGGATTATCGGTCGAGTTCACCGGGAGGGGAAGGCAATTCATCAGAGCACAGCAGAGAGAGAGAGAGCGGAGAGGGGACAGAGAGAAAGGGAGAGAGGGATAGAGGGAGAGAGAGGCGTGGGGGGCGTCAGTATGAAAATGGAAGGAAAGATAGGGAAAGGCAGGTGGGAGGAAAAACAGAGGGAGAGGAGAGAGAGAAGGAGACTGAGAGAATAAGGAGAGCAAGATGGAGACAGAGGGGAGAAGGAGGAGAGGTGCAGATGTGCCTGGTGATACCGCATCACCTGGAAATGTATGGAAAAGATAGAGGAGCAGACGTAGATAAATATCACTGGATAAAACGATGGAGTGCTAGGGCAACCTTAGATTGAACCCTCCTTATACTGTATATTCAACATCAAACAAATAGATGACACATAAATATATAAATATTGCAGAAATGGTAGGAGCAGTGCTGTTTTTATTGCCGTCAGATGTTGTGTTTTGCATTTAGATTCATTTATTTGACAGCTGAAGAAAAGAATGGCTGTCATTTGCAGCCACATTCTTACAGATGGCAAGGTAGCATCTCCAGAATTATTGTTCTCTTGCTGCTTGGTATTAACTGTGGAATCCTTTAATAGTCTATAATCACATATAATATCACACTTTGAATTAAATCACCCACATATAATTTGTCAAACATGATTACAATTGTCATAGCTCACATACAAAACACAGATGGAACCTCAAGGCAAATTCTGAGACAAATATCACACATTTCAGCTTTTCTTTGCAGACTTTGCTTGATTAAAATTGTCTGTTATAGGGAATCGTCTAAACAGACTTGAACACCTGCAGAAAAAATGCACATAGTCAACTGTTAGCCCAGTTCCCAGAGGTCTCAACTATGTTTGCCCACACTGTAATACATTTTTACACATGTGTTCCGGCTCATTCAGCCCACCGAATGGAAGGAGGGAAAATGAGAGGTGATTCAGCATCACCTTCAGTGGGAGACGGATGATGTGGGGACAGGGACACACAGATGAAGTCTGAAACTGTCTTTCACTCTTCAGGGAGAAGGTCAACACAGTCAGACCACTTCTCCACAGAAGTGCATTATCACTAATCACATTACTGACCAATAACAGCAAGGAGAAACATGGATCAAGGATCGCTTACACTATTTATTTGTCCTATACAAATGCGTATGTGTAAACAGCGGCTCCGCCAAAGTGTGGCTGAATAGGGGCAAGGCCATCCTGATACAATCACTGCTCCCTTCTACTGGCCCCCCCTCACAAGTTGCATATGTATAGCATGGGAGGCCTCTGTTTGGTGTGTTTAAACTTATTTTCGTTCACAGGAAATGCTCTTTTCCTTACTAATCCTTCAAATTAAAGCTGTTTAATTGTCTTTTTTAGGAGAGTGACAACTAGCCCATTTGAAAACAATGAATCACCCTCTCTCTCTCTCTCTCTCTCTCTCTCTCTCTCTCTCTCTCTATATATATATATATATATATATATATATATATATATATATATATACATATCACATACAGATACATAAAACATTAAAACAGAATTGTTGCAGAACCAAAATACGATCATTAAAATATGATTTGACTGATAATATCTGGATGTCTTTTGGAAATTAAATTAAAATGCTTTCAGTCAAATTCATCTTTGTTTATTGTGCATTTTGTCGGACAAATGGATAACACTCAAAATACAAGTTTGTAGAGTCTGTAACCATAACTATGAGAATGGAAAGAAAAATAAATTATCCAAGAGGTGCTAGATTATTTATACAATATTATCATGAGTGTATTATTAAGATGATAATTATATATTCACACAGTTATCATCAATAGTGGTATATGAAGTCACCTCTAATGTGGAACTCTACTCTAAACTATGTTTACAGTGCCGGTTTTTATGCAAATAGTAACATTACATTTCTTACATTTACAGTAAAATAAAGAACTAAATTATATCAGTATGTGATTCCTTAAATCTCATATTGACATATTTTTTACTAGCCTGCATACTACAACTGCATAATAGGATTTCTGAAATTAAGTTATGGCTTTTGGTTTTCAAGATTTCATCCGGCCACTTTTATGAAAGATTTCTGGAGGCACCACTGTGTGTAATTTTAAAATCTGTTTCTGAATATGTCTGCCTTTAAATTTA
This sequence comes from Centropristis striata, assembly GCF_030273125.1. NCBI lineage: Eukaryota > Metazoa > Chordata > Actinopteri > Perciformes > Serranidae > Centropristis > Centropristis striata. Next base: position 33,803,485 of record NC_081521.1, on the reverse strand, counting down.
TCATTTCCTTTGTGTTGTTCATGCTTTCAAATAAAACTCCATCCCAATTCTTCTTCTCCTCCTCACGTCTCTATTTCTCTCCTCACAGATAGACAACCAACTCTCTCTCACTCTCACACTCCCTCTCCTTTTCTCTCTCTCTTCCTCCCTCTCTCTATTGATGGATGGACAGATCATGTATATCCAATCTAGCAGTGCTCCTGATGCGGTTAGGGGCTGTGACAAGTCTCCGGGCGGGGGAACCGAGCAGAGCGGAGCGGAGGAACGGGGTGACGAAGAGGACACGACATCTGGAGAACATGCAGGGGGAAAAAAGATGCAGCAGAGAGAGTGAGAGAGGGACAGATAGAGAGAGAGGGAGAGAGAGAGAGAGACTGGGTAAAGTGTCTGCATAGCGCCCTGAGCATGTGTGTGCATGTGTGTGTGTGAGTGTTTATGACTGGGAACAAACATACACCCTCTGCCTTGCCCTCTCGGCTACTGTGTGAGTTTCTGGTTGACAGTCCTGACTGACTGGCTCCTGCACTCCACACCAGCAAATGATAATGACAAAGATGGCTGAAAATGATATAGTTAGCTTTGTGTGATGGCGCTGACATATTGGATGTATCAGAAGGAGCAGGCAGTGCGAGAGTCTCTCTTCCATACAGCTACTGTATGGACCACAGAGTGTTAAGGATGGAGATTGATTGTATGGTCTGCTGTTGACATTCACTCATACCCATGAGTTTCAGGGCGCAGTTGCAAACATTAGCCACTAGGGGGTAATGTTATCCTCACAGTATTCAAAAGGGCCTCTGTGCTCTCCAATGAAACTGTGGTGCTTATCTCAGGGAGAAGTGGGTGATTTCCTGGTTCATACTGGCAGCAGAGTTGATGATAACGTATTAACACAGGTTGTAACATTGCAGGTGGTGGTGTGAGTCTGCAGGTGGGGGTCATATGCTCTCCACACTCCCTACAGATCCTATTTCCTTCCTGATCACTCCCTTAAAGTTCGTGTGAGCCCTGAAACAGAATAAAAATTCATTCATTTTGAGGTAAACTTGGCTAGATTAAAACCACATTTCATCATTGAGTGGAAAAATGTAGAAAGATGTCAAATCTTTGCTTTTGGGAAACTGCGTCTGACAAACGCTGATGAACAACTGCATACCTTTATAGGCCCCTAGGTATTAAAGCACACAAATCTTCAAGGTGAGGAAGTCGTGTTCTGAGCTAACCTAAGACTGTCTGACCTCTCAGAGGCAGAGAGGTCAAAGGTCAACTCACTTGACCCCCCCTCGACCATATCAACCCCTCTGACTATGTACTAAACACACAGATAACTCCCTTCACACATACCTTTACTCTCCCCAGACGGGTTGTACACAGTCAAGGAGAGAGACACTTTTTCTTGTGGCCCCATCACACGCAATCCATAAACAAACACAGTGAAAGTGATTGTGAATCCGCCTTCGTCCTCCGTCTCAAACTCTCCTTCCCTTGTCCCCTGCCCTTTTAACCCCCCCTCAACCCATACGCACAAACAAATACAAAAATTATGAAACAGAAAGTCAACACAATCAGCGTTCCACCTCCATTTTAAAGACAACGGGCAAAACAGCAGCCATTTTCTAAAATGCGGAATCGCCACCCACACCCCCACCTCTTGATAGTAATCAAATTTGGTCTCATCTTTTCATTTTCTCATCTCTCCTCCCCATCTGTGTGGTGTAACTCCTCTCTTTCTCATTCTCTCCCTCATCATCCCTCACTGTCACTCCGCAGCTCTGAGCCATTGACCTCCGACCCCCAGGCAGGTTCACCAGCGGGTCAGGAGCCTGGCGGGGGGAGACGGGGAGAGAGGCGGGGTGGAAGGTCTGTTATTGGGGGATGCCAGCTTCCTCCTTTGGCCATGGATACAGCCTTCACTGCTGCTGCCATAGCAACTGGACGAGACGGCAGAGAGAGCAGACTGCGGAGAGCTGCTGGGATGGAGCTCTCTCTTCTGTGATCTGGCTGTAACCTCCATGGGCACCCGCACATGTTCACACACACACACACACACACACACACACATAAACAGTCACACTCACATGCACACATAATGACAAACTGGCACGCACACACAATCCCATACGTGCCTGCAAAATCTAATCAAATTTCTTATTTGGACTGCCAGGCTGTGCTGGAAAAGACTTTTTCAAGATACAAGATTGATGGGCATTCCATGTTGCCTGCAATTAATTGCTGCATAATTAGACTTACAAGTTATTTATTGAAGCAATTTGGAGAATACAAGAGCCTGGGGATATATAAAAACCATTTGATCACGAGCCGCATAAACTTTAAAAATGTCCTCTTACAAGCATTATTTGGATAGAAATTAGCAATACAGTCTCCCCCCAAAATGTTTCCCATGTTAATAAAATGATAAATGATAATAAATCTGGACTAAAGTGAGTGATGTGTTGGAAGCCTCGCGAGGTCAAATAAAGGTGAGAGGGAGACATGCAGATAATAAAAATAATACGATGGAGGGAGAGATAGTGTTTTGTGCACATTTTTTGGCGCATGCAGGTGTGTGAAGCTCTGAACCAGCATGCTTAGCTGAGACAGCCTCGGGGGTAAGGGCTCAGTCCAGGTGGCGTCCCACTGCAAACCGATTTAAGAAAACTCTATTGCTCCTTGCTATTAATTATCACATATACTACTCTGATTCAGTCAAAGCTTTTCTATATTTATGCTTTTGTTTCTCAGTTGCTGCTGCTTTATTTCCTGTTAATCTCTCTGTTGTTTTATGCTTCCTACTCTTTTTAAATTCCATTATTTCCATTCCTTTAAAACATCAATTTCCTTTTTCTTTATCTGACTTTTACTTTCAGCGTCTCTCCGGTCTATTCCTCTCTCTGTCTCTTCTATCCCCAGTCAGTCTCTCGTTGCTCAAACAAATATGATAAATGAGGCTATTGGTGTCTCTCAAGAATGAGCTGTGATCAGAGAGCCTTTGATGTTTGACAGCTTTAATGATGTATCTTGATGAATCGATGTACAGTAATTTTCACTTCATGTGACACACTGTTTTGCTATGAGCACATTCTTTTTTTTGCCCCTGTGAATGACACTGCTATTGAACTACGTGTGTTTTCTCCCCTCCATTTTTCTTGACTTTCATTCCTTTGCCTTGCATGTTTGGTGACAATGTCAGTGCACTTAAGCCAGCGAGCTTATCTCAAGTGGTTCAAGAGGCTCTTATCAATTCTCTTTGTAATAACTACTTTTAGTGGCCCTCGCCAACGCACACTGTGGACACACACATTTGCTCGCCCACACACACAACTCTGCATGCAAGTTATTACATGTGCATATCTACGTTCTCTCTCTCTCACACACACTACACAAATCTACATATATCTTGAGTAGCATGAGAAAGAATAAATATGCAACATTTAATGTTTATTATATATTATGTATGAGTACATTTTGATAATGCAACACATGACAACATTTAAAACCAATTAAATAAATCTGAAATGCATTATGCAACTTTGCTCGTGCAGAGATGATCTTGCATCATTAATTGGTGTAGGTGTGCGGTTGAGCCTTGGCCTGGCTTGTTAAGTATTCTTGGATTTGGCCCAGTGGCTAAATTCCAAACACAGTGAGAGAGTCAGGCAACTCAGTCTGCTCCGTGTGCCGTCCCCTGACTTCACCAATAGGTGGAGCTATGTACATGAAACAGACGACGAGGTTGCTGTGGTCAAATGCCCTCAAGCAGCAGGAAGAGCTAATCAAATTGCCAGTGTGTCTGTGTCAATTACAGGGGGTCAACTTCATAAGAGGAATAGGCCCAAATCATATTTGCACCTGTATTCTCCCGGCAGTTTCCGAACCAGGAGCAGAATAGATACAGAGTATCTCTTAGTATGGCAGTCAGATACTCAGGCTGATAATGATATGGAAATGATGGTTTTCATAAGCACACATTCTTATGAGATATTAGCCCTTCTTTAAATTCTATAGATAAAGGCTCCGTGCGGCTGCCTTGAGGGATGAGCTTTGCCATTTGTAGATCTTGGTGAGATGAATAGCGGAGTGGGGCTGATACTCTTACAGTGCCGAGCCACTATCTTATCACTTCCTTTTATCGGACTGATAAAGTAAATGACTTTGCTATAGGTGTGCAACTCTTCAAATTCATTATGAGCCTGCTCAGCCTGGTGACTATCGACATGGCTGGGAGTGTGTGATGAATGCGGGGCTGTCTGCCGAGATGCGTGTGTAGTCCATGGTCGTGACACACTCCAATGGGAGACTGATAGGAGATGAAGATGTTATTGAAGGTGTGAAGTGGAACAGCGACTGGTGGCTGGAGGTTTCCAGAATTGAATGAAAATGCAAATTTTAAAGGCTTGTTTGGGTTAATATAATGCTCAGGGAAGCTGGGAACTTAGACCAGTCATTTACATGTTTTTAATCAAGGAACTTGGAGGGAAACATGCATAAATGAGCAACAGGACTTATTTGTGCAGCATCTCATGAGGGAGAGCATCACTTGTAGTTTAAAGTTAGAGGGGGAAAGATTGCTTGCAAGCTCTCTAATTCTGTGCCGACTGTTAGCAGGCCCCATGAGGGTATTTTGAGGGAGTGGGAACTGTGGTCACTGTTTGGCACAAAAATGAACACACAAAACTCTTATTCCCCCACCTCTCCAAGAGCACACACACTCACCTCGGCGTTGTGTTCAAAGGTAGTTAGATCAGCAAAACAAATGAGTCAATGAAGGAGGTTTGGAATTGTCCCAGGAGGAGCATCCATCTTCGTGGTGAGTGGCAGCTCTGTCAATGAGCGCCAGGGCAGTAATGCACTGGTATTTGGAGGGCAGGCTGTGTGTGTGTTTACGCGTTAGTGTATGTGTGTGTGCATCGTCCAGCGTCCAGACATTTGGCTCTCCAAGGCGAGTGATGCTGTTATAGAGGATGCTGTTAAGTGTAGCTGAATGGGACTTTGTTGCACCCCAATCAGAGCTCTGTCTCCTGTATTAACATTATATGGAGCCTGGTCACATTCCTCTTTCCTGCCCCTCCACTCTGCCTGCTCTGCATCTGGTAGAGAAGGTATCTCCGTCTCTGTCTCCACTCTGCTCTTAATGGTCCATAATCCCTACCGAGCCGACCTGGCGGTATTGCAGAATTTACAGTAATAATGAGGACTAATAGAGGCAATATCCATCCATTTGACCACTAAATCAGAAATGTTGCTGAGGTATGTGATGAATGTAGTGTTCCCCCCCAATTTTCTGAATCATAAATGATGGAATAAGTCTCTTAGATCCAGATTAAGCTCCACTGTGAGCTCAGAATTCATGTCCATGTGGAATCCCTTTTGAAATACAGTCTCGAGTCGTTCAGTTTTCCTCACAGTTTTGGCATTTTGCTGATGCTGTTAACTTGTAAGTGCTACGAGCAAAATGCGCCAATATCTTGAATCCTACCATCACAGACATTAAGGAAGGAATAATGATAATAAAAATGTGAAGTCATATCAGAGAATTCTCTTTTTACTGACAGGGAAGAGCACACAGATGGTAGGTATTCAGTGCCCTGCTCAGGGACACTTTAGTGCTGCTGATGCTTTTTGACACAAAGATTGAATCCATACACTCTGCTATGTGCTCCAGTGGTGGAAATTAAGTGCATTTATTCAAATACTGTCCTCAAGGGCTGTAACTAATGATTATTGTTTTTTTATTATTGATTAGTCTGAGGATTATTTTCTCAATTTATTAGCTAATCTTTTGGCCATGAAACAGTGAACAATTTCTTTATTCCCAGGGAGACATTTTTTAAATTGCTTGTTTGACATTAAATTTGCAATAATATAAATCAGATCAGCAAATCCTCACAATCGAGCAGATGGAACCAGGAGATGCTTGGCATGTTTGCTTGTAAGAGGAAATAATTTATCAATTGTCAAAATAGTGACCAATTATTTTTCTGTCGATGGACTCATTCATCACTGCAGCTCTGTCCTTGTACACTTTTGACGTCTTTGCACTTTACTAACCATTTCAGATTTTTAAACACTACATTTTTGCTTCATTTAGATAGTGAGAGAGACAGATAAGAAAGGCAGAGGACAGAGAGAGGATGACATGCAGCAAAGAGCCCTGAGCTGGACTCACACCTCGGCCGCAGCAGTAGGGACTCAGCCTTAAAGGGACAGTTCACCTCACATTTAAAAAATACAATAATATATATATAATCCTCTTACCTGCAGTGCTATTTACCATTGTAAATGTTTGGTGTGACCTGCACAGTGTTGGAGATATCTGCCGTAGAGATATCTTAAATCTATTTTGCACTTCTCTTGTGGTGTTCAAAGCACCAAAAGAAAATAAACTTTCCAGGAATCATGACTGCAGTCTCATTAAGAAACTATTTTCTTTTTGTATCACCACCACAAGGAAGTGTGCATCTACTCATAGACATGGAGGCCCATCCCCAAACATCAATGGTGTCCTCTGAGCTGTAACATTAGCTAACTCAGGTGAGCTAAAAGTATTGAACTATTCCTCTGGACTGTGATATGTTTGGCGGGTGTAATAATAATAATAATAATAATCCATTTTATTTATAAGCGCCTTTCAGAACACCCAAGGTCACTTTACAAAAAAGCATAAAATAATTTAAAAACAGTGGCAACAAAATAAAACATCGAACAGTATTGAGATGGTGAGTGGGTGACTAGGTGGTGTATGCTTGTCTGAACAGATGAGTTTTGAGTCTGGATTTGAAATGTGGCAAGGAGTCAATGGTGCGGAGGTCAGGAGGGAGATTGTTCCAGAGCCGGGGAGCAGAGCGGCTGAACAGCGTTCACCCGACCGGAAGGAAACCTATGTGTGTGTTCAGTAGAAAGAAAATATCAACATGAAAAACACTTGAAGCAAGTTCTGTGCATTATCTTGCATAACTTGGTCAATATTTCTGGAATGAGATATTGACTTTAAATTTTTCATTTTGGGGTGAACCTTAATGGTATCCATTCTCCCTTATGAACTATGAGGGTACCCCCATACTGCACTGCATTTAGTTGACTGTTAAAAGATTCCGACTTTCCATAAAAACATATAATCATCGTATAAAAAAACATAATACCATGCTATAGAATAAACTAACAGCTATAGCTACAACATCTAAATTCTGCAAACATGTTGATGCATAATGAATAATAATCCAATAACAAAATTTAATCAAATAAAACACTGTGAAAGGGGCCATTCCACATGAGGGGGGTTTGGTGCCTAAGGACATTTTACACAGAATATTTTGTTCTGTAGTACAGGACATTTACTTGTAATAGAGCATATTTGTACTGGTGTGTTTTTGCCATGATGTCATCTTGCTGCCCAGGACAAGAGCCAACAAGTCCTGACTCAGATGAAACCTGTGCTTGGAAAAACACCCCGTAATGTATGTAGAGGAGACTTTTGTAAAACTCTGCAGGAAAGTCTCTCTTGCTGACTATTGTCTTGGCCAGCACTCAGACAGCAGAAGCCCCACGCCTGCAGCAGAATGTGCCCTGCAGAGTGGAAGTCCTCGCCAGCCTCCTGCATTAGTGATGCCCCTCTGCCCTGCAGCTCCACTCAGGGAGAGGGAGGAGACATACATGGCCGTGGCTTCTGCACGGCTGTCTGCAGGCCGCAGCCACATGGTCGCACTGTAGACGCTGATGCTTCCCAATTAGTGAGTGAGTAGGAGACATTAGTGCACAAGCAGACACATAAATGGCACCAAGATGAGATCAATTAGACTGAGAGGAAGGTTGTTAGGCCCCTGTATGGCCAGTGGTCGGAGTGCGATGCTTGGATACTGCGTCGTGTCAGCTGTCAGTGTGAGAGCCTGTGTGTCTGTCTCAGAGTTGTTGTTTTTCTGGCCATGTGCTGAAACAAATGTTACTGTGGCTGTATGAGAATGAGCACTTTTGAACACCACTGAGGTACAGTAAAGCAGCATTTCCTGAGGTGAGTGTTAGCTCGGCAGGGTCAAACCTGCTACAATACCTTGTCGTGTTTGAGTCCCCGGGGCTGCGACGCAGGGTGGTGAGTAATCGTGCTGTGTCTGTGCATGCGTTGCCATTGATTTTGTCTCGGCTCCTAGCTCCCCCAATTACCTCCTACTCCAGGCTGCCAGTCCCTTTGCTGTCAGGGGGGAGGCTGGAGACTGGGGCCTCAGCGAGCTGTTTGTTTACACTGCTAATTGCTCCTGTTGTTTCCTTTCATTAGCCCAGGCTGAGCTATTGGGCTGCCTCACACAACTAAGTGCTCTTAGCCTTCTGGTCCCCCAGCCTATAGTAAATATTGGCGATGTATACAGCGCCTCCTAACATATGGCTGCAGACTGGAAATGATAGGCTCTGCTGGTGCAGTAGAGTGTTTTATGCAGAGCCCCATGGAGTACTGTGCTGCTCTGGTTGTGTCTGAGTTACAGCGTGGTCCAAACTGGAGTAACACAGAGTTGGCTTCATTGATACGAAGAGAAAGGGAAATCCTGCTCAGCTGCACTCTGGCTGACCCTCACACAAAGTGTATTTGAAGTTTCAGCACAGTAAATGATGTTGAGTCTACATGTTTGTGTTGTGTGTTTGCATTTATACCCAGGCCGTATGTGTGTTTGTATATGTGCATATGTGTCTGGCTGTATAATGGCGTGCTTTCATGTTTGCTTGGCCTCTGTGAATTATGAATCAAAGGGTTGCATGCCGGAGTGAGTCCCTGTGTCTGCAGTGCCCCCTCCCTACACCCACCCGCCCTTCTAACCACACCACACACACACACACACACACACACACACACACACACACACACACACATACACACACACACACAAATGCAAACCCATGCAGAAGCCCACAGCATCTCAGCACACACAGCCGTGGCTCCTTAATGACTGCCATCCCTCTCTGTGCCACGTTATTAATTAGCTCAATGATCCTTGCCGATGGGACCTGCACCGCGGATTAGAGCCCTCAGCACCCGCACCCCTGGCTGCTGCTGCTGCCTGGCCAGGATAGGTGAAGCACCGCTGGGTGGGGGTTGGGAGGTGCATGAGCCTGTGTGTGTGTGTGTTTGTGTGTGTGTGTGTGTGTTTTACAGTAAATATAAAATTAATTTGCTTGTTTCTTTTTATCCTGAATGTGTGTGCCCCCACAGGGCCTCTTGTTTGTCCCTCTGTAATGTCTGTATGTGAGAGCAGAAGGGGTCAGGAAAGGGATTGTGGATTGTACGAGTGTTTGGGGATAAATCATGTGACCATGGTGGAGGAAGAAGGGTGGGTGCCACCTGGCCCAGCACAGTGTGCAGCATGTTTAGCTCCCCAGTGCACCAACACTCCCAGCACCACCATACTCAGCAGCATCACAAGATTCATGGACTGGTGCAGGTTCCCAGTGCCACTGATCCTGGCGATGCTCTGCGTTATCATGTACAGTGTAATCTATCTAAAAACAGTAGACTCCATCGCGCTCCTCAGTCTTCTTGCCATGTATAATTGCAGAGGTGTTTTTCCTCTGTGTGTTCCCAAAAATCCAACTGTTCATCAAGGGCTTAGTCACTGTGGCATGCAAATCTGCATTAATATTTTTGTCAGGAGAGAAAAAAGGAAAGAGGTGAGGGAGGAGAAAAAAAAAGGGAAACAGCCTCTCCAGATGCCTCACAATTGCACTGAGCAAATGAACATAAATGTCACTGTCAAGCTGAAATGAAGAAAAAATGTGTCACGGCAGCACACTGTGCTGGAGTTGGAGGACAGCAGGACATGTTTTGCATATGAAGAGGTGAATGCCCAAGGAGAGAGAGGGAGACGCTGCACCTGTAACAAATGACTGTAGCCCCCCCTCCAAAACATTCTCCTTCAAAACACAAGGTGTGGGAGCAGAGTGTCAATATGATTCTGTGTGTGACGGCCTCACTTTTAAAGTGATGACAAAAGAAATGTTTTTGACTTTGCAGGAGTGGAATAATCCAGCTTAATGGATCAGAGTCCATTTTCACATATTTGGATCACCAGTGGAGCAACATCAACATTTCCTCTCCTCTGCATGTCTCCTGTGGTGCTGCTCTAACTCTGCCCATGGCTTCTGAGACCGTAACAAATGTGCACGGTGCCGGGTACTAAGCAGTAAAGTCAATGAGGAGCTCGGGCATGCGTGAGGATAGATATGCAGGGCATGCAGTCGCTCCAAGGTGACAGTGAGGTGTGTTGTGATTATTGACTGTGTGACCTCGCGCTGACCCCGGCTGTGAGCGAGTAAAGGGCAGGGAGTTAGTGTGTGCCGCACCGCCTGTCATGCCCGTCAATACACTGATGAATGGAGCTGGCGGTTATTAAAGCAGAATTAGAGCGGGGAGGGGGGGAGCGGGATAAATGATGGCGCAAATGGTTGTGCAGTGGAGACTGTGGAGCCGGATGGCACAGCATCACTGTCATCAGTCTTTATTACCCTCCAGGGAACAGAGGGGGAGAGACAGGGAGCGGTCAGCGCCACGCACCCCTCCACCCTCAGCCTCCACCAACACCTAGGTTGCACCTCCACATCTCTCTGCTGGCCAGACATCCAACTAATCCTGACACATTATAACTGGATACATACCTGCATGTCGACTCAGGGCATGCACAGACTGCAGTTTATCTTCATTCCTACCAACATGAACACATTTTACATAAGCATACTCCATACCAATAGGTGGAGACACATACATGTGTGCAGACACGTACATACACAAATACTGCCTCAATTTCATTTTACCCATCATAGGTGCTCTCTCTCTGTCTCTCTCTCTCTCTCTCCAGGCTTCTCTGCTTTGCCCATTCCCCTCTCTCCCTCGCTCCTGTTTTCCCTCCTCCATTTTCTCTCTCACCGAGGGAGTGGAGGACCCCCACCACAATCAATCATGGTGAAGTCACAGAGCACAGCGGCACACTCAGGGCACAACGCAGATAAGCTGGTTAGAGAAGAGAAGAGAAGAGAAGAGAAGAGAAGAGAAGAGAAGAGAAGAGAAGAGAAGAGAAGAAAAGAGAAGAAAAGGGAAGAGAAGAGAAGAGAAGAGAAGAGAAGAGAAGAGAAGAGAAGAGAAGAGAAGAAGGAGTGGAGGAGAAGGAGAGTTGGAGAAACTGGGGGCTGCACTTGGAGGAGGGGGAAGGGTGCTCTGGGTTCACTGCACAGTCAAAGAGTGGGCATGCTCTCCACCAGGGCGGGTCGGGAATGGATGGGTGTGAGCTAATACCATTGGTGAAGCCCCTGTGAGGCCCAGCCCCTCACCAGAGAGCTGTGCCTGCATACAGATGTGAGCGTGCCATTGATATTCTCCCCCTGTGCTGCTGCTCCTGCTCCACTCCGCTTCTTTTTTCCTAATTAGAGGTTTATTTATTGATACCCCAGTTAATGTCTCTCCTAATTTTGCGATAGTTCTGTCTCCATTACCCTGGAGATTCATTTGCCGCAGTGTTCGTAGCAGTGCCTCCACTAGTTTGTGGGCACCTCCGAGCTCACCTTCCTCCTGAATTTGGCCCCTGACTCACCTCACCCTTGGCTGTACCTCCTACCTTAGTACAGCACCAGCCAGGTACACAAAAACACATTTTCAGAATGATCTCGTCCTGTGTACTGAGGCAGATATTGATGAATGAGGTCCAGTATGAGCCGTGTGACAGTGATGCTATTGCAGACATGCTCTGTATAATGGCTTTAAGTACACCCAACATTTTATCAAATAAGTTTATTGTATTACTTACGCAGAGTCAGACAAACTCATCTGTAATAATCCCATCACTTTGCATTCTGTTGAAAAATAGCTGTTACACTGCTGCTAACTCTCGAGCATATTAAGAGGGGAGTGACGCTAAGAGCAACTAGCATCTCTACAGTGAGGAAATAGTCCTTCCAGCTACTTCAAGGTTGGGTGGTCAGTCATTAATTTGGATTACAGGGCGTTACATGTTATGCATTAATTATGAATTCATTATTTTTTCCTAGACAATGATACCCGGGGTGCACCATGGTTTATTTGTTTGGCTTTGTTGTGTATTTTGCTATTAAAGACATTTTTGGTGGATTAAAGAGATCTTCTGCTTGATGAGCAGCAGATTCCATGATGTGCTAAATAAAATAAAATTCAATATAATTAATTATCTAAGTTTACCATAATATTTAATATTACAGAGATATAGAAAGAGATACTTTAGGAGTAATTCCACATTGTTATTTTGGACATGGAAGTAAGTTGTGTTACTACATACAGTAATTATTACATTATCAATATAGCCCTTTAACTATTATTTCCTTTACATATTTACTTATGTAACATTGAGTTGTTATTTAATGTCCCCTTTTATTTGTTCGGGCTTTTCATTAGTTGTTTTGGGACTGCTATGGTTGTTTAATTGCTGTTGTTTTGGTCTTTTAAAACTGTATACATTTTCATGTTATGTTTATGATTTTTATGTGAAGCACGTTGTGACTTCTGTCTGTGAAAGGTGCTATATAAATAAAGTTTACTTACTAGCCAAGAGTAATTTCAGTTCCCTTCATGGCATGTTTTGTAGGGGACAGATATGAGTGTAACAGACAAGAGTTACATGTGCCTCAGGAGAGTCTGAGTGAATGTTTCCTCAAATGTTACCCATTTTTACACTGTTAAATTTCCCCGAACACCAAAAGAAAAACAGGTGTTGCTGTATTTGGAAACTTTCAAAATAAATTACTGTTATGCCACACTGGTGAGCAACTTAGATAAGCTCAGCCTCTTTGCATGAAATGACTCCAATCTGCTCTCCATGTTTGTGCAGTGAACAAAATAATAATTCAAGAGTGACCAACAAAATACCTGCACAATCACAGGTTTATTCAATATCACAGATGAGCACACAATTTCTATGTTTCCCTAAACAAAAAACACAGAAAAACAGGAAGAAATCACTGCAGATGATGGAAAAATAATGTTTTGACAAAACGGAGCCCTTGGGGTCTTAAAGGTCATTATGGGTATTTAATTCCCCACTTATGAAAACAATGGAAAAACTGAAATTTGGCTCGAAACAAAAGAAAATAAAGTTTGGGAGTCACTGGGAAGGGGGAGGTCACAAAGTGATGAGGGAAGGAGGCTGGCAGAAAATAGAACTCCTCTAAACCCTGAAAGCTCAAAAGAGAGTCAACTGATGGTGCTGACTCTCTGTACACATGCACCAGCTGATGAGGGAAACACAAACCTCCTGATATAACCTCAGCAGGCTGATTGTCACCAACTGAGGAGAGAATCACAGGTGCACCCAAAAGCTCCTGATGAGCAAAGATGAGTGAAGCCTGTCACCTAGGGTTAAGATCCTTCTGCTCATAAAGATTTGTTGGCATGAGAGAAAACAACATTTCCAACTAATAGGTTCCTAATTTTACATTTTTTCTTGTTGAAATTGTTAATATTTTTATATTTCTTGTTAATATTGATGGTTTGTATTTGTAGTTGTTTACTTTTGCTGCAGTAACGCTGGAAATTTGCCCATTGTCGGGCTAATAACAGAATATTATCTTATACATATAAATGAATGTTATGTGTTCAAAATGTTCAAAACACAAACATTAAGAGACTAATAGAAACTTCTAGTACAGTTTTCCTTTTTTTTTGTTTGAAACCAAAAGAATCAAATTTACTACCAAGGAAATATAACTTTGTTTAACCAATTACCACTCATGATAAACAGTCAGCTACTAAATTGTCTTTTCCTGTATGTGTCTTCGAATTGCAGTTCCAGCAGGGCTTAACGACAGCTGTTAGTGCAAGCAATCAGAAAAGTTTGATGGAAACATCAATTTGAAATAACTTTAGAAAATGTATATATGCAATTTTTTTGCTTGCTTGCTACACTCACAAAAAAATAGTTAACGCGCTAAATAGGAGTTAGAAATGCTCTGATGTAGCAAACATTTAACTCACATGCAGCTGTTTCCTCTGTTCCTCTGACATGAAAGAACAATTATAGGTCGCCCAGTTTAATCCAATTCCTGAAGACTTCTCTTCATTTTCTCTCATGGGTGGTGAAGTTGTCTGATTAGCAACTTGTTTTTAGTTGTTTTTTTTCTCTTCTTTTTCTACTGACGGATTAGCCTAGAGCAACACATTACACTGCCATCTTCTGACCGAAGTACATTTATGCGGCTTTGTTTATGTGCTCTAAACCAGTTGATGGAAACGTCCCTAATTCACCATTTCACCATTTCACCATTCCTTAATGCAACATTTCAAAATTGCGCCTCAAAATTCTCCTTGACTTTAATGGAAACACGGCTATAGATTTAGAAGTGCTCCAAAGCCAAAACCAAAGCTAGAGTCTCCTTCTCGACAATAGAATAGCACACCTGGCTAGGACTCAGTTTCTTGGAGAAAAATGCCAAAGCATGCTCTACTCCACTAACATCAGCTTGGACGAGCACTGCCCCAACACCCAGGTCACTTGCACCGCTACAGAGGACAACTAAAGTCGGGAGCTGGCAGAATAGGAGCAGTAGCCAGGACAGCTTTTGCTTTTGCAAATGTTACCTGGCACTCTGGCGTCCATGGAAATGGGATCTTAGGGCTGCTTCATATCATAATATTATCAGAGGTTGTTTTAGAGCCATTTGAGGGTTTTGGCAAGATACTTTTGACAATGATGCTCAGTGACTTTGATGAAAAAGTGGACTTGTGAGTGAGGGTAAACTCGTCGGCCAGAACAGCAGCTTTTGCCAGTGTTAGATCTCTGTGTTCATTCAGGTATGTAGCAACTCCCTCATGAACACAACGCTTGAACTGCTCCAACAAGATGAGATTTATCAAGATCTTTAACGTCTTGTGATTTACACCAACACTCAAACAAACCCTGTTGCTCTCTTGCAAACTCCATGTGAATTTGAAAGTCCTTTTTCCTTCAACTTTCAGAGATGTTGTCAATTTGCTTCTGGCACCAACTCATTAGGACGGAGAATTGCCTCTTTCACACCTGGTAATCAAAGCTTTGAGCAACCGATAAAGATGCATACACGCTCTGAGCTTTTCCTAGCAACACACTTTGAAGTAACAAAGGTCTGAACTCCTCTGGCCATTTCAAAGCTTCAGCAACCAGCTCGTAAAGTGTGAAATAATCATCCACATCCTTTTTATTAAAAGGCGGCACAAGTCTGGTGAGCCAACTGCATCTTCATCTCAAACTTTATTTGCTCTAACGCTTGAGCATCACATCTAGTTTTTTTTTAGCCACACTTCAGTATCACTATCACTCTCTTCTGTGTTACCCTCTTCATCCAAACTTTCATGTTTATTCACAGAATCCTCAGTAAGGAGCTGCTTTTCCAATAACCCAGTCACTACAGCTTGTTTTATAGAACCTTTCCTACTTCCTGATGTCACTGTAATGCCATACTGGTGAGCAATATACATGAGTTTACTGCTTCCCAAGTCAACTGCTCTCTATGGTTTGTGCTGTGAACAAACTAATAACAAATAACGACCAAAAAAATACCTGCACAATCACAGGTTTATTCAATATCCCAGATGAGCTCCCAATTGTTATTTTTCCCCCCGAACAAAAACAGGAATTGCTGTAGTGGGAAACTTATAAAAGAAATCATGGCAGATAATGGAAAACCAATGTTTCGACAAAAATGGGATCCTTGGGGTCTAAAAGGTGTTTATGGGTGTTTAATTTCCCATTAATTCGCCACTGATTCTGTGAAAGCATAGTCAAACCAAAATTTGGCTGGAAATAAAAGAAAACAAAGTTGTGAGTCACTGGGAAGGGGGAGGTCACAAAGTGATAAACAGAGAACTCCTCTTAACCTCACTCAAAAGAGAGTCACCTGATGGTGTTGACTCTCTGGACACATGCACCAGCTGATCAGGGAAACACAAACCTCCTGATATAACCTCAGCAGGCTGATTTCCACCAGCTGAGGAGATAATCACATGTGCAGCCAATAGCTCAATGAGCTGAGTGAAACCTGTAGTCTGGTTTTTAGGATCCCAGTGATGGGCAGGGAATATGGACAGATCCATAAGTACTCAGTGAGAAAGAGGAGAAAGAGTTGATGTGCTTCTTGTTGTTTTTTCACTTGCTATGTGGGTAAACCATGTTAAATAAATAAATAATAGTGTGTGTGTGTGTATATATATATATATATATATATATATATATATATATATATATATATGTACAACCTTGAATAAATAAACCTTGTTAAATCAAAGTGAATTTTATATAAAAATACAAAAAAATACACTGAATATTAAATGAATGTAACTGTCTGGCAGCAAAAGTTAACACTAACTGTCATATTGAAGTTAAAAAACACCTTAAGTTATTCTACAGATTATATATATATATAGTGTGTGTGTGTGTGTGTGTAAACCATAGATCCTTATTTTAAATGATATATGTGTGACTATCTGCTCTTGTTTGTTTGCTATCTAAAGGTTAACGTTCTCACTCATGTTGGAGAAATGATTGCCACAGCTTCAGTATTGTGATGGCTCGCTGTGTTTTGTTGAATTGTGTTTCTGTTTCCTGTTGTCAAACATCAGAACAATGTCAAAGCATGATAATAAAGTGAAAGTGAAGTGTCCCAGGAAAGCCCCTCTCAATTTATTCAGTTTATTTTTAGTCTGGACTTCTTTGTAGTTGACGCACGCCTTGCATGACATCTTGGAATCTAACTGCATATTAACATGCCTCAAAGTCATAGTTGAGCTGAGAGCAATCTTCAACTAATGTGGTTTTGGCAAGCTTAGCCCTAATGAAGTGACACAAAGGTCTCTTTCAATCGCTCCACTATGTTTATTTGGTGATAATGAAAGCTCAAGGCAAAGAGAAGAAATATCTTCCAGATGAACCCCGAAACAAATCCAGACTCAGCTGACTTTTGGATTGAGCTACACGATTTGAAATGGAGATAATAATTAGGGATTTTTTCCTTATTTAGTGAATTGTGGATGACAAGATGAGTGAACGCTCAAACAACAACCAAACCACCAACTGCGCCCTGCCGAGTATGTCAATATAAGCTGATTGGATCATCCCTCTCATTTTGAACCCACTCCGTGTCACCCTGCCCATCTCTCCCAGCTGCTGCTCCAAGCCCAGGTGCTGCTGCGCCGACTGACTCATGGATCACAATCAGCCCCCTCGTTCAACCCGGCAACATCCCTGTCAGTCTCTTCTGTCTCCCCAGGGCTCAGTCTGATCCCATTCCAGCCATCACACTGACTACAGCTGCCCCTGGCGCCACATTGGAATTGGATGGTCTGATGACTAGTGCGAATGGTCGATAACAGCCCCAGCTATGTGCACAATGAGACAATGAAACTTACATCCCTGGATATCATTCTGTGCTATAGCGTATGGTTTGTTTTGCAAAAAAAAACAAAAAAACTGTGTCAATAGATTAAGAAAAGATGCTAACAAGATACAAAAGCAGTTCATTTGGGAGGGTCTTTATCATAATGCTCTAATGCCCTTCAAATAGGGAGGATGAGCTTTTGTGCAGCAGGCCTCGACACCAATGGGTTAACTAATGATGGCATTAGTGTGTGTGTGGGTGTGTGAATGAGTGTCCCTACGTGCGCATGTGCCTTGGCGCGTTAGTGTCTGCGTGCTATCATTTGTGTGTGTGTGCCTTTCACAGGTGATCAGTCAAGGCTATCCACTCAGCCCTTCTCTTGCAGCCCCCTCATTACAGCCCACTATCTCCTCTAAACACCTGCAGCCCCACAGCCCACCTTCAGCTCTCGGGCCCACACGCTGCCTCTTTTTGTCCCAGTGTAGAAAGAGCCTGCCCATCACATCAATCTACTGCACTGTTTATATTTATGTACAGGAGAGAGGCTAAAAAAGGCCCCTCTTACTGTGGGCTTTATTGACTAAGCATTAAGCGGACATTATCAGGCGATAGCCTAGTTATTTATGAGGCGGTGATAAAGGCTGCAGG
Organism: Centropristis striata; assembly: GCF_030273125.1. Taxonomy (NCBI): domain Eukaryota; kingdom Metazoa; phylum Chordata; class Actinopteri; order Perciformes; family Serranidae; genus Centropristis; species Centropristis striata. The sequence goes on along the minus strand of NC_081521.1, from coordinate 33,785,494 downwards.
ACTGAGTTATGTGAGAACCAGGAGCAGGATGAAAGCTGCTCATACAGCAGCACTGATACCCGACACTTGCCTCTCTCTGTCTGGGTAGAGAGGCACAGCAAATGCGCCAAACGGAGCTGAAACACTCAAGGATTTATGGGCGGTAAATTTATGCTCTCCATAGGTCAAACGAGGGGCTGTTTATCTGGGTTTCATTGTCACTGTCCTCGTGGCATGCGCCGCAGGTACTGAAATTTTCATATTTGCCTTAGGCATGTATCCAAAGGAGGAGGGGGAGGAGGGGGGATCTCTAGGTTCTATTGACCTTCTGAACTTAGTTTTGAATTTTCAGAGCAAAACAGCGCTCACGCTTTTGAGATGTTGACATAAATTATGCATGATAGAATACACCCCTCCTTAACCGTGCATGTTGAATACTTGTGTATTCCAGTGGTATGCGGTAACCTTGTACAAGAGGTCTGTGGCTGTCTTTGACCTTAAGTGGGAGGGTTGTGTGTCTTAGTGTTCTGACTGACAATGTGTAGCTACATACCACAACTACATGTATACTTTGACTTGGATTAGTGTTATAGAGTCTGAAGCAGCTGAGCTACACACCTCCTCGTTCACCCTTTTATGTGTCTCTCAAACACACACTGTCAACCAAATTTTGAACATGCATACATCCTCACCTCTGTATACTGTACATAGCACCATCTTACCAAGCCAAAGCCATCTTTCTCCTCAATAAACCAGGTCAACAAACAAAAAGCAATTATGTTGGGCAGCTGCCGCCTGGGAGTGGGTAATTACAGTGCGGTGTGGACAGCTTCATTCTAAACAGGTACTAAAAGCATCATTAATCATCCTCCCTCTGACGCCTCGCCCTGGTCATGTGACACAGGCTGCTGATGAGTTGGGGAGGGGGATCCGCCTTAGGGGGGTAGGAACAAGACCTGATTGGCTCCTTCCAGAAGTCCTTTTAGAGGTCAGCCAGTCAGCAGAGATGACCTGCCAATGACCTTGTATCACTTGACCCCTGAGGGCCCAAGGGTCACCCTCTCATATCAGTTGGAGAGCAGGCAGGAGAGGCAGGAGGCAAGACGAATGACACGGAGAAAGAGGGAAGAAGAGGAGAAGAATGGTGCGAGGGAAGAGGGAAGGCACACAGAAGGTTTGTGCAGAGAAGCACTGGGAGGGGTGAAGATGAAAAATAAAACAGTAGGCGTGAGGTTTGATTGAGCACCTGGTCTTCCCCTTTTGCATAAAATGGCTGATGAAAAAATGTGTTTTTATAGCAGCAAGGCCAGTCCTGGTGGCCGCCTCATCTCTACACCCCCCCCCCCCCCCCCCCCCTCCTCTCTCTCTCCTCCTTTCCCTCTCTCCTTTTCTTCCTGTCCATTGTCAAGCTGTCCTCAGGTTGGCTAAAAGGTTGATTACATCATCTGAATCTAATTAGCGAGGAGCAAAAACATCTGTATGTTTGTTTTTCTGTGTTGATTGGTCATTAATGCAAACAAGAAAACGGCCAGAAATCTCAAAATGCGAACACAGCCTTCTAAATCAATTTAATAATACACATCTCCGCTGAACTATTTGCCTATGGCGCCCTTGCGCATACTGTGTGTTTTGAGCTGTGAAGCCGGTTTGAGAATCAATCCTTTCCCTGATGAAATATAGCCAAGATGGCGCCTGACAGAGGCTTGATTGAGAAAAGTTCATGAACTGTTCCCTCACTGAGCACAGACTGACACGGATGGCTGATTGACAGATGAAACACAAAGACACATCTGAAAGACAGAGCGCCAACGTCCTCAAACCGGTACCCATCTCCTTCTCCTCTGCCCCCCTCCCTCCCTCTGCCTCACCCCGGCAGCCCCACCCCTTCAACTCGACTCCCCTTCTCCTCTCTCTCCATATGTCTATGAATCTGTCACTATGGCAACCTCACCCCAGGGGCAGAGGAGGAGGGGGTTGCCTTCGTTCAGACAAATAAGCATCGCAGGGCTCATTTATGATGGTTTGTTTAGGATTATAATACACTGATGAGAGGTCAAAATGTGTGTACTTGCACACATGTTTCGGACATAAAGAGTGTATGTGTCCGTTTAAGCCTATTCATGAAACTGTGTGCAGCATGGGGCCAAGCATATGTGCTAAAGCTGCAGTGTAAACATTTTGAAAAGGGGAAAAAAATTATTTATTTAGGCATTTTCATATCACACGCTCAAGTTTCATGAAATGCAAATTGAATAACGAAAATCTTGGCAGCAGGAAGAGGTTATTTAAAATAAAAAAATGCAATTTACCTTTAGGACACAAGCTGAAGCAAGCACATGCAGCATGCCAACACAAGACCGGTGCCATTAAATCAGTGGATTATATCAATGGCATCATTAGCATAGCTGGTCCCAGGTTATAGCTGACGTCTCAGCTGCAGTATCAGCAAACTCTGTAAAGGCTCATCCCATTGTTTCCCTTCACTTTATGCTTGTCGGCAACTTTTGAAAGGGCAGTCCAAACTAGTGAGTAAAAAGAGCTGCATGGGAGAGGTCAGAGACTCCACACAATCAGATATGTAGCCGGGCCACCTTGGTTGATTTTCCTGATGCTGCATGATGCCACGGGGAGATCCTGTATGCACTGTGCAGGACATAATTCTATCCCACACACAGCACCAGATGTCTCAGGAAACAGGGAATTTTCCTATGCAACAGACTTGCAACCTTGACACAGTTTCACCTCTGCATGCACCCCTTCTCACTCTTTCCTCCCTCTCCTCCCATCCTCATGATACCTTACATTGACTCAAAGCCCCCCCCCCCCTTCAAGAGCAAATTTCCCTTTGCAGCCAGAAGTGCTGAGTGCTGCTGTTTGCTTTGTACACAGAAATTCGCTGAGGCTGTAAGCTGTCCCCAAACATCTGCTCCCTGGAGTGGAGCAGGGAGAGGAGAGGCAAGGACTGGATTGGTGTGCATGTTGTTCACTGTAGCTCTGTCAGAATGTGTTATGTATGCATTTGTATGTGTGTGTGTGTGTGTGTGTGTGTGTGTCTGTGTGTGTTGTGTGTGTGTGTGTATGCATGCATGCGCGGGTGAGTGAACATTCATTCAAATAGGTGCTTTGTATCTTTTTGAGCGCTTTATTAGTAGCACCTCGGAAACAAAACACATATTTGTGTAATTGTGCACAGGGCATCCAAATATGCATATGCACACACACACACACACACACACACACACACACACACACACACACACACACACACACACACACACACACACACACACAGGTGCACTGCATTTCAACTTTCTTGATGCACAAATGTTTGATAGTCAAATATGTGAATGAGCCTGATCAAAAAGACTAATAGTGCATGAAAGTCTTTGCAAATGAAGAAAAGTCAGACGAGCAGAAAAAGTAAAAAGGGAGGAGAGCATTCAAATGATAATTACAACAACAACTGGGCTATCTATAAGTGCTTCACATAGAGTTAGAAAGAGCTTAACTTGATCAATTGATTTCATTCCCCTGAGCACCGGTGAGGATATTACATGCATATTATGCATTAAGTTAATTTTAGGTCAACTTAGCATTAATTACAATAAGCTCAGAAGGAGCCCACTTATATGTGTTAATTTAAAATGTAGTGTAAGATGTGCTGTAAGCCACATATGTTCTCTCATTGCTCATGCCATGCAGCGCTCCTCAGGAGGACTGGAACAGCTGCCCACATCAGCCAATAAAAGACAATACAGAAGACGGCAAATAGTCTCATTAATGATGGAAAAAATACATGTTTTGGTTTGATATCTCAATTGGAGAAAAAAAAAATACCAATAATGTTTGAGCTATTCTACTTTATTATAAATATGTTTGTTATTGATTCAAATGAATGAATAATTTTGGGATTAATTTCCTCATGAGGAATTATTGTTGTGCAAGAGGGAAAAGGGGGAAAAAAAGGTGAGGAAAATTCCAGCTTGTTCAGTGTCACCACTGTAACTACCTGTGGCAGTAATACATTTTCAGCTGAGTTATTTAGCTTTGATTTTCCTTCCATTCACCATGTGTTTGCTCGTGTACAAGCGCAGCACAGCTGTCAGTCTTGTGAACCAGCCGTACATCTTCAGGAAGGAATTACAGAAGAGCACAAATTCATCAGAGTAGAGTCACACTCAAATGCTTTAGAACTAAATGTCAGGTCTGAACAAACAATGCGCCTCGCCTTTCATCAATTGAGAGGCAAATGCTGAAGCTGCCACGGAATGAAATTAAAGTGATAGTTCACCCAAAATAAATCAACTCTTCTTTTCACCTTCACCTCATCCCTATAACTCACATTAAGCTTTTTCCCCTCCACACATTTTCTCTACTATTTTAAATTAGTGTGTATTTCTAAGTGAATCTATTATACAGTAGAAGCTGTGATGAAGTAAGTTTGGATTTTTTTTTTTTAACTCTGAGTGCACACCTGCTGCAAGCATCCTCTGTGCACATCATAACCTGTAACTTGAAGCCCTGTGGCAAAACATATTTGCACAAGATGATAAAAGAGTTTCTAATAAGGTCACACACTTCTCAGTAGGAACAGTGGACATGAAGGATCATTTTTATATTCACAAACTTTATCAGCACATTGTTTCATCATCATTGTCCACATCATCATCCTCGTATAACCTTCACAAGTGCACAGTGATTTGCATTAAAACAAGACGGACACATTTGATGGTTTTGTTAAACATTCCACTTTGTGCTGTTTTGTTTAGAGAATCCCGACCTTAATGGGGTGCATTTTGGTTAAATGCAAATTTAATATAAATTGGGCTCAACACATTTTGAGTCTAGCTTGCATGTAAAATCGTCCGTATCAATTTACAAATGAAACTTTTAAAAGCAGGAAGCTCCTTGGCTGACCTTTGAGTTTGAACTTTTATTCCTTTCAGTAAATATTAATGAGATGAACATTATATTAATGCCTAAATTATTTAAAAAAAATATTCCAGCAGATATTTATAAGCAGCCTGAATGTTATAAATAGTTGTTCTAAATTTTGTTTATACAGGCTCAGACATGGAATCATATTAAGTGCTCAGTTGTAACTTTAATTTTTCAACTTTGCTATTAAAAATAGCTCTGCAGTTTATTTCCAAAAACCTATTGGGTGAAAAGACTCTTTTATCCAGTTTATAAAGTGAGCCAGGAGCATATTTTTGGCTTATTAAAATAAGAGATAGGGCAAAAATTAGGTTAGCTCTAGGTGTAAAAGGAAAAAAAACGCATTATGTGGCCTGGTATGGAATTATAATATGAACAATTATCATATGGCCTAGTCGCCCCTCTATTCAGCTGGATGAAATATTATTGCGTGGACATGGAGAGCCACCACCAGAACAAAAGAGTTGTTGGAGAAAAAAAGAGAAAACGAAAGAAAGAAAAGCTGCAGACTTCGAGGTCACCCGAATTAATGGTGCATCTTTCTCTGTGCGAGCTGCTGACCGGGTCATCGTTGTCCCGAGGCAAGACAAAAGGTCAAGAGGTGAGGGGTGAACTCCGGTGTTAGTGCATACATTAAATTATTTTATTTACAGGCCAAATTCCAGTAAAGGACACCTGTTAAAACGGCCCTAATGAATTTATTATTATTATTTATTTCTAAGCTTTCATTTTAATTCCGTTGTCATTAACATCCGCAAACCTGCGCACATTCAGTGCAAACAGCGCTAATTGAAAGCCAAACAACAATATTCCCTCACATAGAGTTAGTGCGGCTGATGGGCTCATATCTTGATATTAACGTGACAGAAACGCATTGCGATAGCGGGAACATAACAGTGTTTAAGGGCCGAGTTTACAATCATTTACTTTCTATGAGATGAGATGTGAATGTGGAAGCTGCTGCTGGGGCCACACACACAATTTATTGGTTGATCTACAAAACAGCACAGACAGCGTTTTATTGTCTGCTCTCCCGCATGAGTGTTCAAGCTAAATTATCATTTTCTGATGCATGTATATGGAGGTAATAAAAGACGCAACAACTCCCGGTCGTGATGTTTCTACATTCCATTAACATGCAGTTACAGATGCATGCAAATGCTCCCAGATTTGTGCCTCAAATAGATGAATCACCACGGATCAATACTCTTAATACGAGCGCTCAATAAATCTATCAGTCAATTATGGCGTTTTAATCTTTCCGTGGAAGAAAAGCTTTAAACCGGGCAAAAATATTCAGCAATAAAGCAGCCTAATAATAATTATAATAATATTAATAATAATCTGCGAACATGTTAAAGATTTGTCTACAACAGGTGCATCTGACTTTTTCCTCAAACAGCTTTTAAAATAAATTAAAACATATATAAATATAAATAATGTTGCAACTTGAATTGATTGAGAAAGCAGTTGTTTGATATGTTGGAATAATTAATAAACATGGTAAAATTTATTTTTTGACAGTGCCAATAGAATAAACATTATTAAATGTAGACTTTCAATAAATAAATAAAAAAGTCAAACAATGGCAGACACGTGTCTTGTTGAATAAATATATTCAGGTAAAGTCAGTTCCTGGATAAATAGTACAAAATAAATAGTGTGCCACAGTTTCTATGGACAATTAATATAATTTTGTTTCCTTGTTTACATTGTGTAGATAGGCGCGCGATGCAATGCCTTGAATTTTAATATTCAAATCAGAGCGCCAGTCTGAAGCCGGGGGAGCATGATGAATTGTTTTGACCCGTTCTTGCATGAAGAAACTGCGATAAGCATCCATCGTGGTAAGCAAATAAAGCTGAAGCCTGATTGAAGCCGATGCAAACATCTGCAGGCGGGCGGGCCGCGTGCGTGTGTGCGCGGGTTCAGGAGTTCAGGTGTTGTGGAGAGGGCGGTCCAGGAGAGGGGCAGGTGTCCAAAGTGTCGGCATGTGAGTGTGGCGCCGCGGGGCCCGGGTCTACGAGCAGCCCGTCTCTCTGTAATTTCTTCTGCTTCATGCGTCTGTTCTGAAACCAAACCTTCACCTGCGTCTCGCTCAGCTGCAGGGCGCCGGCCACCTCCACGCGCCTGGCCCGCGTCAGGTACTTGTTGAAGTGGAACTCCTTCTCCAGCTCGGTCAGCTGCCTGGTGCTGAAGCTGGTCCTCGGGGCCCCGTTCACCGAGGGATGGCCATCCGTGCAGATGCTGCTGCTGCTGCTGCTGCTTCCAGCCTCTACAGCACCGAGGCCCGAGCCAACGAGACTGAACCCACAGGTCATGTGCATCCTGGCTGGGAGCAGAGAAAACAGTCGTCAGCAAGATCAATGAGGTTACTCACAAAAGAAGCACAAAAGCCCTCTGAATAAAATTATCCACGCCCTGATCCAGGAAATAAAATGAGGAATTATTCCAGAGTTGAAACTGGAATAATTTTTAATTTAAATATAATTTTTTAAAGTATTATAGCTTTATCTATACTCATAATTTGGATGATAATAAGGAATAAAAGTGGTTAAATAGTCACAGATTTGTTTAAAAAAATAAGTTAAACAAAAATTCAAGCATTTAAAAAAAAAAAAAAAAAAGATTTCCAAGACACTGATTTGTAGGGATTGGCTCGGAGCCAGTTTGTTGATTTAAAGTCTTCACCCGGGCATCCATTTTTCTGTCTGTGTAACACAGACGTATTTCACCGAGGTATCAACTTAGCAGTAGCCTGTAGGCACATTGTAAAATCTTTTGCTGCTGTCAAACAGGTGGATGGGGAATTGTGTTGTAATCTACGCGGACGTACTAGCAGAAACACCTGCACAGTATAATGCAATCTCATGCAACAACATCACAAAGAAAAGCCTGAGAAATGATTTGAATCGACACCTCTGAAGCATTTCACACTCATCCTGTGAAGTTGTTGCTTTTTAAAGTTCACCGGGGCAAAGTGTACACGGCTTTATATTGCAGATAAAAGTTGTCAGAGAAATGTTTGGCGATTCAAAACAACTTTGTATCGTTTACAGTCCATTAACTGTATTCATCAGAATCATTAATAATTTGCCTTTAGGCCTTTCTGTGTCAATGACAGTTTAACAGTTTACAAATCCTTTTCAAACACTGCATTAATGACAAATGTCTCCATTTTTTTCCTCTGAGGTTTCTGGGTCACACATTAAAGTATCATCTGTGCTACTTATGTGCAATGAATGACAGGAACCGCAGCTATATCTTGATTTTTCATCGCTGACATTGTGGCTAAGTCGTCAGTGTGTCTTTGCCTCTGAGAAAATGTGCTGCTGCTGCATAATGGAGTCAGTGTGCCAGGTGTAGAGCAATGCCTCCCACCACAATTCATAGGGAGGAAGGTTAACAGGCCTCTAGCCACTTGGAAAAGCATAGCAGATGGAAAGGTCAGTTATAGGATAAATGTCGACATCTGTGTTTTAAGAAAATGAATGTCAAGGTAACCGAGGCTGAGAATTAGAGGGCAGCGAGTATGAAGAACCAATACAAGAGGAACTGTACGTAATTAAGAACTTCAGCTTTCAGGAGTGCAAATCACATGCACATTCTGATTAATGGCTGCAAAGATAATAGAATTGATGCCGGCCAGAAGGCATAAAAGAATCAAACTAAATATTTGAGAAATGACTTGCATGCTTAAAAATAGCCAGCCAGCAAAGGGAATGGAAGGGGCCTTCCAAGCCAAGGAGAGGGAAGAAGAAAAGGGATAGATCGATACACATTGCCTCAGTCATCTGGGCATCCAGCCCACAGTAATTCAGGTGCTGTCAAAGCATAATTGAAGAATGACGCACTGGGAGTATATACACTGAGCCAGGAGATCAGGTTACTGCAGGTCTGTGGAGGCCTTTCAACATGGAAGAATACGCGAGACTTTGTTTTGTGCCAAATCCGATACAACCTCCAGAGGAAAGCATACTTTCACTAATGACTCTTTTACAAGTTACACAGTAGCGCTAATGAGTTACTCCTACAGATGATCCCCTTCAGAGAGATACAGAAAGAGGTTACAAAGATACTAACAGTATGGTGGAGAGACGTGTGTGTGTGGGCGGGTGTGAGCAAATGGCTTTCTCAAGTGCACGGATTTGGATCAGATGAGTGGCTAATGTGTTTTATGAATAAAATGACTCCTCGACCAGTGAAATGTGTTGGTGTCACCTTTTGCCTCCCTCACAGTGGCACCATCACAGAAAGGTTTACCCACTCAGCCACATCTAGATCTGGATGAGTGGTTAAAGCGAGAAAATATACATGCTACAACAGTGCGATATTTATGACAACATAAATGTGTTCCTGTCATATTTTAGCTTCTCATGAGAAAAAATTGTGCTTTCTGTATTATATAAGCCAATATATTTACTGGGTTAAATCAAATGTGTCGATGTCATGTTTTGCCTCCATCACACAAATGTTAAACCACTCGTCCAGATCTTGAAGTAGGTGCAACAAAAGCTAGGAATTGTAGTTTTGTGTTTGTTTGCAATATTTTTTGTTAAATCAAATATGTTGTTGGTGGCTTTCTACCCCAGCATTTATCAGAAATGAAGGCAAAGCTAATAAATAAACATGCAAGAAGGTTATCCAAAGCTAGAAATTGTAGCTTTGTGTTTGTTGCATGCTACAACATGTAATGTTCCTGTCATATTCTGCTTCTCTTACATTAGCATCATGGTAAAAATGTTTATCAAGGTGTGAAGATGCACATCATTACCCACAGACTGGACAGTTTTTGTCAGTTTGTGTTTTCTGCATTATATACATTGGTTAAATCAAATGTGTTGATGTCATCTTTTGCCTCTCTACCCCTGCCTTTATATGGCATTATGTTGTATGCACATTGTGCAAGAAAGTTACCAAAAGCTAGAAATACAGCCTTTGCAATATTTATGACAAATCCAAAGTGTTTATGTCACCTTTTGCTTCTCATACTTCATGAGAAAATATCTTCAAGGTGTGTAAATGCATATCACTGCCTGTTAATCTGAATTTTAAAGGTTTTCTTCATGGTCAGTTTGTGATTTCTGCATCAAATAACAGTGAAATATTTCAAGTAAAATCAAATGTGAATGAAGGCAATGCTGATCATGAATGAGTGTCAATGTTTCAATGCGTGTCACTCCCACTAATTTAAATTGGAACTTTTATTTGTCTTTAGTTTGTGCTTGCTATATCACAAAACATTAAAATATTCCAGGTCAAATAAAATATATTGTCATATTTTCTCTCCTTACTACTGCCTTAATCCAAAACTAGGTTTCAAAAACTGTGTGAAAGCTCATCGAACATGCAAGAAGTATGACCTTGTGTTTGTTGCACGTTACAACAGTGTTCGCAAATATGTTCATGTCATTATTTTACAGAAGCATATTAAGAAAAATATTTATCAGGCTGCATGGATGCACAACACTGTCCAGTAATCTAAACCTTAAAGTGTTTTTCAGTCAGTTTGTGCTTTCTGCATCACTGAAATATTCAAGATTAAATGTGTTCCTGTCATCTTTTACCTGCCTTTATTTAAAATTAGGTTTCACACACTGTGTGAATACACAATATGAATGCAACCAGATTTTTTTTGTGTTTGTTGCATGTTACAACATTGCAATATTCATGATATTTGCATTTAATTTCACTTTTGCTTCTCCTACAGCAGCATAATAAGTAAATTGTTTGCTACGGTGTGTCAATCACTGCACCACTAATGTGAATAATCTTTTTTTTTTTTGTCAATTTGTGCTTCCTGCATCATAGTAGTGAAATATTCCAGGTCAAATCAGAGTTGTGTCATAACCTTTTCCCTTCCTGCTCTTGAAGGCAATGCACATCATGAATATGCATGCAGGAAAGTCATCAAAAGCTAGAAATTGTAGTTTTGTGTTCAATGCTACAACCTGTAAGATTTATGACAAATCAAAGGTGTTTGTGTCACCTTTAACTTCTAATACAGCAGCATTGTAATAAAAAGCTTTGTGATGCACATCACAGCCCTCTAACATGAAATTTCAAGTTTTTTAAATTCAGTTTTATATGACACTGAAATATTCCAGGGCAAATCAAATGTGTTGTCTGCCTCTCTGTTTGTGCCTTCATCAGACACACACACACACACACACACACACACTGATAAATGATTATGCAAGAAGGCCCTCAAAAGCTAAAAATGGTAGTTTTGTACAGTCAAATCAAAAGTATTGTTGTTACTTTACTGACACTATTCAGCAGCAGCATGAGAAATAATGTGTAAAATCCAAATTATTTCACACATAAATGTGAATGTTGCTGCAGCTGTGTTTGCTGCAGAGGAGCTCGGGCCTTTTCACCACAAACAGCCTGGTGGTAATGACCAACCTGTATTTTTGGTCAGTGAACATTTGGGTCAGCAGCAGCTTCCAGCAGACACAGATTGTGCTGTGGGGAAAAGAAAAAAATGACTGGACCACCACTGCAGTAAATCTTCGCCTGCATGTGTAAAATTTATGAAAACCAACCCAAGTCCAGTGGCCAGTCAGTCAACTGACATTATTGATCAAATGAAGGATCTATATAAGATACTATCACTCTCATAAAAATTGAGGATTGATAGGCATTTTTCACATTAGTCGGCTATTGGTATTTTTTTAAAGCCTGTGATATGTATTCTTCTGTGGGCTCTGTGCCCAGGACTCATCAGTCAGGGAAATGATGATCTGTGACAGCAATTATGTTAAAAAGGTGGACACATGTAAAGGTGCTGCAAACTGAAATCAATACACAAGGGCTTTCATTACAAACAGACAACTAATCAATACTCAGGGAGCACTCCAGCTCACAACAGTAAGTTTTACTCAACTTCCTGTGAGTCTCGACAGCCAGTGGTCTGTTGCATTATTCAAAGCATACTGGTTAGTAAGGGCAGGGGTAAATAATTGATCATTTTCCGGGTTGAATATACAGTGAGGCTGAGCAGGCCTTTGGCTCTCCTCCACCGTCTTCTTGTGTGTGTGTGTGTGTGTGTGTGTGTGTGTGTGTGTGTGTGTGTGTGTGTGTGTGTGCGTGTGTGTGTGTACAGTCTGAATCCTGCTGAACAGGAGGTGGAGCGACAGTGTTACATTAACATGGAACCGTTAAGGAAATATAACAGTTCTCATATGCATATTCAAATAAACAGCCAGCACTGCCTTTCAAACGTTTTAAAAGTGGGAAATTATTTGTTTTTAATTCCGCGTTATTGTTCGTGACGGAGGGAATTGTGGACGGTGACGCACAAAACACGTCAGCTATTTTTCTCGTTTTTTTTCCAGCTCGAAAGAAAACTTCGGTCAAACTTTCCTCAACTATGAATCAAAGTTACACACATCTATCCTGCATAAATATATGTATCAAGGTTACTTTATCCCTCATGATAAAAACTTACCCGCCCGGTGCTGCTGGCTCCTCTTCACTCTCATCCACTCAAAAGTTTTTCTGCTTACATCCACATGAGCCGCGTTACAGTCCGAGCCAGCTGAACTCCCCGTGGCGACGTGAATCTCGGGGCCATTACGGGAGTAGATTTGAATTTTCTCTGTAAGTGACCCGAACCCAGATTGTAGCGTTTCGTTGTTGTTTGACGCGCAGTATCCGCGTCCTGGAGAGCCCTGCCCCTGCGCCCTGCACCGCCAGGGGACACGGGACGAGTGGGGGCAGGCCGGTGTCGAGAAGCCCTCGAGAGTCTCGCACTGTGGAGCTGCAGGAGGAGGAGGAGGAGGAGGGCTGTCCAAAGAGGTGCACAGAGTCAAACTGTTGGAGAGAGTTAAGTAGCGGGGATGCGGAGAATCAAATCCTGAGGCGACGTCTGCCTCCAGTTTTCCCTCCGCGTCACGAATGCTGCAGAGTTCATGATGAGTCGTGCCGTCCAGGTCCCGGTTTATGACCTCTTTTGCTCGGCAGCAGCCCGTGAACAGAGGGCTACTCTCCCCTTCGGCCGTTAACTCTTGATAGGAAGTCATTATCACCTCTCGCCCTGCATAATCATTGGACGGGGTTGCACTTCATGCCCGGCCTCTCATGCATCCAAGTAACGCATGGTCAGGCGGCTGGACGACCGCGGGGACATTCCTCAGAGGGGAAACAGCAGTCCCTGATTGATGGAGATGACGTGCCCTCCTGGTCTCGGCCAATAGCTGGACATCTCTGTCATCAGAGAGGACAACACTGATTAGTTAGGAGACTCACTTTAGGTCAACATTTAATGGAGCACAAAGAGTTGCACCATGCAGGCCACAGCTAACACTACAAAACATCCCTGAAAAGCATCATCAGGTCACACTGAGGGCCTTCACAGGCCCCTCACCTGTGCACACAGGTAGACTGTGACGTCACACGTGACATAGAGAAAAAGAGAAATATATGTCGGGTCAAACTCTGGTATTTTGATTATTTTTCACGACAACAATGTCTTCTTTTTCTCCTCTTCCAAAGCTAAATTAGCATCATATAGGCCTACATTGATGCAGCTAATGGATTATGCTAATGTTGTGGAGGCTTCTTGAAAACCCGAAGCCCTCTTTAGCAGAGGGCTTAGGTCATGTGAAAGGCACACTTAATGGGTTCAGAGGTCGTGACAGCTGGTATTTAGAAGTTCAGTGGCAGCATATTTGTAATTAGCCTCGAACAAATACAAGCAGAGCGGAGATCAAGAAGTTGTAGGACATGTTCATCCACAGGTTAAGATAGCTCCCCGGTCCCTCCGCCGGGTAAAATAGAGCGTCCAAAGATCAGTTTTAAGGACTGTGTTAGCTCTTTTTTTATATTCAATACATCTCTGTGTTAACCCAGTCATGAATCACCGTGTGATACTTGTCATGCATGTGTAAACAACGCTACATTATTCTATTCAAACTTAAGTGACATAAGCAAACAAAAAGCACTCCCAAACTTGGATCACAGGAGAGGGACACACCGAGCACAGCTCTGCACCTACACTGCCTATAAAACAACAATATGCAAATAATGCAACCGGCTCTGGTCCAACATATGCAAGAGCTCAGCAGCTTAGTGTTTCACCTCCAGTGCACAAGTGGAAATATCAATGAGCTTTTTTTTCACCACAAGTCTGGTGACCTACTTTCAAATAAACATATGTGTGTGTCCCTCAGTCTCCACATATATACATTAAAAAATACCCGGAATTAATAAAGCTAAGAATATTCTGATGGTGATGTCTAATTTCCAAACCGTTTCATTGTTTTGCTCTCAGTCTATAGTGAAAAGATTTTTCAATGAGTTTTTATTTAAGAAAGAAAGAAAACTCAATTTAATAATTAACCAGTTTTATTATTAGTCATATCAAATGTGATTGTGTTAGTCACTATACAAATTATCACTAGGGCCATGATTTTGAAGTAATAGGAATAAATACATGTATTTTTTATTATTATTTAGAATTCCTTTGACTTTTTGCCCCTTTATGTTCAGATCAAGAATAATAATAATAACAATAGTAATATTGATAATAATAATTTAATTATTATTAACCCTTATCTATTTAGATAAGGGTTTATAAGTATAAAATGCTTTAGAATATATTATATTATTCGAATGATTATTGCTATAAAACATTATAAATATATATGAGTGCATATAACTATAATTACACAGTGCTATAGGCAGATGATAATGCACTATAAGTGCGTTAATAATGCATTTTAAACATGGGCCATTGAAAGTCATAGCATGCAGGCGATTATTATTATTATTACTGGTATCTAATTATTATCATTATAGGTTGTTTTTTTCAGCCTCAGATATATATAATAAAAAAACAAGCACATTTAATATCAAGCTAAAGTTAAAACATCTGTTAGTGTTCTTATAGTTTTATTCGAACAATATCTTCTATGTCTTTTAAGTCTGCAGTAATTACAAAATAATTCAGCGTAATGAACAACTTCTAACTGCATTCTTACAGCACAGAAATATGGTCCCAGCTGTGGGAGTTAATGGGATTCTACAGGCAGCGATGTGCTGAATGACTGAGTGCAATATATCCCTTCTCTCCATGCATTTGCACGGCGCACTGATCCATCTTCATGTCAGCTCGGAGGTTACTCAGGGTTCACGCGCTAGCTTGTTTCTCTCCTCCACACTCAATAAATAAATCTCTGCAGCTTTCTGTTTACCGCCTGAATATAAATTTGTTTGCAGTCGATCGAAGACCTGTGCGGAGGTATTAGAAATTGTATTTCTGTAATGGCTTTCAGCAGAGGGAGGGGGAGGCGGGAAGAGGTTGCAGAGAGGGGAAAAGAAGGAGAAGAGAAAAAAAAAGGGGGAGAAAAAACAAAAAAACAGGTGTGAGCAATCTCTGCTTTCCCGTATGCAAACGAATTTTTTTGAAGCCTATTACAGCCCTCGGACGTATTCAAATTACATTTAAAACCAAGTAACCTTTTTATCATGTAGGACGAGAACAGCAATCCGTGTTTGTTCCCTAGAAGTGCCATATGTTTGATTAGCATATTTCAAGTGTTGTTCCACATCACTGCCCAGCACCTTTTATGCAACAGAAGTTATATTATCACATTTAGCACACACACAAAAACAAAAACATCTTTAGCTGAGGCTTCTTCCTCTGGACAGCTTGTATCCCCCTAAATTCTGCACAGAAATAAGAAAAATAATTTCACTATTTAGGTGAAATGGATCCAATTCTGAATTTCCCTCAAACCAAATTCTTCACAGAATCTCCACACATATGAATGTTCTGCCCTCAACCCTCCTCTAAAGAACTGAGGCCATCATGATCACTATTGTCTCTATTGTTTTGACTGGAGGTGAGGCAAACATGGCAGCACTTGGGTGGCTGTGTCAGGAGGCAGGAGGAGGGAGAGGATATTGACTGATGCTAATTTGTTTTGCGTCCATGCTCTGATGTGTGTCAATAGGCAGTGGAGGCCCTGGGATCAGCGCCACCGTGCTCGGATTACCTCCACGGTTTCAATTGAACCCTCATCTCTGCGCTGCTGACATGATGCTACTGGCCGCCATTGACACCAGACCCCTCGTCTGGCCCTCCGACGCTGTCAGGCCTCATTATGTGTCAGCTCTTGACCCTCACAAGACTGGGAATTAAGCAGCGCTGACAGACGACTGTCACCAGCAGCCAAGAGAGGTCACTGCCGTTAATGCAGTTCCAGGAGGGTGAAGATGACAGCCATCTTTGCCATGTTTATGGAGCTGCGGGCTCATCAGGGCGGCATCTTGATAGAGCTGTAATGTGGCAAAGAGAAATAAAGGGTCAGAGCAGGGCTGAGGCACAAGCAGACAGATATTCAAGTGTGGCACATTGACCGGTTGAAAGATGGCTATCTGTGTGATTGATGGAGCATGTCTGTGTTTTTCAAATATTGACATTTTTGAAAAATAGTGATGTCAGAAGTGAGGTTGTAGCTCGGAGTCGACCCAGCCCACACACAACCCTTGAAAACAAAGAAATCTATCCACCAAAAAAAAGAAACATAAAAAATTCTAATCCTTGCTTCGTCATGGAATGCTATGAAATCTGTCACAGAACATAAATCCAATGCAACTACAGTGCAAATAGCCAGGGACATTACAGATAAGTGCATTCTGCACAGGCTCAACAGTGTGACAATGAAGCAATACCTTGCTAATACCAGGACTTTTCAACAATAGCCTGTAGTATGTACTGCAGAGCTTCACAGCTCCAGTGAGCCAAGAGGCTTCGAGTCGGCAGAATCCCAAACATCATGACAACAAGCCATCAGTCATCTTCCCCCCAAGCTGCTGCGCACACTTGTGTGTTTCCGGAGTTCTTACTGTGGGAAATGAGCAGGGTTAAACATGAAACAGGAGGAAATGTTCATCATTGCAGCACACTCTGTAATATTCTCCCTCTAACTGCATTGTTTTCGCTGCAGGGAAAGAGAAGGAGTGGTTTTTTATTTTTTTTTTGTTGCTTAAACATCCCCTGCTTGTTCACAACGCAGATCAGTCGCTACTGTGCATGCTAATCATGGTTAATAGCAAAATGCTGATAGAAAAATGACAATGTATTAATAAAGCATTTATCTCCTGTTGCAGCTCAAGAAGGATTATTCCTGCAGTCATGAAAGGAAAAATGTCAACCTTGGACAAGTTTGAAAGTTAAATGTCATGATGAAATAAGGTATTTGATACAATATCCAAATATTAGTTTGATGTTTTTTATTCCCCATTAAGAAGCTTTAAAATGATCTTATTTCACACTGTTTGACAGTAATCTGTCTCAGCTTGTTCCTGGAGTTATATGATGTTTACACTGAGTGAAATATATAAACCAAGACTCCAGACACGTTATGGCTGCATATTCCATTAAAGGGGAATATTCTATATGATCATTTTATACACATTTCCCAAAGATTCAGGCTGACATGTTTGTATCTTTTTAAACACTGGCTGCTCTAGTAAAATTTAAAATACAGTTTATTGTGTGTGAGAACAACATTTGGCTGCACAGCGTGCACAACCACTGTTGAATACCAGAAAAATGGCAAATGTGTCATATAACTGTTTCAGAAATGTTTAGTTTTAACAACTGCCGTTCAACAAGGATTATTCATGTAGAAAATGAAATGTGTCAGACATCCAAGTTTTAACCATTGCGTGTAACCAAATCTTTTGTCTTTTTAAAAAACATTTGGGATTTTCTACAACTATTAAAACCAAATTAAAATATGAAAAATATATATGAAAAATAAATAATAAATAAATACATGTGATATTAGTGTAATAGTAATATTACTAAAAAAACAATTAAAAACAATTACATAATAAAGTATTATTATAGTATTATTAGTAAAGGAACAGTTTACCCCAAAATCCAAAATGTAAATGTTTTTGTCTCATGTGTAGTTTTATTTACTAGTTTAGATTATTTTGGAGAGTGTTGGAGATATAGGGAAAAGAGAGGTCTGTCTCCTCTTGAGTATAATGTAAAACTATATAGCACTATAATGACCTGGTTAGTGGTTATAATCCACAGACCTTGTTATTAGCAGTTTCATGTAGGAACTATAATAGAAAAGAAATAGTTCCTACATTTAAAAAAATCCTACCATAACAACACAGTCTCACCCCAAACTTGTCAAATAGCACGGCTTGGTCAGTGCAGCACTACAGGTAGGAGAAAGAAAAAAATAAATAAATATTGGGGTGAACTTTTTCCTTTGAGTGGTTCCAGTTGCTAGAAACCTGCTTTACACAGGTTATGTGACTAAATATGGAAATGACCCTGAAGTTGCTGAACAACAAGACATGTTATATTAGCTATGCATGAGCTAATATAAATTCATTTTTTTTTCTTTAAAAAATAATTTGCAGGCATAGAGATGTACAGTGTGTTATATTACAGCGTGATATTGCAGCTGATGATGCTAATGTTTAATTAATTTGGGTTTGGAAGACGTAGTGCTGTATAAACAAACATAAATCACCACCAGCGGACTGGAGTCACAAATTTGCTTTAAACTTGACAAAATCAAAACAGACTTGCAACTCTACTTGACTTCAACATCAATTACTCATGAGTTCACTTGAACTTGAGTCTCTTGAGGAAGAAAAATGAAGCCAACATGGAAGTGCAAAAAAACTGCAGTTCCTCCACTGACCACTTGAGGTTGGCTCCACACATAGACTGTATAAATAATGGACGTAGTGACCGTGATGTCACCAATTGGTTTGTGAACTGCCCGTTGGAAGCATTGAGTTCAGCGTTTCACTCGTCTCCATCTTGCATCTTGCGAAAACTGCGCTCCAGGCTGCAAATTCCACTCTACAGAAATAATTTATACATAGAAACGTTGGAAAATTTGCCTTCTCACTCACAATCCTCTGGTAAAGCTGTCAGAGTTATAGTTTGGGCGTAGGACGCACAGATGTGTCACCAACACGCACCAACAGCCTCATTGGCTCCCATATTAAAAACGCAGGAGGATTTCTGAAAAAGGGAGATGTAACAGTTTTTTTAGATCGCTCTAACAAAGCTATTTTTTCGTTTTCATTCAAAAAGAAATATGTAGACGTTCAGGAAGAACTCAGGACGCTCCAAGTGAAGTCGGATCAATGATAGGTATTATGGTTTTGCCAAAAATGCTTTCTGTTTGAGGCCAGAAATTCCAGTCTGTCCACCTCTGTTACGGAAACTTGGCAGTTAATTCTGTTGATTGCTCTGCTCTGATTGCCTTTGATCTTTGCTCTGAATGCCTTTGATCTTTGCTCTGATTGCCTTTGATCCTTTGATGTGATTACAGTTACAGATACACGCACACACACTCACACACACATGCGTGCGAAAGTGCGCACACTCCTTTTCAAATACTTGAAAAGGAATGCTTGTTGTAGGTGTGCTCCTTGTATATTATATGGTATTATAACATTACTTGTATTAATTGTTTGAAATCTCTGAAGAATCTCATCATAGTGTACACACGTACAAACGGCGGCAGTAGCCCCCGTGGCCCTTTCAGAATTTCCCCAGAGGAAATTTTCTAGTTTGTCTATGCTCCACACTGTAAAAAGAAAAAAACAGTATGGCAGCAAAAGTTGTCAAACACTTACCATTAATAACAGTAAACACCCTTTTTTGTTGTTTATTTTTTAAAATATGATGGTTAGTGTTTGGCAAATTCAATATAAAGTTTTATTGTAAAAAATAAACCAAAAGTTGCCTTCATTTAATATTTAGCAGTATGATGTGTATTCTTTGTTTTTTTTAAACATAAAATTCACTGAAATTTAACATTCAAGACCATTAAGCAACTGGATAATACTGTAAAAAAAAAAAAACAATAGTTAATATTTGTAATAAAAGTAAAATAATAAAGTAATTTTCTTCTCTTTTTACAGTGCAGGAGTGAGTCCATCCCCATAGATTCCCATGCCAGAATGCTGAACCTTACAGCAAAAAAACCAACGTGTTTACAGCCTGTTACAAAAACCGTTTTGGTCTCTGTTCCTCATCACCCTCCGTGACGACTTTACGAAGGTACATTTTTTATATAATTCAGCTGTTTGATTTATATTAAAGTTTAAAGTTAGGCATAACTAAAGGCGCGGCCCTCACAGGTGGCTTCCCCCTGCTTTCAAATCACCTCTTTGTCTTTTCCTCTGGATAAGCCGGTAGTCAGTTGGAGTCAGGAGCCTCAGGAGCCCTGACTTGAAGCTTCATTCAGCTCTTCAGAAACCTACGGGTCATGGAGATTTACATGCATATTACATACAGTCTGTACTTTTGAGTTGAAAACACTTAATACCTTCACCTGAGGCATGGAAGTGCAATGTCTGCACTACTTTTGTTATGCTAAAATTCAGCATTCACACTCTTCAGTAAATAGAATATATCATAATGTGCATTCTGACTTTGGACTGGACTTGAGACCAACTTGCGACCAGTGGTGGAATGTAACTATATTAAACCATATTAAAGTATATTAAAATGAGTTCCACCTTGAGAAAATTAAAATGCTGCTTACATAAATGCACTGAAAACAATAACACAATAATATATTGAGAATATATAAAACAATCTGTTTTGATCCATTCTGCATAACGTGTACTTTTACTTTTGATACTTTAAGTGCATTTTGATGCTGATACTTTTATTATTTCACTTCAGTAAGTTTTGAATGCAGAACTTTAAGTTTAAGTAATTCTGCAGTGTGGTATTAGTACTTTTACTGAAATAAAGGATTTGAATACTTTTTCCACCACTGCTTGTGACTTGAAAAACTATGACTCTGTCTCACGTCTGCCAATCACAGAAAAGCCACATTTTACAGCCGAGTGAGTCTCTGAGACTCAAAAATGTAGAAAGTTGTGAGGTATCAAACACATTAAACTATATCAAATATGTTTTTTGAACTGCTAAAGAGGACCCGAGGGACTCCAGGATCTCAAACATGACACATACACTGAATATTTGCAACATAAACATCAGTATTCTGATATACCTCCAAAATATTTTCATGCTGCAGATGTTATGCGAATTCTTTCCCCTCAAAAGAAAGTGTGCATTGATTAGATTGTGTGTGATAAAGCCGTTGGGTGTTAAATAATTCTTGTGTGATCGATGATGGTCAACATGTGACATTTAGCAGGGTGACTGTTGTGATTACAAGTTCATTCATTTAACCAGAGCTCCTCAGAGGGGAGAGCGAGCTCCAGCAGGTGACTCGCTCACCGTGCACAGTGCCGCTCACCACGGCTGAGACAGTTTCATCACCAACTTACCTTTTTATTGTCACCGATCATCCTTAACTGGGAAGCATTTAAAATGTCATTGATCTTGATAATGCCGTGCCGTAATATGACAGTAACAGTTGTATGAGATCCAGGAAGTCAAATTTCCAAGATTGATGAGTCGTAGCAGTTGAGTTATAATCCATCTACCTGAGTAATGCTCAGGCTCTGTTCCACACGAAGGAGCAGACAAATAAATAAAACCCATAAAGGTGACACAGGAAATTGATACTTAACAATCATCTTGAGCAACAAGCACCTGGAGAGACTGGTGGGCAGCACTTACTACTGTGGAGGGAAAAGGCTGAGAAGGTTAATAGGTCATAAAAAGAACAAAACCTCCTAAAGGCCCGGCATAAAAGTTCAGCAACAGTGGACCAAAGTACTGCATGGAACAGTCACACTGTAGAAGCTTTAACTTCCACTGTTTTCATCATGCAAATCATTCAATTATCAAAGAGAGGTTTAATAGAAAAACTGAGAATTAGTCCCATGTTGATCATAATCTTTAATATCATGTTTGTCATAATTAATTTGTGAGAGTGGATGTTACAGTCTGGATGGTACGCTTGTGTCGAAAGAAAAACAGAAATTAAACTTTTTAAAGAAATACTTCACCCCTAAAATGAGCATTTGTGTCTTAGTTACTCCGCCTGTGTTTTGTGCATTTTGTACATTTTATATTTCTGTATATACTGTACATAAAACTGGCAATAAACTGATTATTTTGATTTCTTGTTTGACTTCAATCTTGTTTTGTCTGACCTGGTCTTCTTCTGTTTTGTTCTGATTTTGATTTGCTCCAGATACATTTTCATATGCAATTAAATGATTAGTTAAACATCCATCTCTCACACTCACAGTTAAGATGTAGGTGTGTGTGTGTGTGTGTGTGTGTGTGTGTGTGTGTGTGTGCGTGGTACACTATGTATCTATGGATACATTTGAGGGTCAGTAACCTTACTGTCTTACTCTTACTGTCTCATTTTCATTTCATTTAAATCATCTACTTTGTATTCCACATTCATAATTGATTGATCGGTTGCCCATAAAGTTGGATTAATTAATTTTGTTTTCAGACACAATCCTCTGTTAATTGTAGTTTCATTTTCATTGTGATATGTTTGGAAGAGATTGATTAATAAAGTTTTGAGAAGATATACACTTTTTCTGTCACAATCATTTCATGGAAAGAGGTAAAAAATATTTTATTCCAATGTTATGGGTGGTCGTGTATATTGTTTCTGTATAATTATATATATATATATAAAGAATAATTAATAAAAAAACAAACATCGATCAACATCCAACATCTGCCTGATCTTTACATAAAAAGAGCTGCACTCAGAGATATTTTCTGGAAACAAATTGTTTTTTTTAATTTTGATCAATACAAGTAATAAACAAACCTTGTGTTGTTCAGGTTTCTTATAATACAGATGTTCTCCAACATTAACCCTGTCACAACCCAATTATCTTCAAAAAACAGAAAAATATAGTTATTGTAAATGTCTCCTTTAAATGTACCTTTATATCATTTTATTGCTTTCCCCCCCTGTCCATTTCAGTAAATAAAGTGGTAGTAAAAAATAACAATAGTCTTGACATTGTACTCATTTGGTTTTGTCTTGTGATCCTGAGTTTGTTCACTGATCCATTAGATGTTATTTTATTGTTTAAGGTCCAATGTCATGAGGGAAACTTTTTTTGTTTATTGTATATAATATTTCATTGCATGCCAACATCTCATTAATCACTTGATAGTGAGGAGGATATCACTCTTCTGGTGCTCTGATGAAGGCTTGTTTGCCAAAGCATCTACTGAATGAATGGTGAATAAATTTGCCACAGTTAGCAGGGAGTTGTGTGTGTTAATCACAGTTTATAACATATTGTGAAATGTGTCAGTCGTCTGCATTAACTGGTGGCGTAAATAAGCTCATGTATGGATTATGGTGATGAAGACAGTTCATGAAGACCAAAGCCAAAGAAACCCCAAAGTACTGGGAAGTAGGAGTCTGAGCAGGTTATGGGACATATAAAAGGCTTCACCACCTTGACTACATAAGAGCAAGACTCACACACTTTATGGTTAATTAGCCTCTATTTAATGTTGTTGCATCTCTATGTGGTTTTCTGTCTCTTTGTAATTTAGTTTTTTGTTATTTCTTTGTGTGTCTGTTTTAGTTGCTTTGTGCATCTCTGAGGTTGTTTTTTGTCTCTCTTGTTGTTGTGACGCATCTCTTTGTGAGTTTGTATCTGTCTGTCTGTAATAGTTTTGAGGGTTTTTTCTGTTGTGCTTATGTTTTTAGTTGCTTCTTGTCTCTTAGCAGTGGTTTTATGTCTCGTTGAGGCTGTTCTGAATCACTCTCGGGTGTTGTATTTATGGTCATTTTTGTCTCTGTAGTTTTTCTGTGTTGCTATGGAATGTTTCTTATAGTATTTTTGGCCTTTTTGTAGTTGCTTTGTGCCTCTTCGTGGTTATTTTGTGTCTGTCTGTAGTTATTTTTTGAGTCTTTTTGTTGTTGTCTTTTGTGGTTATTCTGTATCACTTTTATAATAGTTTTGATGTCACTTATATAATTATTTTTTGTTTTGCTTATTCTGTCCTTAGTTTAGTTATTTTTTGGTGGTTGTTTTGGGCTTTTGTAGTTGCTTTGTGCCTCCTTGTAGTTGATTTGCATCTCCCTGTGGTTTTGTGTCTGTTTTGTGTAATTTCTGTGCTTGTTGTTTTGTGTCTGTTTTTTAAATGTTTGTTTTTTTAGTTGTTTTAGTTGTTGTCTGTGGTCATCTTCTTGTAGTTGTTTTGTGTCAGTTGTGATTCTTTATAACTGTTTTTGATATTTTTTGTTAGGTTTTTTTTGGCGCCTGTGGGTTATTATTATTATTTATTTTTTTAACCCTTTTTTGTGTTGTTTTGTGTCACTTTGTATTTGTTTCAGGTCAATTTCTAATAGTTTTGAGTTTTTTGTTTAATCAAAAAAAGTTGGGTTTTTTTTGCTTTTTCTTTTTTTTAGCAGCTCTGTCGTTGTTTTGTGTCTCATTGTGGTTGTTTTGCCCTTTTTCATAGCTTTAGTTTTATTTATGGCTTTAGTTTTATGTTCATGTGCAGTTATTTTGGTGATCTTTGTGGTCAGTATGTGTCTCTGCGAGGCCAGGGGGGCCCCTGACATTTTGTGCCCCTGACACCTTGGGCCCCTTGGCTTGTTCTTGCTAGGCCCGTTCAGTAATCCATCCAAGGGCTTAGATGATTTTCAAGAACTCTGATTTGCACCAAATAATCAGATAATACAGGAGGCTGTCACACAGACATTTATTATCAATATTATCATTTATTCATCTGTTCCTGATCCCCATATAATGAGTGGAATCACCTCATGATAACATAAGACTACAGCAGACACCAGCAGCTTACTATGATGGAAACATGATGAGCTTCAGGCTTTACATCCGTTGAATGCAGGGGCAAACGCTTTGAGAGACACTTAAAGCAGTACGTCTTTGTTAAGGACGCAGCAGTTTTGTTTTCATGGCAGCTTAAGAAAAGTCTTGACGCAGAGAGCATTTTTCAAGTCTAACCCCAAAATCGGTTTTACAACAGCTGCAAATGGGACAGTGGAACATCAGTCACTGTAAAGGACATAACGCAAAAATTTCAAAATTAATGATGGACCGTAACCAAAGCTGGTTTCATGGCACCACGGCTGGCATCATTTATCACTTCAAAGATCCACTTAATGTGTTGCTTCGGTCTCATCAAAGCCCAGAATCCTTTAAAAGCATGCAAGGATTTTTGGCTTTGCAGATCTAACCCTCCCTCTGATGGCAAATGTCATCAAACTAGGGTCAAGTGAGTAAAAAAGGAAATAATGACTTTAGTTGCTAAATAGGAGTGCACCAATGTGAGAACAACTGGCTAACTTAATGTTGAAATGGAAGCAGGCTGTTCCCCCTTGCAGTGGGGCCCTCAGGGGGGGCTTTCCTTGACCCTTGGGGATCCCCCTTGACCTCATCCACAGAATTACTGCACTCCAGTGTGCGGATCCTCCTGGCTTTTAGCGTCTGGAAGGAGAATGTGGTGAGGAACCAGAGGTAAAGTTCCTATTGAGCCTCGGCACCATTAACACCATAAATCACCCGGCATATGCAAGAATCTCAGGAATCCAACACTGTCTGCTTCTTCCTCTTCACAAGCCCTCCTCTTTTCTCCCTCTGCAGACCAACATATTTGCAGGGGAGAAACTTTTTCTTGCTTCGTCTCTTTCTCTCACTTGCCTTTATTACTCTTCTCTTAAATTACCCAGCTGTCAGCACCCCTTTGATACAGATGTGTTGTAGACCTCATTTTATTTTATTCAAAATTTCCGCAGAGTTATAGCCGTTATACTGCTCCCCTGACACCGACTGAGACCTGCTGAAAATGGTGTCAAATATTTACCAAATGACAGCTGATCCGCTGACTGATTAGCTAATGAATTAGGAGCAGGAAGTCATTCTATCCAGGACCACCAGGGGATCAGCTTCCTCATTTCATAGCTGTCAGTAGTCCTCTGTGACAGCTCATTTACAGTACGGTCACTGATATAAAACTGTCAGCATGTTGAAAAGAAATGTGTGAAGTTTTGCTATGAATATTGATACTCCGGCTCGGATTATCAGAGGAGGTTCCCTCATTCATCGTGAAACTTGCTGTCTGTGTTTGACGTGTAAAACTGTCAAGACCCGAGAGAACCTGCGACCCACTTCTGTCAAATAAACGCATAATTCCCTGAGTGCGTAATTTAGCTCAGCGAGAAATGATGACATCAAAAATAGCAAGAGGGAAAATGTTTCCATGACACCGTTTACATTTGAGAATCCACTTGTTTCAAAGGCTCAGTGGAAGCTGTGGAAAAAAACAAAACTCCTCATTGTTCTTTAAGATAATATGTTGTCATTAGTGATTGAACCTCATTGGTCTGTTGTGGCCTATAGGCTGCTGGAAGAGCTCCTGAGCTACACAGCTAACATGCCCCCTGAGAGGGAGGCCAGCCCCGACTTGCAGCACTACAATTTGGCTATTGAAAAGGCAAGGGTGGGGAAGGAGGAGGCAAGAGATCTTGTCATGGTGCCCAGTGGGTTCAGAGCTTGTGGTTGGAGTACTGGAAAGACTGCCTTGTCTCAGTGATTAATGGTGGGGAACTCAGAGGCAGGAGCGAGGGAGAGGCTTATGTGGCAAGATTGTGCAACTTGAATGCACAATACTGTAGAGTTTTCAATGAAGCTAGAGCCTTAATTTGATTACAGAATCTTTCACATTTTTTTCTCCTCCATTTGGGATCCATTCCAAGAATCCTTAATCATGAAATACTGCTGGAAAAAATGTAACCGTAATCAGCGCCGAGCAGGGTAAACATTGCACAAGAGCTACAGTTTTCCCAAATGCATTTATTAAGCATGTACAGTATGTGACATCTCAATTAATCAAGAACCGTATCAAAGACTTGCCGTATCTTTTAATGGCTTTAACAAAAATATAACATCATCCAATATGAACATTATTATGCCCATTTCACAGTTAAAACATTTTACACAAATGACCTGCTATTTACAGTAGATAATTAAAAAAGGGGCCAAATGTGACACTTATAAAATATGACAACCACTTAGCTATTATCTGACAACAGAGGGGGATAGAAAAATGATTCTCACATGCATTAAACATGCAACGACAATATAAATGCAACAGCCACAAAATTACAGCAAAACATATAATTATTAATAGCTCGAATGTCTTGTGCATGCTGTACAATACGAGCAGCAGGTTTGACCTGCAGTCTTCAGTCAGCGCGCCTGAGAAACACAAATGATTTCACTGTAGCTCTCCTTTAATTAAGATATGTTCGTATAGTTTAATTAAAATGTTTCATGAATGGGGAACGGGTGCGTTGAGGGGATTTCAACCCAGGGATGCTAATAAGACATCCTCCAGTCTTTCATAAGTACGTGAAAGTAGATGTATCATTGAGATTTTGATGAGCACAGGAGGGATGGTCATTATGGGGCCCTAGGGCCAG
Organism: Centropristis striata; assembly: GCF_030273125.1. Taxonomy (NCBI): domain Eukaryota; kingdom Metazoa; phylum Chordata; class Actinopteri; order Perciformes; family Serranidae; genus Centropristis; species Centropristis striata. The sequence goes on along the minus strand of NC_081521.1, from coordinate 33,758,207 downwards.
TTTGAAATGCCAGCATGGTGATGACTATCTGCGCCCGTACACGAGGGCGGAGGACCATTTGCAACAGATGGAAATATGCAGCTCAGATGGGGCAGGTCTGAGGGGTGGATACACTGACCACTGCTGGCGTCACTGTGACAGCCAAAGAGAGAGGAAGACATAGGAGCGTAATCCACGAGCTCTGAGGAAGAAGTTCTAACAACGCAAGGGTTCCACTGTGAAGAACCCGTCACCTTCCCATCCTTGTGCTCCTTTTTGTACCTCATCCGGCGGTTCTGAAACCAGATCTTGACCTGGCGATCGGTGAGCCGCAGCCCGGCCGCCATCTCCAGCCTCCGAGGGCGACACAGGTACGGGCTGAAGTGGAACTCCTTCTCCAGCTCCAGCAGCTGGCTGTTGGTGAAGGCCGTCCTCTCCCTCCTGACACCGAGCCGTCCTCCGGCTGCCACGGCACCACTGACTGATGCGGGAGGAAGCACATAAAGAAGAGAGAGCGTTTAAAAGACACATTTCTAACAAGTCTATCCTGAAACCCTCCACAGAAGGACTTCAAGTGCCAGTAAGGCCCACGTTAATCCTCAGCCAATCAACCTGGGACAAAGTAGGGCCCTCAGCTCTTCCTGTGTATTCAGTCATGCTTGAGACACTATACAAGACTGGCTGTCTACCGTGTCATGTGTTCAGGGGAAAGTTACCTCCCGAAGAAACAGTCTGGGGGAAACATCTGACGCCACTACGGCTGCCTGACAGGCCACATTAATCACAGCTACACACGGAAGCAGACCTGTCAAATCCCCATCTCAGTCACTTAAAAGGTACCTTGGGACCACCACTGAAAATAACCACCATTAGAGAATCCATTTGACATGTATATGAGGGATACCAGGGCCCTGTTGATAACATCATGACACACAGGGGTTAATGGACACCTAATAAGGCCTACAGTGTCCTTAGAGAGGAAAGTGTTTCCTTAACACCAGACTGCAGCTTTCTTGCTGCGTGTTAGCTTGTTTATAGCGCAGTGATCATCAAGTTTATCCATTTCTGTGAACAATAATAAGCATATTTTCAGTGGTGGGAGAAGTATTTAGATCTAGTAGTTAAAGGAATAGGCTTTTGAAGTGTGGTTGTATAACATTCTTTGTCATAAACAGTGTATTATATTTATAAGAGGTAAAATTACTGTTTTTATCAATGGTCTGGTGGCTTTGAGTAGAGCACAGATTACAGCTTCGCCTAAACATAATCACTGCTGTCTGACAGCGAGTTAAATAGGTGAAAATAGTCTAAATATAGCAAATACTTAACCTGATATTGATTTTTCAGGTGGCTAAAATATGTTTTGCTGCTGCCCTTGTCCTCAGCAGTACATCGCTTAACTTCCGGTCCGCCAACTAAAAATAATTAGCATCAAAATACACTTAAACTACTCAAAGCATTCTACTCATTATAGAGAATCATACATGTTATGTTACTGGACTAGTGGTGCCGTAGTTTGTAGTGTCTATTTAGATGTTTCAGCTGGTAAAGGTAGAGCTCACTTTAAGTACTTTATATACTGCTTGTTACTTAACTGAACTTAATTAATAATCTGAATGTAAAGTAATAAAGTCAAATAAATTTACTGCAGTAAAAAGTGCAATATTTGCACTCAAAGTGTAGTAGAGAAAAGTATAAAGTAACATGAAATGAAAAAATGCACATAAGCAATCAGTTTAGCAATAAAATGTGAATTGTTGTTTGAAATGTACTTACATTTCATTATACATTTCACATTATTTTCCCTTTCTTCGATTTTAGACGCAAATTTAATAGATTTAATGATTGTTGACATTTTGCAGATTAATCCTTTGAAAAGAAGATTCTCAGATACAAATGTGCAGTTCTGTAAAGCAGACTCTGCTGCAGCTTTTGAACATGACTTTGCCTACAGGGCCCAGAAGAACTAACAGTGACATTTGTTTAACTGTGCTGCAACATTAACACTCACATGCAAAGACTAATTTAAAATCACAGAGGAGAAAAAGGCCTCACATGTGACTTCTGTGCATGATAAATGATGCAGGTAACACATGATACTACTGACTAGTGACACTTTTGCTTGCTCGGTTTGTATTGTAAAGACTAGGGAGCTGATTTAGCTGCAGCATGTGCGTTCATGCAACAAAGAGTTTAACAACTAAGGTCAAATATCAGCTAAACATTCAATGCACAAATGAGGAAAGCGCTCATTACATTTGGATTCCTGGATTCACCCCATCAGAGCACCTAATGAAGGTTGTGTACACTCACCTCTCTCACACTCTACAGCTTTAAAACTAAATGGCAGCATAGAAAAGCAGAGTTACCAGATTGTTCAGAGTCAGTTGTCCGTGGATTCATCCAGGGGAAAGTGACTCCTGCGCGGCAGATGGTGAGCAGACTGCAGCTCCTGCTCTGGAGGTCCAGCTTGCCCTTGGCATGGCAGTGAACCAGGGGCTCCAGTGGGCGCTCAAACTGTTCACCTGGGTTCAACCTGCAACTGACACCAGCACAGGAGGTCATGTTTTGCTGATTAAGTTCAGCTTCTTGGCCTCCTCCTCCTCCTCCTTCTCCTGCATTGTATCCCGCGCTTAGGTTTGGCACTTGTCCAGGGCTCACAGCAAAACTGTTGCCATGCAGCTGCAGCGGGAGGGCAGACAGTTGGGGGTCCATGGACCCGGCTCATCAAACTGTCTCAAATCAAACCAGGGATCCCTCAACAGTAGTAAAGACTAGGACTTCTGTCTGTCTAATATCCGATCACAATTAACCTGAGTGTAAAAAGGCATGCAGGGAAGAGTAACCATGTGGAACATTTGAATAATATTTACCAGAAGGGTGCCGTAGTCACGTGTGGCCGTCCTCCAATAGCAGGGCTCTGGAGTTGCAAAGTAATCCGTTGGCAACTTGGAGCGCACGAAGAAGCTTCTGCGATATTTCTTCAGACAACATTTCTCTCAGCAACCTGCGTTTCTTTACCTAGAGATTAAAAAAAAAAAAGCATAACGGAATATGAATAGAGGACAACAAAGTGTGCAACCAGGGTGAGGGGGGAAAGAGGGTGTGTGTTTATACGGAGAGAGAGAGAGAGAGAGGGAGAGAGAGAGAGAGAGAGAGAGAGAGAGAGATCACACTGTGTTGAGGAGCGTCTCATTACAAACTGATTTCTTTTCTTGTATTGTTGTAAAATCTTTTGACAGGACGCTTTCATTCGCCGTTTGCAGCCGCACATCCAGAACTTTTTCATATCCAAAGCGATGACATCAGCTACAGTAGGCTACGTCTAAGAGCTGGAATAATACACTGGATAAAACGCATTATCGACCACAAGTCCTTATTTCGCTAAGGCTTTTTATGCAAAACGCCTTAAAAATAAATAGTGTTCCGGGTCTATTTTTCTCCAATTAAATCTAATGATAAATAATATTTATCCCCGTGTTTCCCTGCTATTATATTAGCTGCTCTATCTACACACACGCTGCAATAAAGCTGCCTGCAAAAGAAATCAGCCCGATTATTTTTGGGATATAATTCAGTTTGCAAATGATTTAAGTGCTCAGCATAAATAAATGGCGGGTTTTTCCTTTAAATAACAGCATATGCTTCTAACTGTCGGAGTGTAAGTGCAGATTCACGGGGAGTGGTCAAACAAAGGCATGACAGTCATTGCCACACAAAGACAAAGGAGGCAATCATTAGAGATTTTTTTTTCAGCGCATTTGCATCAATCAGGCATCACTGTACAGTATCAAGTGTCCCTGTCTGCAACAGTCACACAGTGAGGACAGGACGGTTTGGAGGGGACACATCCCGCGTGCTGCACGGCTGCATGCAGGACAAAAGAGCAGCAGAGCCCGTATGTGCGCCTGTGTGCACTCACAACACACAAAACAGCACCAAACATAGTGATGAAGCTGCAAAACACTTAAATAAAATATGAATTTTGCAACTTCATTTAAAGCCCCTATAATAAATATTTTTGAGGAAATTGTTTGCATCAATAGTGGCCTAAATGAGTTACATTTTAGAAAAAAAAACTCATAAAACATTGCTTAATTTCAACACCAGCATGCAAAGTTAATAAATAACTAGAATAATGAAGCCATCACAATTTTTTAAAACCCAAAAGCAAGTTGTGCATATTCTGCGTGTATTAATCTTTAGGTGTGAGTTCCTTCTGGTGTTTCACTACAACAAAGCTGAGGAGAAAAGCCTCTTTAGATGTCTCTCAGCGGTGATGGATTATGCACTCAGGGTTGCAGAGCTCGGTAGAAGAAGAGGAGCCTTCCCCCCTTTTTCTGTTTCACCCCTGCTGCCACCATCACTGAGGTTTTACCTGAACCTCCACACTGGAGTCACGTCCTTGGATGTTTAAAAATAAATAAATAATTGTAATATTTTAGTTTCAAATTTCCAAGGACACAGTACTGTCGCCCTATACACTAAAGCTCATTTGTAGCCATGATCAACATTACAATTACAAGAAGTTATTAATTAGAATTACATTTTTTCTTTTTTTTTCTTTCATCATTTCAGCCTGTTCATTAAAATGTGTATTGAGTTAATCTCAGTGTTTTAAAAAAATAGAAATGTAAATATAATCACATCTCCTTGTACCACGGTTTACACCAAATCCCACTAATAGTAACACCAATAGTAATGATTATTATTGTTATTATCAGGAGAATTAGTATACATCAGCAGTGAGTGAAATGGGGGGAAATAATTAAATTCGTTTTGTTTTCCTTAGCTCACACCCTTGAACACACTCTCTGAATTGGAGATAGGATCTATGATATACTAGCTCAGCAAGACCATAATTTAGCTCCTCCGCGCCTCCACCACAATTCTCCGTGAACTCTGTTTGAACCGCCTCAGTGGCAATAAATCATTTTTCTCTCTCACACAAAAGCGCGCCGGTCGCTCTGGGTGTCAACCCTTTTACAATTCCTCCTTACCTTCTGCGCTCTCTCGCCTGCTGACACAAACAACCGAGGAAATCGTCGATAAACTTTTATTTTTCATACCAATAACTTGCAGGGAAAACGCTGCTGAGCAATGGGGAGCATCTGCAGCCGCGCGCATGCAGGGGGGAATCTGCACAAGGCAACGCAACTCTTGTGTTTTTATTTTATTTTTCCCATAAATTATATATTCCTTACACTATAATTGTTTTTCAGAGCTGAACGAATGCACGGATCAGTTAATGTATTTCCAGGGGACAGAGCTGGGCAGATAAGAGGAGACTGAGAGAGAGAGCTGGGGAAAAGACGTTAATGGGCAGAGGATGCTGTCGGTTAAAACGGTGCATACAAATGGCGCTGTCTTGGCAGAGCAAGGGGAAGATTTATGGGCCCGGTGCCCTATATTGCTGTAAACAATGCAGAGTGAAATGAAAGGACTAGAGTTTGCAGACTGCACTTCATAAGTGAGGAAAAGACACACATTGTCAATTTCCCAAACAAGTCCTGACTTTTGCATAAGCATGTGCATTAACATAGAGGATTCATTTGGGCCTGTTTAACGCACAGCTCACTGTAAATCCGGCACACACACATCTATTCCATGAATACCATCTCAAAGTGTCACATTTTGGGGCTGCAAGTAAAGATTATTTTTTATTATGGATTATCCTGGTGATTTTTTTCTCAATTAACTGTTTGGTTGATAATATTTGTCAGAAAATAGTGAAAAGTCCAAATATATTCTGCTTAACATGATAGAAAAATGCAAAAAGCAGAAATAAAAAGTGGCATTAAGAATTAAAAATATTTGATATTTTCTGTTGATAAACTAATCAATTAGTCGACTCATAGTCACAGCTTGTTTTTTACTTGGGGATTTTTTTCCTAGACAATTATCTTAAAATAAAAAAATATATATATGCAGCATAAAAAATAAATATGTGTCTGGTGTGATGAACAGGAGTGTCAGCACATCTAAAGGTTATATTAGCTATTAAAGTCACAATTTATTTTCTTTCTCAACTGATACAAATTGAAAAAATAGGCCTGTTTTTAAAACTAACATTTACTTTTTTGAAAAACATTGAACATCATCAGCAAATATTAATATCTTCCATGTATATACATTTTTTAATGAAATCACTGATCAAATCAGTCAATCTGGGTGATAGCAGGTTTAAATCCTGTGTTTTAAATATTTGTTAGTAATATGACCCTTTTGTTCTTCCATCCAGATGATGCACTTTGAATTATCTGTTGCATCTGATGCCCCAATATGTAACTACAAGTAAAAATGTGACTCCAAATGCTGCAGCAGCTGTGCTCAGAGTGAGACAACTGCAGTACAAATGCAACTGGTGGCCACACAAATACACCAGAGAATCATATTCAGAGAGCAAATCAAATAAAAAGGCGCATTTTCACTTAACCTATACATAATTGTGGATCTATAGTCTCAGGATCCCATATTCAGATCACTTGTGCTAATGAAAAGTGAATAACATAATCATAACTCAATCTAGTGACTGTCTGGGCCCCCAGTGACACCTTGAACTGAGGGAAAATGACTGTAATTTCTAAGGTCCTCAACGATGCAGCAAATAGGCTAATGAAAAATTTCTCAGCGAGGCGTTATGATGACATAAAGTATTACTGGCAAGTTTACCCAGGCCATCATTTCCTGTGTGATGTGATGCTGGAGACTACAGTGGGAGATCAGAGTGTTGATCCAAGCTGCTTTGTCGTCCCCCTGCTTGAAATGTTTGCCAGCACTGACAGTAAATCATTTTTAGCATGTCTGATGGAGTTTTAAAATCTAGTTTTATGTAAATTCATTTAACTCTCTCTCTCTCACACACACTCACACACACATGCACAGGGGAGGAAAAAAAGAAAAGACATGGTGCATCTGCTCCCTAGAGTGAAGTGATGGGAGAGAGATTTACGGATTTATGACACACCCACTGCTGGTCAATGCGAGAGAGAGAGAGACAGAGAGAGAGGGAGAGAGAGAGAGACTCTGTCCCTGGAAAATAGCAGCGTGACCCCTGTTTCAACTCTCAGCCTTTATGCAACTGCCATGGCTGCCGTTTAAACACACTACACCACCACAATACACTGACTCTGGACCTTTCATCACAAACCAAAGTGGTTACAGAAGACACTCACCTGAGAGAGAAAAAACACTTAGATAACAAAAGCAGGTGATAAACCACACGCATCAGCTGATCATTTTTGGTTTGGCATGAGACTCTTGTTCAAACATTTCTCTGGCTGTTTGTGTAAAGTTTTTATATCTTCCAAGAGAGAGAAAGGAGAGAGAGAGAGAAAGAGAGAGAGAGTCCTCGCCTGAGGTGCTCATAAATCACGGGCAGCCTGCAGCGGTGCAATGTGAGCTGAAAATCATGTGTGATTCAACAGTCTCGAGTCAGAAAAGAAACCAGTTAGGGCTGAGTAAGTGTTGAGGAATTTAAACAGTGAACTTCAAACACGTGAAATACACGGTATTCCTGCGAGGTGCTGAGGTTAACAATAACTACAGACTCTCAGTTATTCTACTGAGGCAACTGAGAGCAAACGGCTGCGTAAAAGTAAATAGCTGGAGGAATATTCAAATGAAAAAGAGTTCAGTTTAGTCTCATTCAATAGAAGAACAAGGAGAAAAGATGCAGTTTTTTTAATTTATGTTCATCTTCTGACAGGTAAGACTATAAAAGTGAACAGATTTAATGTGTTAAGTATACGATGTGCGCGTTATGTCGTTAAATATTATGACAAATATCTGTGTAAATATTAAGAAAGGCTAAGTCAATGCTAATAACAAGATGCGAGAGCAGACTGATTTATGACTGACAGCCGACACGAGCTTTGGCTTGAAGACTAATTTTAAATCACACTTTGTGTTTATCCTCATAATAAATCCAACAGAGCCTTATATGGCTGTGTTCACAGCTTAATTCCAGCAGAGAAAACCTCTGAAAATGTCGTCTTTATGTTTCTACTTTACACAAATGGTCAATTACAAGAGCTTTGTTCAGAGTGTAATGTGAGCTCCACCTGTAGCCTCGGACACTGAAGAGACACTCACAGGAGTTGTTTGGGTTTCAGTGTCAGCTGTTTATCTAAAGAAGGCATGCTGTCCAATATTTTCCCTTCAGCGCTGAATAGTTGGTCCTGGTGGCCACACAAGAGAGGTTGTTGCTTTATGCATTAAAATAAAAAATATTAGAATATATTAAATTAAATTAATGAATTAAATAAACAAGGCTGCTTGTAACTAAAAAATAATTTATTTTTAAATAACAATTAATCATTTCCAAAAAAAAGTAAACGAGGAAAAAAAGAAGCTCACAGTTGATGTTTTTTGTTACAATAACAATCATTTTGGAGCATCTCAAAGCAAATCTTAATTTCTCAGGAACAAATGATATAAATTGCATTCTGTCGTCTGGGGGAAAATTTGCATTTGGCTTCAAATGAAAAGTTTTAGGGAAGTCAGTGGAAAGTTTGCAAGGATTTTGTGAGCAGAGAGTTGAAGGTCCCTGTCCATAAACTAATCACAATGACCAAGTGTCCCAGTACTGTCAGAAACACCTCGCTATAATTGGCAGCTTGCTTTTGAGTGGAAGTACTGGCCTGAGGCCAGTTATTCTCTTAAGTCACACACAAGTCATGTGACCGCACACACTATTTTTACTGCCTCCTGTTTTTGGAGACTTTGGGGAATGTAATGAATCCCTGGAAAATGTGACATTTTTAAAGCTTTATGGTAATTTTAATGAAATTGTAATTTTATCAGTTTAATAAGAGTATGTGACATAAAAATGCCTGTGCAATAAATGTACAATAATCTTTTTTTTCCCAGGCTCGTAAAAGCTTGAAAAACATTGGATCAGATTCACGCATGTCTCTCAGAATATACTTGTGTTATGACTGCTGTAACTTGGTTTGCGGCATGTTTGGACGACTTGTCCGAGAGTTCAGCACTGTCCTGGGTCACTCTGATTAACATTCAGTGATACCCCGCCGCAGGCCTCTCTATAGGCACCACGCAGGAAAAATCCACAAAGAAAGCCGAGGCCAAGGGGGACCAGCGAGGGCGCACACAGAAGGTACACGTATAGAGAGTGAGACAGGTCACAGGGTTGGAGAGGTCGGCCATCCAGACTGAAATGAGCCTAATGGGACAGAAAATGTGTCCTCGAGCTGAACTCGGCCTTCTCCCACTTCGCCCCCAAACTTCAATAAAGTACCTTTTCAGCCTCGCGACATGGAGGCGACAGGGCCTAGAAAGGGATTGGAGGGATGCTGCGACTGTGGCGAGCACATTAATTTCTCTAATCTGTCCAGCAACATAAAGGCTCCTGGATTCATTTTTCAGCGCCGTCTCACCACCATTCTTTCCAAGAGCCACGTCCAGAAAAGCAGATGTTAACCGCTCTGCTCCACTTAAAGCGCTTTATTTTAAAGTCCATTTCAACTGCAACACTTTGGGAAGAATAGTAAATAGTGCGGCATGGTGCGCAATATTTGCTAGGATCAAAAACTGGCTGTTGTCAGAGCTGTTTTTCCAGAACATAACACAAAGCTGTGTAGTGAAAGATTGATGATGGAGAATACCTCTTCCCTTTGTGCTCCTCTGCCCCCCCACTACGCCAGGCATTTTATAAGGCCTATTCATGTCACTATTCAATAATCTATCAAATTCTTGCGCGTCTTTGGATTTAACTCATGTTTAAAATTAAATCACTCTGCACAGAAAAAAACCCTACAAAAAATAACTGCATCTTTGTGTTAAAAATAAAAAATGTTTAAACCCAGTGATATTTGTTGTATGAGTCCAGCAGATATACAGTCGTAAACAGTCCTGCAGTGTGTTGGTCCTCCTGTGCACGATGACGTTGCAGTGAGACGCACCGGTTTTTTTTTAAATTGTAGTTTTTTGAATTCTCGCGAGCTGCTGCACGCTGGAGGCGAAGTGCCCACTGGGGAGACAGCAGGTAAATATGGCCAAGTGCTTATAGCTACAGAGTGAACACACACACAAGAAAACATGGTTCCACTGCTGCAGAGCCTGATAAGAGAGGTCAGCTATCACTCCATCACCACCCGGACAAAACATGACGCATTGTCTTCAATCTATCTGCAACTCACGACTTTATTTTTTTTTTATTATTTCTTTACATTTGAAAACTCAGCCGTATGGCGCAGTGGGCTAATAGAAAAAGCAGGGCAACTACTTAAGTTACAAAATGAATAAGAATATTTTCACAACAATTTATAATCTCTAACAAATGTCGTCTAAATTGAACGCATGCAGCTTTGTGTTGCACTGGCAGCACAGGCAGTGCAGAGAGGAGTGGAGGGCCTCAGTGGCTTCTCTTTAGCGTTAATTGAATGCCCTTCAGACTGATGAGGTGGCACATAATGCACAGCGCAAACTATTTCAGTTTTTTTTTAGAAATAACTTCAGTCCATTATAAATGAGGCTTTAAAACACACGCTCTCTCGCTCTCTCTCTCACGCACACACACACACACACACACACTCACACACACACACTGTCTGTACACATTGCTAATTTAGAGACGCAAGAATGAGCTGCAGGACTTTTACAAACACAGTTTGAAAACACAGTGATTCTTGTTTCCTTCATGAAATGTTCAAGTATTCACACATCTGTACACTTTTTAAGGTGATCCCTCTAAAAAATAATAATAATAAAATTAAAACAATAGCAGACCTCATCTTGCCTAAAATGAAGTTCGACCAAACGTAGATATAAAACTAGTAGACACTCACTGTTTTATTGACCAATATGATTAGCACAAGTACACTACACTCCGTTTATTGCATTTCACAATAATCTGCTTTTTAACGGTCTAAACACAACATCAACACCACAAAACTAAATTGTAAATAAAAATCCTGTTTCTGAAATACACGAGGTAATTCACACATGGTTATTGTCCAAAACATACAAGTTCAAGATCAATGGTGTGTTCCAGCTTTTTTATACCAAAAATAACTATTATTATATTGATTTCCTTCCAGTGTTGTTTGAAATAAATAGATTGTGCATTTCACCTTGGGCAGCAGGGCAAAAGAATGGCCCACAATAACATTTTGATAAAATGTATATTTTTTCTACTTTTTTTCCTTCATTCAAAACATTTTTTTTAATAAAAACATTTTACTTGAGCTTCAAATAAATTAAACCCTGTGTCACGTAAAAATAATTCATCGGTGTTCGCAGTAATCCATGCTATATAACATGCATTTTATATAACTTTGGACTTAAAGGAAACCGCACAAGATAGCTACGAAAACAAAATATATAATTGTTCTATAAATAACCAGTTCTTTTTCTACCCCCGGTGCTGGCTCGTGGTTTTATAACCTGGTAATATCCTCGCCATGCTGTGCTCCGGTGAGTTCGTCGGGGGCCCCAGTGTTAGTGGCCGAGGCAGCGGCAACAGCGCCGGCTGCTGAGCTTGTGTTGGACCCGGAGGAGGAGGAAGAGGATCTCACTTTGGTGTTCGGGAGCCTGTGATCCTTTTTCCATTTCATCCTGCGGTTTTGAAACCAGATTTTAATCTGTCGCTCGGAGAGAACCAGGGTGTGGGCGATCTCGATGCGCCTCCGCCGAGTTAAATATCGGTTATAGTGGAATTCCTTCTCCAATTCTAAGACTTGCTGCCGGGTGTATGCTGTCCTAGACCGCTTGGGCTCCGTCCCATTGTAACCCGAGTTCACTGGAAAAAGGATAAGTGGAGAGAAAGGGAGACAGAGAAGGGAGGAAAGGAGGGGTAAACAAGAATGGCCTCAACTGAGATATGGCTGGAAAGATTTATTGGATATGAATGTTTAGCTGTTTGAGAAATTTAAATGGGAAGTTAAGAACTTCTCAGGGTAATGAGAGGACACTCACATCCAACTATGAGCTAAATTATTAATGCAAGATTACAAAGCTCAATTTTTTTTCTTATTCATTTCTCCCCCTCTCTCTATCGCGCAATACATAACAGCAGAAGCCACATGGTGATACGGCTGCCCTGAGTATACCTCGGCTATAAAATTTATGGTGGGTGTAATTACCAATGCCGAGTCGTAAATCCGCCTCAATTGTGCCATTTCAAAGGCTTCCCTGCTATCGGAGCAGGGGCTGGCAACGAGATGGGAGTCAGAGGGACTGATAAAGGGAGGGAAAGGGAGAGAGGAGCATGAGGAGTGCAGGGAACATAAACACACAAGTTGCCTACCAGTGCTGACGTGAATTTTCTTCATCCATGGGTACACCACGGGCTGCTTGGAGGAGGCTGTGCTGTTTGGATGCTCCGGGGTAGCTTGGTTGCAGGCGGAGGTTGCGGCCGGTGGGGTGGCGGGGGACATGGACAACTGTGGGGTTTCACATGAAGCAGGCTGCCCTTTTCCTGTCAGCAGGTGCGCAGAATGGGGTACTCCATGTCCCCTTGGCGTGACAGGTTCAGGGATGCTTGCACAGTTATACTGGCGCTCTTGGTAGCTCGCCCGCGGAGGATATAACTCCTGATGGTGATGCTGGAAGCCAGTCTCCCTTGCGCGGCTGTAATATTCTGGACTATGCTCAGGGATGTAGTTATTTTGCGAATATTCCTCGCATGGAGGAAATTTCGGATCAATGTAGTTAGACTCCATCAAATACGAGCTCATGATCATTAATTTCTGGAGTGGAAAATAATTTTTCTAGCTTTGTCGTTTTTCTGCTCCATAAAGCCCTCCTACTTGCGAGCAGCCCTGTAAAGTTACTTTTACCACGTGACCCAATGGCCCAATAGCAGAGTAAGAGGTAGTTCCCGGATAAGGAACCAGAGGTATTTAGCATACCTACAGTCGCCATTGTGGGTACAAATCTCTCTCTCTCTCTCTCCCACTCTCTCTCTATCTCTCTCCCACTCTCACTCCCCCTCTCTCCCTGTCTCTCTCTCTCTCTGGTTGTGTTACCAAGGCAATTGATCTTGGGGACAAAACTAGTAGCTAGTTGCTGACCAAGGAAAAAATAAAACAGGCAAAATCCACTGGTCTCAATTATTCAAAGGGACAATAGGTGATTCGCCAAGGATAAGGCACAACAATAGCAAACCAATCATTTTGTTAGCTGCACGCCTTATATAAAGGTTATATCTGCTAATTAATGAAGGCACAGTCTTTACCAACAGCACTTCAGCTGTGAAACAGATTACGCTCCATTAATACACTTAAGAATCAGAGCTGCATTAGTTTTACAGGATGATATTCCTGAAAGCATTTCAGCACTGATATTTAATAGATTTGTTGTGAATCTAAATGTCACAGAGGACTGGAGTGCTGAGATGCTCTGGAGGTGTGGTTGATGTTTGAAAGTAGGACTGATAATTTATAATGTTGGAGAAAAAGGTGGACAGCAAGAGCCAGGCTGCTAAAACAAAAGCCTTCATTCAATGATGAGATATTTATCTATTTTGAAATGATATCCCTTTTCTTCCCCCAGGCTATTCATTAAAAGGCTCAGCCTTCAACTTTTAATTGGAAATTGGTAAGGATAACATTAAAAATGGGCCTGATTGAAGCTGTCAGAAGCTGCTCTGAATGTCAAAGCTGCTGGAACTAAATGTGTAGAGAGCTCTACCATAAAGATTAACAAACATCTGCAGCTGCTGGGTCAAAAAACAAAACCAAGGAAAGGATCAAACAAAAGATCTGGATATTTTGTTTGATACTTTTTCAAAAAAGCTAAAATATTGTAAGAGTAAAGAAAAGTCATGGTGTTCGTATATTATATGATATAAAACAACAATAGTATAGTGTATATAGGCTGCAGTATAGTGTGGTATGTTGTAGAGTATATACGGTTTTTTTTTAAGTCAACTATAAAGCATTTCTTTAATTTCTGATAACCTCTCCTTCTGAAAGATACAACAATTATTTAATGATATTGATATTTACATTTAAATATTATTAGAAGCAAGTAGAGAAAAGATGCACTGCAACTATGATGCCACAATAGGCTGGGTGATATGGGGAAAAAAACAAATACAGCAATATTTTTGCACAAATCCTTCAATATTGACATTGTGATGATATTGTAGGATTGACTACTGGTGCTTTATAAAAAATATTTATTGATAAATAATCATCAGTAGTGTGTATATAATAACTAAGAGGGTAAAGGTCAATGATAGACCAGCTAGAACAGTCTGGTAAGTTTAGAAAATGACATAATGTTACTGTAATGCAGCCTTTAAATCCAGAAAAAAGAGACAACACTTATATTACAATAAACAAGATCTTGTCTCATATCACAACATCAATATGTTATGGATATATTGTCCAGCTCCATGTCACACACCACATAACAGCCTGATCTAACTCAGTACTGTGAAATCACAGAAAAGCACCACTGTGGTCTCACAACTGTGCATGAGCAGCATCATCATGATGTCACAGAGCAGCCACCATGGGTGCACAACCATTATGATGTCACAGAGGACCAATATGATCATGGTGTCACAGAGCAGAGAGTCTAAGGGCATTATGGTCTGCAGAGGAGTTGTATTGTCTCAAAGAGAAGTTAAACATCACACTAAAGAGCCCTCACACATACAGGGCAGTCCTGCTTACAGATGCATTCAGACACACACATGCACCAAAAATACTAAATACAACTGAATTCCCCATGCACTACTCAAATTCTCCAATATTAATAAAGTTTTTTGTGACCAAAATGCTGCTCTGTCTGTCTGTATTCTGTCCATCCCCTCGTGGCTCATTGAAAAGTCATTATCTTTTACTTGCAAGATATATTGTGACCTTTGTTATGGCCTTAAATAAAAAACATGTGGCTGCTTTGTAAATCAGCCAAATCTGTATGTGGATTAGCTACAGGCTGTATTTTATGAAAGAGAACATTGAGAGGAAGAATTTTTGGATGTAAAACTGGATAAGCATATATATATATATATATATATATATATATATATATATATATATATGTGTGTGTGTGTGTGTGTGTGTGTGTGTGTGTGTATGTGTGTGTGTGTGTGTGTGTGTGTGTGTGTGTGTGTGTGTGTGTATGTGTGAGTGTACGTATGTGTGTAGGGGAATACATGCAGCTGATTTATACACAAACATGTTTACCATACCTATTTAAATTATAGTCCAACAAAAAAAATACAACAATATTTCAGTCTTGTTGGCTCCAAATGCTCCATGCTATTCCTGGCTAAACAGTGACCACAAGCCACATTACTGGAGGTCTGCTGTTATATTGTAAACTGATCCTGTCTGGCTGTGTAAACTTGTCATGTGCTGTATGCCTCCCATTCTTATCTGAGAGTCAGCTGTGGTCAAAGAGAGAGAGGTTAACTCCCTAATAGCAACAGCCAGATTATATAGATATATTTCTTCTTCCTCTTGCTTTATTGTTTTCAGAGTTGAGGGGTCATCAGCTGCCAAAATTACAAGTAGGAGAAATACTATAATAATAATAACAATAATAATAAAAATACTAATAAAAGTCACAAGCTCCCACTTGAAGAAGCATTAAGCCTGAACAGAAGTCAATCTGTGGGTCAAAAGCAGCAAATTGCAAGTTAACGGATGTATCTATTTCCACAGCAATAATTACATAATATGGTTAAAAACGAGACGTGAAATGGCATTTCTGGCTGTCCTGTTTGTACAGAATGCGCACGACATTTCTATTACCACTAGCGAGGATGTTAGAGGCGTTTTATAGAGCAATAAAAGCCGTAAATCAGTCACTTTTAAACGACCCCTGGTTCCTAACGTGTTTTACAGGGTCTGACACAGTAGTAGCCGCACACTGCACACATGGGTCTGCTCTCTGTGGCCTACCTACACAATCTACGGCTGTCTGGACTATGAATACACTTTGTGACAATGTTATTGCATCGCCAGTGCCTGGATGTAGGCTTGTATATTCAATAGCAGGGGGGAAAAAAAGAAGCAGAGGAGGCGTGAAGAGGAGCAGGAGCAGAAGCAGAAGAAGAATCCATTGGCTGGCGTGGTATTTCAGTTGCCCATGTATTCCTGTAGAGACGTATTTGCGATTGTTTGTACTTCACACAAATTCGGTTCTACAGGGTACATATAGACAACTAATGTGTGTTAGGTTAGACACTGCAAAGGTGATCTCTCAGGCCAACCTCTATGCAGGCAGGTTATCGTGTCTCAGTAGTATTCAGCAATAGAGGAGAAATACTGCACAAAGTGAGATGCTGTTTATCACAAACACAAATCAATTCTGCGCTGCTCTTAAAGAAAATACGACCTCACCATCTTTTCTCCAAAAAAAAAATCTGCTTACACAAACATGCACACACACACACAAACGCGTCGTGTGCAAAGGACAAGAGGCTCTCTTTTCCTTTGAGGTAGCTGCTATATGAATATTCAGTCCCAAACACGGCGGATACAAAGGGACGGCGTGACAGCACTGATGAAAAATAAGTTTCTATTGTTCCCAAGCATTTCTTCTGCTCGCTATTACCATACTGACCGCTCGGTAACCTTTCTTCCTGCCATTCTGGAAGCTAATGAGAAAAGCCTCGGATGAAAAATGCAATATCAGACATGTGACCTGTTTCGGGGTTATTAAAAACAGCAAACATACTCAGATTGTGAATCAATGGAATTGATTACAGTTGAAATGCACAGGGGACTTCAAACACTGTCAAAAAACATCTCAATCTACATATCTCTCTCTCTCTGTATCAATTTCATAGATTTTTTTTACATGAAGGAACACAAGCATACTGAGCCAACAAACAGTGCACTAACGAGGAAGCTCATATTCATTTGGCTTTGTCCTGTGCTCATCTAAATACACGCTGTTTGTTGTGTGAAGAGCTGCACGCACACCATACTCCCTCTCGCCCCATGCGCTCTGGAGGACGCATTTTAATATTAGTTAGACAGCCTGACCCGCGTTTCACCCCTCGCGTTTGACTGGTTCCAATAGTTCACTGCCAAGGATTATTGATGGAGAGACAGCAATGAATTCTTTCTCCCCACAAATGGCTTTCAGATCGTGCACCTAGTTCAATAACTAGTTATAATGTAGAAGTACAAAAAATGAGGCCCTCGGGCGGACTAATTTGATGTTTCATTTGTTCATTTGAGA
The DNA here is from genome assembly GCF_030273125.1 of Centropristis striata. Classification (NCBI taxonomy): domain Eukaryota; kingdom Metazoa; phylum Chordata; class Actinopteri; order Perciformes; family Serranidae; genus Centropristis; species Centropristis striata. Next base: position 33,741,059 of record NC_081521.1, on the reverse strand, counting down.
AATTGTTAAGCTCTCCTTTCCCCCCCACTCTCTGCAAAATAACAGCAGTACAAGCGTGTTCACACATGTACATATGTAAACAAAATAAATCTGTGCGAAACTATGTGCACGTTGTCGTCGTGTTTTTAATTTGGTGGCCCAGCAGCACCTGACCTGGATGCAGACAGGGCAGCAATATCGCGCTCCCTGATGATGAGAACGGTTACGATGCGCTTTTAATCAAACCCTTAACCTAATAGGCTTTACACGTTTACTCCTCCCCAGGTGTAATAACGTTAAGCGGGATCGTCCAGTTAAAATAAAAAGTTTTAATGAAGTGCACACAGACTGGAGACTAGTTGGATATGAATACTCTTTAACAGCAGCAGCCAAGGGAGCAGAGGTGCTTTTGCCCCACAGAAACCATTGGTTGCGTTGCAGTTCATTATAGCAATGTTGTGCTTCATTAGACTCAAACTGCAGCGTTAAATCCAGTTCACCTGCGCGACTAGAGTGCAACTTTTGTGGCTATTAAGTGGACACAAGTAGTTTGCATGAGGACAGTAATTCGGGTCGTTTAAGTAGCTAATTGTTAAAATTGAAAAATAAAAATATTGCAATTATTAAGCAACAGTCTCTTCTATGGTTCCCTGAACAAGTTCGTTAAGAGTTCAGGCATCAGTAGCGCCAGCTGTTTGCCTACAGCTAAATAACAAGCTCCACCAAGTGTCACATCTCTGACTGAAACCAGGTGGATGGAGAACACTTACTGAGAAATCCGCGCTCCCACGCATTTTGACCCGATGAACTGTCTGCAGAAAAAAAAGAAAAAAGAAAACGAAAATTAGAGCAGGAATTCTTTTTTAAAAGCTAAGAAAATTAGTTTTTATATCCAAACCGATGAATTCAAATTCCTGACAAAAAAGGCCAAGATCCTACACATTGTAAAATGAATATTTAAAAACAGACATATAAGAACAATAAATTATCCACTGACCATTCCCGAAAGTAATTGAGCAAATATTTGTCACAGCAATCAGACAGATACAATGAATTGTAAGCACCATATTTCGTTTTTGCTCAATTTAAAATTGTCAAAATATCACACAAAAAGAGTAATTAATAAAAAGGAATGCAATTAAATTGTGAACAATAAATGATATAATATAATCTAAAAGCCATGTGTGTGTATTTTACCCAAAACATTTTCCTACAGTTAATCTCTGTGCGTTTTGAAATGTTGCGTTATTATTTCATCTTAATGATGTTTCACTTCATCCCTGTGCGTCTGATCTCTGTCATCGCACCTAATTGAAGGGAGACTGTCCTAGAAAAGCTCTGACATGTGTGGCCACCTGCAGAAGTGGGACCGAGGACAGAACAATTTAGGACGGGTCATTTTCAGACAGTAAAAGTAAATTTACAAGCATTCTGGTATTTCCTTGGGCAAATGTTCTATGAATAGAAATCCCTGGACTTCACCGCGGCTGAATTATGACGAACAGTCGATGAAAAAAATAAAAAAAATCACGACTTTGTCTTCACATTCTAAATAAATTCTGACCGTGCTGGAAAATGCAGCAATGGGACTTTATGGTTGGCATTTGGGCTCAGACAAAGGGAAGTCTGTGCTCACCCGGAAATGACCTCTGACGATTGAATAATGACAGTGTCAGCTCCACAGGTCAGAGAAAGGAATACAGCAGCACAAAACATGGCAGTGAAACGGATGTTTACACTGTTTCACTTTTACTGTAGAAATATCACATGGTTTTAGGACACAGGGTGTTTAATTTCAACTAAATACTTAATTCAAACTTCCTCAGTGGGTGAAAAGTCATGAGAATAAAATTATTTCGATTAGAATAAGGGTCTAGAAACCTCTGTGAAGATGTCACGTCACACATTAAATTTAAGTCTAATTTATTAGAGAAGAAAAAATATTTTATTTGTTGGGTTTTGAAGGAAAACAAGTATCCTTTTTTATTCTTTTGTATTTTAGTTTGGGAGTTTATGATGATAATTTTCTCCTTATGATAATAGTAAATATCATAATACAACTGCTAAAAAATAAGGCGAAATTAAAATAAAATCATGGGATGAAAAGAGGACTAATTCTTGCCCTTTACGTGGACACACTGCAGTGTATCACCCACACAGGAGCGTGTTACACAGTGCCCCCTATTGGAAGTGTATCATTGATCATACTGCACACCTGAAAACAAACACTGAAAAAGTGATCTAGATTGTTTTAACTTCAGAAGACTTAAGACTAAAAACAATAAATAAAATAGTTTGTCACCACAATAATTTTATAACACCTTAACCCGAACCTTCTAAATCTAAAGAGTGTTAAATCATCAATTTCTATCATATTTAATTCTTCATGAGCCTCTGATGCTGCATCATGTGCACCCCTGCTGCACTTTGCTCTGTCAGCCAAGTCACCCAAACAAGACTTAATATCAAAATGAGCCATTTGCAATTCCACACATTGATTAAGAAGAGAGCACTATTTCTAAGCTGAACTACTTTCTAAGACACATGGGCAATTAAATGATGTGCCCTATAGAGCAACAGAAAATTATCGAGCTTATAAGATCACATCGCCTCATCAGTCTCCAAACTGATCAATTCAGTAATATCTGCCCCTGCAGTGAGGACAGAAAGTCAGGTGAAAAACAAATATTCATGTTGTGCAAGAAAGGTGATTTTTTTTTGGTCAAACATGCAGCAGTCACACTCACATCCACACTGTGTTCTTCACAGACTTTAAGCCATAATTATACTGCAAAGTGCCTTTGAATCAAACGCGTCTCTTGGCCCAGACATGACCCTAAAACAACAGGAGCCCATGAGGACAAACAGCAACCTCGTGTCAAGGTGACACAGTGAGATGAAGCATTTTAATAAGGAGGTTTTGTATTTTATGGCTTTTATGAGGCTGTATTTCAAAATACAAGACAACATTTTAGCATCACACAGAACTAAAGTCACATTTTATTTTCAACACATTATTTTAGTTACACAAACTGCACCCTTAGAATAAACTATGATGCAAAGAATTTAACAAAAAGGACACAGGTAAGAGAGAGAGAAAGATGGTGAAAGATGGTGGGGAGGATGGTGATGATTTTTTTTCTCATTTTCCTCACAGTTAACTCTATTTCAGAGATGTGTTTTATTCTCTTACAGACTGGATTAACACGCAAAGCAAACTGTTGAATGAAACGGACTGCCACTATGCCTCTAATGGGTGAAGAGGCATTTTTTAATAATCTAATTTTGCTTTTAATTTCGTAAAATTTAAATATAGCACAAATATAAAGATTATGCTGCAAACAAATAATAATCCTCATGGCAACCAAATAATCATGACCGGCTCTCCCGTTTCTGTCGAACCATTTGCACAGCACAAAATGTCCTTTAAAATAACCCAAAAACAACATTGTTTTTTACCGACTATTTAAAAGCACTATTCTATACTCATAAAATGCATATTCATCATAAATAAATATTGCTGCTTTTTAGGTGATTCAATTCAGCATCCATGCATTCAAAGTCACGCTAATATAAAGCATAAACAGGGTATTTTCACGGTGAAATAGCGGCTCGGTTGCAGGCCTGTGAAGGCGAAGTTAAAAGCAACTTACTGCAGCAGCTCTGAGTCCTCCGCACCACCCGACTACACAGTCCGGAGAAAGGTACTGCATCCTCACTGCCACAAAGCCCTTTCTTCCTCAGATAAGGCGAAGCCAGCAGCTGCGATTCCGGACAGTTAAGATTATATATGATGTGTATATATCGAAGGTTTGTCAGCTCTTCCAGGCCATAAAACCCACTTAAATGACACCACGTGCTTCCTGCGCACCATTCACAGGCCCTGCTTGGGGCAATTGGCATATGTAACCTTGTAAACTTTAAAATACCCTAAAAGAAAGACATTCAAAAAGGGGTTCAATACATTGTCCACGTATAGGTTATAGGCCTAACAGAGCGCAGAGAAAGTGGACGCTGTGCTGACCGCTTCTCATAACCGTCAAGGAAGTTGAATAGGAAGCTATTAGTTTGAGAGGTGAGTTCATTTTTATTTTCTTTAAATAGAGAAATTAGCTCGTAACCTTGGGCTATGCTGCGTCATGCTACTTCTACAAAAGCTGCTGCTGCTGGATACAGACACTCAGCAAGTGGCACGGTTAGATGTCATCAGTGTTGTTTTAACTACTGTGTAATGATGCCAGGATTAAAGAGCAAACTTTGCCATATGGCCTCAGCAGTATAATGGCGCGTCAGTCTGCGGCCACAGGAAACCAAAGTTTTGCATCCAGTTGTGTTGTGGGCGAGTGTTATCACAGGCTAGTGTGTCCCTTCCTTCCCTGACAAAACAGGAAACGGGAGTCTGTCTGCGGTGGAGCGCTGGAGAAGGGGCAATAAAGTTTTATGAGGGGCCTTAAACTTCAGAGCGCGTTTGTCAGTCAATGAAATTCTGTAGATTCCTCGCCAGGCTAAAAATAATAATAATAATAATAATAATACGCGATCAGTAGGATAAAACAGATTAAATATAAAAAATATATTGTCTTTATTTTAAGTAAAAATTCTAAACCGGTGTATTTATACCACAACAAATATTCAGCTGTTAGTTTTCGCTTCCAAAAGGAAAATAATGACAGAAACGTCCATACTGACCAAAGGAAAATTCCTTACATTTAATGATGAGACTTTATTGGTTACAATCGACAATTAAGCCACCTATCAGTTATTGTAGGCCTAGTGTAAACCAGCAGCCTTACAGAGGAGAAATGGCTTCATTGCACATCACAATATCATCACATACAGTCGCTGAATTATACATCATGATTTAGATTCAGAGAAATGACAGACAACAGGAATGATGCCACTCACAGAGATATTAGCTCACTGAACACATCACACATTCAACCACTGCAATAGATCAGTTTAAAAGAAAAGGAAGGAGGTGGGGGTTAGTTTTCACTTCTGACTGTTGTTTACAGGAGGAGAAATATGTTTGGCTGCATTTTGCTTCGCTGACCTTAAAGTTTGGATGATGATATAGAGTTAGAAATGATGCAGACCAGCATCCACTCCACTCCTCTTATACTAATTAAAACATAGCTTATTAGTAGCATTGTGCAGCCTTTCAGTGCACTGCAGAGCAAAAAACCTTGCAGCGTGAAGGACCCGGCTCCCCTCAACCTCTTGTCCCCTTCGTGCAGCAAAGTGAGGTTATCATCGCATGGGCAGCAAATTAATTTAGAAATGTAAACCGATTGATCAAAGTGACTGATATTCAATACATTAGGTCCCAAACTGCAGCAAGTGACACATAATTGGTGATGAAGCACACAGAGCGGTGTCATGATGTCATTGCTCCTAGCAGTTCATCCGGAGGTCAGGCGGCACTCCAGCACTGTGCACTGAGGGGCTGAAAACGTGCTGCATGCACAGCCCGCTCTCTCTCTCTCTGCTGCATTCTTTTTTATTCCTTCACTTTGATCTTTGAGTCCTTCTTCCACTTCATTCTTCTGTTCTGGAACCAGATTTTGATCTGCCTCTCGTTTAGACACAGGGTGTGGGCGATCTCTACGCGCCTGCGGCGGCTCAGGTAGCGGTTGAAGTGAAACTCTTTCTCCAGCTCCAGAGTCTGGTAGCGGGTGTAACTGGTCCTGGACCGCTTACCCTCCGATTCTGAAGTGGTATTAAAATCAGTTAGCTTTCAGCAGCATAATAGTGGTAAATAAATATATTACTAGGGTAATGGTATTATTAAACAAGGATTAGAAATAAGCATTGCAAGCACAAATCTATTAATTTACGTCCCCCTCCATCCCCATTTAAAAGATTAAATATCTTTGTATAACCTAATTTAACCCGATATTACTTACTGTGGATTTGTGTAATAAAAATTTATGTCAGGATGATAAGGATGGCTAACTAGATCCAATAAATACACTCTGTTTAAAGGAAGGAGGACCCTCTTCATTCTTCCGCATTAAAACATAAAATACACAAGACTATTAGACTTAGAAATCTGATCTTAATGCCATATGTAAAATCACTAATAATGTGTTGGCCTGCTTGTAAACACTGGCCTCGCCCTTGTACCGCTGCACAGGAGTAGGAGACCGTGGGAGGAAACACAGATGTGTAAAATCTAAAGAAGTGGGATTAGAAAATGGAATCTGATGTTTTCCAGATACCATTCCCTATTTATAGATTAGCTCATGCACAGGCGTGCTAAGTAAAGCAACAGGCCTGTGCTGCTGCTGGACTTGAATATTTTTAACGTCCCTGCTGTGTGCTCCTGCATGTCTGCATATGGAGGAAGACAAAAACTGGAGTGTTTTTGCAGCAAAATGTGCCCAGTGTCCATTTGCAGCCTAAACAGTCCAGCAGTGGTTTGCAGGCATAGAGAAAGAGCACGCCTATTCAAATGTTTTAGAGGTGAAAAGTTCATGATTGGGTCAGGGCATTGGTGTTTCCCAGAGTTCAATTTAAGGCTAAAGCTTCTCCCACACACACACTGACTTGATAATGTAAAACATTAACAAAGACTATAAAGGAAGCAATGCAAAAACTAATACTTAAAGCTGAATTTGTGAATATTATTTCATAGTTTTATATCAGTTTTGTTCTCTTATCCAATTATACGACCATAAATCACCCAACAGATCACCTCTTCACCGTAACAGAGCAGGTTTACGAGCAATGGATGCCTTTGTCATAAAATTTATGACCGCGAGTTTTTATTATTTCCTGCGTTTGGACTATAAAACTCAAGAGGGAAACTGGAACGGGCGAAAAGAAGTGTTGCAGCGTAAAGAGTGAATAAGGGCAAGCATCTTTAGCGCACTTTAGAAAATAGGCAAACTTTACCGTGGCTCATGTGCAGTTTTGTCATCCATGGATAAATCTGTGGCCGCTGCTCACTGTCCTGACGCTGGCTCACATTTGTGTGTCGTTTCACCGTTTGCGTGTTCTCCGCGTTTCTCTCGCTCTCTTGGCTCATGTTGCCGCCGGATTTTGCGCTCCTCTCCGGGTCTCTGTCTGCGCCTCGTCCCAGCAACGTGCTGCTGCCGTAGCTGAGCCCACTGCCGTCCACGGACGAGCTACTGGAGACCATGGTTATCTGTGGTCCTGACAGGAGAGGAGTATCCGTGTTGCCACGCAGGCTAGTTTTCATCTCCTCCCGTTCAACAGAGGTCGTGGGGACGGGACAAGTGAATATCCCGTTCACATTAACACCCTCATAGCGGTTGGACGTGCGCCCAGAAAGATCGAAACTAAACATAGTGTTAGGAGAAGTTGTCTCGCTTGTTTTCCTGAGATTGCAACTGTCAACATAAGAGCTCATTTTTTAACTAGCACCGATAGTTTCTTTTCAAACTACAGAGGGATGTATGTTTGCGGTTATTTCCTTGTTTTTGTTGATCATTGCTTTTCTTTGTAGCCGCTTTTGGAAAATTCAGAGCTGTCTGCCCTAAAAAAATAATCCACGATTTATAGGTGGAGTAGGCTTTGGTATCTTTTTTTTAATTCTTGATCCGACGTGCGCTGCCCAAATATGGGGTATTTGTATGGGATCACGTGCACATGTTGGCCAGTCATAAATTGGCTTTGATACTCAATGGGGATATTGATGAATAGGAGAAACGTGTCCGGTAAACTTTGAGCTGTTGGTTGTTGAGGACCAGGCAGGGATCTTTAGCGCAAAAAGGGCAGGACAGTAAGACAAGAGCGTCATCTGGTGTCTGGTATGGGGCAGGACGGTCAGGACCGGCCAGAGCTCCCTGCCCCAGACACACTGCGAGTCCACCAACACACCCATAGAATAATAAATATTGGTATTATTATTATTGTCACTACAACAATAAAAACAATAACACCAGTAATAATAATAATGATTTAAAGTGCTCATTTTGTAAAAATATATTCACGCACATGTAGTTGAAAATAGCGTAAAGTTGTGTTATAGCAGAGCTCCGGGAATGTTATAGAGTTTAACTGCACATTTTTTACAATGGCTCATTCCCATGCCCTTATGATGCAAACCAGAAAGTTGAATATTTCATATTTAAGAGGCCAACATTGGCTTAAAACCCACTTCATTAGCTTATTTGTTGCCCACTTTCCTTTATAAGTGCCTCCTCCAGACCATAAAGGTCAAGATGAGATTATAATTTAATAACATGCCTCCACGATAGCACTGGTGCGGATTTTAGGAATTCTTTCTTTATGCGGCCATCTGACTCAGAGAGTTCAAATGCTCCTCAAAAAACACAAGACGAGGGTGAAATTTTTACAAATATTTTATTCCATGATACACAATTATGACAAATCATGATTTTGTAACTCCCAAACAAAAGTGAAGAATTACTAGTGTACAAATCGATCTCACAAGGAAAGCCTATTGTGTCAAATGATGAAAAAAGAAGAAGGGGGCTAAGCGCAATTTTTATGTTATGCAGCGTCTATTAAAGCGGCTAAATGCACATAAGTCCTTACAGGATTTACATAGTATACTTTACTTTGATTATATACAGGCATTTCAGTTGTGTGTGTGGACTGGAGTCTATATCCGTGCAACTTTTCATGGTTATGCAGGACACATTTTTTCAGCGGATGATTCATCAAGTATTAGATTATACTGTGATCAAATAAAGTGACCGCCGGATCCTTTGCTTCCTTCCGTGGAATGTGCATGTACAACACTGAGTTAAGTCTGATCAACAACTGTATTTGTGAGGTGATCAAAGAGTTCACAGTGATGGATGGGGTGTAGGGGGATAAATACACACATTTTACTGGCATGAGAAATAACGTAGAAATGAATACTTCTTTTTATTTTTCACAATACAAGTGACATTGCAATATATAAAAAAAAACAAGCGCTCCAAAATGTCAAAGGGGGCCATAATGTGGCTGAAATAATGTGGATTTGTCAGGCTCAACACTCCTGTGGTCAACATGGGATATAAGTGGGAGAGCAGCGGGGTAGCCATCATGCAGTGAAGTCGCTCTCAAGTCCATATAGATTTTTTTAGGTAGTTATGTTGGGTCTTAATGGTCATCAGGTGCTTTTTATTCACCTATTCTTTTTTTTATTCTTTCTTCTTGTCCTCATCCTTCTCTCCTTCAATTGCGCCACTGCGTTCCTCCTCTGGAGAGGCTCCAGTCTGTTCACTTCCAGTCACCGTGGAGGTCAGGTTGCTCTCTTTCTTCCATTTCATGCGTCGGTTCTGAAACCAGATTTTGATCTGCCGCTCAGTTAAACAAAGCGCGTTTGCGATTTCGATGCGTCTGCGCCTGGTCAGGTAGCGGTTGAAATGAAACTCCTTCTCCAGCTCAAGTGTTTGGTAACGAGAGTATATTTGACGTCCTCTGCGTCTGTCTGTCCCGTAGCCCACTCCTGCTGAAATACAAAATAAAGTCACTAATTTAATCGGCTAGAAGTCACAATTCACATTAAGAAAAAAATCATGCTTCTGTCAGTGCTCTAATAATACTTTGAAGCAGTTGAGCATAAGTTTAATCTGATTGTCTGAATCATAATTGTAATCCAAATCCACGAAGAAAAATAAACTCATTTTAACTGAGAGACAAATCCTGTCTCAAAGGACATATTTGTTTATTATGTAAAATAATGAAAGCATCATAATGTATTCTCTCTGTCTCACGCTACTGATTATTGCTACTATATCTTTCTTAATATGAAAGCTGTTTGTTTGCACATGTAAAGGCCCATCTACAAGTCGAGGGGATACAGTAATGTTTTATGGGGCCATAAAAAGTAACTTACTCTCTTGGTAAGACATATCGTAAAACTGGCCCATTTCCTTAATTTATTTGTCGTAGTAAAACTCACCGCTGTGTGAGTTCATTCGCTGCATCCACGGGTAGATCGGGATGTTGCTTTTCTGATCCTGCGCTCCTGCTCTTCCTTGATCCAAACTGTACTCTTGAGCAATGTGGCTTTGTGTATTGAGTCCCATATTTGTTTGTCTGCAGCTGGGGAGCACGTCCTTGTCTTGAAGAAACACGTTTGATCCATATTCATACTGTGCCCTGCCAGAGCCAAAGACGACATTATCTTGAGGAGAGTAGAAAGGTGCATATATCCGATTCTGGGTCACAGCGGCACCGTACGACGAAAAATGTCTGACTGTGTCATAGGTGGTGGAGTTTAGGGGTACGTTAGGCAAAACATCTTGACCACCGGATAAATGGCAGGAGAGCGACGGGTTTGCGAAATAAGAATTCATACCTTGCCTGTAACCCTCTCTCCAACTCTCCCCACTTCTTTATCGGTCTCTTTTCAATCTCCTTCTCAGTAAATCTCCTTCCCGTCTGTGTCAACCAACCACACCTTTCTCCAAGGTCTTCTTTTTTTCCTCTCGACTTTCTGCTTCTCTAACTGGACGTGGGCTACTTTGAGGATTCAATATTATTAATTTCCAATCTCCGGTTAAGACGCACAAACCCGAGTGTTATAGCCGAGGCTTGGCTCGGTGAGAGACAATATGACAACGTCAGCTGACCATTCTCAACCAATTGAGAGGCAGGAGTTGAGGAGAAACTGTAGCTTTTAGCTCAGAGCTTGAACATTAGTGCTAAATGCCGATAAACACAACGTAGAGTTGGAGTGGCACACTGTGAGCTTGGCTGGATGAGACATTTTTTACTTCAACTTTAAGAATATGTGATGTTTAGGGCGGAAGTATGGAGAGAAACGTGGGCAATGTCATTCAGTACAGTGATCACAGTCAAAGCAAGGCAGGCAATTTGCATAAAAACACACATGAACACAACTTCAAAGGTGTGTTTAAGAGTGCAAGACAGGAAAGCAGCTATTTAATCAAATGACTGAAATATATATATGCAAAAGCCTTCCCTGTGATTATGGCTGCTTGTGGTATGTGTGTGTGAGTGTGTGTGTCTGTGTGTGTGTGTGTGTGTGTCTCTGTGTGTAAGTGTTAGTGTCTGTGCGTATATGTATTTGTGTGTATGTATGTGTAAGTGTATGTGTATGCTTCCAAAACTCAGTTTTAATTTCACAACACCACTGCATCGATGGGCTACAATATCTACATGCTCTCATCCCGCAGGACGCGCCGCCTTTGTGTGCAGACCAAAATGAATATTGGCATTTATTGTTTATCTCAGCCATATCGACGCGTTTCCAACATACCGTTAATGTTTCCATTGTGTATGAATTATCTGGCATGTGAGCAATTTTAATGCTTTTGCAGTGAACTGGGGGAGGGTGTAGGTGGTAAGAATGCGTTTATGGTCTCTCTTCTGTGAGGGCAATAAAACAAGTGACGTTCCCCAGCACACCAACAACTATCTCTGCAGCAAAGCCCTGCAACACGAGCAGCAATCTCCCAGGCTCACAAATGAAAGCTCTGCACAGCACGTGGAGGCACAAAGTGGAGGGGAAAAGCTTTGAATAGGTCCGGCCGACCAGTAAAGAAATGCGTGCAAGAAGATCATTTCTGCCACTCTCTTTGAAAATCTAATCAGTTATGCGGCTGTCCAGCACACACACAGGCCAGCAGTGGCCGGTGTTCACCCTGAGCCCATCAGGTACAGTCTCTTTAACTCATGACAATAAACAGCACGCTTTACATTTTACGCACAGAAGTTAGAGTTGAATTGCAGTGAAATGCAACGTGTTAAAATGCTTGTGCAGATGTTCCAGTGTTTTTTACCCTGTTCTGATCATACCTCGACATTCCTCTGACACACACAGGGGAGAAAGAGGAACCGATAATTATCTGAGCAGCAAATTATGGGTTTGGAAATTACTTTAGAGGTGTTTCTGCGAAAATTTAGCAAGAGCTGAGCGCCTGTCAGGGCAAATGTGCCGCCTCTAAATGCGTAAAATTCCACATTCATGATATAAAAGAGATCAGCTTCACTCACTCTCACTCTCTTTATAATTAAATTAATTTTTGCACAGCTGATTAAAGCGTTGTTTTTACTCTACCAGAATAATATTTATAACCACAAAAAAAAAACGCGTTTAGACAGGATATAAAATAAAACTCCACAAATTAATTTGAAACAATATAATTCACATTATCCTGGCTTTTCGCAACAGGCCATAATAGATACCTATAAAATAATCAATGGAGTTATTGAATATGTCTGATGAAACGCAGCAGCCTATTGGTCCACCTCATTGATTTCTTCAGTAGGGTGAATACTTGCAGCTTAAACGTGCAACACTGTTTGGTCTGTTGTTTGGGATCCTGAATGGACCATAAAAGAGACAAGAACAAAGAGGAGGAAGTAGCTGGTGCAATAAAAGTTTCCCTTCACCTTATTCGTGGCCATATGTGACATCCGCATCGCACAAATTTGAGGCAAATAAAGCGCAAAAGTTGGAGGCTGTAATATCCCACTACTGCTGCCCTGGGATTATTTTCCCCTTTCACTTTGATATTAAGCAACGAATCATTTGATAATGGGACAGTACAAACAACCACTGGGAGTTCAAATTAATACAAAAGCATTTTTAACACACAATTGAACTAAACATTACCAAACTTTAAAAAATAGAGAAAACATTAAAAGTATATTCCAGTGCATTTAGATACAAATAATAAAAATGAAGTTGAAAATGTGATGAATTTGGTGTTTGGCAGTCAGTGTTAGTTTCTTAATTTGTCATGCTCGCAGTGGCAGAAACAACATGTGTACAAGGTTTGTAAACGCCTTTGTTTCATTCTAACTATTTTTATTGTCGTCACCATTAATAGTTGTAATTTACGCATTATTTAAAAGCTTTTTACATTAATTGACCTTTTTAAAATATATTTTTTAACTAAATTGTATTGGAATTATTCGGGTTTAAAAAAAGAATCTTTAATTGTTATTCGCAGCTACCCCCCAAAAAACACGCAGCTCCATAAAGTTTGAGTTGTAAATAAAGGCTGAACACTAAAGCCAATGTGTGGACTGGAGAGGCAGGAATGCAGCAGAGGTTGTGCCACTGTGCAGAATTAGAAAGGTCATTCTTTCCTCGAGTTTTAGTGTTTTATTGCGGCCCGTGAGGCAAATCACATGCGCGGCTTTCGATGCAGGAAGGAAAGAAGCCGTTTGGTCCACGTTTCTACGAATTTAAAGGCATATTATGACCGGCACTGAACGAAACAACCAAAAAGGTCGAAGTGGAAAATGATAAATTATTAAGAATAGCCTGCTACTAACCATGGACATTAAAAATTAGCATTAATAATTCATTAATGAATAGTGTGTGCTCTTGATTTGTAGTTAGTTATCTACGGTGAATGCGCAATGAAGGAAAAGCGTGACGGAAACCATGCTTAACAGGACTATTATTATTATCATTTCTTTTAATATTATTTTATTTATCGGGGTTATATGGTAACGTATATGACGCTAGATCGGTTTTAAATGAACACTTTAATTGGCTCTTCAGCTGAAGGCCAAACTTTTAACAGCATGCAACACAACGGGGCCCATCCAAGTCCATGAAGCCCCAGCTTCTCCTCTGCATTCTTATACATCAATATCCAGCAACACAACATCAGTCAGAATTAGTTGTATGGGACCTGTAAAATTTCTACATTATCAGCCATGATTAAAAACACAGCGAGGGAGGCAAAGTCTGCTCTGCCCCTGATGCTTTTTCCTCTCCCCCGCTTCTAACCTTACTAATAAGGAGTAATTCACATACTAACAATGTAAAGCCCTCTATAAGCACTTTACCATCGCTGGCTAGCCCAATTAATGTCCGGAAGTGTTCAGCTTTATGCTCGTTAAGCACTCAGGAAGCTGTTGCCCAATGAGCGCATGTTGATCCACACATCATAAATTATGACCATTAGTAGGCAAAATTTTTGCCCTGTCGGGATTTGTAAGTGAGGTTCTAAATGTGGTGATGCGGACAGATTCATGACTTCATGGAGTTTTATGCGAACCTATCTCTGCTTTTAAAAACACTGCAGGGCAAAACAATAGACTGTGGTTTCCCCCTCTTATTTTAAACCAAGATTTACCTAACAACCCATGTCTCTTCCTCTCTCCCTTTCTGTCTCCCTCTCTTTCTCTGCAGGCATAGTATTGGGCAGCAGCGGACACGATCCATTGCAACAGCAATGTTTCATAAGGGAAAAGCAAACAACGTGTGTAACAGTAGGTTATACGACTTTAAAGGCTTCCACAACGAGGCTTTGCCAATAATTGTATTTTACAAGATTGAAACGCCGAGACTGTTGAGCTTCAGCAGGGGAGAGAAACACATGAAATCACTTCATCACGGCAGAAAAAATATTGTCTCTGCACAGACAATAATAAAACACAGAGGGAGCATTTCAGCAAGCTGAGCTGTGACAACACAAACGCTTTCAACTTCAAATGCACACAGAAAAAAAGTACTGCTGTCACACACACACACACACACACACACACACACACACACACACACACACGGTGGTATTTAAGATGCCATTGGATACCCCTGCAATGAGAAAACCACTTTGTTTTGGGGTACGAGGACAATTTAGTGTTTAGTGTTAAATTCTAGATTTTTTTTTTTAAAACACACATTTGTTTTTGATTTAAATGTTTTTAACAGGAGACACACACACACACACACACACACACACACACACACACACACACACACACACACACACACACACACACACACACACACACAGACAGACAAATATGTGTTTCAGTCTCATCTTTGTGCTGCTTCACATGTTGACAATATTTTAAATTTATCTAGCTTATTTCCTTCCATTTTTGGCAAATGTTGGACAGAACTGGAAGTGTAGAGTGTATTTGATTACAATTTGGCACCATTCATGTGTGATTTATGACACGCAGTTCGATCATAACGCCCTGTTCACTGATGTTAAAATAAGTGCTGTTTTTTTGCTGGTGGCTTTGATTATAACGAGGATAATATTTGTGATGCATATATCTGCAAATGGTGTAAATAAAATATCATGCTTTTCATCATACCGTCGTCAGTGATTATGTCACATCAGCAACTTATAACAAATCACTGCATCTCATTACATCAGAACCAAAAAATAAACAATAAAACAGAGCGATCTCTCATTCTCCGAGGTGACAACAACAAATCAGACACTCAGAAACACTCCTCGGTGTCAGCTCGTGCGGTTACTCGCTGGCAGCAGTGTATCAGCTGGGTCAGCTGACATCCGCAGTGAACCGCCGCCGAAAACCAGCAGCCATAAACAACAAGCCTCAACACCCGCCCACTTGCACATGTAACCCCTCTGATCGCTAGGGGGCACTGCCGGGATCTAGATTGTGTGTCATTGTGTACATATTGTAGTGTGTATGTGTCTGTGTGTGCATGCGCGTGGTTGCATGTGATATTCAGGCCCATGTCACAGGCTGAATACAACAAGTGACAACAAGCATCGAAACAATTAATAATTAGAGCACATCAAAACTATTTGTCAGTGCCTGGGCAGCAGGGCCTATGAGTGATGACAAAGTTTACTATCAGGGGCAATTTATCATAACACATTGGCACAGCATCTCCAAAATGCTCCGCTAATGTAGGCCAAAGCATCCAGGAAACACGCAGATGCTGATCCAACAGCCAGTAAGGTACAATGCCAGTCTCTGTGGGCATCAGCAGCCCCTAGGCTATAGGTCAGGTCACAACTACACATACTAGTCTTCTGCATCATTCATCATTCCATCCCAGCCAGCACCGGCTGATTGCCAAACACAACATGAAAACATTGAGAAAGACTGATATAGATATGTGTAATCTTACCCCAGCAGCAGGCTCTCCGGAGTTTGGAGCTTCACTGTGGTCCAACACAGCAGCTGAGGGGTCACGATGGCGAGTGGGAAATATCAACAGAGCGCAGATCTCCCGTTCACTGTCTTCACATCCCGGCGATAAGCAGCTAGTGGAGGAAGGCTGTCTGTTTGCCGAGGAAAGTCTTTTCTAGCAGGCTTGCTCCTTTTCCCTTCCCAGTCGCGGCTTTATTGCCTCCGGGGGGATAAACGCAGCGGCTGGTTAGAGGCGGCGACTGTCCCGAAGATCCCTCTGTCAGGAAGTCGGAGATCGCTTGATTATCACACGAAGCAGCGCCAAAATGTCTGTGCAGTGTTTTTATATTAGAGTAAAGAAAAAAAGAGATTTCTACGCCCCAGCTTAGTCTGCTGCTGATACAAGGGAAGGACCAGAGAATAGACAACAGCATAAAGTTCATGTTCATAGAGCGTGTGCCACGTGGCTCGCCGCAGCCAATAGCAGAAAGGATTCAGTCGTAAACTTTTATTACTCAGCTGTAAATTTCTCCCTTTAACAACCAGGAATGTTTGCACCCATCTTTTCCCCTTGCTTTTTTCGATTGCACAAAACTAAAAATGGCCACACGATATGGAGCGCGATGCTGAAATTTTCCCATATGTCACAGATTAGACGTGCGTCAAAAAAAAATATGACAGTTCCCCTGGTGGACAAGGTGTGTGCCATGATGTACCCAAGCCAACGGGAAATGGGAAATAAAAGTGTGAGAGTGAGAAAGAGAGGGAGGGGAGAAAGAAAAGGAGACAGAGAGAGACATGGAGGGAGAGAGAGAGAGAGGGAAAGAGAGAGGGAGACGTCTAATTAAACTTCAATTAGCTCAACTATACTTCCATATTAGGGTTTCTTTCTGTCTGACTGATCCTCAGGATGAATTACATGGCAGTAAGCAGATATCACTGATCACATGAAACATCAACGAGGTGCTCTAGGCACATTCGTAATATGAAGATTATGTCCAATCTAACCAAATGGCTGCAGGGTATGGCCATCCTAATTTTTTAAACTTGAAAAGCAGGAAAGGTGGAGTTTGGGTCTGCAGAGAAAACACACACCACAGCAGCTATCCAAGCTTCTGACAAGCACACAACAAACACTGTAAATCTGCTTCAAACTTTCAACAGGGTTCATGAGTAACGCACACAGAGAAGGGAAAATTACGCATTTGAAAATACGCACTAAATTGTTGCATCTTGGAAATGAGGAGAACATAAGCGGCAACTGAAACAAGAAAATGTCTTTACTTTTAACAGATATATTGCATTGAAATATATCTTTAAAAGAAATAAATAAATAAGAGTAAAAGGATTCAAGATGAAGAGGAGCAATCATTTAATTTGAGCCCAACACGCACATTTTATCTCAAATCCCACCACAACAAGGCCTCTCTCTCTTTCTCGCTTTTTTAAAAGGAAAATTATGGCATGCAGTCTCACTAACGAATAAATAAATTTCATACTCCCAAAATAATCAAAGAAATGTGAGTTACATACTTGGATGAGCGGTGCATCTTGTCCTTGCAGGCCGTGATCTCCACACTGAGCCTCGGCACACAGACAAAAGATGCAGACCCATCCGAGCCGTGGCTTTACACCACCAATAAACTTTACAGCAGGTACACTAAACTTTATTGGCAATGTCAAGCCTGTGGTAAAAGTACACACACACAATGGGCCATCCGTGGTGCAAAATAGCTGTGACTTGGGAACACATCCGGAATGTTCTAAAGAGTACACGCACGTAAATAGAGAATAAACACCCTGCATTAAAAGGCTGCGCTTTGACGCAACATTGTTTCTTTCAGGAAAATAGAAGAGACAATAAGGTGAAGGATCAGCAGGAGCCTTTATGCTTTTATAGCATCTGCTTGGATTTACATTGAGAAAAAAATTGTGAAATTAAAAAAGCAGTTTGCAAGCAATTCACATTTTAACACAGAAAATCGAAAAGCCTGTAAGACTGCTTTCGATTCGATTTAATTCGCCACTAACTTTACAAATTACAAAAAACACGTGTTGCTTTGGTATTTTTATCTGCAAGTTCGTTTTACTAAAATATATAAAAAATAAATTAAACTATTAAAAGAGAACTTTTAATTAAAGAAAATTCTACAGCTCTTATCTGCGTCTAAAAAAATATTCCGCCCAGGCCGTATTTTTTCCAAATCTCATAATATACCTTCAAGATTAAAAAATAATTAAATGTTTTTGAATTAAAGTTAAAGAACTAATAAGCAAATAAAATTCCTTCAAGGAATAACACTCACACCTTACAGTAGTCTCCACGGTAAAGTATTTGCATCTGCAGTGTCTCATATACACATCGAATGGATCATTTCAGCTTGTTCAAATAGTCTGTGAATGTGCGGATGGAAAGCAGACTGGCTATAGACGCACCAGGAGTTTTGAATAATTTAGCTGCATGACACTGAAACTGCACGGTGAGACGGAAGTGTTAATTAGTCAAGATATAATAATACATTCAAGTTTTTAAAATGAAAAAAAAAAATGTTATTGGCCTTCCAATTAAAAATACAGCTCGCATTTCAGTGTAATGCGGATGATATTATGTTGCAGGTCATATGACATGATTTAAAAACAAAACAAAAAGTAGGCTCGGATTACTATAAATATAAACGCGCGAGTATTTTATTTATAACACTTCAAGTGAGCCACATTGTTGCACGTTTCAGACACATTAAAAGGGCTTGTGTTGCTTCAATACTCTGCTTTCATGTTCACTGCTCATTTCCGTTTATTTCAACTCGTCATCATAAAAGCAGCAGCAGCTGGACAGCAGAGGAGCAGACAAGGTGCTACCTGCACTTGGCCTCTTTGATTTCATCGCTCTGATGCTTTACGGAGTTTTTCCGTCTGGACACCAAGTTTCACACAACACCTTGCATGGTATAGACCTAAAGCCTCCCTCATGCTTTGCCGTTATTTAGTCTGATTATTAACATCACGCCAGATGTTTGTTCATCTCATCTCAAACAGCCATTATTCATCCCAAGATTCATTAAGAAAAGCTTCGTGTCTTCCCTGAAGAGAGGAAGTTTCTTATTAAGAGGATGAATCAAACACGACTCAGGCTTTGGAGAGTACGCATGCTGTGAATGGGATTCGCAATCCTTCCTTAAAAGGTAAAGGGATACGTCTGCAAACGCACGTCTGGCGTTTTTTTTAATCGAATAAGTTGGAAAGTTTAAATTAGGCAAACTTTAAGTCAAGAGACTTTTCCATATACTTGCGCCTCCTCTTCCCTCCAGCCTGACGCACACAGTAAATGTGTGGAGCGCATTTGGGCTAAAACCAAAGCATCATCAAAACATTGTTGCACGTTAAGGCATTCTCTCATTAAAGTGGTTTGATTATATCAAACTACTACTGCATATGAAAACTGGGGCTCAAATTTGGCTCTACAGCTTCCCAGAGTTTAGAGCCATAGCTAGAAAGTAAAGCAGAAAAGTGGCCAAAAAGAGGTAATATAATGTGCTATATAGACTGCATATCAGATTAAAGTGACTTTTCACTTGCGCAACATTTTTATGTGTGTGTGGGGGGAGAGGGGGTGAGGGCTGTAATATCAATAAAAAACAGAAATGATTGTGAGCCATCTTGTTTATTTGTGATTTTACATCAACAATGGCGGGGACACACAATTCCGTCTTTCACAGGAGAAACACCAGGAAACGAGCATATTGTTAACATCAATATATAACAAGACGTACATAAAGATTATATTCAGTGCAAAACAACTACGCTATGTCACCAGCACATTAAAATAAAAATTCCCTTACTTTAAAATCATTGTAATTGTAGCAGGTATTATCATACACAGTAAATGTGCGTTATAGGCAGTTTTAGTTGTTGGGGAAATAGCTTGCAATTGAATCAGAGCGATGCCACAAGTGAGGAATAGAAATTCAGCAAAGGCAAGGCTCTGAGTTTAGGTAGTGCCGTGGTACAATCTCAAAATTGTTTGCTTGGCTTTGAGCTAATCGTCTTCCCAAGACTTACAAATTGTCTTCAACAAGTGTATATTGTATATCGGGTAAATGCTACATACATAACTTAATAATATAAGGTTGATATAGAACACTTTTAAAATTAAAACCATATGAAATCTCTATATTCAGAAATCTCTATTGCAATTCCCCCAGGTTTAGGTAGCATCAAAGGATTTCAAACGATTGCATTTCCCTGGTAATCCTAGAAAAAGATGTCTGAGGAGCTAATGGCTATCTTTGTCTAGGCCATTCACATGAAAACGAGTAAAACAGTAACAGTAACAATTAGAATAATAAAACTTGTGGTTTTCTACACAGGCCGTTAGCCAATGTAACTGCTGCGATGATGTTTGAACACTTACTACTAAGTTATAGGCCTACATGTCGCTTACAATTCCGGAAAGGTTATTCAGAAATGACGTCCATGTTCTTTTAAATGTAGGCTATAATCTATTTACAACACAGGTCGGCGTTGGTCATGTTTTGATCTTATCTGGCTATGCTTTTGATACAGCTATTATTAAAAGCAAATTTGTAAAAAATAGCTAAGCCATTTTCCATCTAACATGCGTTTTAATTGACCCCGTTTTTTGCAAGGGCGACTGTTCTATCAAAGAAAAAGTGCTACAAGCTTGTGTAGCTTCTACAGAAAAAATCCAAATGCATGTTAGGATAATCGTGAGAGGGGAGAATTTTTGTCTATTTATGACAGCAATATTAAGAGGGATTCCTGTTCCCTCTTGACAAAATGAAAGGGTGGTCATAAAGTTGACGCTCTCTGCCTCCTTGTGACTCTTCGTCTGTTTATGGGACCTCTCTTTTTTTCTCTTTTTCAGCCATATAACCATAAAAAGGACCATAAAATCATTCCTTGGTCTCTTCTTTCTCTTCCGCTTCTTTCTCTTCTGCCTCTTCCCCTTCACCGTCCTCGTTGCCCTCTTCCTCGGCCTCGGCTTCAGCCTCTCCTCTCTGACCCGGAAACTTGTCTTTGTTGTTCTCTTTTTTCCACTTCATCCTTCTGTTCTGAAACCAAATCTTCACCTGTCGCTCGGTGAGGCTCAGGGCGTGGGACACCTCGATCCTTCTCTTGCGGGTCAGGTAAGGGTTGAAGAGAAACTCCTTCTCCAGTTCAAGAGTTTGGTAACGACTGTAGGTTTGCCTCCCATTCCGTCTTCCTGGGGCTTGAATGAAATAAAGCCAGAGGTTAGCAGGACTGACCACGGTCCCACAGAAAAAAAAAATCATTCAGATGACTTTAATTAATTCTGCATTTGCTTCTTTCTCCTCAGCATGAATACTAATCGTTCATTTAGCTTTCACTCACAGTGAGCGGGGAAGCTCTAATATAAATTGTAAATATAGAAATATAAGCAATAGAGTTGATATCACATGTCTGAAAGTTATTCGTCATATTTTCACTTTACAGATCTGTCAGCAGGAGCTGCGACTTTCACACACTTCACTAAAGAGTTACTAGGTGAGTGTGAGAACATACTGTTTTTATATACAAAATTGCTATTAATTACAAATTTTTATATGTGAAAAAATTAAGATAAAAATGTGTTTAATTCCCATCAGTTCATTGATGGTAAATTCCTATTACACAAATCAATATATTGTATTTTATATTCGTATTTAAACTACACAGGAATTAGTGGTTTTCCTCACTAGCAACAGGGCCTATACAAGCCTGGCTGAGATTTTCAGTTACACACAGACACACACACACACACACACAGTGACACGCACACATGAGTAAAATAAGAAGAGGGGGAAAGTATGAGAAAAGAGAGATGTGAGTTTAAGCTGCAGTGTAACAACAGATGGGGACAGGCTAATGATAAATCTCTCTCGAAGCAGATAAAAATGAAGCTTACACCTGTGTTGAGCTAATGTAGCCTGATAGCCTGAACAGAATGATCCATGAATGGGGGTAGGTAATATCTACAAAGCCCTTATGATTATGGCTGTATGGAGTCTGAGCCACATTGGGCCTGTGGGTCAAATTACCCCCAAACTCCTTAAAACCCGGATTGTGGATAATCGGGACATGTTGTGTTACAGCTAACCCCCTGTCACTCTGCATGCTATGGTGTGTGTGGCACCATCATATTTTAAACTATGACTTATTCATCCTTCCCCCCAGTGCGTTTAGAGTTTGTGAAATATCTTATGATACCGATAATTGACTCCGAAGAGCTGGTGTCATGAGCTGTGATTAGCAATTCGGTGTTTAAAGGCACTTTTGAAAGCAAAAATTCAGCCCTGTATAGACATGTGCTGCAGAGTAACAGCAGCCTGCAGTACAGGTTCTATCTGCCCCATCATGTTCCCTCACTTATTTCGTTTTATAGTTAAGAGACACACTTGTGTATACTCAGGCACATTTAGCACACATGCACACAAACAGACACACACACACGCTGACACACGCTGACACTCACATACACACACACACGCTCGCGCACAGAGCAACATAGAAAGAATAGGAAATAATTGTATGATTCTGACCGTGGGGTCTCATCCAAGGAAACATAAGACTGGGAGAGGAGTTTTGATTTAAGTGGCCTTGTCCTTCTCCGGGGTTAGAGCTGCTCGACGATTTACAGTCTGGGTATTGCGCTAGGCTTGCGTCTTGCTGGGTACCATAAAGCGTTTGCCTCGGAAGGGCTTCATATCCATAAAATTTCGTTGCGTCTCCGTGGCAAGCCAAAGCGCAGGGGTTTTGCTGGTATCCGGCGTTGGAGATCCCCGTGGTCCCGTGGTGGAAAAAGTCCTGCACATGATGGGACGGGTGCTGAAAGCCCGGTGCAGCTGCTCCGGGTCCGTAAACCAGCGTGTGGCTGCGGGCAACGCTTTGTGGAAACCTGCAGTCGTAGTAAGTTGGCTCCAGTGACTCGCCGCCTTTGTACTTAGAAAAAAGAGGATTAACAAAATAGGAGCTCATGTTTAGTTAGCATCAAGCAGACGGACTCTCTCCAGTAGAATATCTCCTTTAGGATGATGGCAGCCTTTTGTTTAGGGTCCCAACTCGCACAGCGCGCACAGGCAGACAAACCGGAACTAGGAGAAACGCTGCCCCTTTGGACAATCTACGGCAGCTCACTCTCTCTGAGCCGTTCCTCTCATCGGATTTCTCTCGCAGTCGTGAGTGTGTTTTTTTTAAGGCTTCGCAGGCTCAAACCCGGCTCATGGCATGTGCTTTGGATGTGCCTTAGCTAAGGTTAAAGCTGGCTTGCTCCACCGGCACAGTCAGAGACGCTGCTCTTTTCTTTCTTTTTCCTTTTTTTTAGCTTCCCACCGAGCCACCCCCACCACAAGCGCCCCCACCCCTCTCCCCCACCCCCCCACCCCTTCATCTTCCTACGACCGGTCAGACGTGGGCCCTACGTATATATCCACCTTAAGAGGAGCTGCACTAATCATAACCAACAACACAAGAGGCTTTAAATATGATCAATGTTTTGTTTATCACAAAAAGCTTTGTTAGAAGCTGATCAATGGAGACGTGCAGTGGTTAAAATACAAAGACGATGACACATATACTGTGACTTTATAGTTCTTTGCAGGTTATGAGGTGTTCAAAGCAGGGCAGGTTCCCTCTTTAAAAACGGATAAATCTGTTATTTGTTGCTGTCTGCCCTGTCAGGCCCTGCTGACGCTCATTTCTAGAAAATAGTTGAGTTTATGAGTTCCAGGAGGTCAACATATAGCATTTAGGAAGTTCATGAAAACAAATACGTTTCATAAAAACAGTAAAAATACAAAAGCAAGACAGCATTGAAGCTATGACGTAGAAGTAAACAATGTATTTAAAAGAATTGGACAAAAACATCCTCCTCGTGTAATCGAGTAAAGGCCAGAGCGACACCATGCACCAGGCGCTGTAAAACACCGACACACGCAAATATAAACACGACCTGTGAATACTAGGTGCCACTTACTGACCCCGTAAAACCGACGAGGATAAGCAGTAAATCTCCCCACGTGGAGGAGTTCATAAAATTTTACATCGGATGTTTAGCTACAATGAGCGCGCGCACAATTCCCAGCTCAATAGTTGTATGGGCTCTCTCTCCAAATATGCCAGTGTGGTTTTTGTGGGGTTACTGACGTTTTATACACATCATCGTAAAATATGAAAGGCGCACTGGGCGAATTTATAGACCTTTCACACTCTATAAATATGCAGATTGCCAATCATTGTTGCACACTTCTAGAGGACTTAAAGCTGCTGTTACAGACGTCACAACCAGCACATTATGGATATTAATGAGCAGGTGGACGTTTTTTAATAAACTGTACAGTGGCAATGGAATTATTATTATTATTATCATTTCAACTAGTCATATTATTATCATTTTTATTATTATTATTACAATGTTGCTGGATGATGTGAGTATCATATATAATGTGTTTGTGCTGTCAGTGTTGCAATTTCTGATATCGATGTTACTGATGCATATTGTTATTAAAGTATTTTTATATTTAAATATTGTTTCTGACTTTTCATTTATTTTAATGTAGCTATGTTATTTTGTATTTCTTTCCCTGAAGTATTTTAAGAGATATTCTATTTAATATTGATTATACAAAAATAGCCATACCAACAAATAACTAACAAATACTAAAATATAAAAATAAAAATAAATCCAAACACATAATGCCATATTATGAAATGAAATGCAGATATTATTGGCCTTTGGTCCTGTCTGAGCAATATGATGCTATTTTTAATAGGCACACCAGAATGGATAGCAAAATAATAATTATAATAATTATATATATATATTTATATATTATATTTTAATAGGCTACCACAACATCCAAATTAACCCAAAATTATGGGAGATTTGAATAGTTTGTTTTTTAAACCGAAAAAATGACAATAAAAATAAAAATGTAACTCACAGGACAGAAAAAATATATACAAAATCAAAATTCAATAAAACAATACAAAAATCATGTTTATGCACACACACGGTGGCCAACACAATAACCAAATCGCTGCATTCCGGAGCGCTGCTCTGTGGCCTATTACACTCAATGCGGTGGGTGACCATATCTGTCATTTTGTCATCGATAGGTTACTCTTCATTTTTCAGCCAAGCCACAGAGCTGTAAAGAAGCCCTTCAACACACAGACCCTGCTCAAAACATGGACCAACAGCGTCATCTAGTGTTCACATGTGCCCCTAAACCTGAAGGAATCCACCAATCAGAAACAACTGTGATGTGAACAGAAATGGGTCTCCCCATTTGTCTAAACCTTGTGTATTTAACTTCCTATTTCTAAAAGAAACCAGAGTTTAAGAAGTTGTTTACAACTACATGCCTCCAGCCTCCTCCTCCTTTTTAATCCGTTGTTGGGCTTTATCATTTTCTTGTCGTAGCCGCTACCTGCTCTAATACAAGAGATAGTGCTCTGCAGCACTCATATTTATGCACAATAACTATTGACGTTTTCCATCTAATTGTAGGCTAATAGACCACTCATATGATGAAGTGCGGGGGGTTGCGGCTGGCCCATCAGGCAAAAGTTCCCTGAACGGTGCGCATGACTCTCCTTTGAAGGAGTCCACCACCACCGTCCATTAAAACCATAAAGTAATTTAGCCCAGACGTCTAGCCAGTTAGTCGAGTTTGCTTTGTTCGTCTGCATTTGAGACAAACAGCCGAGCTCCAACAGGGGCTGTAAAACTGGCATTTTTGTCCGAGCTGAGCGGAAATGCACTGGATTAGGCTTTGAAATTACAGCATCCTGTCCGTATTGTTTGCCACCACAAAAAGGCAATTTAGGCCTACCCCAGGAAACAAATGCGAGACTTGGGAAATTGTCTCTCACTTTAGCACTCAAATGTTCAGATTTAGTCTCAGATTTTCTGATCGCCCGAGGGCCTGGCGCACGTAGCCTAAAAGAAACTAGCAATCTATAGGATTATTTAGAAGGCAATTTATTTAGAAAAATACCTCATAGTAGTGGTTAATATTTATAAACGAATACGCTGTTGGAAATGTGACAACTGCACGAATAGTTTGGGCTACTTTAAACACATAGTATGGAGCATTAAAACAAATATCGCACATGCCTCGTGCATTTATTTTATTCATTTTTTTGCTCATATGAGAATGTTTTGTGTGCAATTTAAGTAAACTTTACTGCTGCAGATCACTCATGTTAGTAAACCCGTAAACACAACAGTAGGATGAATTATTTGCAGCAGAATGGGCGGTTATTGCTCTTGGACAAATGTAGCCTTCTTTTTTCCCTTAAAAGGCCAAACACGGCTATTTGTGTGTTTATTTGGTGTGTGTGCGGTTATCCTAAATATATGCAAAACTGGAAATGTACGTGGCTGAAGCTTAGAAGGCTAATTAAGATCACAATTTTAGGCAATGCAAAGCTAAATTAAAACAAGGTTGTCTTGCTAAACCCTTAACTGCGCAGACAACGTGAAGTTTTAGAGCTTGCCATTATTTGCGGTGGGAGATCTCATTTAGGCCTTAGCTGTACTTGGAGGAATGTGCGTCGGACAAAACATGTTAGACGCATTATTATTTAGCAAACATCCATGTGTTTGCAACATGAAGCTCACCCAGTGGTGATTTGGTACAATATTCCCCGCCGGTTTTTAAATGAAGAAAATGATGAAGCTGATATTAAATGAGTTGATGTTTGTTGGGCCCTCTCTGCAGCCACGTACTAATTAATAAATGCGTTGGGTAGCAAACAGGATAGTCAAGTTGATTCACAATGAATACAGCATACAAGCACTTAGTGATTATGTTTATATTTGCAGAGGTCTATATCTACACTCTATAGTTAAACTCGTAGGCTACAATCAAAAAAAAAAAGAAATGCACAAATACAGCAACAGCTATCACAAAAATACAAGACAGACAAGTCCGATCGCAGATGTTCTGTTTCTGTACAAAATACTACACCTGCACAACAACGTACAAAGGAAATAAACATGAAAGAAAACATTCACATCATAAATTATGGGTTTGTGAAATTCAAAAGAATTCAAGTATTCTCTTTCTTCAGACAGTTTTAACGTGTCCAAACTGCACTTGTATAATTTCTCTTACAAAAAACATAAAGATATTTCGAAGTGAAAGCAGAATGTTATTATCTCCTTGGAATTTTTTTTTCTTTTTCTTATTAGGTGGACACATAAATGTGCACTGGAAAAATAACATATTCAGCATCAAACAGTCTCGGAGTTAAGGTTAATACAAAATCCAACAAAGTGATAAACATGAAGAGGAGAGTGTGTTTTGGTACATCTGTGCTGTCCATGTGACTAGTGGTTATTATGGTTGTTTTGGGACTGCAGTCCACATTATTGTTCGTTGCTGTCGGTCTTTTCTTTGTTCATTTTCTTCATCTTCATTCGCCGGTTCTGAAACCAGATTTTGACCTGCCTCTCGGTCAGATTCAGGACCCTCGCGACCTCGAATCGGCGGTCCCTAGTAAGGTACATATTGAACAAAAACTCCTTCTCCAGTTCGAGAGTCTGGTACTTTGTGTAAGGGCATCGCTTCTTCCTCGTGGAGCGGGCGTGTATCCAATTTGCCACAGGGTTATCTGAAAGTAAAAACCACAATAATAATAAAAACAGAGCAACACTGGGGCATGTAGGAACTTAAAGTGTTAAGCATTCAGAAAATGTGCCTCTGGATTTACAGCAATTCTGTGGGCTCATCACAAGTGCAAAACACAATGATGTTTACCAATAAAGCTAATCTGAAAGTAAACATTTTGAGGAAAGATTCTCATCCTCAGACTATCCAAGCCTACACTGATTTGCTTCCTTGTCCCCTTGACTTGTGAGTAACACCGTCGTAAAATACTCAATGCGCTTATTCACTTTATTGGCCCATAAAATGGCCCGTGGTTCAAGCCTTTACAGGTCCGTGGTGAAAGTCCTCCAGAATGTCCCTACATTCCTCAAGTTGGCTGGAAGAGTCATGTGAATTTGTTTTGGACTCAGAGATAAAAGCAAATTTAATATGTAACTATATGCAGATCATCTTCTCGTTATTATCAATTTAATATGGGAGACAATATTTACCACTGGGGATCAAAAATAACCAAAATGTGAATTTTCCTCACAAGAAGGGCCTGGATTTAAAAACAGGACTGAAGTCGGCTTATAGGGCTGCATGTGCCGTGTGTAATGGCACGGGGTCAAAATATGGTCGTAAAATTGCATCATAAAGCATTAACTGATGAATATTACTTCATATGTAGGTTTAGGCTGTTCGCTTAAAAGGAGCACCTTGCATGTGTTTAACATTATGCAACAGCCATCCAAATTCAACGTCTTCCTGTATGTTTGAGTCCATGTTTACAACCCCGTCTGGTTTTATAGCCCCAATATTAGCCTAGTAGCGTTTGTCTTTTATAGTTCCTAAAGCTTTCCGCCTAGCAGAGGCGATTCTGAGCTGAGCTGAAAAGGCAGGATGAAACAGCTTATAATTTTACTTTATGTAGGACTTTAAAATGTCTCTAAGAAAAAGCAGTTTAACACAATCCAAAACCAAAACTCCCACCCGGCTGTAAAAGGAGCTTGAACTTACTCGGATCTAGCTCCGGCTTCTCTTCTTTATGTTTCCCTGAAGCCAGGAGCTCCGACTCGGGAGAAGGGATATTCTGCTGCGTCTTGTCTCGCATGTCAGTGGATGAGCAGTACAGATAATCCGTGTAGGTCCGTCCGCTGGAGCCGAGACATTCGGCGGCTCTGTGCTCCTGAAAGGCGTCTGTCTTCAGCCCATAGTGCCTGCTGTTCCCCGGATAGCCATGGAAAGGCACGGCGCCTGATATCGGCTCCAGCCATGACCGCATATACCTCGTGTCTGTGCCTAAGTGAGGTTGGTGACTGTATGGATGGTAAACCACTGATGACTGGGAGTGTACAGGGGTCCAGGAGGTGGAGAAGACGGGTGGCTTGGGTGCGAAGCTGCAGGAAGGATAGTCAGCACACTCCGGTACTAGGGACGTCGGACGAGGGCCGGCTGGGTGCGAACCGGGAGCCGAAAACCGAGCTGCAGCAAGGACATCCTCGTTTTCATGGTTGATCAAGGAGTCCACATAATAATTACTTATGGGACCCGTGGTCGACATGTCGAAGCTTCCCCGACTCTTTTACATGCATCCGATTATTATATGGAGTGTATGTGTACTTTTTTATCTAGCCATAGAACAATCAAGGCAGGTAATTATTTCTCAACGCTTGCCTGGCTGCTATTGGCTGCCTCACCGACACGTGATTATATTTACCCCCACAAAAATTGTACAGTGGATCAATGCGCCACTTATCCTGGGATCCCAATGCACATAAATCGGATTAAAGAATGTGCTCTTTTGCTCTTTCTCGTGGACGTATTAGAGGTAACTTCAACAACCATGTTTTGTTTATGAACAAATGTGCCTTTATAGCGCTAAAAGTGGATCTGGCTCTAGGCGCAGTACAGACCTGCGCACATTACGTCTAAAACCGAGCAAGGCACTATTTGATGGTGTAATCAATCTCTGTCTGCCGAAATCTACCGTAGCCCCGTCTTATTGCAATGGATAGTATTACAACATTAAAGTGTTTATTGAATCGTTGACGCCTTTTATCTTTATCAAAGCAGCAGCACATTTGATAAAGTGAAAGCTTTATAACTTCCTGTGAATGCTGTTTATATTTTGATAGAGAGAGAAGTCTTCACAGTAGCTACATGTAGACTAGAGAGACGGTAGTGGGGATCAGAATACGGGATGCAGGATACAGCAACAATTAAGTTTGCACCGTTTTAACGAGGGGCGCAGCAGACCAAACATTTCCTAAATGGGATCTGCGGAGATAGGAGAGGAGGGGATTCAGATTCTTGACAAGCAGCCCATTGCAGCGGGTTATATTCGGCTAGTGACCGTCCATGTTTTTATGCCCATCAATAAATTTTAACGAGGACCATTTGATTGTTCATAAACGTGTCGTTAATAAGATTGCATCCGAGTTCCTCGCTCAACATAAAAACCACCACCACTTTATGCATGTGAAACAATTCCTATCAAACAGAAAGGCCGAAGACAGGAGACAGAGGACTGCAGAGAGCACAGGAGGTAAAAAGGTTCGTTTAAGGGCTAACTAGATCAAAGCTTTCATAATAGGGATAATGTTACTGTTGTATCTAATGGCAGGAGTTTTACCCTGCGATATACTGGTGTAGCTTGTCAGTTAGTAGCCTGTGAAACAACCCTGAACTATTCTGCAGGGCTGCAGCAAATAACACAATATACGATGAAGCAGGAGGAACCGGAGAAGGCACCAGTGTCACAGGGAACACTAATTAGACTCATTGTGACAGAAATACTGAGAGCTTAATTCACATGTGCAGACTGGATAAAAATATGGCTGTTGCATTAGTCAATCCCCCAAACTTCACATGCTTGATTTCTGTAATGTGGTGACTTAAGTGCAGGAGTGTATCTGTGTATTTTTAAGAAGCGGTGATGCTGGTAAGTGTCATTGTGGTGACTCTTATCATACGTGCATGCCTGTTCTATCTATTTGGTGTGATCTAGGGTGTTTTGTGTTATATGTATGCTAATGTGCGTGATTGCTGTTTCAAATATTATGTATTTTTTTGTTTTATTGTGGACAGGTTTTTTAAAAATGCTAATTTAATTGAATTATTGCAAACTTCAAGACAAGGGAGCTAAATAAAAGTGTAGACCCGCAGAAGCTGTTTGAAATAGTATCTTATTTTTCTGTCACTGTATACATGTAGTTTAAAAGCAAAGCTAATAAAATTGAATTCTTGCAAACTTTAAGCCGAGGGGGATAAATATAAGGGTGGGTCAACCTATAAAAGCAGATTGAAATCTTATCTCTTTTAATGTTTGTGTTACTGTGGAAGTGCAGTTTACAAACAAGAATATGAATTAAATACTTGCAGACTTTAAGAATATGGCGCTAAATATAGTATGTAATGAGTGTGGAAAAACATGAAAAAGCTGCTGAAATGTTTTTTATTTCTTTTTCTACTGTGGACCAGTAAATCAAAGCTATATGCATTGATTTCTTGCAAACTTTAAGACGAGGGAGCTAAATATAGGGGTGTGTGCACCTATAAAAGCTGTTTGAAATGTAATCTCATTTTTGTTTCTGCATTTTCTTTAGTGTGGACCTGTAGTTAAAAACAAAGCATATGAATTGAATGCTTGCAAAAGACGAGGTAGCTAAATATAAGGGTGTGTAGACCTACAAAAGTGAAACGATAGTAGTGCAGCCGAACAAACCACACATCCCTACGCTGACATTAACTCATACTGGGTGCGCTGCATTCAATAAATACGCAATGACAGCTTAACCAGAAACCAAAAAAGAATAAAGCCCAATTTATGAGAGACGATGACGCGTGCAGTGCATCTGTCTAGGAAAATAAAAACTGTTTAGTGTTGGGATTGGAAAACAAATCCTGCCTTTGTCATCGCCAAGCTACACAGATCCGTGACGTCACTGACTAGACTAAATTCAGCTTTGGTTCAAATTTATTTTTATACTTGAAGTGATTTTTTTTTTTTTAACTTATATAATAGGCTTACTCGATATTTGGATCCGTGACGTAAAACAAAATGCGAGCGGTACACACAATATAGGAAGTGCGATGTTTGTCATGGCTGCTGAGTTCAGATTCAACCATGAAATTTAAAAGGCCAGACGCCAGACCTTAACCCGGATCACGCCAAACGGTGTCCTGGTGCGCGCTGATGAATGCGCAAGTCTGCGGCGAGTCAAACATTTCCCCACATGTTTACGCAAATACAGCCGCTTAGTGGATTTAACATATATTCATTTAGATCGTTTCAAAGTTTTCTGCAGGTTGAAGGTCTAAGCCCGTTTATTCTGCTGCTGCCATTAAGGCACAATGAGAAAGTGCTTAGTGGTCATTTATTACCATAACATATGGTCATATAAATACATTATATAGCTCGTATCTATGTCCACACTAATCCAGTGAATTATCATTTGGATTGCTTTGGGCGTGCGCATGTGTTTGTGCGCACATGTGTGTGTGTGTGTGTTTGTGTGTCTGTGTGTGTGTGTGTGTGTGTGTGTGTGTGTGTGTGTGTGTCCATTAATGAGAAGTGAGGATTTTCATGTACAATGCTTCTATTCCAGTCGTTTGTCCATGTTTGTTGTGCTATAATAAAGAAAGATTGCATCATTAAATATTTCCTTGTTGTTGTTTTCTTACTTCTACCATTGTATTCTTTGAGTGTTGCTTTCCATGAACATGGGAGTTGAAAGTAGACCATTTAAGATTATAGTGCCGAAGAAAAGCCTCTTCGCTGCATCGCTGAACATTTTCGTATTTCATACTTTCACATTTGACATATAGAAGCAGCCTGCTATTGCAGACAAAAATGAATGCTTTGTCAATTTTGTTTCAGGATCACCAGTATGTGGGAAACAAATAACAGACATTTAAACAAACACGTTTAGAAGGAAACAAGTGTTACGAAATTGTCCTTTGCTTTATAGGCTCTATTCAAGTCAAGTCCACTTTAATCATAAAGACCAAAGCCACAAATGCCCTCTCAAGACTTTACAATCCGTGCAACAGACGACACCTCCATCATCATACCCTCTCTTATGATATGGAGTAACTCTTTGTAGAATTCACGGATGTACTGCATTTCAATCATTCATACACAGCAATGCGTCATCAACCGATTAAAACAAGCTCGATGCAATGATTCACATACACACAGCAGGTCACACATCGCATGTCTGACAAAGTTTACCATTTATAAAAATAAACAAACACGTATCAGACAGATCAAGTTTTGCAGTATGACGCAGACGATATAGCCTATAGGGCTAATGTTTGCACGCTCACAGCTTTTCTTAGCTGGACAATGTTGTTTCTGTTTCGGAAAGAGGATATTTATGTAAAGCTTAGAGCCGTTTTACTTTAAGTGGAGCTAACGGACAAAAACATTACACAGTCTGGGTGCAATGGCGCCGCCGCAGTGCAGTGGAGCTTTATATTAATTTGAAATTATTGGTGAAAACAAGTCTTTCAGGACCTACACTTTCCTACGTTAAAGAGTTTGTTTGGCCTAAATATGCTTCTTAGATTTAAAAAAAAAAAAATGCAAAGAAGTATTGAACAAGAAAGCTTCCATTAAGATCATCAATCCGTCCGCAGCGGCACAGTAGACATGTGTGACATGTTGCAGATTGCTCTTTGTTTGTATGATTATTATCATAAAGCTGATTGCAACAAGCTAATTACCAAGACCAAATAAAGCCCTGTGCATGGGAAGGTAAATATGATCAATTTTCATTGTCAAAACAGTCTGAAGTTTAATTTCCCTTCCATCAGCACACCCCGTTTGTGTCATTATTAGGTGGATGAGTAACAAACGAAAGATTAAAGCTATGCGCTGCAACATGACTTTCATTTATCAGACACTTGCGGTTACATTTCCAAGCTTCTGTGTGATGACAGGACGAAGGAACATTCTGTCATTAACGGAGATATTAAATACAAATAGTCCCAACACATAAGGAGAGTACATTCGCACATGAAGCTCCTGATCAAACAGGCCTTTCTCTCACAAACACACGCACAGTGAAAATTATATATAGGCAACATTTGGAGCATATTAAAGGCCCCCGCGCCTAAACTGTGCATATAGAAAATTCAAAGAGGATATGACAAGTTATTTATACCGACCCATGTGCTGAACAGAAAGCCAAAGCTACTGTGTAATCATCTGAAAGGCCGCAAAATTATCCGTAGCCTATACTCCCCAAACTGTATTACAGTGTCCTCTATTACCGCTGCATAGAGTTTAATCCAATCATGAGTCTTAATTAGATATTCTGCTTTCAGATCGTCCTAAAAGCATTTTCAAACCAAAGCACTTGATAAATGCCTTCCGGTTTTGCAGCCTCGCATGCTCTGAGACTAATTTCTGATCAATACACATATTATCAGGGTGAACAGGCCTGCCGCAGTGATATACATTGTGCATTCTCGTCATGCAGGACACTTAATACTCGATTAAAGACTGCAAAGTAATTCATATTAAATAATCATCATCATCATCATCATCATCCGCTGAATTAAAAAAACAACGCATGTAGGATTTTGTAGTAGAAATGTTGCTGCATAAACGCTCCAAAGCAGAAAAAACGGATACAAAAAAACTATTAATTGCAATTGTAATTATTTTAAAAGGCTACCTATTGAGTTTTATTTCGCCAATAAAAAAATCTGAACATTTTCCAGTAAAATAAAGTAAACGTTCCTCGTTTTCTGATTTAAATTGTCTCTTATCAAATAAATTAATAAAAAAACCGCTTTATAAATATAGCGCGACGAGCTTATTTCTATACCTCACAAGAACGAGAAAGAATAATGTATGTGAAAAAATAAGAGGAAAGCCGTTAGCATATTTGCTTCATGTCTGATCATGTTAGTGGCAGTAACACTTCTTGAGCTGTCTCAAGGAAGTGGCTGTCTAAAGCCTTCAGTTCCTGTGCGCCACTACAAAGTGAAATAAATTGTTTTATGTGTATATGGTTTTAGGGTGAATCTGTGCAGCTCTCGGGGCTGTTTCCAGCGCTGTAAAGTCTTTGTCAGTGATGCATTCCAAGGGAGACACTCATTCACAGAGCTGAATGAAAGTGACTTTGGATTCCAGACTGTCTCTTCCAGTTGCACTACCGCCAAAGGGAGGGGGGCTGAGAAAACAAGGGGAAATAGTGACCAGTATAAACACTGGACTCCTTTGCAGGAAAGATGCTGACTGCGCCACAAGAAAACATTCTTCTATAAATAAGTAATTGTGTTTCTTTTAGACAAGCACATCGCTTTCCTCAAAACTTTAATTTTGCTTAATGCCCTGTATTAATTTCACTTCTGCTTACCGCATCAATAATGTTGAGAATTAAATGGACAACACTTAAATAAAGCTGGGCCTATACATTTAATGTTTTGGCGTGCTATATTAGTTACCGATATAAACAAAATTGTTATCTGTGCCACCAATAAATGCAATAAGTCAGTGCTATTGGACCACAATGTCATTGTTATCACAAGAAGTTAAATAATTATTATCTAAAAACTCAGCTAAAGTATTAAAAATGTGGGTCTTAATTGATAAAATTATATAGGTAATATAAAATAATAATATAATATAACATATATGATTTTCTTTACTTGTGATACATTGATTATTTCCGTATTTCGTATACTTGTACATTTTGGCTACCTGCTCTGGCCTGTATAGCACTTTAGTCAAAATATCCTTTATAATAAGTTTGATTTTAATTGATTTGTTTAAGATACGCATCAGTTCGTTAACGGCCAGGGGCCAAATAACAAGTAACAAAAAATTAAAAACAAAGTTTAACTCCACATTTACGCAATAATACAAGAAAGAGAGCAATTAAAGCGTAATATGGACGAGGTAATATATTTAATTTCCAAAAATATTGTTTGCAGGAAGTTCACAGAAAAAATAAACAGGCCTTAATTAGCTAAATGTGACTTCTAATGGTGTGATTGCTGTCATGGCTGTCAGTGTGAGTGTTCTTATGTGTGCTGAAGTTTGAGTTAAACATTTTCTTTGCAATTAAGAATTATTAGATCACATAGTATTATATATATATTTATATTCTCAGTATAAAAACTTTGCAGCATACTGGATATTGAGATTTCACTGCATTTTGGACTAATACATTTCAAGCAGCCGTGTGTTAGCATTTACAACAACAAGACTTAGGCTCACATAAGATCAGAGAAATGTCAATACGCATCCATTTCCTGTTACAGACCCAGATTAATTTGTCAGATAAATAATGAGTCAGATATGTGACACCTATCCATCCATCTACTGGTATATATCTATCCATCCATCTATTCATAAAGCAGCTGAAACCAGTAAACCTAAACAGACAGCCAGTGATGACAGATGCAATACAACGCAGTCTAAAACTTTACCCCATGTTGTTTACAACCTATTCTCCTTCTGAGAGCCTCAGAGGGTTTTACAGCCCACCACAAAAATAACAGCAAAGAAAGAAAACGTCTCTGTCCAAGGTATTGCGGCTCAGTTCATTTACAATGCCATTTGCGGGGACCTGGGTGACTATAGGGGGTAATTCAGCGGAAATTGTGCCCTTGATGAAGACGAACTGACGTAATCAAGGCAGTTTCTTGTTGCCGAGCCAGGAAGCCAACCCCAACAACATGAAACTACCTAAACCACGCTTCAGCTTCGCGCAAAAGGGGTTAAAATCCATGGAAAGGACAATGCATGCAAAAGCCAAGAGAGGATTAACACTGTTCAGCACAAAGACAAAAGGCGAGTACCAACACAATAAAACACAACATGGATCAAGCTACTTTCTATCACTGCCTGAAGACAACTTAAATAACCCGGCATGCTTTTACTTGTTTGCTTATCATTTAAAAAAACGTGTCAGCATTAATATAGTATTCTTTAAATTCCATAAACAGCATAGTAGCAGCACAGCATAATCATTTATGCAGCTGTTCCAAAAAGGCAAAAATTAAAAAATAGGCATCAGTAAGTATACAGAAAGATAATGCAAAACATTCAACAACCAGCAGCATTTTGATTGCAGTGACAAAGGAAACACAACCAGCAGCACGCTGATTGATAACAACTTATAAACTATCGACGTGTGCAGGCGTGCACCATGCGTGCCACAAGAGCTGTCAAACAGGCTCCCCCTGACAGATGTGGCATACTTTCCACAACAGGAAATAAAAATATTACGTACAAAATTGGGTCCTACCTTCACTTGCCTCCTGCAGACGCCTTCCCGGTGCGTTTAGTTATCCACGTGTTTGCCGTGATGCTTGTTGTTATTATTGTTCCTGCAGCCGTCGCGGTCGCTGTCCCTTGTATCCACCATCTTTCTTATCTCATGCTCCCATGAAGCTCCATTATCCTGAGCGGAGGCGGCTGCTCCTTCCAGCCCAGCGCTTCGGCTGGATCCTGCACATTGCAGTCTCTGCTGTGTGGATTAGCCCTCCTCCACACACACCTTTAAACGCATCTTTACTGCTGCAGCACATTATATTTGCAGATCATAAAATCCACCCCCAATGCTTTCCAGGGCGAACCTGACATTAGAATTTTATGACCTTGACTTACTGTGGTCACCTGGATAATATTTAAATCAACGTTATGGTCTCTCACTTCTATTAAAACTGCCATGATCTCCTTCTCTCATCCGCAGTGTCTCTCTCTCCCTCTCATTTGCACCACTATGCCAGGGGAAGGACAAAGTTGGTAATACCTTTCCATTTCCCCCTCCTTTTATTGTTTTGGAATCGTTTGCCATGACATAGCTTAATATCGTCTTGTGCATGCACATTATACACTGTACGAATATGCCACAGTAACAGACACCAACGAAGAAGCTGCACAAGTGGCCAAACATTCATTATAGCTCAGCAAAGTGAAACTGCTTACATGCCACGAGTTATTTATAGACTGCTTGAGATTGCCTCCTCCTTTCGTTTGCTTCATATTATAATTATCATTGCAAGGTAATAACACCCTACTGTTCCAATGCTGCTGCAAGTGTTCACCTGGAACTCAAGTCTAGTGTGCAGGTCGCAGCGTTTTATAGTTCATATAGAAAGGCACGCGTGTGTATGTGTGTGTGAATGTGTAATGTGCACATAAAAAAAGAAATTTGATGGATGATTACTGAATGCATTATAATGTGACACATGCATGTCTGTGAATATCTGTCATGTCTTTGCGTGTGTGTGTGTGTGTGTGTGTGTGTGTCTATGTGTCTGTGCATGTGCATGTGTGTGTAAATGTGTGTGTGTAGGTGGGAATCTCTTCAGGAATAGTTATAAACTGCACTGTGCTCCCTTTCTCGGCTTTCCCTGTTAAGCTTCTTGAGCTTCATGCGTCTGTTTTGGAACCAGATCTTGACCTGTCTGTCGGTCAGGTTGATACTCCTGCTGATCTCCAGGCGGCGCTCCCGAGACAGATACATGTTGAACAAGAACTCCTTCTCCAGCTCCAGCGTCTGATGCTTTGTGTAGGGACACCGCTTCTTCCTTCCACTCTTGGCTTTTAACCAGCTTCCCGTTGTCTTTTCCGCGGATAAATCATCTACCGGAGCAAAAGAAATACAACAATGAGCAACTCTGGCCAAATTTCGAACAGTCATTTTTGTGCAGATATCATATGCTGCTTTATGACTCTCCATCATCAATACACTGGATGCGCTGTACACGCCCATATCTCACATGCACATTCACTAGCGTTCATCTCAATCAAAACTAGTGGTTTAAAGAAGAGGTTTACCTGGGTGTGGACTCTCCGTGACTCTCTACGAATAACTGAACATCTCCGAACATCCCACCTTTTTGTTACAACTCCTACTGCTTGCAAATTGCTTTTGTGTGATGTACAGCTATAATTAGATCAAATCAAACTAGGGTGTGTAAGCACTTCTTTTGTCTGTGTTGGACCTCAGACTCCCATAAAATTTTATTACCTTTGCACGCCGGAGCCAAATGAAATTTTTTGGAGGTTCATCCCAAAACAAAAGCAAGTCTCTGTAGCATAATAGCAGATTTAGAAAAAATAAAGACAAAGAAACAACGCATGTCGGTGATAGCAGGGAAAATCACGCTGCTGCACATCAGTTAATTTCTTGATTAGTTGCACACTCTAGGGAATAACGCCTCTGTTGCGCACTCACACTGTCTCTCTCTCTCTCTCTCTCTCTCTCTCTCACACACACACACACACACACACACACACACAAAAAAACACACACACGCAGGTTACAGTAATAATTACCCTAATGTGAACACTCAGTGTGTGGCCCACATTTAATCATTACCAAAACATTTAATTCAGTAATATGGGATTAACAGGACACACACACACACACACACACACACACACACACACACGGTCCTATTGCCTGGCCATATCCGCTAATTAAATTAAAATAAAATAAAACGAGCTTGTTGGTCGCCATGTAGCCTAAGAAGCTAAATCCATAAATAACACGGGAAACAGCAAATCCTTTTAAATAAGAGCTAAAGACACATGACAGAAGGGTGTGCAATAACCTCTGATGTAGCTAGCATTATTGTTAGCATCAATTTATTGGGGGGATAATTATCACAACAATAACTGTTACTGTTAGAATATATGTGTGTATTTAAAATAGCAAAGACGTTGATGTCGTTACCGTTTGGCTACAAAAATAAATTAAAATGTAGGCCTATACTGATAATACGCATTGGTGGTTGTGCCAAAAAAAGGACTGACAAATTCGGTTAAATATTATCGAGCTGCCACTGTTAGCATGAAGCAAAAGATGGAAAATATTTCTCAGGCATGGGCGTTGACTTTAAATGTTTATGTTGAAAAATCCGGGCTGAATTATCTGGAATTATCGTTTCATCGACGCAGAAAAGTGCAAATGTATTTATGATAAATATAATAGTGAGAAATGTTCCCTGGGGTTTTTAATAAGCCAGGGCATTATGACAAAAGCTTTTCAACTGTGGAGCAAACCGTAGAATTTTATGATTTCTCAAAAGCAGCATTTTGAGGCGTAAAATTAGTGCTGTTAAAAATGGTTACGTCTCACAATGTAAATGACCCATGTAAAGAGAGAGAGAGAGGGAGAGAGAAAGAAAGAGGTAGAAAGTGAGAGAGTGATATGTGTGAGTGTGTGTGTGAGCGTGTTTATTTCAATGATAACTGTCCATCACACATTCTCACATTAATGGAAAGGTGTTAAATGCCACGGGCACCATAACCCCTGCTAGGCGAGGCTGTCAAATGCCCATACAGCCCGTATGACTGCTATCAAACAGAAGGCTGCATTATTGGGCCATGGCGTAACACTGATTGAATTAATGCACGTGTGGATTATTGTAGTCCACAAAGGACCTGTGTATACATGTCTATGTTTGCATGCAAGACTCTGTACTTGTCTGTAGGTGTGTGAGGGAGGAGGAGGAGGAGGAGGAGGAGGGGGTAAAGTAGTTATCTACCTTTTAATTCACCGTCCGAGTTATCTGAACAGCTGTCACTCTTGGCCTTCTCTTCCTTCCTGCTCTTGCTCTCATCTGTCTTTGTAACGTCTCTTGTTATCTCCTGTGCCGATTTGCTGCAACTTATGGTCGATTCTGCTGCTGATTCAACAGATGTCGCCAAGTGGGTCAGAGAGAAGCCGGAGGGGAACTGCTGCTCGTCCTGCTGCGGCCTCTCTCCGTTGTACACCTGGAAACAGCCGCTGGAAGAGGCGGTTTGCTCAGGCCGGCAGCTATTGTCCCCGAGCCGGATGTAAGTGGCGGACTCTGTTGTCTGTTTCCCCTTATTGCCGTCATCCTGATAGAGGCAACAAAACGCCTCCTCTTTGACGTTGCCCGCTGGAAACGAGCAGGGTTGTAAACACTGGGCAACAGGTTGTTCGTCCCTACTGGTTTTGGAGCCTGGGGTCCATGTGGCCAGCTGTGTTGACAGGTAGGGCGCATCCTGGAAGCCGCTGAGCGGCACACCGCCCGGAGGAATCTCGTCTCTTTTGGAGAGTGAAGATGGTCCAACCTTCCCAATGTTTCTCATCACTGAATATCCGTACTCTGCAGCTGTGTGGATGTACATCCCGGGGTTGCTGGAATAACCCTCACCCCTGAAGGAAGATGATCCTCCCATTAAGGAATCCATCAGGAAGTTACCGGGCGCTATGTTATTCGGACATGACATTTTTGCATTTGGCAACACAGTAATCGTTTGTGTGTTCCACTGGTCTGAACTACGGTATCTCTCCAGGAGAATCAGGACAGTAGGATGCTGACATCTTTTGGAGGGGGGTGCAAAAATATCAGTAACATAATTATGGATGCTGGGAGACATGTCATGTGATTTTCAGACCAATAGCGGCGTGGAAGTGGCCTTGATGCTCCAGACTGAAGTGACGTCAGCGCGGTCAAGTTGGGGAACGTGGAGGGTTTTTGATGGAGCAAGAGCGCCACCTAGCGACCAAACGGTGGTGAGGACAGCAGGCCCACACCAGGAGGAACAAAGGGCGGCTGCTGCAGCAGGATGTTTTCAACACTCACTACGTGGCTTTTGCCCATTTTAATTCGCTTTAAGTTAAGAACTTCACATGTTTGAAAGAAATATAATTTGGTCAGCGCGTGATTTCAGTTTTGACTTGGGAACAACGCTGTGGAGGTGAAGCCATCAAGGAGGTGTCTGAAAACAGAGTGCATTTGTGTCACTTATTTGTTTTCATCGATTTGCTTTGTTGTTGCCTTCGATTTGGCAAGGTAAGATGTCCGCAGGTGTGTTATCCAAAATAAAATCTCAACAGAAATGTCAGCTTCTTTATGAATTTTAAACTGAGAAAAGTGTCAAATTTACATTTACATTTAGTCATTTAGCAGACGCTTTTATCCAAAGCGACTTACAAGAAAAGGGGGAACAATCAAGGTACAGTGCAATAAGAGCCATTAGTGCAGCAATAAGTGCTAGTGACAATTCTTTAAATTGAAGACCAAGTTTTAACGCTTGACGTTGTGCAGTA
The DNA here is from genome assembly GCF_030273125.1 of Centropristis striata. Taxonomy (NCBI): domain Eukaryota; kingdom Metazoa; phylum Chordata; class Actinopteri; order Perciformes; family Serranidae; genus Centropristis; species Centropristis striata. Next base: position 33,699,592 of record NC_081521.1, on the reverse strand, counting down.
AAAAATTAAACTAAAAATGAAAAGTCGCTTTTGCATTTGACCTGCTCAATGTAATACTGATATCCTCTGAAATGCGTTCAACCGACTTCATTTTGTAAATTTAAAATAACACATTTAATCCATTAATTGGATACGAGCTCCTTATCCAGGTCTTTTATTTTCACTCTGATTATTTTTCTTTGCTTTAAAAAAAAACGTGACTACTCCAACAGAATCACAGCAGGCTTCGTTATAAAAAGCAAATATATTAGAAATGGATTGGACCAATTAGTAAACTTTAAATTTACTGGCCTAGCTCATGAAGCCGCACTTGCCTGTGTAACCGCTTTTCTTCTTGAAATGAGCAACAAAATATTAACTAGGCGGTAGAATTTGTTCGCTAGTGGATTGTGGGCCTATAAGGATATTTATTATTGTTGTGTAAAAGAAACCCATACATAATTACCTGAAGCGCAATGTTTCTGCTTTTTTTCCCTGTTGAGATAAAACAGCCTAATAAATAATTCACCTGAGCTATTGTTAAATTCAATTCTGTATTATTTTCTAAATGTGTCTTGCTGCTTTCAAAATGTTAGACAGAGAGATCTTATTTAACCTTTTCTATTTTGTTTATTTTTTCAGACTAGGTATGCGCCAGGAGAGCTGGTATGTGAAATAAATGTGGTTCTCTCATTAAAATTAATGCGTATTAATGCACACATATTGCCTTTTTTAAAGGTTGATTTGCCCTAATTTTCTTTCTCTTCTCATTCACAGTTTAATGTGTTCTATTCAAGAAAAAACTTTAAAAATATATAGGCTATATATTTGTAGCTCAGTAATAATATATATTTAAAAATACTGTGCTGCAGCTGAAACCAGCAAATGATTTTGATAGAAAGTTACTGTTGCAAAACATTAATAGAGTAAATACGACAAACATTGCAGGTTATTCTGGTTCGTAACCCTGCGTAAATTTAAAACATTAAATACAAAAATACGACAACACTAACCTCATTGTGAAATCTCACAAACTGGATAGAGACAAAATGTTTACCCCAGGGTGGGTTGTTAATCTGTTTAGTCAATTTTGCACGTCAATAAATAAAGTTAGTTTGTAACCCACATGATACTTTGGTTTTGTCACTATGTTGAGAAGTGAAAAAGCCCCGTTGTCCCTATTCCGTGTGTCATGTGTTTGGTGTCAGGCCAGAAGTGTTCTGTGCTTTAGGACATCCAGTCCAAACAAACCCGCAGTTACTAAAAGACCACAAGCACGCAGCTGCGGAAAACCCAAAATCTTCTGATTCTAGCTGTAGGTAAAACTAAACAATTAACAACAGGAGGTTTAATACAACATCGATTGCGTAGAGTCAAACGCCGTTGGTTTCTTATATAAATGTATTTATAGTTTTGTTTTGTTTTTTGTTCAGTTTTTTTATAAAACAACGCTTTGGAAACTAGTTTCACATCTTCTTCATGTATAATTTCCTTTTTCTAATTTGCACCAAAATGGACAGCAGTAATGTAACATGCCATATACGTGTAAGGTTTTGAGACTGAGACTAAACTATGTCTCCTCAGCATTTGGGATTGGATTACCAACAGATATCTAGCAAACATTTCAGACAGTGATGGTATGCGTTTAGCCTGTTTAAAATGGTCGGTGGAATCGTTCACCACAGTTATGCGGCTGTGCTTGTGACTCCAGTTTGGATTGTGTGAAAAGTGCACGTGCGCCTGTCCGTCTGTCTGCTTGATCAGTTCAGAATCATTTTCAAAGGCAAGGGCAAGATTGGCTGCGTAAATAAAATAAATGCATGTATTTGAATATTTGTCTGCATTTGCATGTGCACAGTGATGTTTGAAGAGCAGGAAAACATTTATTTGCATGTGATACACTGACTGTGAGTAAAATAAATATTGAGACGAAACGATAAACGGTGGCGTTGTGGTCATTCTTCCTTTCCAACATTCCACACATTTATGAAAGAAATATGATCAATCAGAAGAAAAACATGGCCCTTCCATTTTTGGGGTATTTTCATATGAATTGATGACACGCGAGGAGACAACGTGGTCTTATGAGTGTGGCGAACATCTTGGGCTCATGAAACCTTTATAAAGCTCTTAATATCACTATAAACTGGCGCGTGCCCGGAAGTTAAAAGTTTTATGTACTTTCTGAAAAAAAAATTACATTTTGTAGAATTAAGTTTTTTACCCAAGAACAAGAAAATACTGGAATAGCCTGAAGGATTATTAAAGATTTTCTTTTGACATTCCATCTTTCTTTAATCCTCACACATTCTGCCTCATGTAAGGACACATTAATAACGTCACCTAATGTATAGCTCACCTCACAAACTCACACCGCTGACACATACAAAAAGTGCTTTATGACACATTCACACCTTGCCTGAAGGCTACCTCCACCCCAGCCCAACACAAGAAAAGTCATGCACATAAAAACAAATCATATACAAGTTTTCAACGAGCCCTGAGCTCCAAATAATGATTACATTTGAAAAGAGACGCAGAGAACATTGTTATGATGATCTCATAGACCTGACTGTGCAGGGAAACAAGTATTTAGATGTCAGGCACCTGAAATAATAAGGGGGACGGTAAACTTACTGGAATGCCATCCACCTGACAGAATAGCACAATATGGACTGTGATGTCACAGTAGAATGTTGTTATATCACAGAATGAATGTTGTTATATCACAATTGAATGTATATTATTAATATCATAATACACATTCTATTGCGTATGGTGATATTGTATATATCGTGATGTGCTGTAATCAGTAATGCTTCACACCTGGCATCGCCATAGAAATAATACTGTGATGTCACATACAGGACAATGTCTAAAAATATGCATAATGACGCCATAGATTTATTAAAATGATTTCTTCCATAATTGAATGAACATACAATGAAGATCTAAGCCTCTAGCATTCACACCCAATTATGTCAAAGTGAGAGACGCACGCAGTTGCTACAAACAAATCCCACTTTGTTGCTACTGATTGAATAATACAGCATACAGTTGAATGGGCTTATGAAAGAGTGTTGACAAGAAAACAGCTCTTCCCAAATGAAAGAAAGCTTTCAGTTAGCGTGCATACCTTCCTGCTTTCCTAACGAATTGCACACCCTGTTGCTGTTTGTTGTGTATCCAACAACGTAACCCTGTTTTCCGTAACAAAATTCCTACAAATTTTAAGATTTTATTTCTGCAGATGTTTCACAGCCGGCTGTGTCATTTAATCAGTTCCAAGTGAAGTACTCACACTGCACTGAGGATATTGTTAGATGGACAATTTGATTTTTTAAAACACATGTAGCATCTGTAATCCCGTGATTTCTAGGTGTAATAAACCTGCAAGAATCTCCTCTGTCTCACTCAGACACTACCTTCTACACACACTGCTAGTGTTAGCTTCCACACACACACACACACACACACACACACACACACACACACACACACAGTTGACTGTGACTGTATTTTACCACGGTCTTTACACTTGTCTAAACTACAGCCAGTACTTTCGCCACTAAATTGTGGGACAATTGATTGCAAACCTGGGGGCTGTTATTATATTGCAAACAGGTATGGGTGTTGAATGCTGCGGGCCAGAAGGTATAGGAGCGGCTCTCCTTATTGTAGGCAACTAATCAGGAGCCACTGGGGCGACACAACTAATTTGCTCCTGGCAGCCTCTTTGAAATATCTTTCCAGTTGGACGTGAGGAGGTTCTGCTTTGTGTCCTCTTTCATGGTGCTGTCCACTCCATGCGCAACTGCAAATTTATGGTGCCAGAATCATGTAAGTTCTTAATTAAAAACCAGAGTGGTTACCGACATCAAAGTACAGCAGTATTACACTACCACAACAAATACACACCGCCGACATATCGGACTTAAAACTTTCTATAAATTAAAGTCACACTGAGCTTGGTGGCAACAATAAATAAAAAGCACCGTACAAATGCGCTAATGTAAATTCGAGCGTTTTGAGAGTTATTTGGTTGCAGCAATAGAAGGAGCTGGTTTTACAGCGTCGAACTGTTTTATGGCCCTATAGAACAGGATAGGTGCTGAGATGTGAGTAGCACACTGTAGTATAAAACCATTCAATAGCCTATAACCTCTTGATTAGTATATACAGAGAGAAAACGGGAATGCCCCCACATTTACACCACAATTAAAAAAAACAATAACTATTTACAAATTATAACTGAGAAAAAAAATTGCCTTAAATGCGCAACAAAATATTTGGAAATATTACAAAATTGTATCGAAAGCACTTGAGATTTTTTTTCTACCTATACTGAATTTTGCATTTGTTCCTCGAGCTTTAATTTTTTTTCTAAGCTGTTAATTTTATTGACAAGAAAAAAAGGCATTTTGTGCTGTAATTCCTTCTGATGCCATACTATTTTAGTTATGGCCCTATGGGAATAATCTTACAACTTGCAATATACACACCCTTCCCTGCACTCAAGAAACAAATATTATTTGTTTATGGCCTAGTTATATTCCAAAAATAAAATAAAGTCTTATTGATAGTTTAGAGCATCAGATCGAAAAACCTCAGATTCTTAAAAAACAATTCCTCAGATTTTATGGAGCTGAATTAATCAATTTTCCTTTCACATTTAACGGCACAGGCAATATTCTCTTCCTCCTGACTCGCCTCATCTACATAAAACACACCGCCATTTTTTCCTTCACCACAACACCCCAGCCAGACTTCAGGAGCTGCATTCCTGCAGAGTAGACTGTTCTTCTGTCACACAACCCACCAGAAAAGGATGCATCTACGACTAATAATACTACTCTGATGTCACCGAGGCATCCATCTCAGGAAACGTTTTCAAGATCCCGTTGAGGAAACAAAACAGTGGAGAGGCCGGGAGACTCCAGGCCCCCGTGTGGTTGATGGACAACATTTCCAGGAGCCTCTGCAGCTCTCTCTGTTAGTGACGTTGTGTGTTGGAGAAACCTACAAATTACCCACGTCACCGTCCCAGGGCCAAGGTTGGTGGGTGTGGCGAGAGAGGGGCTCCTATAGCCTTGATCTCCGCTAGTGTGCATCGCCTTTCTTTTGTCCGAATGGCCCGCTGCCCTTCCTGATATTACACTGACATATGCACACTGAACCTGATATCAGTTTCTGCCAGCTATTCGTGAATACTAATTAAATAGTGAGTATCACGTGGATGGCGAGTTTTTCCTTCCTTCCTTTTTATTTTCTTCCTTAAAAATAATATAACCCTGACCAAAACCCCACCCGCTCCCCCAATAGTAACCAAAACGACCCCATCCCTAAGCAAACACTCAGGAGTACATACAGAACCGTGCACTAGTCTGCACTGTAAAATCCCTTTGATCCATGCACAGCGGCTTGAGCAGGAGTCACATCTTAAGTCAGGAATCAAAGGATGGACTGGCATACAGTCGCACACCCACGCACGCACAAACCGTCATGTTTGCACTTCCAGAACCACCCATTACGACCAGCACACTGCGACAGTAACATGTTTTTTCTTCAGAGAATACAAATACAGCTCTACAGTTTATACCAACATGTTTTAAAACGTCTCATGCGTGAAAACGTATACATTTTACAAGGACAATAAAGTGTATTTACTGGGCGTGCTAAAGCTGGCAAAGTTACCTGCTGTAGTTTAATGCGAGGGGTCAAAGTTGGTCTCTGTACACATTCCAATTTCTGTTCCCACTCACTCTCATTGGCCCATTCCGTCGCTGCACACATTTCCGGGCTAAAGGGGCTCCTTGATTCCACTTTATTGCAGCGGGTTAAAGGTGAAGGCCTTGACATTATTGAAGTTCAAAGACTACATTTAATTATAAATTGTAGTTAATGCACACGTGCAATCATCATGCACATATGTTGGGGAACACACACACGAAATTCACATGCGCTCAACACAACACACACTCCACACAACCACACATATTAACAAACATGCCAGTTATAATTTCCTTTCCCCCAGCTATGTCCTTTTTAAAACTCTCAACATGTGGCCCAATTAGTCAGCAATAATTTATTAATAACTGATGTGATGAAATGGACTAAAGTTTGGGGTCAGCTCAGACAAATAGACTATTAATTCAAATGCTTGACTGAATCTGATAAGCAAAACATTAGACTTCCCCGAAATCTTGCACAAGGCAAATTCAAATAATTAAATAAATACAATTAAATCAAACTTACTGCAGGAAAAGGTCTCTACTCTGCAAAGAGTGGATTTGCTGCGGTTATCCAAAGCTCAGATCAGATGAATGGTGGCATGACGGTTGTGTTCAAAGGGGGTTGGGGTTCGGTTTGACGTTACAGACACAGAACGAGTTCATGTCGAAACGTCTTGGCAAGTTTTTTTTCTCCCCTTCGGACATCCAGGCTTGCTTGTTTACTATTTACTGCGGAAGTGAACGCCATTTCCCCCGAACAGACGGTGCAATTAAGAGAAAAAATAGCCATTTAGTGCCTCTGTCTTTATGGCAGTGTCTAGACTACAAGAGTGGCGATTCCATTTAGTGGGCACTAAAAGAGGTTATCAGTCCAGTCTCTTTCTCTACATTTCTAAGATCTGGCCTCTATGTTCGTTTAACACGCCTGCTAAAATTTAAACATCAACTCTCAGAGTGGTGTAACCTTAAAATAGACGAAAATCTAACAAGTGGCGGCCCGCCGACACTATTTCTCGGTTTCACAAGCGCCACCAAATCTACCACAGCAAATGTGTGTATTAACATGAACTGGTGCTAATGTTATGCATGTAGACCAACAGTTTTAAGTTATACACACATTTATGAGGCAAAAAAAGCACTGCGACTGTCAAGAATAAATGCATATTGTAATATTGTGATAATGATAGCACAAAAAGCACAAAGTCGTTGAGTTTTGCCTATACGTTTCTGTTTATTTCATAGATATTATATTAATGATACACAGGCCAACAATTTGTTCATCCTCTCTGGAATCCAAAGCACCAATGATTTAAGCAAATAATTTAACGAGTGTTGGCGTTAAAGCTGTTAAAGGTGTATGGGCAGTGTAGTGAAAAATAGCAGCAGGGATAGGGGAAAGGAAATTCAACATATACGCCTATTTACAGTCACGAATGCACATTGCATAGGCTGCTCTGTACAGGAGGATATACTTTCACAGATTGGACGTCACAGTTCTCAATGGCGAAAAAAATGGAGCCAGGAGATTTGCTATAACTTGTTCATACTCTGGTCGAGAAATAATTAGATAATGATACTATATACATAGACCAGAGGGACGGGGAAGAGCTAAACGTTGTCTGCGCAATAACGATTCAAATTGTTACATTTGATATTTTAACAACAAATATGTCTATATGAACAATAGAATAAACACAATGGAGAATCGTGATAAATAGAGAGACATATTCAAGAACAGCATAGGTATAAATGATTATTCTAACCATGTAGGCCTTTTAGGGACCAGCAAGAAATTCACCGTCGCCCGTGGGGCAATAAGAAAATGGCGACTTTATCCCATGCAGGCCTATTACTCCCACTGTCCACTTTAACATTGCACTGTTGGTGATATGGGCTCCTTTAGAAAATGCTTATGCCCACGTTAACAATTCAATGAGATAAGAGTAGGCCTTAATGTCACTGCCCAAGATTGTGACACTTTCTGCTCCTGTTCACAAGAGGGGGTTTCCAGAGAAGTACTGGAGGCGATCTCTGCTCAGCTTCTTCTCTTTCATTCTTCTATTCTGAAACCAAATTTTAACCTGACGGTCGGTGAGGTTTAACATTCGGGAAAGCTGAAGCCTTTTCTCTTTGTTGATGTAAACGTTAAAGAAGAATTCCCGCTCCAGCTCTCGAATCTGAAACTTGGAATATGGACATCTCTTCTTTCTTGTGCGAGGAGTGCCTGAAGAAAAAAAAATTAAATTAAATGAAAATAAATTAAATCAAGAGTGCAAATGGCAACAACGTCATGTGAATTAACAATTTCGACAAAATACAGGCTTTATTGCGGAGGTGACTATATAATTCAGTTTAAATCGCATTAGTAATGATAACATTTCAGTCAACATTCATCAAGCAAAGTGGCTGAGGCTATCAGATAAACCAGCCATAAAGAGTGTTAAATATCCGAATCACTTGGAGGAAATAATATCAACTTACATGCTCTAAGTACGTGTTTATCTGTTATAAATATACAACAACAAAAGTATTTCACCGCATTATGTGCGTCACATTCCTCTGGAGCTAAACTAACAATTTACACAATCTTTTGGCAGTGAGTTGAAATGCATCGCCCATGTCTGCAATGGCCTAAGCAGACCTCTGTGGCCCTATAACTTCTTATCAAACAGGTGACTGGGGAAATAGATTTTTTTTTATTGTTTTCTGTGAGAAAGAGGGGCAGCCTGAGTTAGCATGAGCCTGCAGCCTGGCTGAGCTAATGCAATGTACATGAAGCTAAACAACAACAGGACATATGTGCTGCAATAACAGCCATTTAGGCATTTACAATGAAGCATCATTTTACTTCATGTTGCTCAGTCGAGTTAAAAGTAATGCCAGCTTACATGCAAATCATTAGTAGAGAGTAGAAATTCAAAAGGAAATTGATTTGGACTTGAGCCCTTTTTTTCAGCGGCTACTGAGGAAATAGCATAAATTGCAGTCATATGCACATATGGACGATGCAAAACACTCGATTCTCTGTTATCGATTCAAATCCTGTCTGCTTGTAAATGAAGTGGTTCTAATCTGCCATTAAATTGATATCTAGATGGATAGATCTCTAGATAGACTGAGAAGAGCGAATTTAACCGTAAAGTGTGTAATACTCGGTGCAGCATGTCTTTTGCGGGCAAACCCAGTGCTAAAAGAAAATTCACAAGACGCCAAAAGCAATGTTCTGCCCAATTGGTTTTTACTCTCGACAGCCCAACGAGAAAATCCCTTAAAATGCCCAACGCAAGTTCATGATCAAAGTTAACATTTGTCACAATAGCTCTCTCTTAAAAATTTCACAGACTCTCACCATAGAGGCGTCTGTGTATAACATCCCCTTTTTTTCAAAGCGCTTTCCCATCGTAAAAATTCTTCTCGTTGCAAGAAAGAGCTTTGTAGGGTTATAATAAAATCCTTTGAATGCTTATAAAACTCCACATAAAATCTGACCGACAAAACACCGGGCTAGTCCCCTTAACCTTCCCCCATTTTACTGCTTCGGTATACCTACTCGAGTGGCTGCTCTTGCTGGCGGTGCCGTCCTTGGTTGTTGCGGAGGAAGAAGTGCATGAGCCTGAATTTGTATGTTCCTCCTCATCTTCTGGGTCCTTTTCCTGCTCCGGGGCTCCGGGTACAGAGGCTATGGGCTGCTGCTGTTGTTGCTGCTGCTGCTGCTGGGAGTTGCTCTCCAGCTTTCCCCCCTCGCCCTTTTGTAAACAATTGTCTGACTGATTGTCCGTGCTGCTGCAGTATGCGGTCTCAAAAAAGCGGTCGAAACCTTGCGGGAGGACGCTGTTTTTCCCCACGCCGGAGTAAAAACCTGTGGAGGGGTGATTGGAGCCCGGATGGGTGTGATGGTGATGGTGGTGGCTGTACACACTCTCGTTCTTCATAAGCATTTCTGTCATGGTGGATGGTGGAAGACAGTCCCTATGCACCAGATCCTCTCCCGAGTAGCACGATGCATAATTGCTTCTGTGGTGCCATTTACTAGCAGGGTCCAAGCCGTATGAAACTTCCCGTACCGGCTGAGACAGATTTGTGGAATAAGGGTAGCTGATTTGCCGGGACGGGGCCTGTGGAAGAAACGAAGAGACGGCAGAAAACTCGGGAACGTAGTAGGTGCAGCTGGGGAGGTAGATATTGGACGCGCAGCCTGTCCTGTCCCCAAACTCGGATGTCCGGTCTTTGCGCGTCTGGGAGCAGAAGTTGCCCAGATTCACCGAGTTAAACATCTTTCTCTCTCTCGTACTCCGTACTATAGATAGATGTTTTGGATACGAGCTGCAGCAGAAGGGAAAAATTTGGGAAGGCGAGATGACGCGCAATCCGTCTAAGTCGCCCCGCAGACACGTGATCGAAAGTAGATATTGTCATATATCAATTTGGAAGAGTTGGATGTGTAGGAGTGGTTGGCTTTAGGTAAGATCGAGGAGGTTCAAACGAATAATTTTCAAACACCACAGGCGCACCAAGAAAACCAGTAACAGATTCCTGCTCGCTGGCTTATGACAATTAGAGAGATATGTGCTGTGTGTGTTTATGTTTATGGGCTGCTGGTAGGCTAGCTAAACAGCTACACCTCCTTAAACAGGCAAAGCTCAAACTGCAGAGAGCACTCACTCACATGAATTTCATAGTGTTATGGAATTTTACAGGTAAGATTATTATTATTACTATTATTAAATTATCATGATTTAATAATATTATTAAAGAATGACTACGACCCATATCACAAACTAGTGAAGTATTATATATATATTATATATAGAATAAGGCAAAATGAGGAATTATTATCACTGACACTGTTACGCACAGTACAAAATGTGCATTAAGACAGTAAAGGTCAGTAGTCGCTGTGAATGTAACCCTAATAAGGCATAAACCTGTTAAAAAGCAATCCCACGAGCCTAATCATCGTTTCACCATTTAGAAAAAGTTTAACAAATCACAGTGAATGACTCGTGTTCTTTTACAAATCCCTGAGACTCCCCATGCAGAACATTTTTTACACTGTGGTCTGTGAATATGCAGGAGATGTTTTCATAGGGCTTATAATATTTTTTATATTATTCTTCTTTCATTCTGTAACAGTGGCTACACGAGTGTGCAGCACACAGGATTATTAAACAGACGTGTGGATGAACCGGTGTTGTCCATTTAGAATTATGTAACACATTAATTCGTCAAATAACTTTTTCTCTATTTCACTAAATGAAAAACCTTGCTAGACTGGACTGGTGGTGTACGATTACAATTAAGCTGTAAAATGAAGTTGAACCAACGGTTGGGCGATGTGGGATACACAGCATGCATGTTGACTGCAGCTGAAGTAATCGGCCCACTCTCATTATTCCCTTTGACTTTGGATCATGACAGAGCCCATGGAGGACAACTGCGCAATTAAAGAGCCAAGTTCCTGCAAGAGTACTACCAGTGAAGCCCTGGGACCTTGCATCTCCCCCAGTGGGAACATGTGCCCTGATGACATAAACAAAAACTCGGAAAAACCTAATTACTCCCTTCAAAATTGCAGGATTCAGCATTATTCACTTTGGAGTGGTTATTGACAACGCCGCCCAGAAAATCACTGCAATGTGTGAGCTTCTTACTCTCAAAAATTCAAATTGATATCTTGGAGGATAATGTTTTTATTGGACACACGAGTCGATCAAATTAAATGTTTTGGGTTGTAGCTTTTGTCTTTAAGCTTCACAGCAGAGCAACAATTAGTGTTCTTGTAAACGTGTACTTATAGGCCACTCAGACTGGGCCTATTGACCAAGCAGCATGAATGTATCCGACGTTTCCCTCTAAAATTAAATAAGTCCCAGCTGATGTTCCAAGCTGCTGTGAACATTTTATTTTCCACATTTATCTGTGTGTGACTGTTAAATTGAGAGACATGTCCCCCGGACTTCTTTTTTTTTTAATAAAATGAAATAAATGAATGGTTTGGAGAAAGATGCGCCTGCGTGTTCTTTCCTGCGTCATTGTAAACTTTTAATTATACTGTTGAGGCCCATCTTCGAATCTTTATAGACTAACTGATACTATCACAAGGTGAAATTAATATGATGGCCCATTGTTTATGATTATAGGCGACTTCCTAAATGTTGCAATAGACTTTTGAATTATTACTCAATCCAATAACACTATCGTTCTATTACAATCACTTATAGGACACCTGTGATGTTTAAAAATAATAGAAAAACAAAGTTTGTGTCTTTGGTGATTTCCAACAACAAGGAGAAGAACAAGCAGCGGCATCAGACCCCAGCAATGGAAAGGAGAGTCTATTGCGGGCATATTTGTGGAAAAAGGTGGCATTTGCATTAGCTTGTTTACTACCTCTACAGACAAAAGGTTGTCTCACATGATGCATCCTGCATCCAAGTACAAAGAAAGCAGACAGCTGTCCAGACACAGCACTTGAATTTGACCACTAAAATCCTCTCTACGTCCACCATAAAACTCCGAATGGCTGTAGTAACGCTAAATCCCTTTGTTCTATAGAAAACCATAAACCTTGAGAATGAGAGGAATTTGGATTTCAGCAACTAGATATTCTGCAACTTTAAAAAAAAAAAAAAACTAAAAAAAAAAAAAAACGACAGCAGTGAGTTAAATTTTCACACCCAACACCACATAACGCATTTTTCTGAAACTTGGTTTTGGTTTCCATTTCCAAAATGTAGCTATTTACACCACTTGTAATGTAATAAAAAGCATCAAATTCTGCGTTTTGGCATTTTTGTAAAAATTATCATTTTCCTCAAATTAATTAAAATAAAAGAGAGACTGTAAATGTGTCAAACAGTAGGAAAAATCAGGAATGTAAGTGTGTTTGTTCTCTTGGATGAACAGTTGCTGGTGTAATTTTTGGTAGATGAACAAACGCAGCTATGGAATTATTTGTACAAACATTCTGGCCTTTGTGGACACATGCTACACACATGATACGGCATTCTGGTTTTGTAGTTGCATAATAGTTATAATAATTCGCACATTAAAATGTCATTACCTACTCTAACAGTGTGAAAGATACAATATAGAGTGTAAATAAAAAAGATAAAACGCAGGGCTTCGATGTGAAGTTGAATTCCTAAAAACTAAAAAGCCGCCACACTAATTGGGCTATAAAAAGGTTCTGAATTACGAGATGTAAAATGTATCCGCATGTTAACATTACTCTGATGATGATATCATCTGTAGAATTAAAACAAGAATAAATAAAGCCAACAAACTTTTCTTTCAGCAGGCAGACAGACCAAAACAATATTGTCCAATCATTTCCTCATCATAATCATTTCAATGATGCATATTAACGCGGCATAAATAAGTAATGTAAGGGTATGAATAAGTGATGCAGTAATAAAATTCAAAAGTAAGGGCTGCTAATCAAGACGGCTGAAAAATGCGAAAGAGTAGTTTAAAAGACTACACAGTACACAGGAGGAATTAAGGCGTTTAAACGAATAGAAACAGTTCTCCTGGCTGCGGTATTTGTCGTAATGTGACAAAATATGAGCAGTCAACGTCCATCATTTGGCAACATCCGCCTTTAAACACTTGCGTTTCTCGCCTTGTTGTACTCAGGCCATCAGTCAAAAAATAAGGTTGACCATGTGTTAATTTTCCTGCATGGACTCACAGCATGCAGCTGATATTCTGCTAGCAGTAGGACCCAGCAAAGTTTGATTTGGTTGCACCAAATGAGCAGACTAAGTATGCAGAGTTTGCACGCAATGGGTCTGCATCTGAGTTATAAGTCACCACTTATTCTATCTTATAAACAAGATTGTTAATGTCACAACTACTCTCAGTAACAGTCAAAATGTTAAGCTGAGAGCTCCAAAGACAAGGTGTTGTAAACAGTTGCCATTCTTTGCTTAAATATCACTGTTGGAGCACTAACTTTACGACTGTGTCTGTGGAATTTAAGCTATGTATTGCTACCTAGCGCCATAATTACAATGGTTAACCTAGGTGTCACCCTCTTGTTAAGAAGATCTCTCAAAAATGGCGCTGCTAAATATTGCACTGTGTTTTGGCTCTGTGTCGATAAATCCTGTGCCAAACGATACAACACTCACTGCACACTCACTGCACACTCACACACACACACACACACACACACACACACACACACACACACACACACACACACACACACACACACACACACACACACACACACACACACACACACACACACACACACACACACACAATGGGCGCAGTTCACCAAGACACTGCTGCACAGTTAGCTGAAGTCAAGGCTAAATGTGGGAAGCCTGTGTAATCATATTACTGTCCCCTCATGGCCTAGATAAGTTTAATTGGATGTAAGTCGGGCAGTTAAACTTGGCTGTATGAGCTGCGAACAGTTTCAAGCAACACTAAAGAGCCTTGTTTTTTTTTTACTGAGGTCTCAGTGAATGCACCTAGCGTGAAGCGTTTGTGGTGGCAACAATAGCTTACAAGATAAGGATGTGTGTTGCTGTTACATTTAGAGCAATCTCCAGAGTGTATTTCTCTTTCAACCACTAGGACATAAAGCTTTCACAACAATGTGTTAACTTTTTTATTAGAAGTATTAAATGATTTCACATCTCAAGAAATCGCCCAATGGTGACTGCTGGCCCAGCTCCTCTGTGTTATTTAGATGCCCTGGAAAAACCTGGAAGTCCTTTGAGCAAAGGGACAGTAAACACGGAATTCTGTCTACCTTTGAACAAATGCTAGATAAGCTAAAAATAAGCTCCTATATTATATTTTGCTAGATTGGCTCTTAGTTTCTGGTTAATTTCAATGTACAAGAGTCTAAATAAAGAGCAATTATTTATTAACATGTCTGTGCTGAATGTACTTGAGGCTATGGTCTGTCACATGCCGATATATTCACAAAAAATATTTTTAGGTTGTATTAGACAGCTATTATATGCACAGTTAATCTTTTAAAATACCTGAATCACCTTTTAAAATCAGCAGGGATAATATGCCCAGTGCTTGGAAACAATTCAAGGTTGACTAATTGTCCTAATTAAACTGGTTTTTTTTTTCAGCTTTCGGAAATTACGCACAAGACGGCACAAAATTACGCACAACTTTCGAACCATTACATAGTGGTTTGTTTTGGAATTTGTTGGCTTAGAGGTAATGTCCTCAGTCTGGTGAGATAACAAAATAATAACAAAATCTGAGTTCGATAATACTTTGACATATCCGGCGTATGTGGAGTAATTATACCCAGATATTGTGTCAGACGTTCGACGCACCTTTGCATTTGATAGTATTTATTTTTTCGTTAGTTGTTAAATCCTGTCTGTTGTTACCCATGTTTTGTATAAATAAATGGAATGCATGGGCTATCACGTAGCAAATGGAATAGGTGATTAAAACTGCATAATATTTATCTGTCATCGTATGGCCAATATGTGCTGTGTTTACAGCATTTATTTCAATTGTGGCGAGGCACTGGTTGGTTCTTTTCGGGGCGGGGGTCAAAATGCATTATTTTAGTTTGCGCTGGCCTTGCACAGGAGAGCTTTAGTATGTGGACCCGAAATAGAAGCTCTGAGCTTTAAGCTACAGAGTCAGATATCGTTGAAATGCCTGCTCAAACACTTAGTAATACTGTTTGCTTTACCGTTTAAGCTGCAGGCCTTCCAACTCAGAAACTGCAAATATAAATAGTGATTACTAACAGAAAATAGTGCAGGAACTGAACCGATACAGAATAACTTGAACAGGTGACAGAATTTCCCATCTTGTATTAAAATGTAAGAGCAATAAGCAGGCACCGTCGCTTGTGCAGCTCTATGCTGCATACTTGACCTTCATCGTCGGCCTGGAGAGGATAGCCCTCCTCCAAAATACAACACAAGAAGAATGCACCATAGCCAGCAAAAAATATATTGAGAGACATTGACGTTTTTATTTAAAACGTCCCGGAAAACTGCGATTAAATAATACTATGTCATTTTACTGAGCTAAATATCGAGTCAGTTGGTGCCAAAGAGATTATTTAGATAGTCAGACCGTTTCAGAAATAACCTGTGAAAAATGTTAATGATGCTACAATAACAAAGAAAAATGAAAACGCAACTGAGCTGCAATGGCAGTTATTTGTTTCTTTCCATCAGGGACAACTGCTCTAAGAGGAATCCGGCTCATCCAAGGCAGCAATGAAGCCTTCACGCGCCGTATTAAGGGGTTGTTTGACGTGTGATGCTATTGAAAAACAAATTGATAAGACAGTACATTTCAGAAAAATGGAGCTCATAGAGAACTCATTTCAAATCATGTCAAAATCAATATATAGCAGTTCTGAAAGGAGCGAAACGATATGGATCTTTCATGTTAAGCATTCTACCTATCCTCTCGTTCTCTATCACATTAACACTGCTGCAAAACACACACACACGCTCCCCCTGCACTCTCACGCACGTCCACACACTCCTCCACCCCCCACCCCCACACACGCACGCACGCACACACTTTAGTAGGAATAACATTGCTTTCTATTTCTCTAGCCAGCTTCGTACCATAAACGGCAGAGGGGTGGCGGGGGACGTAGACCACATGCCACACAAGTTCTCTGCGAAGGGCACTGTGAAGCTCACTGACCTTTGGGACGCGGAGACAGGCCGCCATAAACAGATTTAGCCAGTCTCAAAGTCAAAAGTGTTCAAGAGCAGTAAAAGACCTATTGTAAAGACCTGCAAAGCCAACTGAGATTTCATCCTGTTTTACAATCCAAATATCCTGAGGTTTTCCGCAATGGTTCCCATTGAGGGTTTTTTTAATCCTGTGTAGTGAATAAGACTGCATATATAATCATTAAAATGCAGACAGGACAGAAAAGTGAGCATTAATATTAGCTGCTCTGCAGTGATCAATTTTAACTGTTGAGGAGAAAGGATGGCAGGTAAAGACGCACACAATGTTTAGTGGTTTAGTGGTGAAAGCTCTCAAAAACGCTTCCCGGACAAGATTATAAGTCACAAGCAAAAGCAAAATAAAGCACAGAAATATCTGAAGAAATACTATACAATAGAAAAGGCAAGCGTGACATAAGCAGGTAAGTCTGGTTTGAAGTTCAAGTTAAAACTACATGTTCAGATATCCGTTTGGCACCGTTCAAAGGCCAGGCTGCCATGTTCCTCAGTCCAAATAATCCCACCGTTTTACACAGGAATCACCTAACTGGCCTGTAAAAGAACAAACCTCTGTTTGCATCATTTATTCTTGGTAGAAAGCAGGAATCACGCTGTGCTCAATGTTGCGGGTGGTTTAGATACTGACGCCAGTTTCCTCGTTGTCAAAGCACATTTGTATTCACAAATTATGCAAATTTTAGTTGCTGGAGTTTTAAGATTATACGTTAATTACTACCGTTTGTATTTACATTACAAAATATGCGTCCTGGCTAGTCTCTATTCTCTCTCGCTCACTTTTCCATACCACCAGATTGTTTTGCGTTTTTACAAACACATCAGCTTATAAACTAGAAATATAAATAATTAATATTAATTAAATAATTGCAATTGTTAATGTTTCAATTTCATCAGCGCGTATACGGCCATAGTTTCTCAAGTTTTTTAGACAATATTTGTAACATAATTGACCTTGAAGATTTCTTTTATAAATAATGGCTGAGGTGCTGCAGGACAGCCAGGAGCGTCATGGTGCATTTTGCATCTATTATTCTCCTCCAACTCATTTAACAAGGCAACACAAACATCAGACCATAGTTTATCCCCTTTCATGACCAACAGCGCGTTTGATGGGATAAAAAGATTGGAGTTGTTATGAATGATGTCCTCTGGATGATCAAATTCAATCCACACAATTTAAGATCTCCTCAGTATTATTTCATAGTCTTGGTTATTACAGTACCACAGCAAATAATTGGTACACTTGCGGTTGCTTTTTGCATCAGCCTGGCGCCACTTCAAAACCAAAGCTGTGTGGATATCTGGAATTAAAACATACACGGACATATGACTGTTGTCGTCAGTGCGTAAAAGGCTGTATATCATACCATTACGCCTGTATTTTTCCTATTATACGGAGAAATTTATTTAAATTCAGATGTTAGTATTTCATCTGATATCCATGTTTAAATACTAGTTGGTGAATGAAATGATAGAATTATTCAAACCACTTTTAACCAGATGCGTAAAGGTACGTGAAGAACACTTTCCCAAAGATAAAACCACTGGATGCCATATATTTGTATGTCATCACATTTTGACTAGACATATTATATATTTTAAAAAGAATTTGAGTAATTGCCATTATTTGATCATAGGATTCACAGATGTAGCCAGCATTAAGTAAATACTATTTTTGATATCTTCAAACTGACGCCTTGTGCCCGATCGAATAGCTGCGCGTCCAGGCGGCCCTTTTCTCTCACTGAGGATATTACTGTTATACTCTTATATTCATCCTTTACATATACTGCATGTAGAATACATAAAGAACTATAGTGCACTATGTCAACGAATACATAAAAATGGTATTTTTAGTTGATGTGAGGAAGGTGGAGGTTTGCAGTAAGGTAAACAGGCACAAATGTCACAGGCTTCTGTCAGCATCACTACAGTAGCTATTACTATTATGAGATACAAGAGTTTCGTACTGAAGCAATACTATCAGCTCAAATAGAGTTTCTATCGGCTGTCGCAACCACACTGATTCTTAAATATAGCTTACTTGATAAACATTCGAACCAGAATCTGATAGAGCGTCAAAAGGAGTGTATAATGTGGTTTTCTAATGTCATCTTACATGTGTGTATTTGTGTTGTGATCAGACTAACTGAGGAAGGCCGGTTGCAGCAGCGGCCGTTCACAGTTCACTGAAAAGGCAACATCTGATCTCAACACTGACAGTAAACAGTTTCCAGTGGGCCTGCTGCACCACAACGAAGGCTACAAGCAGTTGGAGACTAACTTATTAATGCTTAGTTAGCCGATAGGAAAACACTGCACAGCCCTGCATTGCTTTACACGTCCTTGCCAGTAGGGAGAGCTTTGTATTTACATATGGATTCATTGTGTCGTTTTGTATAACTGTGTGCCATTTGTATCCGATGTGTGTGTGTGTGTTATTATAGTCCAGGGGTTGATTTGCGATTATAATATGTTTAAAACACTAATTCAACCACAAGACACTGTGGACAGCCAGTCCAACAGGCTTGACTATATGGAGCACTGGGGTGTAACCCTATTACTGCTTTACAGAGCTGTTGCGTGTTTAGCTGCGCTGTTATAGGCTTGTAGCATACCGGTGACATTGATTAGGTCGAACTTCAAGGGAAACCACAAGACTTCAGAAGAAAATGTGAAAAATACTTTTTTAAATCGAATTTAGTTATTGTATATTTGTAATAGTATGTCATACTGCAATAAAATATAAATAATATTCAATGCAAGATTGGGGGTTGTATGCATCTAGCCGCCATTTTGCATGGAAAGACATCATGGCTACCTTTAGCCTATACCTTTGTATCTGAGCAGCCATAATAAAACAGGACCAACCTGTGTGGGCTCCTATTGATTATAGTTCACAGCATGTACAATTATGTGGCAAGGAACACCCTCTCAAATACTTCCAAATGTCCCATTAATGTTAATTTCACTGTGTTGGACACATGTATTTTTAAACTGTGTTACAGGTCACGTCTAATAAAATAATGCCACCAGTCAACACTCAGAAAAGCTGGTTTTAAAGCAGACCATTCAGAGAGGCAACCTAATGACAGACTGAGGTGACACCAATAAACGTTTCAATATTCTGTTTATTGAAGATCTTACGCATATACATTCATATCATTATTACTTTTACAAGACAACGTAGCAATCCTTACAAGCGCAAAGAAGGGAATGCAATGAGGGACGAAATAAAAGAACGATAACAAACAACTATTACACTGAAACAGGGTTTCTTTAAATGTCATGGATGGTAAAACTTTTTGCATACCATTTCTTATATCCATTCTTGGCAGTATGATATAATAGGCCTACATTTCCAACCCTCACAACCACAAATAGGCTATATGGAATGCGATATTGTACAAGACGATCAATAACATAACGCACTATTACATAGCGATAAGGGATCCTCAAACAGGATGCAAATTGTAACATAGGTAATTTCATTTTACAAAGTTATACACGAGTACAAGGTAAGGAAAAGGACAACACTGAGCATGTTGCAAGGAGCAAGAACAATTAGTAGGCCTAATAGGCCCCCCGTCCTCCCATCCTAACAATAATAATAATAATTATTATAATAATAATACATTCTTTGTAGACGTTTGTGTCAAAATGTTTAAGGTTGTGTTCGCTTTTGATTTGTTCAGAAAATAAAAGTATAAAAAAGTCACCTACAGAAAAAGTGGCCCGCAGAACATGACTTATAGCTATTTCACATCAATAACATGCTGCAAATACATTTCACTGCTATAGCTTACTCATTATACATGACAGATGATGCACTGCATTCGCCCCGAATTAAGGGAGCACACATAGGCCTATAATTAACTTTTCTAAATTTCTACATATTTATTTTATAATGAGCACCAAGTTTAAGAAATGCTCTTTCGGGCCTAAAATCGTATCATCCTCTCGCCCATTTGCAACTTCAGGCGGTTCCCTTGTTTAACCAAGTTGGCCTAAAATGCTCTTGTACTAGTGAATATTTCCATTACAGATCTTGGCAAGTTTGTTGTTGAACACACTATTTTTAACGGGCACAATCTGGACGTGGACTTCTAATAGCAGCTCAAAACCGTATTCAAACGGTGATCTCACTCAACTAAAGAAATGCAACCCATGCAGGATTCTGTGGTTGTCGTAAGGACAAGTTGAAAGGTAATAAAAGTAAGAAAAATACCTTTAGAAACTTGTTAGCACATGAACAAAGTCATGGCAATTATTTTTTTCCTTTTTTTTTCATTGCGCAGTCATAAAGATATCGATAGGGATTACATTGCGGTTTTAGTCCTCCCTCTCCTCATGCAGACTCCCAGACTTCCTGCCCGTGACCGTGAACGTGCCCACTAAGCGTGGGGAAAACTAAGGAGAGGAGATAAGGATGATGTTCCTCTTACCCAACAAATTATAGTTGAAGTATTTAGCAACCGGGAGGCAGATTCGTCTTAATCAGTTCATAACCTCAGAGAAATTATTGCGCGGATGCGTCTCCAGTCAGGCTTCTCTGTCTTTCTGACTTCACTCCTATTTTTAGGCGTATTTTGAGATTTTACAAAGTGGCTCTGCTCCCGCCTTATATTCTCTGACTAAAAATGGAACAAAAGGATGTTGTCATAATGCATCATCCCATACTGAGCTATTGGCTCGACACATTTCGCGTGGTTTACATGTGACTGATTTCTTGTCAAATCAGGAAAACCAAGAGATGCATCCTACACAGAAAAACACATTCTTACAGCTTTTTGTGCGACTGTACCAAACATAAAGGCAGTCTCACTGACATGTAAATTATAGCTTTGAATGCCAGATAGTGGCTTGTTTTGGGCATGTGTTGCCCGCACCTTTGAGAAAAAATAATATCAGAAAATGTTGTAATAATTTCCTGCAATGTAAAAGATGGATAGATGAGTGCATGCATTGAAATAAGACCTAAGGGAGCGTAGAAGGCTTGGCTTTTACTGCCTATCGATTCACCTCCTGCCGCATCTCTAAAAGTAGGCCAAAGCTTGCTCCCTCAGCATGAGTCTCTTCTTCTTCATCCTGCGGTTCTGGAACCAGATCTTCACTTGTTGGTCGCTGAGGTTCAGACGGTCGGAGAGCTCCCTCCGCCGCTGCCTAGTGATGAACTCATTCAGCATGAATTCACCTTCTAGCTCAGCCAGCTGAAGTTTGGAATACGGTTTACGCTTCTTTCTGGTCCGAGTGTGCATCGGGTACCACGGGGCGCCTGGAGGAGAGGGAGGAGGAGGAGGGGGCATACAACGAATTAGTCACCACAGTTGCAAAATCACGGTCACTTCCAAGGTTATGAGGAGCCTACGGGGGCGTCAGTTGTCTAAGGGAAGCTTGGGTTATTGCCTTACTGTGGGCTAAGTGCATTTAATATTCATTTTTAGCAGTATAAACTAGAGAGTAATCAGAAAGCCCTGTCTAGAAGTTAAATTACATTATAATGATGATGCACTTCCTACATAGTCTGCAGCCGCGGAAATGACAGTGTTTGTGTCAGAGGATTTCTGTGTTTTGCAAAAGATCCCAGACGTAGGGATCCTGCTTTGTATTATGGTTTAGAAAATTGACGCCCCTGGAAGCTGTCACTTCCTCAACACAACACACAGCCACACTGGATTTGTTTTGATCTCTGCCTGGACACAACTGATCTCAAACCCAATATCTACATCATCATAACATGCACAATTTTGTGCAATTTTTGCTCATAAGTGTTTACTTTATATTTTTCAACCGTCTTTATTGAGACCACCAATATACAGCGGCTTGTGTCATAGGAAGTTTTATTGTCGTAGTTAAAGTAGCATTAACGTGATAATTAAGCAGTGCTTGCAAATACCCTACTTATTTGCGAGTTTCAGAGCATATTAAATGACTCTTGAGTACACAGCGACAGATATTAATTCCGTTTACGAGTCATTAAAAAGAAAACTCTCTCTATTCAATGCAGTCAACCAAAGCGCCTCTCCTCTTTAAATCACTGCGCTAATTTGTTTGCACAAAGTGCAACAATACACCACACATTTATATCCCTGAATCACTAGTTGTCGTTTCAGGTGTGGAAATGCAATGACAGAGCCGATCACTTGTTCAAAAGCTGCTGGGCATTATAGTTTGGTGAGGTTATCTGTAACTGTACACAACCACATGGCGTCTGAGGCATTTTAGGGCAACCCCTAGCGGCGTTTGCACACCACGCAAGTACCCTGCAGGCTGATCTATAGGCTGCAAAGTGTGCATCAAGATAACGAGCTCTAATGACGGTGTAATACCGCAACTGCACGCTATGTGCAAGTACCTTATAAATACTATGAACGTACACTTGTGATAAATGTGTTTAAAAATAAATAGCACCCACCTCCGCCTGCGGCTATGTTGCTTGAATGGCTTCCCGGTGACACCAGGGTCTGTGTGTCGCTGGATGGAGGCTTGCTGCCCTCGTTGAGCAGAGAGGAGCTGGAGTCGGACTCCATTGACTGACAGGATGGCGGGTCTTGCGTTAGCTGCTCGGTCCCATAATCATATTTGGAGAAGGCGGCTGTGCTGCCAATTCCACTGTGCATCCCGTGGTCAGATGTTAATGATGATGTGTCTCTCGCCCTATCCTCTCGTTTGAGGCTGCTGCCACCTGAACAGGTCTCCCTGTTCCCGTTGCCGTTGTTGTAGTAACATTTACCCTCTTCTGGTCTGCTAATTTCACACGACCGATTGAAGGAAGGGTTAATAGACACGGGGCTGCTAAAGTAGGATTGAGAGTATCCATTGCACGGCTCCGAAGGATTCCACGGGAGGGAGCAAACATTGTCCCTTCTCGGGTAGGAGAGCGACGGTAGCCCCGCCAGTTGTCCCCCTGAGGCTCTAAAATTCGGAAAGTAAAATGTGTCTCCAGTGTGGATGTTTACCAAAGGTCCCACAAACCCTGGATTAAGGAGATTATGCTCGCCCATTTCCGCGGGCCCGACCAACAGCTTCTAGTTTATTGCAATCTGACATTTAACATAGTTAAACCTGGAGGGGCTCCTGATTGGCTATCCTCAGACCACGTGTCCAGCTAACTTCTGCTACACATGGTACCACCCACTCGGTCCATCTCAGACAAAACAAAACATTAACTTCTGTATTACAGAGGTTTATATGCTTTTTAAAAATACTATAAACCTTTTATTAAAAATCTAGAATCTTGTTTTTCTCCACTTGAGTCACGCTGAGTCCAAAAGGAGTCCAGGCTGCTTCTCCTTTTACACTCATGGAACTGTCCATGGCCTCGTTTAATATCTTTATAAGCTGGCAAAACTTTTTAAAATGCTATTTCTTATGAAAACTATTTTTCTTGAAGGAGAGGGTGCATATGACATCTTGTTTTCTAGCAAATTATGGTTGAATTCCATGTCATATAAAGCTGTGATGTCCCAATTTTACAAGCTTGTTTTAAGAAAAGACTGATGCTCATTGCCGCACTCTACTCATATTTACAGTAACGGGGTCAGCAGGTTGAAGCCACTGGCTCTGTAAAAGAGGACGATATTCTACAAGGTTACTTTAAGAGGGTATATTTCACATAATATTCCCTAGTACACCTCACATGAACAACTTTAACAGATACCTCCAATAAACGTTCACAGCCAAACTCTGGTGGGATTGTTATACCTCTCACAATTCTTTTATATGAATTTTACAAGATATCAGAGGGCACTTAACTGATTCAATCAGCCCAGAGTCTCTGCTTTATATCTCGCTAATTAGTTGATTTGTAGATGCAGCGAAGAAGACACTGAACAAATATGTGACATACAACACAGCAGTCATGCCTCTCCTCTGACAGAGGCCTCTTTTTACAAATAATAAAAAAAACTTTTCAGACACTTCACTACTGAAAATGCATGATGTGTAAAGGATGTAGGCTTTCAGCCAACAGCTGGCGCAAGAATTTCTGATGTAGTCTTTGAGGATAATGTTTGTGGGCGCTTAGATGAGCAACCATATTCTTATGACTGACCCTCCCCCGGGTCTACAGACTCCTTATTAATTGAAAAATAAATGTAAAAAGATTTCCCATATGCATTTATATTATATCAGTCCTGCAACTATTTTGTGAATCCCTCTTTCCCTTTATGGATTCATAATTTACCCCACCCCTCCCCTCCACTACATATAAGACTAAATCAATTTATGGATCTGAAAAGTTTTCATAACTCAGCAGCGGGGAGCATCTTATGTCTCAATTATGGCAATTAAAAAAGTCTCACTACTTCAAGGACAAAAAGTTTCACTCATCAATGACACGGATTCCCTAAATATAACCAAGCACACACGCCGTCAATCCACTCAAGTTCACGAGGCAGAGTCAGGGTGGGTTGAACTTGATATTGAACTCAAATACTCCATTTAAATACATAAAAGAAGTAGAAATTAGAATCTATAAAATAGAATAAAGCAGTGGCAGCTTAAAGGGAGGACTAACAGCCGAGTCATAAAAAATAATGTGAATATATTCCAAGATGCGCAGATAGATATTTCACTGGTTTAAAACGCAGCTCATCATCTCCCTGAACTAGTGCCCTGAAAATAAAATTATTGATAAGAGTCCAAATAATAAAAAATAAACAGACTTATTTAATTAATTATTAATTGATATTATGGAGTTAGGGATTAACAAAAAAAGAGTAGGGTTACAGCATCGTGCACATGCGTGCTGACTGGGGCTGGTTACGTGCTACAAATGCGCCAATGAAGTGTTATGTGAGACATAGCATTCATTTAAACATTGGTTTGGAAACGATTTGCAAGTCAGCCGATATTTGATAGCTGTATCCGTCACTTGTGACCGTGTATCCTATCTAACCCAAAGGCACAGGGCCTAGCTCTAGCCTTAAATAGAAAGACAAATATCAAATGTTTAAACTGGAGAAGCTCTCAGGGATCCGCTGCGCTTTCATTCTGTCCCTCTCCGATCACTGCACATTCTTGCATCTAGTTAGTGAGTCTCGCAATGCAGCACAACATCAATCCAATATAATATCTTGTGCCTCACTCTGATGAGGAGCAATGGGGTGCCTTGGCATCACATCTTGTGTTATTATATCAGCAACCAAGAACAAAACAGTGCAGTGTGATGTTTACAACAAAATGGCCCGGATGCTCATCCAGGGAGTGAGTAACGTGCAGGCTTAAATCGCCACTTTACCTCGGAGAAAGAGGCCATGTGTTGCGCCTCCTTGCCTCGCCTCTCCACGCCTCCGATCCAGAGCTCCCACAAATCCGAATTTCACATTCAAACAACTGGTCGTCTGTTCAGTGCATCTTTTAGCTGAGCTATGATGTCATATGTGACCGTGGGCTTTAGGGCCCTGTAATCTCATTTAGCAAAATGAAAATATGCTGTTAAAAAAGAACTTGGTAAACCGAGCAAATAGCACTGTCAAGGTCACTGTCTAGTACACTGTCTGCTCGATATTGAAATTACCCTCCTGGAATCCACTGGTCCTGTCCAGACAGGGCAATAGCCTAAACAAAGGGCTTTTCTTTCCTTTTCCCTCTTTGATTCTCTGCAGGCAGGTTGCCACAGTTATAGCCCTGTGCAACCCTTTTAAAGCTTCCTTCAAGGAAAACAAACCGCCAAGGGAAGGCTAAAGAAGCCACAAAAGTGCTAACGTTTAAGTTAAAAGCTTTGGTTGATCTTTTTCATTTGTTTACAACAGACGATATTTCAGGCGGCTTTGCCACACTCTCTTATTAAGCTTTGGAACAAATATGCATTCCATTACTTTAAATTGTTTAAGGATAGCCCATAGTTTTAAATTTAAAAAAAATATATATTATTTACCTTCAAATATATATAAAATTGTAACACACAATGGCTCTATAAAATTGTAAAACACATTAATAATCCTTCAGCATGTGAGATTCCTATGTACATATGTTACATCGCATTCTAGTGATTATATTAAAGCCAATGCGTCTAATGCATTTGAACTTGTATTTGCTAAAATATTCTATAATACTTACTAATTTTTAACTATTTTCGAATTTTATTTGCAATTCTAGAATCAACAACTTTAATATGTGTGTGTGTGTGTGTGTGTGTGTGTGTGTGTGTGTGTGTGTGTGTGTGTGTGTGTGTGTGTGTGTGTGTTCGTGTGTGTGTGTGTGTTCGAGTGTGTGTGTAATATGTATGTATATCCGGGGGGAAAACTTCGATTGTTCATCCACTACAAGATTCATGATTCATAAATTATCAACTTTTAAAACAAACGTCGCTCATGTTGTCAGTCGGATGGGATAAACAATTTAAAACGCTTTAACGCAATGTGACATTTCACAACAACAGTTCTATCAAATGTGTGAAATATATTCTTATGGCCAAAAACCATAAATGCAAAGACAGAAATAAATCAAAACTTTCACGTGGAAGCACTGGTTCTTTCTTTTCTATACTGTTCCGACATGTGACTTCACATAATCGGGTATATTCCAACAACAGATCAAACCACAAAGAAATGCCTCCAATACATTCATGTAAATTTAAATGTAAACAACAATCCCGTGACAAAGTAGCTGAAACCCCTGAGGACTCGCGGGGCTTCATTGGAACTTCTATATCTGGTGTATTCCCTATAAGCAGGCCTTAAACTTTGAACAGAAACAGAAAAAAATCTTATGCATTTAAATAAAAATAACTATCAACTTCATATTTCATAAATGCTGTCAAACGCAATGAAACAGAAGCGCCGACACTGGGTTAAATGAGTCATAACAAACAAACAACAAATCCACTGAACGAAAATGTCCCTAAATTATACTCAGCTGCAGCACTTCCTGATATTTTCCTCTGGTCACCACCAGAGGTTATCAGCCCCCTGTCTCATGTGTCTGGCTGACAGCGGCCTGCAGCTTTTACGCCTCCACACACTCTCTCTCTCTCTCACACACACACACACACAACCAAAGGCAATGCAACTTTTTATACTTTTTATATTTTTAAGATAAAAATCAACGGCTGATGAGGGTGCAAATCGTCTTAAAACTTTTGGTTTGATTTATTTTGTGTTTTAATTTGAAAAGATGGTGCCTGGTTTAATGAGTTTATTATTGTTCTTTCTTTGTTCGGCATGGTAAATGTTAATCCAGGCCGTGTAGCTATTTCATTATTTTGATACCTACTTAAACCAGAAAAAGCAAAAAAACTTTCAGGAAACTTTGTGTATTCGAGTGTTTTGCAAATGGAACATAACTACAGATTTTCCTTTAAAGTTATAAAACTATTTTAAATATGCGTTAGTGGATATGTCTGTTTTGTGAAATGTCTATTGTTTCGAAATACACATTATAATTTAAATATTCTTTTACATTTTAAAGAAATTGAAGTACACCTAAAATAATAATTTGAATGTTTTGCTGATTTTATTGTACTGTGTTGTTTTAGGTATTATGTGGCAAATATTTAATATAATGCTACGCAACTTAAACAAAAACATAATTTCTGCTTTAATGTTCTTAAATATCAGGAGTAAAAAAATATCAAATACATCTAAAATATACCAAATATCTTGTCAACTTCATCACCGCTGCGCTCCCTTTACTTTGAAAATAATTTGGAAAGTGAAGTACAAATCATATTAATATCAGTTAGTTTTGTCTGTCCCATGCCCAGCGTTTGCTGAGATCTAAACAGTCATAAAACAAAGTCCACGGCGGCCTGCTGCCATAGTAGGAAGAAAACGGCCATACCTTTAATCGTTATATTGTGGGCGACGTCGTATTATCATTTCCTCTCGATGTGTGGACACTATGGCTGCTTGCTGCAGATTACTGGTGTTGGTGTGAGACGTCAAAAGTCCTACCTGTCCTCCGTGGTCAATAACACACCTCATGATGAGTGAATGAAACCATTGGTGCTTCCAGAGTGCATTGGCCAGAGCAACTACTTTTAAGAGACTTCTGCAAAACACAAAAGAAAAGAGCCCAAATGTTAATGTCCAGCTCTGAGAGATGGTCAGAAATGCAGGTCAGAGGATATCGCTACACTTCCCCTTTTTTTATGTATTTATGGCATGTCATTAAGCCCGGCTGTCTAGACAGGGAAATAGCACCTTGTTTGCCTACAAACAAACCGCCAGTATTGGTGTCCAGCCCCCTTATTTATTATTCACAATCTGCTGTGATGTCAAGGTCAAAGTGACTGCATAGTCATGGTCAAGGGTAAATCAGGAGACCCAGAACTTTCCACAAGGTTTGTAAATCCAGGAAGCAGACAAACAAAAACCTCAAGTCTGACGGCTTGGATTCTAATCAGCAAACTCAAAAGCTCTGGAAAAAGTGATCAGAGTCCAGCCAACGAGTCGCCTATAGAGAAATTTAAAAAGACAAAACAGGAACACAACTAGGCTATATATTTGGCCCATAGTGTTTTCGGGACTAGTTACAACATTACGCATCTTACCCAAAAATATTTAGGCCTCAGGCGTGAATAATTTGACTACAGCAAAATCAAGAGGATTTAGGGTGTTTATTTTTATTTACATTTAACGTGAATTTGCATCTACGTAAATGTGTATTCAGATAAGAAATAAGAAAACAGAAATGACAGACATAAGTCTTAAAGCGAAACACCTTGAACTTTGATTAATATGATTCTCTGGGAAAATAATTTATAATATAATTTCCCCCTTTCTACTTCCACTCGTAACGGTAACTGGTGCAGCCTAACTTGAGAAACTAAAGCCAAATGCTTGGTAACACTGGCGGCATTTACAAAAGAAATCCGCATCCATCCAAATATTTAAATATAGAATTCCTCAACAAAACAATTAAGACTTTGAGTGTCTGTAATGCAGGGTCAGAGTGATTTCCGCAGTCTGTGTGAGCGCACTTGTATTAATATATTAATGCGTGTTTAGAGTAACGAAATAAGGCGCTCATATAGGCTGCAGAATCAGATGCATCCTCAAGTTCATTGTTAACTCACCTGTTTTTTATAACATACTAGTGTGTTGGAGTGTTACAAAAAGTTTAACTAAAATACAACTACGCGCGGTGATGCACCGCTATAACAAAGTAAATGTACATTTACGCAAGCACATGGTTTAGTATTTTAATTTACGCATGGATTATTAATATCTTACAGAATGCATGATCAGCAAAAAATAGTGTGTGGGGCACTTTAATACACTGTATGGTTACGGGGAAGAAAAAGGGTGCGGATAATAATGTTCCCTTTATACCAACAATAACTAATTTGTACCTGTGGGATATGAAAAGACCTGAACATAATATTCTGTGGTCAGCCAGGAATTTTTTCTGTGAAATCTGAGGCATAAATTGCTTTTAATTGCCGTTCGGCCTGTTTGCGGTGATTCTGAAAGTGAACGTCTGTGAAGTAACAGGTAAAACCATGTTTGGCATTCACTTTGATTAAAAATGCGGTTGGGGGTGGAGGACAGGCGGGGTAGAATTGGGCATAAAGTGCGTGAGTTTCTTTCAACCGCCGGCTGTTTGTCCCAACTGAGCCAACCTTAAGATCATATTCTTAGTATTATATTTCTACCTGGAATAAAAATTAGTCCAAATATTAATTTGTGTTTTTAGAAGAAGAAAAGGCGCCTTGCTGCTCGCCATCCAATCGTAATCACTGCATCCTGTCTTACTGCCATTATCAAGAGTCCAGGAAGCCAATAAGTCTTAATCAAGCACTTTGCAACATAAAATCATCACTTGCTCATCCGCTGCTGATGTTATGGATTCAACCTGAAGCGGTTAGAGCTTTCTGCTGCTTAATGACACCAGTGTAACTTGAAACGAAAGGAAATGCTGCAAGTAAGGTTGATTGACTTGAATATTTAAGCATTTTCATAATCATCATTTATTTATGAAACACGTTACCAGTACGTAATTCAACACCACAATACAGTTCACATACTGCACGAAAGTAGAAATTACAGGCTTCGTACAAAGCGTGTGATCAGCTGCAATGCTACACTAACAAAGACAAAAACAAAATAAAACCATTGTGCATTTATGTGTAATACTCACTGACTTTTAATGGTTTACAATCATTCCAGTTGCATGACAGAATCCTTCACTGACAAAGGAAAACATACAGGTCTTGGGATATTCCAGTTTACAGTTCCGCCATACTAGATAATATGAATTAAATAAAAAGGCATTGCACTATACAGATTAACAACATAGGAGCCTTTGTTTTACCCCAGCTTAAGAGAACACAGAGGAACATAGCTTTTGAAATTCAGAAGGAATATTTAATAAAGAAAATCATTCTTTCTTTTCGAAAGTCCCCATTGTGAGCTTTTTGTTGAATGAGTCTCAAGTTCAACGTGTCATTATGCCACAAATTATGTCCATGTGGCGATTATCTTTCTTAAATGACATCAGTTTTCCGCTCGTTGTACGTCTTAGAAATGACAGTCCTTTTGAGATTTGGTTTGAACAGAAAAAAAATGAAAGAAAAACACGCAATACTTGTCTTTGAAATACAGATATCGTTTTAAATATTATATATTTATATATGTACATTCATATAAAACAAATGTGGAGTGAAATTTCAATATTTTCACAGTTTTTAGAGCATTATCTCAGCATTAACTTGAAAACCGGGGACTTGGTGGCATGGTCGATGGAGATGATGGAAGTTAAATTAAAAAAAAGAAAAATCCACTCTCCCAAAATGTTCTTCAGCCACGATTTTTGATGCAAGAGGTAAATATATGGCATGATGTGTTGGAAGGCATGGTCGCTGATCTTATCAAGTGGTGTGCATGTGATTGCTCTTGGATTTACTGACAAATTTCTTCTCCTTGACTCGCCGGTTTTGGAACCAGATGGTGACTTGACGCTCTGAGAGGTTGGTGGCGGCCGAGATGCGCCTTCTCTTGTCTTTGGTGATGAACTTGCTGGCTGCATATTCTTTCTCCAGCTCCTTCAGCTGGATCTTGGTGTAAGGAACACGTTTTTTACGCCCACGGCGGTAACTGCTGACTTCAGGCTGCAATGGCACAACATCTGCAGGAAGAAAAATGCCAGGGAAATATTAGACTATGCGCAAAAACACCGCAATACTTCAATTAACAAAAGGACTGGCGTATTTCTTAAACATAGTGAGCAGTGACCAGCTTTAAGCACCGATTTAACCCGATAGTAAATAATAGTTTCAAAATTATTTAATTTCCGAGGTGGAACCTCCGCTTTATATCTGTTCATGTCTCTGCATGTGTGTGTATGTGTTGGGGGGTGTGGATGGAGGGGACATAACTGAATATTTGTCGCAGTCAGGATCTCAGGTGTACTGCACCTGACATAGAAGAACACAATTATAAAATCGTGTAAGACTTCACTAAAGTATAATGTTGCAGTGTTAGGCTATAACTTGTTTCTGTAAATGAATAATCAAGCTACAGCCACTACAATTGTCCATTGTTTGTCCATTGCAAGTGATCAATGTTTTCCTGAGGCTGTGTCGATACTTAATCTTCTGTTTGACTATCTACTAAACTACACAAGAAACCTTGTTAAGGGTATCTTGGATAAATCTCTCGTATAGATGTTTAATTGAACTGCGGGGTACGAGTGTGTATAAACTGCAGCAAGTCTCAATGTGGGTGTAATACGCCGGCCAGTGCCTGGTCAGAAAATAAAAAATGCTATCTCTACAATGTAGAGAAAGCCATTAAACATTAAGTTTTTAATAATCACAAAGTTACAAGTGTGACACTTAATTATGTTAAACTCAGTTTCAACACTACCTGTAATCTCCCTTAAAAAAACTGGACACACTTTTCCCCCCACTATGTTCTTTTCAAAAGCCCCCGATGCTTTTGGCAGTGGGTGCCTTATTTGTTCAGGTAAGAAAAATTCTGGAATTACCCCCTTTCGCCAAGACTGGAGCTGAGTGCAAGACAGCCAATGAGAAACATGACAGGACAAGTATGGCAATACCTTGAGAAATAGTGGCAAGCTGTGAGACATGGAGCTTTTTACCCCCGTGTAATTTTGCAATTAGGGGTTGTGGATAGTTATCCACAGTTCGTGTAAATATGACATTATGGTGGTTCTCTATTGTAGAAAATTGATATTAAAACAGTATCTTCATGATATTCCTTGTATTGTTAAATATTCTGTTATAGGTAAATTTAGTATATCTGAATGGAGTTCCCCGTTTTTAATTTTATGAACAGCATCATTTGGTGTGTTTTGATAGTGTGCGTCAGGTTGTGTGTGTGTGTGTGTGTGTGTGTGTGTGTGTGTGAGTGTATGTGTGAGGAGAGACAGAAGACATGGACAGCGCGCTCCTGTGTTTTTGTGCATGTGTGCACGCGCATTTGACTGCGTGCCCGTGCTTGCGTGGCTTGCTCTTGTGTATTTTCAAATAGGGGGGCAAATGTCGAGTGAGAAGTCCAGTGGAAGTCTGATGACTTTCTTATCTGAAATTACAATAGCTAGACTTCACACAGATAATAAAGCTTTGTGGTAAAAGGAGTGGTATAGTAAACACTCTGTAAACTGCATACTGACCGGGCCCGTGTGTCCATTATTAGATATCTTACATATACGATAGTAAGTCAAGCAAAAAGGCATGCCCACAATCATAGAATGTGAACCGATCAGTGGCTGTGAACTATCTGTGCAACATGATGAAGAGGTTTGTATGCAATACAAATGTTGTACAAGAGAATCCTGATATATGCAGGAAACGATGGACACATCGCAGGGCGCTGAGATTTATTGGCACCATCCAAACACAGTAGGCTAGCTTAGTCACTATATTGTCAAACAAGGGGGCAAAGGTATGCACTGGTGTTGCTTCCTATTCTACGTGACTGAAACTAAATTCATCATATGACTTCCTTACAAGAAAAACTGCAAACTGTCCAAAGCAAAGTCCCCGTTTCTGAATGTATATTAACCATTAAAGGACCAAGCAACTAAATGTAATCTTCAACACACAATTCTGATTTTACACACACACTTGTAAGAAAATGCATGATGAATTGTTTTGTGTCAAAGTGAAAAATATCACTTCCTCTGTTAACAGAGTCCATAAGGGACATATGATAACTGACATAAGGTTTGACAGTTGGATGTTTATTTAGCACATTTAGTTTCCCTGGACTTCTCTGTAAGTTGATATTGACACTTTAACAATAAAATTCAGGGTAAGCTATAACATCTCAGCAGAGTAAAAATAAATGACTACATTTAAATAGCTTTCTTAATGGGATGACACAGGTATTAAAAGCATACAAGCAGCTGTACTAAATATGAATTACAGCCTGGAGCATGACTTAGAAAAAAAATAAACATAATTTTTCACAAACCTGGAAAAGGTGATTTCCAAAGATGAGTTGACTGCGTTTGCTCTTTGGAGCAGTACACCTGCCCATCCCAGCCATTGGAGAGAGCCCAGTGCTGGTAGCCCTCCATGGGGATCAAGGCGTCGTGCCTCGGTTCGGGATGGGCACTGATACTAGGCACCACCGACACGTCGAGATATCCAGGGACAGCCTGATATGAACTGGCGAAACTCGGGTAGAAGGCAAACTCTTTCGCCCTGCTAGACAGTTCTTCCGTGGGCAGCGCTGTGCTGGGCTCGGCATATTTCTCTGCGGGATGGTACGAGCATGGCTTCTGCTGCAAGTTCACGTTGTGCGAATGAGATAATCTACAGCCGTAATATGGGTTTCCAAAGGGATAACCGTAGCTCAAAGATGCACTGGATGACGTTTGAGGAGCGGGACACTGTCGACCGGTGTCTGGAGAGGAAATATCCGAGTAGACGGAGCCCTGGTGGGTCGCTATGGAGCCAGAATGCCGTCCCAGCGCGGGGTGCGACATCAGGTCCCTGCAGTGGGTCGCAGGGCAATTACTGCTCAGTCCCTCCATTGTTTGGCTTTTATTCTGGTTGTTTTCATTCGGGCTTTTTTCATAAACGTACATCAAGGTGTCCGCCCAGCGTGGATGCAGAACCAGCGAAGTCGTCATATCAGGGGCTGCCGATGCTTTTTAAAAGTCGACTACTCCAAGACGGACACCTCATTTCCAACTACATTTTACACCAAGCGCATGCGCACACGAGACCCTCGTGTGTCCACTTCATTAAGAATCTGGCACGTGATACGCTAACAAGTCCTACGAGATTGGGCTTGTGAGTTGGGGCAGAGCAGCCCTTTAAAGACCCACTGCCTCACATGTCACAGTTTTTTCTTGCGGAACACAGAGTCATATCATTGGTTTAAATCACAGAGACCAACACCCTTAAAGGGGAGTTTGGATACTTTTAAGATTGGGGTAAACGAAAACAACCTGTGAAATTTGGCCGACTCTGAAGACTGCCAGATAATATAAATGCATGTGATTCATGTCACAGTTGATACATGGAAAACAAATATATATATATATATACACATTTCTAATTAAATCTTTAAATCTAATCTTTTAACTCGCTTTCTGGCACATTAGTGCGCAAATGCTGCTCTGCACTCTGTGGAAGCGATATGACCCGGCTGAGGTTTAGTTTGATTATTAAATGTAATAATAAATAGGAAATGATTTCATCCGGTCTGTAGTCAATTTAATATATTTTATATAACAAAGTATTATGTATTAATAAATTCAGTGCTGTCAAGGCAAATGTGTCTCCGTCCAATCTTATCAACACTCCTTTCCTGAAGGACGCATTTCCTTTAAACCCATATACAACTGCCACTGGGTCACCTATTAACATGCTCACATCACATTCTGTGACTAGCTGTGGACTATTACCGTTCCAGCAGGGCATTAGAATGATGTATAGTAATAACTTTGACTTTCAACGGTTTATATTGTGGGAACTAAATACAGTATATTATAACTTTTGGACCAAGTTTAATTTTCATTAATCAGTCAGGTTAAAAAAAAGAAAGAAAAAGAAAACAAATATTTGGTATGTGTGTGTGTGTTTGTTTGAGTGTAGGTGTGTGTGTGTGTGTGAGTGTGAGTGTGTGTGTGTGTGTGTGTGTGTGTTTTGTGTGACAGAACCAGAACAAGAATTGGCAAAGTCGAATGTGTTGAATGAGTGTCGTTGCACCTCAGCATTAACAGCCACAGGACGAGGTGAAAGCTAATTTCAGGTAAGATACCATCATCGCAAATTACCTTTCACTACATGGCGAATCTTTCAATTCAAGATATAATTACAGTAATCGCCGACAATGAATGATACTCATTTAGTTTAGATAGGAGGAATTTCGCAATGTATAATATATTCTCGACCATTTCTCTAAAACTCTTCATCAGCGATAACGTGACCACTACAGTGACCATTAAACAATTTCATGTGATGTTTGTTTCCCTAAGCGTTTCATTCATAACATACAAATGGATGCTGACGCTTCGAGGCGAAAAGAAGAACAAGGGGCCGCTTTCAGCTTCACACTCTACAGAACTTATTCAATTAGACAGCACGGTAGAAATGAGGACCTATTTCCCACAGGAACCCTCCCGCCACTATTTTACACGCATCCTCCTTCAGATTGCCCACTGCCTAAAGCTTTCTTTAAAATACAAAACGTCTTTTTAGTTTACCTCGTCACCAGACCCATATGATGACAACAAACGGAAATCCTCTATCCCTTTCCTCTTGTTTAAAACGACTTTTGGGTTAATATTTAAAACGTTTAAGTTTGTAATATTACCGATGGGATTGGCCCACAAAGTGTCAATAAAGGAGACTTTTTGTGATGCCTATCCCATGAGTCACTCATAAAGCAGGCTCCAAGCTGCCCTACTAAGGGTGTCTAGTTTATCAACATTTTTGCACTGCTTAGTTGCCCTGGGAATAATAAGGCCTCCTATACTAAGGAAGCTAGTCCCCCTGTCCTTCCTCTGACAGAGACTATACTTCTTTTGTCTCAAGGAAATTACAACTACGAAGGGCTCATCCAAATGGCAGCTGCACGGAAGTCCAAGGTCAAGGTAAAAAAAAACGCAGACAAACAGGGTCGTAATCAGAGTCTAGACAGACAAGAATGAACTTCACACTAGAGTATACATGCAAACTAGCTGTTATTTAGAGACCCTTACTCTAAAATATCTGCTGTGTGTGTGAAGAGAGAGAACTCCAAATAATCCCTTGTGTTTTGTTTTTTCAAGGATCAGGAATTTGACAGCTTTTGCACTGCAGGAAACCCGCTCCTTCCACACTCACATTTTCCATAGAAGCTCAGACTTCAGAAGATCACGTCTTTTTTCACTTCATGAATGAAAGCATGTTATTTTTTTAGTTCAGTGCATTTTGTTCACACTCAGCCTAACTTCTACATTATGCAAAAATGTTTGGAGACTATGTGTTAACAGTTTCGTCCATGGGATACGCGGATGCTGCAATGGTCAAACAGGCTGCACAGTCTCAGAGATAATAGCTGATGTTAAATTTAGGAAAAAAAATACAAGGATTTTATCATGTTACACTATATGTTAAAATAATCATAAATCACACGCCAAGTCCGTCTCTGATTTTCTCCAAAACGGAACCTGAAATTATAGATTTTTAATATCATTATAAATATTTTAAGAAAAGAAAAAAAAGCGTAATAAAGTTTTTTCAAAGAAAGGTACATATTAAATACAGGGACATCAAGAGAATTTAAAAAATATATATGTTCTCTCTTAAACTTCTTCAACAACCAACACTATTATCATACAGTTACGTTGGTCTGTATGCTGCCAACAAATAAATGGTTAGGCTAATATTAAATATTTAAGCGCCTGGCCTATTTCCACCACAGCAAAATGTCAGTGCACTGAGAAACCAGCGGCCAAATCTTAAAACACAAACAGGCTACAATACTTCACCGAGGATCTAATATACGCCCTGCACCAGAATAATTTCTAATTAATTGTAAACGATATCAAAGCTTTTTTTTATTATCCGTCTTCAGCAGTGGACAGGTTGTAGACACACAGGTGGATTCTTAAAGGAGTAAAATTACTTTTTTCAACTTTACGCATGTTCAGGTTCACATTGCAGAGCTGCTTTACATTTAATGGGATCCCCTAAACTCTGTTATATTTACAAATAAATATTCTAACCACCAACTACTATTTAAATCAGCCAACTGACATGAAAGTTGGTATTTTCTCGATAATTGACTTTTTAATTCGTGTGGAAAAGGTGCTATTGGTTTCGTTGGATATTTTCTTTGTAGGCTACATTTGTTAATCTTAAATTAGGTTTAAAACAGCAAACTGAAATGGCCTTAATTGCATGGATTTAAAGTTAAATTTACTCATCATAGATTATGTTACAACTCCGACAACTCTACTAGCAGTAAGTAGCCATGGACGAAAGGACAAATATTATTCATTTTTACAAATAATTTGGCTGTCAGTATCATTTAATCAAATTCACCAAATGTAATCAAATCCGAGTACTGCGAGGTAAAATGCTAAGTCTAACTATGCGTCATTGAAACAACAGAGTGCGTCACCACAGACCAAAACGTTTGACATTAGTGTAAACTGCTGCAGTGTCAGATTTAGTGCGTTTAAAGTGTTAAAACTGAAAGGTGGTGGCTGGTTATCAGAACTCCGCACATAGTTTGTGTTGGTAATTCAGTGAAAATACATGCTTTCTCTATAAATATTTGTCCACTTTTCCTTTGATAAATATTTTTCTCAAAAAGCATAAAATAATCAGCCAGCAAGGACCGCTGCAGTTTCACTTTTTTCAGAAACTGTCAATTGACACGAGTATCAATATCTTGACAAGCAGCCATGATATGCTGCTGTAAATATCTCGACAACCAGACATCATGTCCTTCCAGACAGGCCCTGTCAGACTGAGAGAGAGCCCGTCTGATGCGGAGGTTTGTGGGGGAGGGGAGAGCATCCATCCCCATACAAATGCAGCCTACCTGCGGCTTCCGCTCTCAGGAACTGCATGTTCACATGACTGAGCCAATGGATCGTATACGCAGAATATGCCCTTATATGCATATAGTATATATGTTGCATATTTTGATCCTGCTATAGCCCATTCCATCACCCACTTGTTTAAATCCTAACCTACATATCTTATACAACAACATCCTATAGAAACAGATCACGACAATCAGTTTTCTTTGCCTTGATTTTAGGGAAACTTGCATTCTTCTTCATGCATTCTGCATGTTGCAGTGCATTCCCTCTGTCTAAAAGACTCCGTGCCTTTCGTATCACTGGGTTAGACGCGGATAAAATGCCAATAAAAACAATACTGTTACTTGTCAAACATTATCTCACCAGTCTTGAAAATGATGCAAATCCTTTGGCATAAAAAGTCTTTGAAGAGGCGATGATGAGGCGATCCAAGAATGTGTTGACAGCTCGCAGGTAGAGTCTGCGCCATGCATGCTGAAATCAGGTTGCGTTTATGTTTACGAGTTTCCAGCCAGCTTCAGCCTTAGCTTTGAGATAAAACCTATTTTAATAATCAAACTAGACCAAGTGGTTCATTCACTGAGCACTGGACTACGTCGACTAAAATGACGAAATAGATTCGCATACTATTGCAGAATAAGGGTCAGTGGTCAAAGCTCTTTTTCAAAATGAGAATTCAAAGATTTTAGTAAATGAACATGTCAAACTCAATGGGATAAACTTTGGAAGTATTAAGTGTCTGAACTAATTGAATGGGCAAAAATCTGACTGTAGCGCACACATAAACCTCACAGTAAATCAAGACTGGTGCTGATTTGGAAGTTTCGTGTGACTCATAAGCTCCTGCTCTGGCGCGTTACATGTATTTTGCATTAAGGTTTATGTTAAGTAAACATTTTCCTCAGCGAAATGATCAATGTTTGCTTCCTCTTAGTAACTCATTGTGCTTTATGTTGCCTGTGTGTGTGTGTGTGTGTGTGTGTGTGTGTGTGTGTGTGTGTGTGTGTGTGTGTGTGTAAAGAGACAGACAGACAGAAAGAAAGTGGGCTGTTGTTCAACAGGCAGGATGGAGAGCAGAGCACTCCACTGTCATGAAAACATTCCTACAAAACTAAAACAGCATCTCAATCTGGTGTTTTCCCGTTCAGTCTGGGTTTAATTTACGATCAAAAATGTTCATAATCGTATAAGCCAAGACCACTGCACGTCCATGCCAGCAGTCACAGGGCATGGGAAGGCGCGTGATTTTGTTTAACAACAAAAAAAAATCTTAAACGTGGTCAAAAATCTATAACTAGGGCGGTGCAGTGCTGGTGCGTGACAAACGGGATGAAATGAATATATAAGATTATACACAGCCCTAAATAGATCACTGTGTAGGATTTTGTTTCTTATTTCAGCTTGCACCGAGATTCACACATTCCTATTTGTCGCATTTCTCACAGGATACTGCTGCATATGCATTAACACATTTTAAAATACAGGTCCGTCACAAGCATGCAACATTTGGGACTTCTGCCCAACACGGAATGCAGCGCGTGAGTCTTCAGGTTTTCAAAAAAATGGATCTATTACACCATTATAGGCTGGTGTCATTGGAAGGAAGCCATGTTTGCCAAGCAAAGCAGAATTAGCTTAAGTATTCGTGAAACGACATACAGTGAATAGAGGACACAAAAGTGTCGAGTTTAGGCCATACAGAGGAGTGGGTGGTGTTCCCCCTTACACCAACACCTTCCTATACATGTGGCACACACTCTTCTTTATCTTATCGTAGTTAACACATGTACAGTACAGCTAATTTATCAAGGGAGAGGCTCTACAATCAGATACTTGGGTTTTCTCAAATTTATTTTAATGTAGGTGGATGGTTTCTGTATGAAAATCACTACGAGGTAAATCCTTCTTTTTATTTACCACTGATAATATAGACTAGGGGTCTACTATATTTGTTGTAGGTTGTTGGGAAGCCATGTGTGAACAAGACTACGTTCACTACAGTTTAGGGCTAATTTACATCGGATTTGACTCGTTTAACCTCATCCAGAGCAGGTAGACTAAGAGAGGATAGCTGTGGCGTAACCGCAAAATAAAGCAGGCCAGGCGGAGCCGCGCCCAGAGGACAGAGGGCAGGCTGGCAGACCGCCGCTACAGCCAGGCCACAGTAGATTTACTAAATACAACACAAGCTTTAAAAACTTTTTATGCACTGCACTTATCATATTGTTATTAAAATGTCAGTGGTTCACTACTCAATGCTGACCAGATTTTACCTAATTTAAGAGGAAGATATCTTTGCGCGTCATTTATGCAGCACAAAGTGTAGTTTCATAATATCGAGAAAGGCCGGTAAAGTGCGATTAAATTAGAAATAGGAATACAACACCGGGTGTATTGTCCAGCATTTAAACCTCAAACATTTGCAGAATGTCGAACAATTTAGAAAATATGCTACATAAACATGATCACATACATAGATAGAAACATCTGGGTGTTTTCATATGCTGGTAATTACAATTTCTGGAGAACAACAGTCTACAACTTTAGGCAATAAAGTATATTTTAGAATCCTAATATGGACAAAGTAAATGCACGGCGCCTTGAGATAATCTGTTACGCACGGTCACCAAAACGGCGATTATTATAGAAAATATGTTTTATCTTATTTTTTTAAACAAAAGTTACTTCATAAACATTCATTTTTACTACTACTAATACTATTAGAACACCACGTTATCAAGTAAATGTTCGTCAATAATATGGGCCTAAGCCTTCCCCGTCTTTTATCTGATTATAAATTATAAACAAATTAAAATAGCTTTTTTTTTAAATGTATAAGAACACGTAATCAACGCTTTAATTTACCACTATCCAACATTCACTCCTGCAGGACGTATTGTAATCCCCCTGCTGCAGTGTGGTCAGTAAACCGGTG
This sequence comes from Centropristis striata, assembly GCF_030273125.1. Classification (NCBI taxonomy): domain Eukaryota; kingdom Metazoa; phylum Chordata; class Actinopteri; order Perciformes; family Serranidae; genus Centropristis; species Centropristis striata. Next base: position 33,658,262 of record NC_081521.1, on the reverse strand, counting down.
AGAAAGCAGACTAAATAAATCCAGTTTGACGCGTCTCGTCGGAAGTCCAAGTTCAAGTTAAGAGAGGCGGTCGCTCCATCCGTCCAGACAGCAAAACAAAAGACACACACGTTCATCATTAATCATCTCACTTCTTCTCTCACACAACAAAGCGCTTCAAACTTTCTGGGTATATATTTTAGAACATATGAAGGCTAAACGGATCAAACATGCGTATACAGGTGCATTTTAAAATGTTTTATTCTTCAATGTGTAGTCCACAACAGAACCACGACTTATGAGGAATTATTCTAGAAATAGGTAACACTATAGAAAGGTCATATATGCTCAACATGTATATTTCAAATCTGATTATTAGTTTTAATCAATTGATTAAAAGGGGATTTTAAGATATTGTTGTGATTTTTGAAGGTCAGTTCACTTTAAACCGGCAGCTTTAGGCTTGGAGGAAACTAAACCCCCTGGAAATGGCAATCTTAACATAATCATCTTCTTCAAGGGTATCTTCCTAATTCTTGAGGTTTGCATCATAGGGCAATATTTCCACGCCACTTAATGCACATTGCAACCTGTAACAACACGCAGCGTCTCAAAATGATCACAGATAGAAAATGTGTCGAAATGTTGAGGACACGCGTTATGAATACTTGTGAGCTTACCACGCGGTTTTATCATCTGCTGTGAGAAACTGTTTTGCAATATTGTTTAAGAAAATCAATTTCTAAGCGCAAACAATAATCCGGGTGCATAAAAAGGAAAATTATATGATTTTAATCTTGCATGAGAGGCGATATGCATTTAGTTCCAGCACTGAATATCCATTTCTATCCTATGCGAAGTTTCTCTTTCTAACCACCAAAAATATAATGAATTCTACATTTTTTCCTAAAATCAACTTGTAGATGTGTTTATAGATGCACTAACAATATCTATTAATTCTCAGATCTTCGTTAATGTTCTTTTCTATCCCATATACCTCATGTGGAGCATGTAGGCGACATTACATTTACGCAAAGAAAACGTATAGAATAAACCACAACATAAGTTATATTACTTTATTTATCAATATAACAACATGCATGCCTTTACTACATAGCACAACATATAGGCTATGTTACAAGATTTAAAACATGAAGCAAACTAAATTTGATATAAGCAGATGTTTGTTTTTGCTTTTTTAATATATCCCACGCTGTGAAGCCCACTTTGCTTGAAGACCCCAAATAAAAATCAGAGAAATTTACAGAAAGCCATTTTAAGAACAACTTCCACGTGCAGTACGCAGTGATTGTATGAGAAGCCTAAAGTCCACATGGGTTGTTGGTTTCGAAGAGCTGCAAAGCAGAAAAAGATGTCTGCACCTGCTTCTTGTTGTTTAACTCGTTGTGATATGAGGAGATGTTGGATGCTATATTCTATACTGAATCATATCAACAAGGCTAATGATCCAAACTGTTTATACACGCTGCTACAAGAATATTTATCACAAAAATGCTTTGATCATTTGGCAAAGCGGACATATCATCATTAAAGTGACTATGGCTATATTTTGTGAAAAGTGACTGTCAATCTATATAAACTACAGTTAGTTCAAAATCCTGCTTCCAGATTGGCCCTTCATTGCTCAAGACGCACTAATATTGCCTATATGCACACTCGTCTGTCCTGGTTCTCAGTTGAAGTTAAACGCCATTATAGTCTTCTCACATTTTTAGAAATATAATATTTAATCAGACACCTGAATACTTCTTCAACCAAATGCAATGCACAAGAAACAGACACAACCATTACACCAGGAGCGCCAGCTCAGGCCATTTAATACCTCCAACACCAAGAACAAACATACTCAATCGCACAGTTATCTATCGTTCAATAATGTCATGGAACTCTTTGCCTCCTCACATCTCTAGCACGCAAAACACATTGTCATCCAAAAATTACTTAAGACACACTTGATGCCGCCCACCATATGACTAATTACCAAAATGTTGCGATTTATTTTGTTTTCTTACATTATTTCTTTTTCTCTGCTATATCTGTAGCCTGATGATCCTTCCTTTTAAATGTTCTCTAATGAAATGATAAATTATAAGTGTATACAGCGGATATCGACACCATAGACATCTGACGATTTTTACAGTATAACATTTGTCGGGTAAATTTGAATGTACATTTTTTTAACAGTATTGCATGTATGTATTAATCGTGTTTGTTATCCTTTTTTCTTGTATGTACCGTTTTTGTTTATGTTGTTTGTATGTCATGTTCTATGTCTTTTTAGGGACCCCAGGAAGACTAGCAGTCGCCAAGGCGTCAGCTAATGGGGATCCATTCAATTAACAATAAACAATCTAATAGAGCAGAAACACGTGGCTACGGGAAGTTGCTGCACCTGAGCAATTGTCAGGCAATGAGGCTTTATCCTTAAATAATGAAAATCTAAATTCAGACGGATACAATTTGAATTCGCAGGACAAGTCGACTAAAAACTTGTTAGAGCGTGTTTTTCCGCTCTATGTGATAAAGTTACTAAATAAACTACCACTAAACATACATTGAGATGGTACTTATAAGTCATTGTGCATTTCGGTGGTTATTACGCATAATAATAAAGAGCCTGAAGGCGTTCCAGAGAGCTGTTTCTACCTGTAATCAAACAATACGCAGCTATTGGCTCATACCCTGCAACCTACACATCACGCGCTCGAGGTAAAATAGGGTAATTAAACCATAACACTTTTCATTCGTGCATGTGCAAACATTTATAAACTGCTGTCCTCAGATCAACCCTTTCATTTATTTTTCTGGCAATGTTTTCATCAGCAGTGTGTTTGTTATTTAAAATATAGTAAACAATGTATGCGTAATACACATGATGCAATTAATGCCGTGAGAAGAGAAAAGTGGTGAATCTTTTTTTTGTAATAAACTCACTGAAACAGACTCTTTCTGTACATATTGAAATGTATTTTAACATAGACTCCTCGTATGCGAGAATGATTATTTCCTTTATTTTAATTTTAAGTGGGATGGCTCTAGTCTTCAAGTCAGATACCTCTCTTGCGCAGGGATTACACATTTGAAACAAACACGACTGCTTGTACTCAAGACTGAGGCGTTTTTGGTTTAAAACGTCTTTAATTGTTCAATAGCTAACATAATTTCAACCATGTTTCGATTTTCCCATATGTCTCATTTAAAACTTCCTCCAGGTCACTACAGTTTGCTGTGCGACAAAAACGAAGTTAAGGCTCAAGTAACCAAAGCTCGAGTTAAATTAAAGACAGATTGGAAAACCATAGTGGAATTATGGTGAAGTTACTGTCGCCTGCTGTCTGGTGAATCACAGTTCATTCTGCTGTGGATTTAGTTTCTGCGCACGGCGTAATGCGGGGAGATGGATTGATGGGCCAACAAGACACATTCATCCATGGACTAAAATTAGTGCAGGTTGACTTGCACACATTATGAAGATGAGCAAGACGGAGTTCAAGTTCAAAGTCACTGTGCTCAGACTGAGCTGCAGGAGAGGACACCCCTAACCTCTCTCACCTCGCTCGTAAACCAAAAACAGTAGCCGTGTGCATAAGCAGGCTCCAAATCCGATCCTACAGAAAAAACAGCCGAGACTCCCATTTAACCTGAGAGCCAAAAGAGAAACGAAACAAAACCTGCGAATAGTCTTATCAGCCTCTCCAGAGCAGATTCCAGTTACTGACAAATGGCCAAACATTCATCTATTTTAAGTAGACTGATCATGGAGTGGTTTACTCTTATCTTTAAATAATAAGACTGATAAAGCTCTTTATCAGCACCGCGCAAAGCTGCGTATCTTATTGATCTTTCCGTTGTTGTGAATCTGAATTACATCACAAAATCTGACAGATGTTTCCCTTACTGGGCCTAATTGAAGCAGCAAAGCATCGGATTCTAATTCAATTACTTTTGTCAATTCAATTAATCTTTTTATTCCTAATTGTTGGTGTTCTAGGCCCAGCCAAACATGTCTTTGTCATGTGTTGTTTACCGACAGAAAAGGATGTGCAACTGCGTCTGAACTTGCCTCTTGAATTATTCACATTCATTCATAATTAATATTCATATTAATGTCGACTCGTTAAAAAAAACCTGCATGTATGCAAAATAGACACTTAATCCAGGCGAACTTCTGATATGAGATCCCCAATTCTCATTTTATTAATTTGTGATTATGTTGTAAATAACTGATTTCCAAACTGCGTGCTGGCTGTTCCGTGTTTTCTATGTTGTTGTTGATTTAAGTGGTGATTTTTAAAAAGCTTTGCGTGGTTTTTCTCTGTGAATTATTCTATAAAGAACACTTAAATACAAGCCAGCTCTTTTATTAACATATTCAGAGGAGTAACAGGGCGATGAAAAACCACATTCTCTCACTTTTTCTTCCTGCGTGGGATTTTATGGAGAAGCCAACAAAACTCCAAAACTTCGGACCCTGACTTGTGCTACTGTAGCACCAGAAAAGTACATCGGCCTTTCAGAGCTTTAATTAATTTTCTATTTAATTGCACAATTAACGATTGAAGGGGCTGTAAAATAATCCGCATCGGTAAGATATTAAATGCGTGAGAGGGTTTTACATGTTATATGGCAATAATTTCCAAAGTAAGACACAGGGTACAAATTAATGTGCAACATCGAGCCATCCTGAATGGGGTTTAACCTGTTGACTAATAATGTAGATAATAAAGAAAAAAACGTTTCTAATGTAAACAAAGTCAGATAGAATTCAGTAAAAGAGATCAATCATGACAAGAATACATCTAATAATGGATCTTGGGTTCGAAAAAGCCTTCTTCCGAGTGACATGCTAATAATTAAATTAATAAACACATCAAATATTAATATTCTTCATTGAATCTCCACAATACATCTGACAAACATTAGATATAACATTCCAGGAAACGTGTTGGCATTACTCACTAACGAATAATAGCTGTTCACCGTTTTGAGGGGGGGAAATGTAACAATTTTTCTTATCTTTACATAAATGCAAACAATCTTTCATAATGTTTCAATGCATAGTGTGTATTTATTGGAGCAATTCATAGCTGTGCACTGCTTTGTGGAAGTAAAAAATGCTCAATGGCAAGGTGTGTTGGCAAATCAAACAAATCTAATCTAATATTTTAGCATTTCTACAGCAAAAAAAAAACCCCAACTGAGAGCAGCTGCACAATTTGATTAAACCATTGAATAGAGATTGTATGCTCCATGCATAAAAGTACTTCACATTTAAACATTCAGCAGACTATGAAACACAGTCACACATTGTAAATGGAAAGTACAAAACTCTAAGTCTGCTAGGAGACAAAAAATAAATAAATAAATAAATCATCTAATTTTTCACAGTGAATACTGGTGGTCCGTGAAACCACTTCCCAGGCTTCTCTTAAGCCCACTTTGAATGTTGTGGGATTCTGGAAATGTCCTGAAGTAGAAATATATTTTCATGGCCGAGTTAAAGGTCAGAGTAAACACAAAAAGACCATTTAGCTTGGCTGATTTTGGGACAGAATCTGGGGAAGTTGATTCCAAGAGCTGGTAAAGATGTACAGTATATTAGGAGCATTTTAATGTTTAGCCATGCAACCTTATTGCATAAAATGCAATTAAATTATGTTCCTGAAACTACAGATTGAATTGACTGCGAGACACTGGCTCTTAAAGTCGAGAAATTGATTGGGTGGGCAGTTTTAAGCCGAAGCCAGATGTGACCCGCAGGCTGCTAAATGAGCATCACTGTTTTAAATCAATTAGGAACTGCAGTATCATGCAGCTGTTTGCAGTGCTGTTCTTTACTACAGTCAAAACTACATCTTACATTATATGCACCTGAAACAGCATTTAGAAATATTTTGCAGTGTTTTGAGTGCACATGAAAAACCTTTTTAGCAGCAAAAACAAGTTTAACCTTATTTTGTGGTGAGATTTTCACTAAATGTTATAAAGTAATAAGACTGGCAATAATAGTTTTTTAGTTGTATTATTTTTATTGTATAATTATAATTTTGCAAATCCTTTAGTAGTTCGAGTTGATATAGTAGTAAACATTAATAATAGTCATTACATTGTATCTCTATTAAAATGAATGCTGATTCATCTGAAAATATAGTGTAAAATATATTATAATGTAATGTGAAATGGACAGCACCCACCATTGAGTAAGTTTATCATCAAAGTCATTATTACCCCGTTGTGCCTAGAGCCTTTATTTTTTATGTCTACTGCTAAGGCAAGATGGAGAAATCATTAACAATATTAGCCAGGATTTAGTTTAGTTGTGTGCATATTAACTCACTCTGACACTGCTTCAGTAGGAGAAAAATAAAGCTTTGTGTTGCTGATCTTACGTCTGTACTTTCTTTGTTCATGCATGCCTTCAGCAGTCCAACAAGAAACTGGAATGGGCCAACCTATAAGAGTCAAACAAAAACTTGGACATTATCTGAAAAGTGTTAAAAATGTCATTTTTCAGAGACGGTACATTTGAGTGTGACGCCTCCGTGTCTGCAGCTGCATCTAAAACATCCATCAGCACCATAATCAGGATGTGAATCAAGGAATGGTGCATTTGACCTTTAAACTGTATTCATAAAAATGGAGCAGCAATTACAGCATCAGACTGTATACAGAGAGTAGCATTTGTATTGCTTCTGCCGCTAAAAAGCTACAAATGGATAGTGTATAAATAATTCAGTAAAAGACAACAGATTTGTGAATGTAGGTCAAGTTTTCAAAGGAACATCTGTGTTGGGTAAGAGAACAAAAAACATCCCATTGCGTTATTATTTTATCTTAAATCAAATCAATATTCAAAAGCCATACTACACCCAAATCTTGTGTTGCTAAAATCCAAGAATACTTATATAATCAACAATGAAATAAATAAAGAAAATACCACATTTGAGTGCATTGATTTGATTAAGGCCTTCTTCATGTGACGTGTTGCACAAAAATGACATAAAGCACATCATGAGTTTAATACTGACCATTTAGAACAACAACATATGAGACCTTCACAGAATCCCATAGCCTTCGTTTTCAAATTGCACTATGGCTGCACACTGAAACACTGACTTAACTTGGAGCGGTTTTAAACCGAGTGATGGATACTCTGGGCAGAGAGATTCTGTTTGTGTTTATTTATGCACACTCAGCCAACAGAGCGAGGAAAATGTTGTTTTTACAACTTGCTCCCATACTGTGTGTGGGTATAATAACCACGAGAGAGAGACCTTTTCCAAAACCGGATATCTACCATTTGGAAAAGAGTCTTTCCACATGATTGATGGCATGAAAGGGAAACTCCTGATGGAAGATTTTTAATAAAAACATTAAAGTCACATTTTTGTGGACATTCCGTGCAATTCTGGCGCTCTCTGGGTATGTGCAGTTTCCTAGAGTCCAACAGTCCAATTCACAGATTCTTACATCTCAGAACCAAACAGTAAGCTTCAACACACATGTTTATGTTGCAAATATCTATGTAAAGGAAAACACAAAATTAGATGGCAGACGACAATTTGAAAAATTGAAAAAACATTTTAAAAAATTCAGAAAGTGTATTGCTACAAATATTTATTCTCATGTAGATCACCTTTTCTATTTTTTGTCTGCTGACTCAACGCACAGCTTTGCACCTTTGGTCTGGACAATTCACCTATTTAGATTACCATGTAGCACACATTCACCTCAATCACATTTTTTTGTTTTAATTAATTCATAATGCCCTCGACTTTTAATTCATTCATAATGCCCTTGACTTTAATAGCACATATTGGATCCATCAAAATTGCTGCTCATGTTCAGAACTTTATGCATATGCCGAACATATCACATGTATCGGTGTTTTTAAAATGTAACATCTAAATTTGTTAACACAAATGTCATCATTTAATGATAACAAAATCATATTATTTCAGGGGAAGAAACTATCTATCCTATACTTTACTGTGCATTACTTTATTGCTCTGCTAACTGTATTTTTAGGGAAGTAGCTATGCACTGCTCTTCATCTGATGTGGAATCTAACTGAAAATACTAATGATCAGGCATAAAGCTCACCATTGTGTGATTTATTGTCCACACAAACAATTGGATCACCTTTGATAAAGTTCAGCTCACAGCCACTTTCCTAAGCCTTTCAGTGTGAAGAATCCAAGAGTCGTGAAACATTTCCCAAAACAGAGCAAAGGTGTCTATAAATGAGGGAGATGCAGAGACAGTGACACAGCACTGCCAGTCAGTGGAAAGTCTAAATAATTGGAGGCTATGGTAGCCTATGGACTTTCAGGGAATGCTAAAACATGGACATGTGACTTGAAACAACCGATTATATTGTGACTTTATTCTCAAAATATTACTGTTTGTTCTTGTAATGACTTGAGACCAGAATCTAGCCCTATTATTTATCTTATTCTCTTTCAAACTTGCAGCTGTATAATTAATAGAGTAATCATGGCAAAAGTTAGGAATTACTATTTCACCCCCAGGACTCATCTTCCAGCAGCAGCGAGCTCTTGCTTTTTCTTCTTTCCATTTTATGGCAGATTGCAACCATTGCTTTTGAGGTTGATGCCGACACCTACTTTACCAGCGGCACTGTTGCGTCTGAGTCGCGCTCTAGTGGTTCTTCAAATTTAAAAGTCTATGCTCTAAATATTGCAGGAGGTGTGTACCCTGCAACCCCCCCCCCAACCAAAACCTACACCTATGGTCCTATACATGGTCTATATTGCTATATATGTATATATGATGGTAATCAGAATGATGTATGGATTGCCCTCTGTAGGCCTGGTATTTAAAATAATCATCTGTAAAATATTGCTTTCTTTAGTCTATAATAAAAGGAAGAAAATATTTTACCACAAGAAATATCCTGTATATTTTTTCTTTTATTTATACGTATATTGACTTCTGGTGAATTATATTAGCATCTGTCTCTGTCATGATTCTGAACTGCTCTTATACACAAGATTCCTACATGTCCTGCTTTTTATTCTTTGCTTAATGCATTCCTGACTTGACATTGTTCTCAAATATTCTTGTATTACATTTTTCTTTTCTATACCTGTGCAGACTTTAGAACCAGCATGACCCACTTATCAGAATCATACAAGTTATATCTGTTGTTATTCTAATTAATTTTAATTAATAGTAAATAATTAGTTAAAGAAAATTGGCATTTAGTCTTAGTCTAGTTAAAGCTCCATTTAACTAGACAATTTACATCTAACTTTTAGGCACGCTAAGTCTGGCTGAGTCATCCTCGCTGACAACTTCCAAGCGTCAACAGAGGGTTTCACATCCATTTTATAGCTAGAAGGCAAATAAATCCTGACTGCTTTTTCTCCCCCTCTTCAACTTACTTCTTAATCCTTACTTTGGTTCTCCTCTAATAGATGCAGATGTTAAAACAAACTTGCAAATCCGCCTACTTCACTGCTGATGTTCTGGGCTGCAAGTTTGGGTGGCGGGGTTGGCTACCTTAATGTTTGATGTTAAAGAGTAAAGTCTAAAATATTTAAATTAAAGCCAACTCTAGTGAAAAGGTGTTTTTAAATTTAGGATCCTGACTTTAGTTTGCACCTGTACAGAAAACTGTGACTAAATTGTTATTTATTTAAATGGTATTTATGTAGACAAATGCAATTAACAATTTAATGCTTGAAGTTGGTCTCTGATCAACAGTGACTGGAAAAACTCTTGAATCTGTATCCTGAATTAAGCAAATCAACAGTATACTTCAAATGCAGCAGAGGTGAACATATAGAAATACAAAAATATACAAAATAATCTAAATAACACCCAATAAGAGACATGAGAAAAATACTTTGCTAATCATTCCCATTAAGTGACTTTTTTTCTTTAACCAACACTTTCCCTTTAGTTACACTTGAAGAAGGAATACTGTGTCTCAGGTCATAGAAAAGAAGAAAACACACATTAATCGTAAAGTTCTGGCACTGGATATGAATAATTAAGCCAAGTAGAGGTTAACATGATGTTCTGAAGATGTAAGACATTTCTGAAGCCATTACCTGCTGCAAGTTGATTGGAGATATATGTAGAAGAGCTGGAGGCTGTTCAAACACATGGCGTCCCAGCTGTCCGTTACTGGCCTGGGCCTTTAGCAATCACAGCAGCAGCTAAAAGACAAAAACAAGAATACACATTTATTTAAAGTAAAAACATAAAGACATGAGATGCAAGGATTGGGTTGGTTCAGCTTTACAGACATCACTGACAATAACACAAAGAAAGAGGGGCACCCTACACAACTGAAGCATAATACTTAAACTAAATAAATCAACTTTAAGGATTTCAACACCAAGAAATATCATGTACCATAACATACAGTAAGTAAATTAATGCAGTACAGTAAATACAGTACATGGTTACAAATCCCAAGTCTCTTTGTGTGGAAAAACACCAAATAGATGACCGCAAATCTGCAGTGTCTTAATTAGACGCTCATTAGATGACTATTCCTCAAAGCAGGGGGTAACGACACGGATCCAACAATATTATGGCTCTGCTAGACAACAGCACTAAGCCCCAAAGGTGCCTGCTTGCAATTTAGCCACTGAAGCAGAATTACTAACTCAACATGTGTCATTTTTAAAAGGCTCAATACATTTGGCTCTCAGTAATTATGTGAGAGTTTCTGTGATTTGGATTTTTGTTTAGTTCCTGGGTTTCTGTGCAGACATTTAACTAACAAATAGGAATCTCTGTGTTTTCTGTTTCCTGCTTGTTGCTGTTCTATTAGAGCTGCAGTAACGCCCTCTGCGGTGCCAAGCTATTGATACGCAAACTGGAACACTTTTACTGTGCGGGAGCTGAAGGAAGTGTTGTCTTAGCAACTGGCCGCTTTTTTGTCATACTGCTGGCATGGCTCTAGAGATAGCAATGATGGTCTGCTAGTCCACCACTTTGGACCAGACTGAAATATCTCAGCATCTACCAGATGGAGTGATATCCGTATGACTTTGGTAATCCTCTGACTTTTCATCTAGTACCACCAGCCAGTCAAATATTTAACAATCCATTTATTAGGAGTATTTCTCTATTGAAAAATGCTAAACATTTGCTGGTTCCAAATTTTCAAAAGTGAGAATCTGTTGCTTTTCTCTCTAGTAAATGAATACTTCTGATTTTGAGACAGTTGGACAGACAAAACAAACAAACAAAATATGGCATTATACGTGTTCTACCATTTTACAGGGGGAAATTTACAATTAATTGCATTAAAACAATTACAAGATTAGCATTTTTATGACTTCTTTTTTCGTTTTTAGATATTTATGTATGTATTTTTTAAATAACAACTGTGAGATACACATAGCCTTCATGCATGTTAGTGTGATTTTGGTAGTTAAATGAAACCTGCCAGATCACCACTGACAATGTGGAAGTAAAAATGACGATAAATCCTCATGCAGCCTCAACAAAAACTCATTTTCACAACTGTGCAGCCTCAAGTGATCATAGCAAACAGCCTTTTGTATCTAATTCTACAGGAAAGGCGAGAGACCCGCTGTTGAAGTAATACTTTGTAATGGTATTAGGAGGGCTATAAAAGTGTCAGAGCCCTGTAAACAGGCAATCAGAGAGTGAGCCATGGTCTGTTGCTTTTGCAGGCATCAATCACAAAGTAATGTACATGAAGTCTGAAAAAACTGCTGGCCAATTGACATTATGTGATGGGTCTACTTTGATGGGTATTACTAAACAGTAATACTTAAAAGTGCTTTTGCCATAAATACACATATCTGTGTACACAACTCCTGGGCCAGAAAAAGGGATAAAAATACAAAATATTGGTAGGAAATCAAGAGGGAAACTAAGAGTGACATCTACATTATTCTTGCATTTCCTTTGCATTCAGCATCTACGAAACATCAAAATAGACAACATTAAATATTTTTTGTTTTCCTCTATTTTAACATTTTCAGCTTTTAATCCTATGGTTTGGATATGTAATCATGACGAAGCAATTACATTTCTAGTGAACATTTACTTTAATTAAATGAACTACAGTATAAAGAATATTCTACCTGTGACAAGCAGGACATTGTGATCACAACATGCTTATAAGGTCCCCAGGACAACTCCAGTAATTACAGAGTATTGGGATATAATTACATGAGATATAACAATTATGCTACAACTTAAATAATCCTTCACAGTCCGATTTATTACCCAATACATGAAACACTGACATTGCAATCAGACACTAACTTTGTGCTTAAATGGTAGCATGCTACCAAGCTAAACTAACATGGTGAACATGGTAAACACTATGGGTAAACATGATACCTGCAAATGTCAGCGTGCTACCATTGTCATTGTGAGCAAGTCAGCATGCTCTTGTGAGCATTGAGCTAACAAATACTTCTTACTTCTTCTTGTTAATGAATGAGCCAACATATGACCAGTTTATGGGGCAAAAAGATACAAGAATTATGAGTAGAATCGCTTTACTATTCTGTGGCGGTAGTGTGTAAATGATTTGTGTGCTCCCTGCTACTCTGACTCAGTGTTGCCGAGGCAGGGTTGACTGACTCAGTTTCAGGGAAGGTATGGCAGACAAGCCATTTCTTGAATGTTTTCAGACCACCCAAAACATTCATATATCCTAAAAAGGTGACGAGGCTACTATAGAGTGATATTGCCATGCAATGTCTAAGGTATGAAATTCTTGCTACACTCAGTCACTCTCCAAAAGTAATCACTGCCCCCTGCATTAAAAATGAATGAAATAACTTGAAGGGGTGTGGGATTGGTGGGCCATGCACTGTTTTCTAAAGATGTTCATGTTCGACCTTTGACGAAACTTTGACTTCACTGTGAAGTGAAGTGAAATGCAATAAAGATCACTGGGGCGATGTCCAACGGTTCCTGTGAGCTGTTTTCTATCATCTATGTTCGTTTCTGCTCTGTTGCTTTTAAATTGTGACTTATTATATATTTTTGTTGATTTTATCTGAAACTAAAAGCAACTGTGCCAGACAAATTAGTTAAGATTTACGATCATTTTTTTATGTTGCTGGAACACATCTCAAGGAGTCATTAGACATTCAGCAGCATTCGTTTTATTTGGGTACAGTTTATAAAATAAGATGATGAAAAAATAACAGAAAAAAATATTATAGTTATAGTTTAGGTTCACAATTGAAAAAAACCTGCATTTCAAATGTTCCTATAGCGGTGGTTCTGACCATCTACCAAACCCACAGTGGAAGATCAGAGTGAACATGAAGGCACATAATCAACAAGGAATCTGCAATACAGTACAGGCTAGGCAATCAAGAGCTTCATATAGACGCAACATGACTTCATAATAAAGTCTTAAAAGATACAGAGAACAGACGTAGTTCAATTGAAATGGCTGTGAATGAGCTCACGACTCATTTAAAATAAATTCAAGCCAGACCAGTGAAAAAAAGCATTGACAGCACATCTATTACCTTGTAGTGCATACATGTATCAAGATGCATTGCATGCAAGCTACTGACACTCACCAAAACATAGTGTAGCTGAGGGTTAAGAGTTGCACGTGTACTTATGCAGGTAAAGAAATAAAAACACAGAGAGACTCAATAGTCTGGACCAGTGTGAGACAAACTCTTTTCCACATTGTCAAGAGCTGCGCATTACAACTTCACTCCTTCTGCTTTTATCTTTTACAGTAAAAGCTCAGCTTAAATTCAATTAACATTTCACTAAGAGGCACCTCAACCAAAAAGCTTTCAACAGTGCTAGGTGATGATAATACTAACTAATCTGATTGTCTTTTCCGAATGTATCTTCAGGATCCCAAAGAATGAAGAAATGTTTTTTTACCGGTTAATCTGTTGAAGTCCAACATATTTAAATCTCTCCGGTCATAAGCTGCATGCTTTACTAATGCACAAAAACAAAAGAATTCAACTGAGAAAGCAAAAGGTAATGGTTACTCTAACGTTTAAGAGTTTTTATTCCATGTTATCTGAGGAAAGCCTACAGTTATTTGATTTGAAGTCAGCAGGAGGATGCCATAAATAAAATGTTATGAGGCATGTGATGAGTCTAATCTGTACCGCACAGTTTCATAATGTACCAAAAATATTTTTACACTTCTCGAAGGATAAGATCTGTGCAGTCTGCGGGATTCAACTAAGCTGGTAAAGGATGGCCAGTAGGAGAATCCCTCTCCCTGCAACTGGCCTTGCCAGACACATGACTTCAGTGGCAATGAGCTGGAACTGGCTGAAGATCTACCTCTCCCAACAATACCTAGGTGGTGACAGGAAGTCATGGTCACCTAAAAAATTAAAATAAAAAACCTAAAAAATATATATATATTTTTTTTTTAAATGCTTCTTACAGCACTCCTGTAGTGATTACAGTTGGCTCTTAAAAGTTATGTACTTACTTGATTCCTGTGGTCTAAGGCTAGTACCTTCAGGTTGAATGCACTTAATGTAAGTGTTGCTTTGGACAAAAGTGTCAGCTCAATGACATGTAATGTAATGTAATGTGATGTAATGTAGCTGGCTACAGGTTGGCTTGGAAAGGCATGGGGTAAAGGTGGATTGTGGCTCTAGCCTTGGGCTTCTACAGTACCTCTCGGCTGAACCTCACCATTTCCTGGGAGGGTGAACCAGTGTTGCTGCACCTTCTCTAAAAAATCTAAATCTGTGGTTTCTGCTCTTTGCAGCTATTGCAACTGCTTGTACCTCAATCAGAGGCCAATTCTTCCATTTGGACAGGGTGAAAAAGTCAGACATGGACCGCTGAACAAAACAAGGAGGACCTTAATTGAGCCTGAGTTGATCCCTAACTTCAGGACTAACCCCCTTCATTTTAATTAGTAGGTGGCAAGAAAGGCTTGGGTCTTGACGAGTCATAGCATTTATTTATTAACCAACAAATGGCCTGAACCGTACACAACGCAATGCTTCACTCGCACTTAACAATATATCATCACTTCATACAGTCACAGTCTCAAACCCCACACTTGCTACAAGGATAAAACATGTAAACATGTAGAAGGCGATATTCCAATTTGCTCTGTCTAATTCTTGGCAAGAAAGCAAATAAGACTATTTCAGAAAATGTCAACCTATTCCTTTAAATATAAATCAGTTCATGCTGTAATGTTATTACTGCTTCTGGACTGTGATGTCTGCAACGTTTCTAGGGGTTTTCAGTGATGCATTATAATCATGATCAGAAACTGAAATATCAGACAGTGATATTTTTCAATGTCTGGCTGTGAAATAATAAAATGTAGTATATTACCATGTAGATGAAGCCATATTAAGTAAATCCAAGGCTGTATCTGTAGCATGAGACTTAGTATTATCATCAATCATTTAGATAAAACAATTATATCTACATCTAAGTATTAGTGAATTATGGCAGTTGAAATTAATATCACATGGGAGGTGTCAGCCTCACACAGCTAGAACTATTTAATCTGAAGCCTTTTATCATTATTGTGAAGGAAAGTGCAGATTAAATCTGACAGAGGTGTAGGCTCTTGCAGGGTGGACAGCAACAGACAGCTGTGAGCTGTGCTATAGAGCCAGTCTTTCTAGATCCACACTAACACACAAATGCACATGAACAGACCATCATATTACCTTATGGGACAGATTACAGTAGTGCCATTCTATCGAATTCATAGATCCATCCAAGAAAGATTAAGTCTTATAGAAACCAATCAAGATGTGACAGGTTTTCCCAACAAAGCCAGCCTGTAGGAACCACACACCAGCCTGCACACGCATACAAAACAAAGAGGCTATAAATGCACACAAGACTCAGAGGACTCAACCTAGCTGCAGTGAAAAGCATAAATCAAGAAGAATGATTTCAATGGTTTGATTGGTTTACAGTTCAGATAAACAGATATACAGAGATAAAGATGAAGAAGAGAAATAGATTTAGATGGATTGATTAAACTTCCCATCCCAGTTTAAAACATGTGTGCTAAATGTACACTGGATGGCTTTACAATTTCAAGAGTGAATTTATGAAAATGGCAACTTTCCATTTTGAGAAGTAGTCAAGGTTGACAATCCTTAGTCATTCAGTTTTAAACCAGTTTCAACCAAAAATGTCCCAGATTTCTATTCCACTTAAAGGCGTTTTACTCAACAACTTGGAAATGATAAAACACATTCTGAAACAATTTCAGGGGAATGTGCTAGTTGATGGACTGTTAAGGTTTATGTTCTGGCAAGAAAAGCTGATATTCTTGTTTGTTTATTTAGATAAAAATCAAGCTTCTTAAACTAACACAAATGTGTTTGTGCTCTGGTTATGCTTAGCCTTTGCGTGTGTATAGTCATTTACCTACTATGGGGCAAGATATCTTCTATTTTATTTGAATGGCCAAGTGTGACAGACAGAGACAGATTTGTACCTGGGAAAATCTCTGGGAGAAACAAAATGTTTGACTGACACATACATGGAGCATAACATGGAATATGTGTTTTAGTGTGTGTTCCCATTTCAAATTAGGTGTAACAAAAACTATTACACAAAGCTTAGACTCCCGTTTTTGGCTAGATTATGAGTATTTATAGATATTTCATAAGCCATAGCTTTTCACAGTTTTTTCATCACATCGTAACTCAAAAATAAAGGTCTTCTTTACTAGACCTTTTACAATCAATAAACTGTTTTTTTAATCTTGTTTAACAGTCACTTACTGTCAGTTTTTGTATAAAGAACTCAGGCTATAAATTTCGGAATGAAATTTACTCCAAACGCTTGTTTTAACTTTCGGTGGGAGGTTGTCTGTTTATTTATGATTGGATTTGGCACAGGTCCTTAAAGTCGTCTACAACTGCAAAAGCTGTGAATTGGACTCACTTTCTGTGGTGCATCCTTCTCGACTGCCACTGCTGTACTTCTTCACAATTAACCACTAACGGTCATTTGACAAGGTCTTTAATTCCCTTCATCTAAGCATTTTTCCCTCTACTTCACTATTTTCCATGTCTGCATGAGCACACACCCATGTCTGGAACCTTAATGTGTCCCTGTGAATAATTACACAAGTATATGCATATACCATTGTCATAAAATCCTTGCAAAAGGAAAAAGTATTTTTTTTTAAATCAGACCGCAAAACCCTTAGCTTTGCATCAAAGGAAGGTGGAGTATGGTGTGGCTTTGGGGACTTATTTGGTCATGTGGGTGGAGTTCAAACAGCAAAACTGTAAAGGATCCATCTCCTCTTGTCCACTTCTGGCCAAATGGAGGAAATATGCTTCTGCACAACATGGCTACATCAAGCCCTTTACTGCCCTCTTCAACGATTTTTCCATATTAATTATTCAGAAAGGTTTCCTGTCTTTTTTGACACCTGTGAAGGAGTTCAACCTCACGTTCCATTACAGCCGTGACGGATACTACATAATTAGACTTCATATTTTTCCAGTTCCATGTGCTGATGTCATTCTTTTTCACCACCGCCTTTAACTCTGTGTCCTCAACCACTACTAACCATTTCTGAGCAACATGGAAGCCATTAGGTAGCCTCTAATCAAACAGCCAGAAAGCCTCTGTCCCAATTTATTTATGGCTATATATTGAAAATTACAAGTCAATGTATTTATATTGCAAACTGACACAATGAATGAAAGTTTCCACCATAACTCATAAGTACCTTTGGAATGAGTGATTAACCTCTATGGGAATGGTAGAACATTGTTCATCCCATGAACATAAACATAAGTTGTTCTGTCAGGTCTGATGGATTTAATTGATGCAATAGCCTTGAGGAAATATTTATCTCTCAACAGCTGTTGGTGTTTTGTGTGTATTTGAGATTGTCTTAATCATTTTTCCTCATGTCAAGCTTGTCTTAGGTACCGACATCTGGGCAGTTATAGTGCTGGCAAGTAATGGCTGCTGGCTGAGGTTTAGCATACTTGAAGCCATACCTTAGAGGGCTAAGCAGGGGTTTGTTCAAACGGACAAATATTCCAGCTCTAATTTGAGCTTAATCCTGAGACAAGCCAAACGTTTCCCAGTTTGGAGTGAGCTGGTTGAGGCAACAAAAACCCATTTATTGTGCACAGATAATTAGCTTTAATAGATTTCTTTCAACAGATTTCTCCCTTTGTGAAAATGTAGTCAACATATGCAATATTCTTGTAGTCAGCAAAAGAAGGTGTGCAATCAGGAGACTTTATGTCTCACTTTGTCACCTGACATGGTGAAAGAGCCCAGTTTATTACTTTGACAAACTCAAACTTCATACAATACAATATAATACAGTGTGTAATCTGTGTAATACAGTGAAATTTAATTTAATATGCCTCTAATGAATACTGGGCTACCTATCTAAGATCATACCAAGACTAATTCAGATTTGTTGCATTGGTTTGCATTATATTGTAAGGTGTATCTAATTTCAGGACATGACACATTCCTCAATGGGGTGAATTACAGAACCTGGACACAAAAAAAGCAGCATTTGTACAATATATATGGAACACAACAGTACATTTATGACAACATCTCTCTATCTCTCTGACACAGCTGGAACAAAAACTTTTAGTTACACAAATGCAGCTTTTATACAACCCATTTGTTTAACATTGTACAAATGTTGCTTTTATTGTGTCCGGGTTCTGTAATTCACCCCATTGAGGAAATAAATGCTAAATATTGAATAAATTATTTTTTTTGACAACACTGACAATACCATAACATCATGTAACAATGATGTAGAGACTTTGTTTGTTGGGTATAAAATTGCTAATGGAATGAAAAGTCATACATAGCCTCTCTACTCTTTTCCACATTGTGATGTCAATCACTGTGCCATCCCCACAAGTGTATAATGTAACAATAAATATGTTTATAGCAAGACATAACATTTGACTGTAAATATGCCTTTGCCAACACACAAATAAATGGGTATGCCAGTTGTGCACCATATGCAACTAATTATGACTCTTTTTTGTGGGTTTTAACAAGAAAGTGAAGGAGGAGAGGAGAGATAAAGAGGGAGACATGACAGTTAATCTTTTGGGTCTAATTTTAATTTAGCAGAACTTGCGATGTCTGACTTGTGCATTCATACACAAAAAATAAAATAAAATAAAGTACAGTACCAGAATGAAGAACATCCGAGTCCTACACTTATGTTACACTGTTATTAAACAGCTTGGCAACCAAGAAAGATGTTGCAGCAAACAAAAGATTTCCAACATAAATTATTTAATACGCAGATACTATTTCAGATTTTCCCTGACAACGTTCCATATCTTACTCCACCTCAATGAGAACACTTTGTTCTTGTTTAATCACTGGTATTGGCAGGGAGATGGCTGTGGTTATGAAATGCAGCCAGACATTTCAGGAAATGCACCAGTAAAAGGATGAAGGCTTAGCACACTAGCTCTACTTTACATGTTCACTTCTATGGCATTCAGATTCCAATGTGCAACCCATAACCAGTCAAACATTAATCATATTACAAACTACATTTTGAGACTTCTTCTTTGGTGGCTGATTGAGTTGTCCTTGGTCTTAAGAAACAAAAGACTTAAGGGTGAGCAATAAATCAATGCAGACCTTGTTTCCCCTGGGCTATTCAGCCACTTGGGGTGTAAAACGCTCAAAGGCAATGAGCACTTGAAAGTCTGGAGCTACGGCCAGTTTCTGCCCAGCAATTATCCTGTCTGCGTGCCTCCTAAACACTGCATACCAGATATGTTTGGGCCTCTTCAGCAACAGTCCCAGTTATGGAGACACAGATGCTAATGACACCATATTTTCAGAGCTGCAGAGACAGAGGGCCTCTGGCCATCACTTCTAAAACACATGCCACACAGCCTGCACCACCCACACCACACAGACCTGTTATTGATGACCACTGACGGCTCTCCTCCTTACTTGACTCAGGGTGGCCGCCATAGGCAACAAAGCAATAAATACAACTTGTCAAGGTAACGTAACCTACTCATAACTGCTTATCAGTTACCAACACTTGTCTTGTTAGTGAGGATAGATATCCTATAAAGATGTGTTCATATTTTGACACATTTTCTCTTCCCCTGGTAAAGTAGTGCTGTCTAAGACTTTGTGTTTCTTTTTTGAGCTGCTGCCCAGTTAGGAGCAGTCTGACAAGCACCTGTCACATGGATTGATGTGTCCAGCTGGTGAGCAAGAGGTGGGCTAAGAGACACAGGAGCAGGAGCAGTACACATTAAATCCGATGGCCAAGAT
Source organism: Centropristis striata (assembly GCF_030273125.1). Lineage (NCBI taxonomy): Eukaryota > Metazoa > Chordata > Actinopteri > Perciformes > Serranidae > Centropristis > Centropristis striata. The sequence continues at coordinate 33,637,982 of NC_081521.1, read as the reverse complement.
AAGAGGGGTGTGGTTGAGACCCAAGCAGAAGGTTTGAAGGTGATAGAAAGATGAGGTAAGATAGAGGGAGGGGTGGATCATTGAGAGAGAAGGTGACAGGAAGTGGCTCTACCTTGGATACCTTCAAGGTGACTCAGTATGACAGAACATTCCCAAGGGTTTACTACTGCAAAGAGAGATAGTCATAAGAGAGAGGGAGAATTTCAAGGTGCAAAAGCTCTTTGCAGATGTCCAGATACGCAGTAAATCACTCTGAAGACCTGAGGGTGCTCAAATGCTTTTTTGACTGAATCTGTCTCCCAGCCCAGCGGCTCCAGAATGACTAAAACATTAACAGGAGTCTTCAGGGTAGGGGTAGCGGCAGCAGCCCACCCATCCCCCACTAGCTCCTGCACAATCCCAGAGCTGTGCAAACATAAGGCCAAACCAAAATGGCCTCCATTCAGATGTTGTCCAAATGCACGTTTTGTTTGAAACCAAGGGAATGCTCAACTAGAAGATAGACTTGTACACAAACTATCTATTTAGCTGTGTGTCCCCATTCTCATGAGTCATAAAGTTGCCCCTGGCATTTGAGTAAAGAAGTCTGTGTGTCGAGTTACAGGTGTTCTTTTTAACACAGTTGCTCAAGAAAAAAAAAAAAAAAGTTTATGACTTTTTCTTCTACGGAGGGCTGAGGAAACAGAAGTGACATTGGGCTTAAAAAACAAGTTTAAACCTAGGATATAATCACCTTTATAGCACAATAACAGATAGACCTACACAGTGTGCTATGCAACCATATTTCTGCAATCAACATACTTTTTTGCAAACACCCGCTGAGAAAAAGCAGCAAACCTTTAATCACATCGACAATCAAAGTGCTTAGAGGCAGGAAACAAATTACTTGCGAATGAAAACAAACAGCAATATTTAATTTTACTATGTTCTATTACAAACACATAAAAAAAGCATTACAACGAATATAAATAATAAAAAGTGGAATCTGCTTCCAAAACTTCATCATTACAGGCCTGGAATAATTACTTGGTTTTACTTTCTTTGGTTTAGAATAAAGGAAAAAAACAAAACCATTTGGTGAATGTTCCATAAGAAGTTTAGTGCAGCACCATTATTCAAATGCGCAATAACATTAATGTATCTATTTCTTATTGCTCATAAATGGGCCGAGTAGTGAAATGAGTAGTAGTGAAATGAATGAAATTCTTTTAACAGTTTTATGGGTACAAAATTACAACTCCACATTTTGAATTCATTGAACTGTAACTGGCAAGCTTACTTTGGAGAGTGAATAAATGTTCTTTTTATATACGCTGCTTAAACTTTTTGAATGTTTCAACATTAATGTGCTATAGTCTTAACATCTTTTTTCTGAATACATTGTCCTATAGATAAGACCATTTTCACTCCATCCCTCAATTTGCCTCCTCTGACCTCCAAACGGCAAATGACTGACATGATTTAATGCTAATGAAGAGAACATTAATAGGGGATATAAACCAGTGAGTGCATATAATTACAGAGATCCACAGAACTATATCCATGACTCAAAATAATTCAAATTGTAGTGCTAATCTTAACAATGATTATTATTACATTACACAGATTTGCTTGATTAGCAACTTTGTTTTAAATATCTGATAGAAGGACAGAAACAGCAATATTGCAACAAAGGGAGAAATGGAGCTCTGCAGAGGCAGCACTGTCTGTGGCTTTCTGCTGCCTTCATGTGTGTGCTTGACTGCCCCCTGGCAGATGGAGCTGTCACTGCACTAACATTTCCCCGGAAAGGAAAACCACTCCCTACAACAGAAACCCCAGGAAAAAAATTATCCTGCATCTTACAATTTTGTCATATTCAACCTCTCATTTATGCCATCGACATTGTTTGAGGCTCATGTGAATAAGAGGCACTGCAAATGTCTGAGGATCCAGGATGGATGCAAGAAAGCACATCATCTGAAACCCCCAGATGTTTATAATTCCATAAATTATATCAATAAATGTTAACACACACATTTATGCATTTCATGCAATGTGTATATATTGCATGTATATTTATGTATGTATATAATGTTTAATTTTTTTATTTTTATATCTTTGTAACTCCGTCTGCATCTTAAGAACTGAATTTCCCCACTGGGCGATACAAAACACAAGTCAAACAAAAAGCTTTTTTTTTTATATCATGTCTTGGTTCATGTCTTGAAATTAGATACACCTTACCACATAATGCAAACCAATGCAAGAAATCTGAATTATTTTTAGTATGATCTTAGATAGGTAGTCCAGTAATCATTAGAGGTATATTATATTCAATTTCATTGTATTACAGTGTATGACTGTATGTATGTGACTTTAGTCCTAAAGCAAATGCATACCCAAAAGTAAGATTTCATGTGTAAAATATATGCCAATCAAATCATCAACAAATATAAAGCAATGTGCGAGCATGGTAAGGGGCAGTTCAGACTCATTTTGTAAAAAAATAAAAAAAATGCACGGGAATACAGCACTGCTGTATAGCTATTTTTTTCTAAAAAAACATTAACGGCACTAGGAGCCTAGACAAGCTTAAACACAGTTGGACAGTATATCTTTGTGACAGTCAATTTTACATAAAGCCTGCATGTTCATGTAGCTGTAATGCAGTAAGGTTAGTTGTGTTGTTAAACTACCCTCTGTCACAAACACAAGCTGTGTGACTGAACTGCAGAGTAGCCCACCAAAACCGACATGGAAATGGATACTGCATTACAGTACCTCAGTCAAACTAAGGGTGGCAGCACAGCCCCTGACACAAGACTTGGATAACTGTGATCACTGCCAGAGAGCATCTTTGATGTCTCAACATAAACCACCAGGACCACAGAGAACCACTTTGGTCGCTGACCAGTAACTCTGGAGAATGAAGCCAGCGATGTGGGGCCATCCTACATGAACATTATAACTTCATAAACTCATCAGAACTAGAACTATCTGCTCTATATACCCAATCAATAGTCCACTCTATCTTTGTCACCATTTTTAAGTGAGAAATACAGCACTGCCACTTTTCACTCCTTAAGGACTCCTTTGTGCTCGGTAACACCTTCCCCTGATAAATGGACACAGGGCAGAATATACTAAAGGGGCCACTGCAGATGAACATGCATCACTGCATCCATTTCGCAGTGCTTAAAGTCTGCTCAGTGCAGGATGACATCACTCAACCAAGACCACTGGAGCAGAACCAGAGCCTGTAAGGCTATTCAAATTAATTAACAAATGACCTTAGATTAAAGGGGGAGTCGCAGATCAGACAAAGAAGGCAATGGCATTTATCAATTCCATAGACAAGGGTAGTCTCACATGATGCCTTCATATCACTTCTCTTTGCTATAAGCATTCCCTTACACTGACGTGAATAAGACACACACTCTATTATACATAAGTTAATATAAAAACAGCTATGGGGTATAGCATAATTCACCTCCACCACACCGCCTGTTCAGTGAATGCAACTTGTATTAAAATGCCTTAGGATGTAAAGTATCAACGGTTGCTGTTCGTTTTGGGGAGAAAAAAATCCACAATAAAGAAGCAACCAGGAATCAAATGTCACAGTGCTGTCTGATAAAGTGTGAAATAAGCGTCAGCCCAGATGGTATTTTCTTTTATTTCAAGTACAGACTATATCTGAACCATCTCAGAGAGACAAGTCAATCTCAAGGTTCACTAATACAGTCCCATGGACAGGGAATAAATCCCTGGTAGGCAACAAAAAGCAGATCAATAAAGAAAGCATGTAAACAAACCACAGTGGAAATGAAGTTGAGATGGATGGAGAGTGGGGTAGTGAGATGACCTGCAGTGCTTCAAATGAAGCACATGGCCAGGGACCAAAACAAGAATTAAAACAGGGGACCGTCAGGGTGAGGAGCAGTGGGAGTGCAAATGAGGAGATGGAGATGCACGGCCATGAAGGATACAAAGGAACAGAGAAAGAGGGAGAGAGCGTGTGAGGGAGATGGGGGAAGCGAGAAAATGAGGGAGAGAGAAAAACGGTAGTGTAGAAGTGATTTATGCTAGTTGTATAATTTTCTACAACGCTGCTCCCCCCTCTTCCCCTACGGCTCTCCTTTCCTCCTCAATATCCAACCCTCCCACCAGGGTGTGCTCCTCCTTACTGTCACACCAAGGAAGAGTCCCTGGCCACACCAGCCAGTGATTAAGATTCTGCCGTGATGCGACTGCAGCACTTCGCAAATGGAAGACTGGACATAATTTCCCTAAAATGCTGTTTTTTATCACCTATTTCCCCTTCATCAGCTTGCCGCACACGATTGATAGCTGATGGCACCTCTGACAACTTAACGTTTTTATGGCTAGATTTATGGGCTATCTGCTCCTCTCCTTTTACAGCTCAAACTCTGTAAAAATGCTTATTTCTCAGATAAGGAAAGGGAGGGTGTGTGTCTATGTGTATGGAATGGTATCACACCCAACTAAATGTATGTGTGAGAGAGAAGGGCCCACCTCACTGCATTGCAGTCCAGATCAGTGTTTGGCTTCCAGGGCTTTATAGCGACTCTGAGACTGAAATTTCCTCTGCATAGCACCATGGATTAAATAATACTTCTCACTCTTTGGATGGTACGCGACTCAACACTCATCACCCCCTCAGCAGCCAACATTTGCCATCATCCTCTTACTAGAAAATTGTAAACACCTGAACGCAAAAAGGTTGTCTCTAAGCATACAATAGGTGTATTCTTTTGGAGACTTATCTTTCCCAGATACAGGCATATCAAGGCATCATTTAAGTTATTGGGGTTTTTTTTTACTATGAAGCAAAACAGACAATACTATAAGGAATCAACAAAAGAACATCTATAACTCACAAGCTCGGAAACATGACTGTTTTCATTTATAGAAATGCCCTGTTTGGATGCAAATGCATGCCGATTGAACGTATGAAGAAAATGTTAAAATGTTAAAGATAGAAGCTAGCAAGAGAGCTCATTATCACTCAAGCTAAGACACGACTAGTTAATTGCAGTGACACTTGCAGGTGAGCTTTGATGGCTGTGAACACCTGAGTTAAAACTACGTTGTTGAGTATTTGTGTGCATGGGTCTGAAACATGTTGATGCAAGTAAGAGGTTTTCAGTGTGCTGGGGGGGTCAGGGGGGCTGCTGGACTTACTGGGCTGCAGTGGAAGTGTGGCCACTGCAGGTTGCCCTCCCTCCCTGCTCAGATTTACAGCCAGTACGGGCTCCCAGTTAGCCTTCTCCTCTCCTACTCTGATGAGCCTGGCAGATCCCAGACAGACGCCCCAGGGGACTGGAGTGTGACAGGGAATGGGGGAGGGGAATAGAAAGAGAGAGATGTGAAGAGTAGGGAGGAAAGAGAAGGAGAGAACCAGTCTGATGAGATCAGTGATTCATAGACACCCAGGAGGACACACCCTGGAATGGGGTAATACCACACATGTTTTAACTGGGCTGGCCCATAATTCATTAGGGTTACCAAGGCTACAAGAAGCACCTTAGAAAAAAGGCCCAAGAAATCATCTCTACATGTTGTTAGATGCAGCCCATACAGGGGAGGGGGGATTAATATTCAAGGCTACAGTGTGTTCATCCTTTGGTGGAGAAGACCAATCTGTTGAGTAGAGAAAATCAGCCCATTTCATGTCTGCATACTCCCACATCATGATGCTCTGAATTTTCAACACTTTATTTTTCTTAGTGCCTGCTTCTGAGGGTGTCAGTGGAAATTTTATGACGTAAAATACGCATCTGGAAAAATTGCAGCTCTAATGTGCTTAAATACAGCAATCCTGCAAGTGCCATAAACCCAGTAGGGTGCTAACCTCTTCTAGAATTAAAAGTCTTTAACGTTGCACTATATGAAAAACCAGGCTGGTCCTCGTTAGTGACAAGAAGAGAATTACATACCATCATCTTTGTTTGACGGAGGTTTTATTATAAAGCTGCCCCAGTACACAACATCTGTTCACAAATGTAAAGCTAACAAACCAGATCTCAGGACTAGCCAAGTTTATATTCTGCAAAGATAAGATTAAATTGGAAAGGACTCCCTCCATAGTCCAGTGCATTATGCAATTTGCAGGAAGGTGCAATATTTGTTAAAGTCAAAATATGTGTAAAAGATGAATCGAATCGAATCTGAATCGAGTGCTGCTGCAGGGATTGCAGGCCTACAAATCGTATTTATTTGGACTGAAAAATATAGTAGAGATCCTCACAAAAACTGAAAACTATCCCTAATTTTCATATTTTTTTCAATTAAATGAGAATAATGATGCAAAAACTATCATTCGCTGTAATATTGTGAATCACATCGCGATTTCAGTCAAAATATCGCCATTAAAAAATAAATCCAAATCGAACAGCTCTACACTTTTGGATTTTAATCTGTTTCAACCTGGTCTTTCTTACAAAAGAAATCTTGCTTTCAATAAAATAACCTCATTAAATAAAGCCTATAAAGGATACGAATGTGTTAATCCTCGCCTAAATGTAGAGTGTGTCCAAGACGCTGTACTTCCACAACACCCATTGAAAGCCATTTCCCATGAGGTCCCAAAAAGCCTGCAGCTGAGCCCTGACTGGAGAGCTTAATTGCTCTGATTATTCCCTGTGATTGCTGTGGTTTTCTCAGTCTTGAGCTTTATAGGGATGCAATGAACAGGTATGGTTTAATTGTGGCTTTGGAAAGCGAACACAACTCATGTTGCTTTAATTAAATTTGGGCCATTTATGTATCACGCTTTGGATGACTGAGTCAAATTCCTGACTTTTATTTACCGAAAGCAAGGCACGATTATGCACAGGAGGCCAGAGAATGATGATAGTGAACAAGGCCATTACAACCTTACTCAGCACCTGGGAGGTCCTGTATGACTATACTGTACTGAGGTTTATCATCACTTTGTTTTCTAACACGGCAAAGGCCTGTTGACATCACTCTGTGAAATTCTGGACATATGTGAAGTACTGAAACAAATTAAGAACTACCAGGTAATCACATGACCTCAGTGCAGTAAAAACAAAAACTCTTCATCATCTAAACACAATTTAATAGAAGCCTATTAATCACAATGGTCTCTTCTAAAAGGCCACAAACTGGGTTAACCATTGAAAAATGGTCTCTTTCTGATTAAGCAATCACATCGCAAGCTAACGCTGCCCAGTTTTCATAAATCACTTCAAACATACATGGCATTTGATTAGAACCCATTAGCAATGAGCAACAGTGTGTGTATGATGTGCATGTGAGGAGGCATGTGCATGTGTCTCCTCTCACATTTTCCATGGTTTGCTCTTTAGGATGTTCCTCATTAGTGTGAATATTAATGCAACCAGAAAGGGGGGAAGAGGGGAAGAAAAATGTAAAAGGAATTTGGAAGAGCTTTTTAAAGGGGCCATTTCATCAGAATCGTTATTTTTTTGCGGTTCTCTGAAGGCTCGTAACTGGCGGTCTATGAAGAGAGACATGCCGCAGTGGGGCTTAATTTAAAACCAGAAAGGTCACTGCGCTAAGAAAGGTCCTCAGCTCAGCCAAAAATATAAAATCTGGAGGAGAAAGAGAAAGCAGTGGGGGAGGAGGAGTGGGCCAAGAAAGAAAGCAGAATGAAGGGAGATCAGAGGATGCCGATTGAGAAGGGGGGACCCAAGCTGGAGGAAATACGTTCAAGTAATTTGGAAAGACAGTGTTATGGAAGAGTACAAAAATGGAAAAATAGAGGAAAGAGGAAAACTGTGAGAGGATAATGAACTGCGTTGCAATTGAACTGGAACAGGCCTAGCATCAAAACAGATGCAAGAGGTTTTTTGTTTACTTTAATGGTGTTTTTGCAAGTAATTTGTTATAATGGCCAACAATTTCAGGGAAAAAACACTGCATCCATACACAGTGAAGGATTGCCAATCTGTCCAACAATCTGTGTTGGCAGAAACACAACCCTCCCCAAGCCTTTGCTGAATTAGGCTCCCTGTGCTTGGTACAGGACCAGAGTACTAATGGTCAGATGGGAAATTAGCTTTGCCATATGCAACTCAGCACAAAATAGGTATGACTTTGAAAACAACATTTCTCCCCAGATCAGACTGTTTATAAAGTGATGATGACAGTTGATTTGGCTAAGAAATGTATGTCATGTGTTGGACTAGGCCTTGACAAAAGTACCATAAGGCAATGAAGTTGCCCTCCCCCAACTCTACCTTACATTCCACAAACTAACATCCCTGTCTTCAATCACTTGTTTATCTATGAGCTCACTTTAATTGTCCGTTGGGTTTTTGACTGCACCACATTACATAAAAGCACACAGGAGCCTCATGGCAGCAGCCCGACAGCCTCTGATGTAAAGCCTCACGCTTTGCACAGATAAGACGGGTTCAATTTTAATGTTGCTAGCACACCGAGACGCACCAGGCTCACTTGTAAAACAGAATGCCCCCTTCGCTTGTAAACGCAGCAGCCCAAGAGGAGGAAAGAGATGGGGGTTGGGCCGGCTGAGGTGGGGCTGAATTAAAAGGAGGAGAGGAATTCCACTTGTCCAACTCCTGCAATCCATCCAGTGGATCAATTTCTTCTCTCAAATTCCCAATCCATTCCCCATCTCTTTTAAAAACTAATACCCAATTCCAATCACAGCTGCAGTAAAGCATATCTTGTAAAAGGTCATAGTGTGACCTCTGAGTTCTCTAAATTGGATGCTGGTTGGCCCACTTTCCTTTGAAATACTGCACAGCCTGAAATAAAAACTGCCCTGTACACAATCACATCACCAGTGGGACCTGCATCCCGCCCATCAGTAGGTGTTCATTTTGATGAGAAGTGTCACAGCACAGAGAGTTTAACAAGATATTGGTTGTCTGTGTTGAGGGGAAACAGGAACCAGAACTCAAACCTAAACTAGAGCATGGGGGCCCAGGGATGATTTTGGGATAGGTGTATCTGAGTGTGCTCGTCATAGGCAGCATGCAGGCATATAGTGGAGCATCTCTCCTGCAGCCAGCCAAGGGAACTGATCAGATGGACGATCAAACACTAATCATTCCCTCACGGCCCATACCGAGTAAAGCTGTCATTAATTTTGCGGAATTACATCAAATCTGAGACATTCTTTATGTGGCCCACGGCCTGTAGACAGTTATACGACAGGGACTGCTGCGCTAAGCAGATGGGGCAGCTTGGCCGTGCATACTAAATACCACCGTCCCCCATTTCTCCATCTCCGCCCTCCCAACACTCTGCCCTCCTTCCAGGCACTCTGCTCCCGCTCCCTCTTTCTTTGTTTTCTACCCTTCTAATGCCTTTCCTTGACTGCATGGTCACACAGTTTACACTGATTACATCACTCACCCCACAGTGATAGGCATTATTTAAGCCAAATGCTCCGATTGTTTTGAATAATACCATCGACTGGAGAAAAAAAATGCTAAAAGCTCTTTTCACACGTAAAACACATCACGCTTTAATTTAGTATGATGAGAAAATAAATTGTTTACCGACATAAATCTTTAATGTTCGTCTCTTGGATGTTGACAACTTTAACAGTTTACTTGCCTATACACAACAGAAGGTCATAATCCCATTTGAGGTTTCCTTGGCAACTGATTACTGCTGAAGGCAAGTTACAATTTATGACTAGTGACACATACCTGCCATTCCCTTTGAATGAGACATGTGGTAAGCTATATTCAGACAGACCACCTCAGGTAATAAAACTGCAGTAGCACTCAGGGGCTTTACCATTTTCTTATATTGAAAGGAATTCCAGACCGGGCTGCTAGAAATCAGCAGACGACAGGGATTAAATTTGTTTGGAATAGTTCCGCAACCGATAAATAAACAGCATGCAGAGGCTTTTGTGCAAAAACTGTTGATAGTGGGGTGTTTTTCTACCTAATGTTAAAAAGTGTTGATGTTAGTCAATTTAACACTTCTAAAAAAAATTTCTTTAAAAACTATACATGCATATGGTTTGTATGTGTGTGCAAGTGGATGCATGTGTTGGGGTGGGGTTATGACAGACAGAGGAGCCATAACAGCAGGCAACCAGGTCAAGATCAAGCAGTTTCATGGACAATCCACTTTCAGTCTAGTCTCTATTAGGGAGAAGGCTCACATTCCTGCTTCACAGCCATCTTCTAACTTCACACAGCAGTGAGGCTTCAAAGTCAAGGCTAACTGAGGTGTAATGTTTTCTGAGATAATACTAACAAAAAAAGAGAAAACAACAGGTACATAGTCAGTAGGAGTCAAAGTATATACTTTTTATGTTTATGCATATGGCTTTTCATACTGGTTAGTTATGCATAGCAGACAAGACACTCATTTTTAATCCTGTGGAACTTGCAACAAAATTAAATTAAGATCCTTCTTAACATCCTAGCCTAAAACACACATGTAAACAACAACTACTGAATAAGCTAGTCATTGCAGTACAACCTATTTAATTATCCTGCTGCATAGAGAGCCACTATTTCCAGCACCACTTTGCACACACAGGCTCAGCACACTATTAATCCACTTAAACACAATTTATAGGGTCTCAACATCGACTGTCCGTCGGCATAAAATTACATGAAGCGTCCTTATAGTGTCTTCAACAGACTAAATTAGCCAAACTGGACTTACTAATTGAGGAGGAGTAAAGCACTGTGTGACTGGATTGACTCGTCAATGTGCAGAGATAAATAAGAGAAGAACATCAATAACTATAATAATGTAGGATGAGCATTATTTAAACTGTGGTTACTGAGGGATGATAACCTTAAATCTTAAACACTAATTTAAATTTCCATGATCTGGTTTCACTGCTTCCTTGTGCTCACAGGCAGCCAACTGCTTCGTACCGAGTGTAGTGAAAGGTGATTTGTTTAAAGTCCCTTAATCATCATTTTCAATCCTGATTTAAATCGAAGCGGATCGACTTAATGTTTAACTGCGAAGCCAATATTAAATATGGATTTCATTAAAAAAATACAGAAATAGGTATTTTGGTCCAAGAAAAAAACAATTTAACAAATTACTGTAATAAACTCCACCACTCAACACTAGAGGTGGGGGGAAAATCGATACATGATAGTATCACAATATTTTGTGAATATTTTTGGCAATATATCATATCAAATCATGGCCGCCAAGTATCGATATTTAGCATTCCATTTGCCGTCATTATTTTTGTATTTTCTGTGGGGGGTTTTCCGGAGGCCATGGCTGGCTCACTTTTAGGAATATTCTGGATATACTAGATCATGTGAACCTAGAAGATCTAAGGAATCTATAGGCAACATGTCAGGATAACAGGTTGGGAAGTTGACGAAATAACGCTGCAAAGTTAGGCATTTTTATGTTTCATTCAAAAAATTCAGAGCAGTGAAGATTAAAGTTTAAGGAAGTTTAAGGAAATGCTGCAATTTTTTTCATTCATACATGTTTGATATCAATTAAGTTCAATTTGACTGAATACTTTGTTGGTCAGTCTGTGGGTTTGACTCTCATTGTGGAGAAATAAAATGACTGAAGTGAGATGAATAGACTGAGAATTTTCTCTTATTTGACAAAACAATTGTGATTTAATTTAATTTTGTGGACACAAAATGCAGTTAAACCGTTAAATTGCTTTATATTGTATCGCAATACTCACCATATTGTAAAATGCTTTATTGCCAATAACATCATATTGTGACTCAAGTATCAGTATAAAATCATATCGTGGAGCCTCTGATGATTCCCACCTCTACTCTACACCTTTTCAATAATATTTTCCTGATCCTGGGGGTATCATGATCTTGCTACTCTGAGTTGTATACATTATTGTTGTATTGTCATATTTGCAAAATTTCATTAGTGCAAAGTTGAGAAGATGTTGGCCCCTTAACATCTTACTTTTTTTATTTCCGATCCAATGCTGCAGCTTTATTAAATTATATTCCTTTGATCAAACATCTCTCCTACATTATGGAAAAGGAAACAAATGTGCACCAAGTTGACTTCAGGAGGCTCAGGAGGCTTTAGAACATGCACTGTGTGTTAAAGGTGGCTTGGGAAGATGGTTTGGGAATATGGTCTGCACTGACAGTTTGAATGTAAAGGTACATTAGGTTTTCAAGATGGTATACTGCCATCTGCTGTCCAGCACAGTAACATCACCACGCTGTTTCATTTATACCCATAACCCCCACATGTTATAATGCACACTATCAGATGTGAGGTATCTTTCAAACCAATTGCCAAACTAGGGTGCATTTCAAAAAGTCAGATGACTGAGTTTGACTTAAGGTTGAATATCCATTAAATCTTGCACATGGATATGTCAAAAAGATATTTTCGTGTTATAAAATAACTAATTTAATCTGCTTAATATCCCCTGCAGAACAGTGATTCAACTGATCACTATCATCAAAAAATAATAATTAAAATAAAATAAAATAATAATAATAATAATAATAATAATTAAAACAAACAACTAAAATAGAATAGATTATGTACAGACCGTCTATACCATTAAAAATGTGTCTTCATGGGGGAAAAACACATAATAATGTTGAAAAAAGCAAATGCAAAAGATTCTTTGTAGCCTACGAGATGAACGTTTGCCAAAAAAAGAAATAACACAAACTGAACAACGGTCAGATTGTTCTCTCCCACGCTGCAGAGGTCCGCCTCGGTCTATCATCTGCTAATCGTTGTTTTCCTCGTCGCTTATAAGAAATACTAAAATGCATTGGTCAGTCCGCACTACGCTGTCGAGTAACCAGTGATTCTCCTTGCTTTCTCATTCGATGAGAAAAACAACGGCGACCGATGAGAAGCATCATATTACGTCCAGTGCGACCTCTGCTATTCTGCCTTGAGCCTGGGGATTGTAGTTTAAACTGCGGAGTTGAAGCGAAATTTCGACGTGATGAACAACAACTCCCACAATTCCGCGGTGGAAGTGAAGCTGTCATGCTTGTGTTTTGCTTTGGTTTTTTTGTTATTGTTTCGGGTTAGTGGAGCAACTGAGACCGAAGAGAAAAGCACGTCTGTATCGCTCATGATTTTGTTGTTTTCTCACGCATTGCTATTCCTGTATCTGATAAAGAGACGGCTCGTTTAGACGCGTTTACACAGAAGTGAAGGCGATAAAGGTAAGCGAGATACCCGAGACGGTCGAGAGATAATGTGCGCAGATGTCTTTCGTAGTTAACAAAGCCTGTTATTGTCTCGCATGACGTGCACGCGTAGCACATTAACTAATTAGACAGTAATTAACACATACAGGTTCGGATCTACCTTGGTGCCTTTGTTATGACGTTTGTCTTTTAAAACATTGCATCGACATGCATGGCACAACGTTTTCTCGACATGTGCTACTGTTGGGCCTCAAGCCTCGTGCTGTGTAATGTGATGCCTCCGAAAGGTACTGTATATTTTTGTCACTGATCTATGATTTTCGAAGGCATCTGCTAAATGACTGCAATGTTTACTTACTAAAAGTTTATCCCCTTATTCCTAAATTTAGAAGGATGACGCTTTACCAAAATAGAAATCTCTACACCCCTATAATTATAGTGGATTATGACTGTACCACAGGGGATAAAGTATGGGAAAGTCACACTTAATGCACAATTCCAGTAAATGTAAACTGTAAAGTTATCTTCATTGAGATGATAATTTGCAAAAACACATATTTGTTTTTATTTATTTTCCTAAATCATGTTTTTTTCAGTCTTGGGAAAAGCAATCAAATTGGCTTTGGGTTGGTTTGATAAGATACATTTATAAGATGTTTACTTTTGTACTCTGCACTGAGGGAAAAATCAAAGGTTTTCATTTATTAATTTAAGTTTTTACCCTTTAATGTTTTTTTTGCTTGCACGTGTAGTCTGTTTAATTTCTGCCATGAAAGGACACATCCAGTTACGACTTATGGTGGAGTTCAACAACCCACACAATGCTGTTTCAATAAATAATGCTCTCTGTAAACCACATATGTCTCCATGTGATGTAGACAAGTGCAGGCACAATTCCTCAAAATTCACAGAGGGTGTATTGCCGGTGGAATTTGAGCCCTATACATGCTGGAGGCCCCAGACACCTTGTAGTGCATGCTTACACGTGATGGTGTACAATGGCAATGGCGATGACTGAAATAGCCCTAGTGACAAACATGCAATATGTCATGTTGCTCAAAGGCCATGCTGTCACCGAGGTTTAGTTCTAGTGTCCTCTCCTCAAGTGTGTGCTCAGTGAGGATATCTCCTTACACTGAATAAATATTCACAGACTGCTGGCTGTCTTGTTTGTTCTTCAGCAGTCACCTGTTACCTATTTCACAATTAGCTCATGTAAGCATGCATGTCAGTTTCTACTGTGAAATAATACTAAATGAAAAATAAATATTTTCAAAAATCAATAAATTAAAACTCAAGTTTGAACATTGTGTTTTGTTCCTGTAGGTTCAAAATAGCCTGCCTTTCTTTTGTGTTGCCATGGAAAAGGCTTGGCTGGTGGAGTTCAGAAACGTGGGCTGCAGCTACTTCCCTCAGAGCAGAGTCGATTGCCACTACACACTGAGCTCACAGCACAACTGGGCCAGCAATGATTGGATAGGGCTCTTCAAGGTATTGTTAAACTGATGACTGTCACAACAATCAAGTGAATAAAGAGTATACAACTGCAAAATAACAGTGCATATTTTCTTCCTCAGGTGGGATGGTCGTCAGTGAAAGACTACCACACATTCGTTTGGGCACTGGCCCCGGCTGACTATCAAGAGGGCACAGATGTCAACTGCTGTGTGCACTTCCAGGGTACTCATGCCCTTGTTTTCTAATTGTATTTTATTTCCCATAGTTAGCCAGAATCTATACTGGTACGGTGCTTAGATCCGCACATAAAACCTTCAGCAGAAGATTGATGTTTCTGTAAATTGAATTGCTCTCTTGTACACAAAAGGCTAGCGACTGGTGTATTGACTGGAGGGAAATGTTAGTTATTTCTATCTTAGAGGGTATTTCCACAAATGTTAAAGGGAAAATATTCTGTACAGAAGACAAATATCCCTCTCAGCTTGTTCTAAAACACAGGCACAGTCACTGACGTGGTTTGAATAATTTTCTTTCGGATGCCGGAGGTTGAGTAATGAGGAAGACAAAGACAATGCCTTTGTCAAAGACTGCTCTGACTACAACTAGTCACTGAAGAATACAGTGCTCACTCTGTCCTGTCTATCAGTGGCAACTGATAAGCCGGATTCAGTGTGAGGGGCACGTGTGCAGCAGGCGTGGCATTGACTTCTGGTAGAGTGATTTATTACTAACTTCAGCATACTGTCAATGTCATTCTGCATTGAAAGAAGAGCAGAGGGAGGAAAATCTAAAGAAACTGCTGATGGTTCCTTATCATCAGTGATGCAGTCTTTAAAAAGAAGGTTGCCTGCACTGTGACCTAAGCTGGTGCTTTAAGTTACAATACAGCTCATAAACTTTGCTGTATGTGATTCTTCCTGCCTGTTTTCCATCTGGCCCCTTTACTGTACATGTGTTGTGAAACAGAAAAGTAAATCATTCTAAACATGACGCTATAGCCTGTGTGAGATAAAGATAATATTAGGTTAGCTTACTTTATGGGCTGGATGAAGTCACCATTTGTGGCTGTCTGCTTGGTCAGAGTGGGAATCAGGAGGCATAACATCATCTGTTCCTGTCTGTTTTGTTGAGAGATAATGAGACGGAGAAAAGATTGTGAAGGCATGTACAAATAGGGTTAAACCTGCATATAAACTGGAAGTTAGTTGCAAGATTGTGCTAATAAACATAGCTTGTCAAGAAACCAGTTATTTAGTAGCATTATCAGTGTTGGGAAACTTAATACCTTCTAAAAGAGAAAGAAAGACGACAGCATGTTGATGGTAGTAAGTCACCGAAAAGCAAACAAACCAATAATTGCAAAACAGCAAAAACTCACTGACAGAACAAATTTTAAAAGTCAAACAGATGCAGCCTAATAAACACACAACAAATATCAATAGGCCGAATAACTGAACGTTAAATAACATAACTTAAATTATGTTTGCTTTCTTACTGAACATATATCAAATATTTTGTATTTGTAGACATGCAATTCAATTGCAGTTAACAGGTAAGGCTATTTACTACATCTCCTGACTGGCAGTGTCATGAAAAACTAGAGAGGGAGAAGGAAGAATCAAAAGTAAACACCTTTTTGTTGTTATTAATCATTTCTATAAATTCTATATATTGCACAAATCAGGGCTGAGCTGTACAATAAGAACAATAATTTAATCTTTTTAAAATTTTTAAATTCTGCAAACTTACTATATATTCCTCTTCTTTCCTTCAGTAGTTTATTGTTTTTAAACACAATTTATTGTGTGTTCAGTTGGCAATATGCAGGATTTGCAAGCTTTGTTTTTTCATTGGTGTTCGAAAAGTAGTCTTTGAATTAGATTAGGCTCTATAAACAACTGCTAGGTAGGTAGGTGGGCTAGGTAGACTTCATTAATTCCCGAAGGGGAAATAAGACATGGGAACATAGAACATAGATAGATGGAATAAAAATACAACAAATAACAAAGGGCTTTACAATATATATATATATATATATATATATATATATATATATATATATATATATATATATAAATAAACGTCGGGTGTGTACTGTCTTTACATTTAGTAAAAAACGCTTTTGTTATATATATATATATATATATATATATATTTCAGGATGCTTAAAACACTGACAAACAGACTAAGGGACAGTTTCTACAGCAGGGCTATAGCCCTGTTAAACGGAAACAGTTGACACACTCACACACACGTTTCAGCCACATCTTTAACATTCATGTATGGCATGTGCAATAGGCTTTATTTTTACTGTAGAACATGTGCAATAAGCTTTTTCTCTGTGTGACATGTGCAATAGGTGTTTCCTTTACAATGCGTCTCTTTTACAGTCCCTTACTTTTGTGATATGTGTGTTGTCCTTTTTTCGTTTTTTTGGTTGATGGGTGCATGCCTTGGTTGGTTATTTATTTAATATTGATGATCTTTTTGACACTGACGGGAGAACTGTGCCTCAATTTCGTTGTGCTAACGTGCAATGACAATAAAGACTCTATTCTGTCTTCTAACGCTAAATACTATATTCTGTTTACACCGGGTTCAATTAACGTTTGCTACCCTCACACCATGCTAAACATGTCCCAGGCCAGTCACTCTACCAACAGAGATTTAATTCATATTATTATCCAAAATAACCCGAATAAGACAGAAAACATGCCTAGCTAACTGACAAAATGTTTGTTAAGAACCACAAAACTTAGAAGTTAAAAGTTAGCTAGCTGTGAAAACGTTACATGACGTGTCTTGTCGGTAATTTTGTGCTCAACACAGAATAAATAAATAAATAAACAAGTAAGGAAGTAACTTACCTCAACATTCAAGGCAAGCTGGACTCCTGAACGATATAGCAGGGTGGAAAAAATGTATTCCAGGTTCTTGTAAAGTAACAAAAACTCAGCTAATTGATGCGAAACTCGCATCGGTTCCCCTATTTGCGATCGTTGGAAATTCAAATTTGACGCGCATGCGCGCAACGCTAACCGGTTTTTTTTCTCGAACACCTGAGTTGATTGAGCTGAGTGCTGCCACTGGTGGCGGGAAGCTCCATTACAACACTCTGAAGCGCAGCGCGTTTTAGGCCCCGCCCCCAGGAGAGGAAAACAATCCATTCTGTTTAAATTGAGTTTAAATTCAGAATTCTGAGAATAAAATCAGAATTCTGACTTTGAATTCAGAATTCTGAGAATAAAGTCAGAACTCAGTGTGGCCCTAATCCTCTTCCGTAGTATTGGAAGAAGGAGCCTCTGTGACAATTTCGCCTTCTAGCAAACAAAGGACAAATGCCAAAACTCTGCTGTGTGGCACAAACCTAAAAAAAAACTAGCTTTTAAGATAGAAAAAAGGTGGATTAAGAAGTGCACAGACATCAGCAGCGACAATGGGAGATCTGTTGGCTCCTGACACTCAGTATGCATAATGTTACGTATGCAGTGCACTTTCTCACTATGTCCTAAATCCATATGTCAATTTTAGGCTATCTATATTTCTTTTAAGCATTTTGACAAGATGTAACTGGTGTCGTAGTAGAATACGGATAAACCAGAAAGCTATGCAGTGATATGTTATCGCTGATGTCAAATGCTTAACATTTTAGCTTTTCAGCCCTTGGTTGCATGATGTGGCACCATATAATATATGTTGCACCTTTGGTTTCCCCCAGTATTGCTGCATTACAACATAAATACAATTTGAATATTCCCCTTGTAAATGCAGTGTTTTATGCATTACAGAATTTCAGCAATATAAATGTAAAACAAATGTGTGTCTTTAAAAACTTTTTAAAGCCTTGTATGAATACTAAACTACTTGTTTCATAAAGATTTGAAGTAATCTTAAAACGTGATTAGCTTTTTTAAAATTAGAGCTAGTTAAATTATCTAAAGTGCACCTTGTTCAACACTATATATAAAACAATGCGAAGCCAACCTCTAAATGAAAACTGTGCTACTAACATTCTTATTCTTCATCTTTTTGTCCTCCACTTTTTAGCATCCTACTTACCCAAGGAAAGCTCCCAAGACTATGAGTTTGTATATATTGATGCAAAAGGGGAAGTGTGCTCCCGGAGCTCCACATTCAGTTTCTGTGCTCCAAAGCCACTTGAGGACCTGGTGACTCTTGAGGACGGGCCCCATGGCGAGGAAGGAGGCACAGACATGTTGGTGGTAGTGCCCAGGGCTGAGCTGCTGCAGGTGAGCATAACAGATACAGAATAGATTTATTACATAACGTAGTGAAGGAGAGTTTTCAGTTTTGCAAAATTAATGAGTGCTGATAAAACACATATGCTTGGAAATCAATACTGTTGTTTACTGCTGGCACACAAAGACCAGAGCACAATTATGATTCCCCACCCGCTGCCTGCTTCCTCCTGTCTCTTGTCAGAGTCGACTGCAGGAATGTCTGCGGGAGCGTGCCGAGCTGCTGCAGGCGCAGGAGGCGGCAAACAGGCAGAGGGAAAAAGAGAAGGAGGAGTACAGGAAGGCAAGGGAGGTCTGGGACAGACGACGCAAAGGGTTAGAAAGTGATATCGCCAGGCTGCAGGAAGAGCTGAAGCAGAGTCGAGAGAAGATGGAGTTGATGGAGATGGAGAATAAGGTGGGGTACAGAGCTAAAGGCAAATAAAAGGAGTAAGATCATTTGACTAGAACCCATTTGCTTGTTACCATTTTCCATATTTTTCTCTGTATCTGTCCTTATTCTCTCATGAAATCACGTCTCTGCTCAAACAGTGTCCGGCCTTTTTAATTATAAATTTCTACCGTGATTCAATAAAATGTCTGGGTTGTTATATTAAAATGTTAAATGTAAAATATTTTTTATGGGTAGCCTAGTGTATGTCATGATGAATTAAAATTCCTCATAAAAATTAAAAAATGCCTCTGGTCTGTTAGGAGGAGCAGGCTTTTGGAGAATCACTAGCCCAGGAGAAAAGTGCTTTATTGGATGCGAGAGAGGCGAGCAAAATGCGAATCAAAGAGCTGGAGGAGGATATCAAAACCCTGACTCAGAGAAATGTGGAAAGAGAGACTGAGCTGGAACGGTACAACATTTTCTTTTTTCTCTCTTTGTCTCCCTTTTTAGTTGTATGTGGGTCTCATGAATACTTTTGATTATCAGTAATCAAATCTGTGTGTGCAGGATGAAGGAAAGAGCAAGGAGGGCAGGAACTCAGAGAAAAGAAGAAGAAAGTGAGAAAAAGAGCCTGCAGGTAATTTGGATTCAGAACATGCTGTATGTCATGATAAAAACCTGTGTCTTTGTTGTTCTTTTTTACACATCCCACTCTCCTTTCCTATCTGTGTCACGTCTTTCTTTCAGACCAAGCTGGAACAGACAGAAGGCGAACTTCGAAGTCTGTCTAAGGAGTTCCAGGGCCTGAGGAACTCGCTGGCCCAGAGAGACACGAGTGTGCTGCAGCTCCAAAACAGCATTACCACCCTCACCCAGAAACTCACTACCGCCCACAGGAAAGAGGTCAGACATTTCTTTTGAAGTCAGAGGGAAGAGATGAATGTATAGTTTGATAGTTAAAAACTGAACTCGGCAAATTTGTGTGCCTGAGGCTTCAAATGTGTGATATGCTGTGACCATCGGCAAACTCTTGTTGACCAAAGAATAACTGCACACTCAGAGCCACCAAAAAAAGTAGAAAATATTTTCACCTGACACCAGAATTTAGCAATGCGTTGGAGCAAACACATTGTCTCAATTGCTGGAAATGTTGTTTTTATATTACACCTTTACTTTGTGATATAGTCCATTTTCTTTATAAATAGGCTTAGCTTTATTTCAGCACATATTACCTGTAGCTACTGATATGCCAACACAAGCTTTCTTGTCCCGGTATGACCAGACAGAGAACGAGGCCACACAGAAGGAGATGCGGAGCCTGCGGGAGCGTCTGAATGCTAATGAACGTGCCGCAGAGGGCTTGAAGAGTGATCTAAGTGCCATGGTGGCCCAGAGGGATCAAGGACAAGCTGATTTGCACCAGGCTCGTCTGCAGGCCGCTCAACTCACCCTTCAGCTTGCAGATTCCAGTCTGGCCCTGAGAGAGGGACGAGCCCGCTGGGCCCAGGAAAGGCAGATTCTGCAGCGCACTACTGAGGTACTGCATCTCTGCAGAACATCGCACATTCATTTAATACGTTTGTATTGAGGTTAGCTAGAAGTTTGTCCCACTACCATCCAAATATCAGCGTGATGTCACAACGTTTCAAAACTTACGGCTTCATGATGAAATTTTCTTCCCATAGTTCTCATCAGTGTTGTACATTGCTTATCTTATTGTGCACTGCAGATGAGTTTCGACACAGTGACCTCCCTGCCTGTGGTGAACATGTTACATTATATACTGAGTAAACATATGTGTGTCACCCTGACAGAGGGACCACGAGCATCTGGAGAAACTCAACACAGAGATGCAGAGGATGGAAGAAAGGCTGCAGGAGGAGACGATGGAGAGGGTCAAGCTGGAGGTTGAGCTGGGGAGAGAAAAGGATTGCAACCGGGTGAGAAAGAGAGCGAAGAACTTACTGCATTAAAACTACATTTGACATACAGAAATTAGAGTAGGATCGACCTTCTCATTTAACTTTTTGTAAGAAAGCAAATGAGCATATCTCCCAAAATGTCAAGCTATTGCTTTAATTTTACTGTACATGTACTCTGTATACTGCACAGCTGTCATTCAGAAGTCTGTCAGTGTCTTTTGACATGTCCTGTCATCCTCTGATATCTGGCCTGCAGGTTCAGCTGAGTGAAACCCGCAGGGAGCTCCAGGAGCTGAAGGCCAGCCTGAGGGTTGCCCAAAAGGAGAAGGAGCAGCTACTTGCAGAGAAACAGGTCAGAAACAACATTTTAATTAGTCAGAGGGGATAACCTGAAACTATGTTGAGTGAAAGTTTGTCCAAAAAAGGGGTAAACTACACTGATATGCATGTGTAAACTCTGCATGTATGGTGTCACAGGTACTAACTCTGTGCCCTGTTTGGTATCAGGTTTATAAGGCTAATGAATAGCTTGTATGGATTAACAAGTAAATCGTAACAGTTTTATCCTAATCAGCTCATAAGTGCAGTACTTAAGTCATTATTAGCTTTACATTTAGTTTAAGTTTAGTTGAAATTTGTGCCACTCTCCATCTCAAGTGCACCTATTAATAATATTTGTTTTCATAAAATTCTGTATAAATAATGTATTCATATTCTCAAGCTTATTGATGTAACGTATACACAAGTATACAGGGATTGTGAATGTCCCAGGTGTTGGGAATCTTCTGTCTGTTGTTGTCTTCTTAGTTGTTATTGTGCAATATAAATTGTTTATAGTGCAATATAAATCAGTGGATTTCAGGGCAGTCAGTGCTGCCGCTGTTAAAGTGCCTGCAGAGTTTTTGTTGGCTTACCACCATCACATTCGTCCGCTACTGGCAGAGTAGATGGTCAGTGTTTTCAAAATCAGTGTCCAGCTTAATTTTAACATCCGCCATATGGGAGCATAGCAGCCAATCTGTAGCACATCATAAATCAAAGAATGCTTAAATGTTTATTGAACAGTGATAATGATATTTATATAATAGCAAGTGTTGGGTTTGTGTATTTACTGTGTAACCATTTTATGTGGCTTTGGCTTGAAGAAGGGCGATGAGGGTGACGGCCGCTGAAGCCATGATGAAAGTCCCGCTCCGCTGTGTGATATGATGGCTGTATTTTCCACTACAGGAGTTGATGGAGTACATCTGTCAGCTGGAGCAGAAGATGGGAACAGTGGCCAGTGCCAAGTGGAGCGCTGCCCCGATTGCTTCTACAGGTGAATGGAGCCACACATTAATCTACTGTATGCCCTGCAGATGTGAACAATAAAAGTGTTAACTATCATTCACCAGCAACACTAAATATTGCTCAGAATGGCCTATGTCGTGGGGGCGACAGGTGCAGTGCTCTGAGGAAAAGTGACCCTTTTTTTCTTTGCAAATCTTCCTGTCCGGCAGGGCGGCCTGGCAGTGCGTTATCTGACTCTGAGGATGAAAACCCAGAGGCTTTGCAGCCCCTCCGCCCACCAAGACCACTGGGACACTACAGCCTGTGTGAGCAGGGCCAGCCGGACTCCTTGCTCCTTGCCAGCCCTCCTCCCTCCCCAAGGGAGGCGGAGAGGAGCGCAGTGGTCATCAACCAGCCAGCCCCGCTCTGCTCGCCACACCAGGCCGACGCTGACACTCTAGTGCACAGCTCTGATTCGGTGAGACACACTATCTGAGCCATTCAGGGTCACTATAGTCTAATTGCATGTGATACTGAAAATGAGCTATGTCTTCATGCTGATAGCCGTGCACACCAGTTAAACATGGGCAGTGGATCGTTTGATTCAGACATTATCTCCTAGAAGCAATTAGGCTGCTAGTCTGCAAGTTATTAGACTGTAATAGCTCCTGGACAGACATGTAAGTGTGTGTGTGTGTGTGTGTGTGTGTGTGTGTGTGTGTGTGTGTGTAACTCTCTTGTGTTAAGGAGGAGGAATCTGATACACTTCAGTGTGGAAGGCACAGCTCTGGAGAGGAAACAGCACTACTGCTGCCTGAGCACACAGACACTGTTCTCAGGTACCACCTCCCCCTCAAACACACATATTCATACGTAAAATATGTACACACATTTACAGAGAAGGTGTGAAGCATTTATCCATTGATTATTCACTTTTAAGTGTCAAGGAGATTCAATATAAATATATCAAACATATCAAAAAACTCAAGTGTTAAGGTTACTTAAGGGATAGTTCAGATATATTGAAGTGAGGTTGTAAAATTACTGTTTTTGTAAATGGAGACTTGTTGCTTGGGTGAGAGCACAGAATGCATTCAGTGTCTCCTGTGTAAACGTAAACAGGGCTGTCTAACTGCAAGGTAAAGCAGTGAAAATATTCTAAATATTGTGTTCCCCTAAACTGATATTGATTTTTTTTAGACAAGCCTTTTTTGGTTACTAAAACACATTTTGCCGCTGCCCCCATTCACAGTAGTACTTAGTGCTTAGTTTCCATGTCCTGTCTGCGTCTCCAAACTGGGGGCAACAGACCAACATCTACTTTAAGTAACTGACTATGGATAAGTATCTCATACAAGCATGCTTCAATAAATCCAAACTGTCCCTTTAAGTAAAGGATCTGAGTCTTTCCTCCATCACAGCCTATCACACTGTTACACATGGAAGTATTTAATGTTGCTACTGATATAACTATGTCATATACTACTGCTGTTATAGCCTCTAAAAGGTGAAAATAATGTGAATGGACACATGGACATGCTACTTGCCTTCCCATGAAATATATTGGAGGATTTAGGTTAGATTAATGAAGGGCAAGGCAAGTGACGTATAAGACAATCACAACAAATCGTGCACAGTTGAAGATTTAATGTTCAAAAATGGAGCTTTGCATTACTGGCTGCATATTAAAATGAAAATTTCTTTGAAGCCAAACAAGCCAACAAATTTCTTCCTGTCATGCTGGCTGGTTTTAAACTCCAGCAATGCGTCATATTTTATGAGCTCATGACTTGATTTGTGTGTACAACCTTACTCTGCAAAGTAATTAGTGAACACAGCAGCCAGATAAATGCGCTGGAGTGAAAAGTATCATATTTCTTTCCTAAATGCAGAGAAGTCAAAACGTTGAGTATTTCAAAAAGAGAAAGAAATTGAAGTACTTGTACTTTAAAATTGTACTTAAGAAACATGAGTAGTGAGTTTCCACCCCTGGTTTCACACAGAAATGGTTTCAGGCTTCAGACAATGAATTCAAAGCTTGCTAATGCACACAGACACATGCAACCAATTATTTATGGTGACAGGGCGAGTATGGCTGGGAGATGGAAGTTTTGAATATGTGGTCGTAAAAGAAGTTGAGTCAGGGTGAGGCGGGGGAGACTGTGTGAGACAGAGCTGGGCCGTGGGAGGGGCGAGATGGGAGGACAAGGGGACAGATAAGTTGACAGCAAGCTGTAGCAATGATTTACCTGAGGGGTGTACCGCAGTCACGGGCCAATTTTCAGCATCATTAAAGCCCTCTCTCTCCCACTCACCCGCTCCTTCAGTCTAACCTCCTCTTTCAACCGGAATGTGTGTTTCCTTCAGTTTTTTTTCACACACGCACACTCTGCTTTGTCTCCTCCTCCAGTGATCTGGCCGATACCTCGCTGTGGTAACCAGTGGACATCCAGCTTAGGCGATTGATCAAAAAGAGGAGACGGGGGACTTTCTCGGAGTTAATGTGGTTCCGCATTACTTCCACTATCAAGCACATATACAGCTCACTCACTACACAGACAAAATGTTAATATGCAATTTACATCGTATCTGCCGTGAACCTTTTTCCCCTCTTAGACTGTTGTGTTATTGCCCCTTGCTGTTTTGTTGTTATGAATGACATAATGGTTGTGGTTGCAGGTCAACACCGTGTTTATGGCTGACATAAGACTGTTGCACAGTTTGAGACAGCGTGCTTTTGGGCTGTGGCGTTTGAGAGTTCGCAGGCTGTAGCAGAATGATTTCTGTTGAATCATTGCTATGTCGAGAGCTTTACGATGGATGTTATGTCGTTTTTATGACATTTGTGATTAGGAGTCATGACAGGCACTGTAATTATGATGTTTTGTGCAGGCCCGGCTCCACTGGAAATCATGGCAAAACTCTCTTCCAGCATTAAATTCTCTGCAGCAGCTTTGAACGCTATTCACGGCAGCATAAAGTAACGATACGGCATCATGCTAGAATTATATTGCAGTAATGTAGGTCTATGACATCATATTTCTCCTCCATTTACTCAGAAGTAAGGTTTGATATGCACTTTCTTGTACGCATTAGCAATTGATTGTTGTCATGCATATGCAGTTAAGGAGATTTAGTGACGCAGAGGCGCTTTAAGACGGACAAGCATTTTGAAATAGAAAGCTTATTGAACAGATTGTGTTTAAAGTCTATTAAATAGATGCCAGATGCAACTTTCTACTTCAGTACCTTCATATCATCATTATTATAAAATTAATGCTCATAAGCTTCTCACTATATTTCAGCTGCAGTTTTTACTTTTTAATGATCCTGGATTTCATAATTATTGAAATAAAATGCTAATTTACTAGCTGGCCATTTGGATATTTAGTGTTTGTTACAGTTTATATTGTACAGGAAAAGATCGCATCCACAGAGCTCTAAATTTGTGCCTAAAATAATTTTAAAAAGAGTAAAAGAAAATCATCTTTATAGAGCCTGACATCATGACATGGTGTTGGTATTTTCCCCCAGCCCTATGGCAATATACTGCCTAATAAAAATTGCTGCCTACCTTTTAATCAATACTGTATGCATTTTTCATGATTTTCTATTTATAATTAACTTGAGTTATGCTGCAATTAAACTATATTCAGGTTTAGTTTGAAATAGGTGTTTTCACACAGCTGTCTGTGCAAAGTTTTCCATGCTTGGCTAAAAGATTTGCTCGATACTTTGATGCTTTGATTTTATCTGCTGTATTTGCACCCTATTTTTACTATAGAGTAATTTTTAGATGAAAAGTTGATATATGGATACTTAATATGTCAGTTCTGTCCTTCTATCATTACCATTGTGTGTTGTGTTTACGTATATATTTTATCTACACTTTTTGCTTTAACTTCTGCTTTCAAATACTCACTACGACTCTATTATAAGATTTGATATATGAGTTATATTGTTGCAAGATATCGGTGCTAATGAAAGGGAATGATACCGGCATGTTGTGTGTTAAATGGAAGGAATTGGTTTGAATGTTTAAAAAGGAGGACAAGGATTATGGAAGGAGTAAATGTCTGTCCAACCTCTCATTTACCTTGTGTCACTGAATGTTGATTCTCCATGTATAGAAGAGGGAATGTTTAGAGGCGCCTGGTTTTCTTTCCCTGAAGATAGCATACACTACATGTATTCTCCATAGTCCTTGTTTGTGGTTGTAATCTGACTTTATGTCTTAGGGAAGTTATTTCTTTGTTGTTCCACTGAGAGCCCCAGTACGAGTGCTGCTCGTCGGGACACCGTCTCCGGTTGCAATAAAGCTCCAGTGGTTACGGTTTGTTTTGAAGTTTTGTGTGTGAAGGTTATCCCACATGTACACCGCCGTGTATTTTGTTATCAGTCATGTAACAGGGTTCGGGGTGGGGTTCTGTATAATAAAATGGTTTATGTATCCATTATTGGGTCTAATGTGTCTTTTTCTGGCCAAAGATCATAGCAATATTTTGATCTGTACATGACATTTCACTGGTAATTAACTATGCCATTTCTTTTCACACAGCTATATAACCTATATTCCCCTTTGGCTCATTGCCTATTTCAGATGCATTCCTCATCTGGATTTTTCTCTCCACTCACCTTTGGCTCTCCCGCACTCTCCCCTCAGGCCTCACCTCCTCATCATCTGCATCCTCACTCCTCCGGCAGTCTCCTGCTCCCTCTTTTAAGCTCCTCTCCTGCCCCTCTACCACCACACTCCCTCCATCTTAAGTCTGGGGTGACGATAGCTAATTATAAAATCAATGATGCCGGGCTGCCTAGTTTACAGCCCCCTCTAAAACCTTAACTGGGAAATCACTGTGGGATTGATGACTCCCTCACTCTTTATCTCTTTTAATTAGAAATGTAAAAGATATGAAGACCCAGAGGCCAGAACACATCTCCTAGTTTTTATGACCCCGACGCCCGCCTTCCCCAGCTCTCGCTCCCCCTTCCCCAAATCACCACCTTCCTCTACCTGGCCTTGTTTATTCCCTCTTCCTCCCTGCTGGCACACCCTCCATTCTCACTCTTGTCACAGATACCTTTACCCGTTTCTCCATCACTTTCTCCATTACCCTTTCTTTAAGATCCCCCGCCTGCCTCTGCCTCTGCTCGCACAGTGGAAGGTGTTAAATTTATGGTCTTTGCACTTGAAAACGTTTCTCACCTTCCCCTCACCTCTCCGCTCTTCCCTTGACTGATTCGCAACCCTCCATGGATTCCCTGCATATGTAACAAATGACGAACACGTCCTTTTTGTCTGTTCTGACCCAAGCAGGAGACGTGCTGTAAGTGATGTGCTGTTTCACATTGTGACCCCATGCATTAAGCACATGACATATAAGCCTCTCTGTCTTGTATATAGCTTTAGGTCCACACAGAAACTCCCCCCCTTTTTTTATCACATCAAACCCAGGTCACATGCACCTCCACTGTCTGCCTTTATCACACCTTGAGCCTGGGCTCTTTCCTCCCTAACTGCTGCCAGGAGCACTTGGGTTCAGTGAGCTTTATTCTCCTGATCACTCTCAGAAGAGCCGGCATCTCCTGCTCCATTATCTCTCCTGTGTGTTGACTAAGGCACCTCTGCAGTTTGCTCATGTTCAGAGCAAACTCAGCGGATGTGCTCCCTCTCTCTCTGTTTAAATATTCAAATTAATTTCTTTGGTATGCCGCACTCATGACCCACTTTTATAGATTCTTTACTATTTTAATGAATAATTGATGTCCTGAGGCTGCAAGAATATTACAAGGGACATTTTTACCCTTTATTAATTCATTGTACAGTAATACCTTTTTTTCCAGGGGCCTTTCTTTACACATTTCCATTCTTTTTTCATTTCCAGTGAAAAAGCCTTCAAGTAATTAGTTAATCCAGCATCACTGATGTGGAAGGATGAGTATATAGAAATCTTGCCGGGCTCCTTTAAATTCCCCCAAGCACACCCAAAACCCTCCCATGGGTTCCCATGGCAACACCTTCCAGGGCTCAGTATATGAGGCCATTTGATTGTTCCTTGTAAAATAGTGTGTAATGTATGGACCTTATTTTAATTCCAGTCTGGCGTTATTGATCTGTCTTTAATGATAGTTAATTAAAGCAATCATATAATTGATAGAATCTCATCTCTGTTTATCACCCTCCTCTGATTCTCTCTCTCTATTAATAAAATCAAGGTGAGGCATTAGTATCCCACACTGGTGCGCTGAAGAAGAAAAAAAAGAGGGATGTTTACTATCAGTAGCCCTTTACGAAGAGCGTTCCTGTTCTTTATCAGGATGTCAAGCGAGCTGGTGTTATCAGTGACAGTGATGTACTAGAGGTCATAAATTTGTGACAAATGTATAACTCTTGATTTTTCTGAACATTTATAAGGGATCTGAAAAATGTTTAAGGGTTTTCTTGTTTAATTCGTTTGCTTGTTTCAAATGTTGTTTGCACAACTACCCATGATCTGGTTTTTAACTATTCTGACTAATGTGGTAGAAGAAGTATTCAGATCCCTTACTTCAATAAAAGTACTAATACAACACTGCAGAATTACTCCACCACAAGTAAAAGTCCTGCATTCAAAACATCAAACTGTACTTAAAGTATCAAAAGGAAAAGTATTCATTTTGCAGAATGGCCCCACTCAGATTGTTTTATACATGGTCGCCCATAAAGTTGTAATAATTTAGTTTTCAGACACAATCCTTGTGGTAATTGTGGATTTCAATATAATATGTTTGGAAGAGACTGAAAAAGTTTTGAGAAGATGTTCACTTTATCTGTCCAGAATAAATCACACTGTCACAATCATTTCATGGACAGAGGTAAAAAATATTTTATTCCAACTTGTATATAGGTGTATATTCAATATATTTTATTGTTTTATTATTATTGATGCATTTATGTAAGCAGCGTTTTCATTTCATCCAGGTTGGGCTAATTTTAACTATGTAATATACAGTTATGCTGTCGGCTAAATGTAGTGGAATAAAAAGTACAATAACTGCCTCAAAATGTAGTGAAGTAGAAGTTTAAAGTTACATATGTGGAAATACTCAAGTACCTCAAAATTGTACTAAAGTACAGTACTTGAGTAAATGTACTTAGTCACATTCTACTACTGCTTTGTGTTAAGTTTAACCCTCATCCTACTGACTGAGCTACCCAGACCCCAGAGGTATTATTTTTGCCACTAGTGAGCTTATTCCTAATGATTTAATATCATCGTTTCAATGTTTTGAGCCTATTATGGTTGTTTCTTGCTTATTCTCATGATCCCCATGGACATGACTCACTACTCCGTTTATGTTTAATATGTTGGTAGGATGAGGGTTAAGGCCCTGATGTCCTTTCACATTTCACAGGTCATTGCCAAAACTACATTCACTTTTGGATCCAGGATGCTCTCTTCCACAAGATCAAGTATCGCATGAGTCCAATAAAATCTGAGACCATGTTTAGCTGGCAGCATCACTTTCATTATTCTTGGCAGAACTCCAATATGGACATGACTAATATCTGGGGCTGCAACTACCGATTATTTTCATTATCAATTAATCTGCCAGATATTTCTCTGATTTATGGTTTAGTCTATGAAACATAAATAAACGGGGAAAACAACTGTGCAGAGCAGGAGGGGATGTCTTCCAATGGTTGTTTTGTCGCCCAAAAAACAAAGGTATTTCATTTTCAATGGCATTAAAAGCAGCATGTTTCATCTAATGTATCTAAAACTGAGATACATTTATTCTATATGATCTTTGTTTTTTATTTGTTGTGTTGTGTACATCTTTCTAAGGTGCACTCCACTTTTTACACGCTGTCCACTGTTCTAAAATTCTATAAATAAATCATAGGAGACAGATTTACTCTTTAACTTCTAAACCACTCTATCTTTGAGACAAAACTATAGGACTTTATGCTACCTCTGACTGCAGAGTGAACAAATCTTAGGAATAGACCTTTATCTGATGTCCTTGTTCAGCAGGAGGCGGTGATTTATTAGCCTCTGCACCCTCAGCTCTCCATGACCTAACAGACCCTGTTGGTATCCTCCATGCAGGAAGAACACTGCTGCATGCAGTGCACCCTGCAGTCATGGTGCAAGAGCTCCCTCTACTGATACATTTAGTAATGCATGGTTGGATTCACTTAGAGCTGACAACATTATGAGACAGAACGGGGGGAAATTTCCTCATATGACCCTTTTTTTTTTTCAGAAAAATTAAACAAAAAAAGTCCCGTAATCTCACAAAAGTAGTTTATTGTGCCTCTTACTGTTTATATGGCTTTTCTTTGTATGACAAGAGTTGACATAAACAGAGGGTAGACAACACCTTGGCCATTTTGAAAAACAAAAACATGAAACAACATAATCTCAATGTTCTGCCTGCATAACCGTCTCTAACATCATGACAGTCTGGCAGAGAGAGAGAGAAGGGATGAGGTCATCACACAAGAGATGTGTGACAGCACCGTGCTGAGGACATTCACCCAATGACTCAAAAACATGTTCAAGCACACACATACACACACACACACACACACACACACACACACACACACACACACACACGCTCACACGCACACACATTCACACAAACTGAGGAGAGCTGCCCATGTTCAGAAAATGGGACTTCTCACCGCTACAGAAAGAATGTTCATATTGCTTCGAAGAGAGACAGAAAAAACCCTCTGTACTGTAGATCAGCTGCGCTCTCCCAGCTGATCGCCTACTGAGACATTTTGGCAATAAAGAAATGATACATGAGAACACATAATCCTGCACAGCTCCTTTAAAGAGAAGTGAGGATATACACAAGAAGACAAGATGATATAATGGCTTTTGGGATGAGAAGGCAGTTTGCTGCATGGATGCCAGTGCGAGCACAGGAGGGGCAGCGGCAATGTCGATGATGATTTGTCCCCCCTCTGCGAGAGTCACACTGGCACCCATGCTGTTTCTCAGACTTGTCACCTTCTATGTACACGCAGAGGGGTTGAGCTGATCAAAAAACGGAGTCAAGAATACACACATAAATATTGCCTGTTTCTAGCGTGCCTGAAAGCAGCTAGGGTTTGGTCCTTACTGAAAAGCCCTGAGTCTGATTCCAATATGTCTTCCATAAAGATTCCTGCTTTCAACTTGCATATGTCTTTGTGTTGATGCATGATGTTGCTACTATGTGTGGAAGCTTTTTTGTCTGTGCTGAAAGTGTGCATTCGTCTACTGACATCATCGGGGAGTGCTCTAAGGTTGATTGTTTTCTATATGCTGATGCCGTCATCAGTTGGGACATGCTAACGGAGATTTAAGTAGCTCTACTTTCAGCAGATGAGATGTGCCTTACTTGAATAGAGGATCACAAAAGTGCTACATATACGGTCAAGTGTAAAAATCTCTGTCCGGGCACTCCATGCCAGGTCGGCACACCTGCTGCAGCTGAGGGTGGAGCGAGCGGAGTGTGTGTGTATGCACTTGTGTGTGGAATAATGAGGGTGTGCTAGTGCATGTGTGAGTGAGTGCCCTGCTGTGAGGATCGCTGGATCGTGGCTGGAGTCCCTGCCAGTAGTCAAACTCATGCTCCAAAGATGACTTTTTACTAACTTTGGCACAAAGATACTTACTTTCCGCATTGGCAGCATTAGTTGGCTGCAACGAGAGCAAAATAGAATAATGCCAATTCCCTGATAACAGAAACTGATTAAGTCACTGCAACATAACAATAGTCCTCTGGGTTGATTATCATTGACATCCACAGTGAGTGCCCAAAAAAGCCCCAGCTAAGCATATGTAGCTGATAAGAAAGACCCAGCCAGTTCTGATTACCCTTCTTTCCCTCGGAATATCTTCTCAGGAAAGCTCTTCAAAGAGAAAACTTGTCTAAAAGAAATTCATATATAAAACCAGAATAACAAGTAAAGACAAAAATATAATGGTATATAGATATGTATGGACTTATTCATAAATTGAAAAAAAAAAAAGTAAAACTGAAAACAATATTCAAAAGCAATAACCACAAGAACAAAAAGATTAGCATACTCGATTTGGTTTTGCCCTGTAATCTTGTTGTCTTTTGAGAAATGTGCTTGTTGTGATCCGTTGGAATCAACTGCTCAGTTCTGTTGACTGGTTTGGCCGTTCCCCTATTTAGATATAAACAACAATAATGGGGAAAAAGAGAGGTTTAGCTGTCTCAAAGAGGTTCTGTTCTTTTTGTCACGTTAACTTCCCTCTGGGCTACGCCAGGAGTTCATATGGTTGACTGTCATCTCTCCTTGACTTTAGTTTTCTGTAGTTCACTTGTCATGGACCATGTGGCCTGAGTTAGAAGTGTCTGTACACATAAGGCTCTGCTGTGCTCCGCTGTGGAGGACACAGTGATGTGCAGTAAGGAGAGAGAAAGGGGGAGGGAAGGCCAGCATTTTGTTGAGGTGGGAGAATGAGTGAGGTTGTGTTGTATGTCTTTGTGTATGTATGTTTTGTGTGTGTGTGTTTGAAGCTGTATGTGCATGTGTGTCTGTATGAAATGCTTTGTTCACTGCGCCCTCCCAACAAGGCCTTTCCTCGGCCCATCTATGGCATCCAGAACCCCCCAGGGCTCCCCATCACTGTCCGAGCCCCTGTCTCGATCTTCATCCCCCACGTCGTCGTCGTCTTCATCCTCCTCCTCCGGCGACGGCTCGCTGCCGTTCTCTGTGGCCCAGCTGTCGTCTTCATCCTCAGCCTCCTGCTTGACCTGGGCTGGTGGTGGAGGTGGCGGCGGCGGTGGTGGAGGCGGCGGGCTCTCTTTGCCCTCTGTTTGGTCTTCGAAGGCCTCCGGGTTCTCGAGCATCTCCCTGATCAAAGGAGGCATCGGCCCTGGGATCTCCATCTTCAGAGTGATTGCTCTCTCTGCACCTGGGAGCAAAGAATACGGTTGATTATTAGAAATCGTGTTTTAAAAACACTGCTCACATTGCCACAAAGAGGACACAAATGAAACACCAAAGGGCTGAAGAGGATCTGTGTCTTACCGACAAAGCCCTCTTTGTCAATAAGACACTGTTACGAATTGATTATGACAGCGGCCAGGCCTTTTCAAAATCAGGATTTGTTCTACGTAATTACACTTACCCTTAGTGCTGATTCCCCTGAGGTCAGTGATCTTCATCAGCATGCGGGGGAACATGTGAGGTTTGTTGGGGCGTCGGCGACGAGCGTAGATCTTCAGAGCCTCGAGGAGAGGCTCTTGTAGCTTATCCACTTTCTGTGGCTCCTCCAGATCCATACGGTCTGATGAAGAATGCAGAAAACACATTAAAGTCTCTATTATTCACCAGAGTTATACATTGCGATAAAGAATTAAGGGATTGTAGATAGCTGTTATAGTTTGAAAAAAATGTACGTATAAAAATAAGATATTTTTTTACTTTGCATTACTAATCCTATCAGAGCAGTGAGATGAGTGCTAAAACAGATTTACCAAAATTCAGCTCTGATATAGCTTTTTGAGAGTAAAATTCCACCACTTTTTAAGGTACCTAAACTTAATATTTCCTGACTCTTAAAGCATATATCAAAATTGTTACAACAAATGCAACTGCGGATAAAAAGGAGAATTCATTCATACCCAAAGCAATCACTGTATACTGACACTTTATTTATTCCACAAGCTGATTATATTAACTTTGACTGTATATATACAGTGATGGAAAAAAATATTAGACCGCCCTTTTTCATCAATTTCCTGTTCATTTTGATGGCTGGTACAACTAAAGGTACATTTGTTTGGACAAATGTAATGATGACAACAAAAATATCTCATAAGAGTTTAATTTAAGAGCTGATATCTAGCCATTTTCCATGGTTTTCTTGAGAATAACAAAAATCATCAAATAAATTGAAGAAAACAAGAGTTGTCTAATAATGTTTTCCATGACTGTATATCATAAATTAGCAAATTATTGCTTATTTCCATAGTAAATGATACACAGAGGACTTTTAGCTATTAGTAAGCTTAACACGTGTGAGATAGTTTAAATTTAAATATTAAAGACTTTTGGTTTATATGATTATGATGAAAATCAAGTATTTTTCAAGGACTCTACAAATTCAAGTATATTCATAACCTTGAAAGTAGTTCAAATTACTTTTTTTCAAAACTTTCAAGACTGAACTAAACCTAAATAAACACTTTCTCTTCATGACTGATGTTGCCAGTGTGTGTCTGTGCGCTGCAGTACCTCCACAGATGAGGCAGATGGCGCTGAGGAGGCCGGTCTCTGTGTCGTCCATCTCCAGGGGTAGAAGCTGGCCAGCAAAGGCAAACACCAGATCTGTGAGAGGTCCGAAGCCGGCGTTGTGCATCTGAGTCCGGTTCAGAGTCAGGCCGTCTGAGAAGGTCATAGTGTCCTGTTCTGGGGTGTAGCGTGTGCAGATCCTCAGCATCTAAGAGCAAAAGGAGGTGGAAAACTTTGTAAGTGTTGAGCAAAATATGATGTTACTGTGATTTATGAAGGTTTTCTACAGTCGCTTAACAGTTAGATATCAGCTCAAACTGTCATCTTTGTATAACTATTCTCACACCATGGATTCGGTAGATTCAATATTATTGGGCAAACCTTCCTGCATTACTACTTTTCACCACCAGATGCCAGTATTTCCTCATCTGTCAAGTTAATTTATTTGTAAGAAAAGAGCAAGTGAAGAGGACAAAAGGGAAAAACAAAGACAGTGGTTCCTCACCAGTATGTCCAAGCAGGCCGACTTCAGTAGAGTGATTTGGTCAGCGATGGTGAGGGTGGTGAAACCCGGCAGCCGCTTGGCGAACTCCACAATCTTGATGATGCATTTGGTTGAGAGCTCGCTGAACTTGTCCCATAAACCCAGATCCAGCTGAACCCGGTGGTCTGAGCTGGAGTTCTGAAAACACACACACACACACACACATACGCACACACATATCAGTATGTTGTTACAGAGGTTGTGTGTGTTTGCATGAAGGGTGAGCGTGTCCGAGCCTCACAACACATTTACATTTTACATCAATCAAGGGGGAAAAAACATTTACATGTTGCATCAATCATTCAGAGGCCACACAGATGGCTTAATGGGGAACTGAATTAGTTAAACCACCACTATGTTGGGAAAGCTACGGTGAATTTACGTCTTTGCATGCAATCTGGGAGCTCTCAGTGACGGCATAGCTTTAAGAATGTTGCCACACACAGAATAAGGGAACAGTGGTGTAGTCGTGTATACGTGCGTGTAACTTACGGTGGTGTATTTGCCCAATTGGCAAAGTGACGGGAAGGTTTCTTGGTGAGCTTTGCTGACTTTATTGACCAACTCTTCTAGCTCTCCACTTAGCTCATAGCTCTCTGGAAGCACCAACTCCTCCTTCACATCCTTCTTCTTCTTGTTTCTGTCATTGCGAACCGCTTTAGAGAGAGAAAAGACAAGAAGCAGCACAGATCAGCCACAGAATGTTCCTCTTCTTTATCTGAGATCACATGTAAAAACATCCACAGTGCTCATGCTCTGTGTCTTTCACCACTGTCAAGGACATTGTGCTTGCTAGTGGAAACCAGAACTCTGTTACAAACGGAGGTTTGCTCTTAACAGTATTAACATATTTCCTTTAGCACGGGATGGACACTGGCTATCTCTTTCTTATCACCCGCTCTCTTCCTTGTCCATCTCTCTATCCACTTGACCGGTGCACATAAGCCAGTCCTCCACTCTCTCCCTCTCTGCCTCCTCTCCCTCCTCCTCCCATATTTTCCTTCCTCTCAGGATATCCAGTAATAGCAGAGGCACAATGTGATCCCGGTCTTAACACACATCCCACACAAACATTACACCCACATACATGTCCCACGGGTTCTGTGAAGGGCAAGAAACTGCCACTTACACACTCAAGGTCAAACAAAAAGAGGTCAGAAAACTGTTTGTGTGATTGGGCACAGAAGTGGCGCCATTTGCTTTGTCAAAACTCAAAATCTTGTTTTCTGCTCTGTTGTCTTTATGAATGAAAGCAGTGTCTGTGCTGGCCAGAGGGGCGAGGTTCTGTGGTGAAACAGGAAGTCAGAATCATTTCGTAAAACGATTAGTCATATGATTGGTCCAGTGCCCAGCCTCGCCCTGATCACCACCCCTCGGGCTCATCATCTGCTTCTGCTCTCTCTGCTGCATAGTTTCCCAGAGACTCTGCCTGAACAATAATAGATCAATACGTTCACACTGTGTGAATCAGGGTAGAGCTTTCCTTTGATGGAAAAAAAAATCTGATCTGAGCCAAGTAGAATTTTAGCTGCTTGCCAATGTCTCCAAGATACTAAGGTATATCAAACTGCGTCTTGATCTCTATAGGGCTGAACTGAAAAGTTTGAAACTTCGAAGCTTTATTCATAATGTTGACATTCAAATTCTAAATCAATCCAGTGCTGCCCAGCCTCTTTTTTCTCTTCATTGTGTTTATTTAGATTAGATAAGATTAGACTACGTTAATGATATTAGTATTATACTATTTGTAGGACTATTTCCGACTCATGTAATCCAAACATAAGCATTGAAAGATTGTGTGTTTTAGTCAAGTCATGAAATATAGGATGTGACATTTAGCTGTTTCTCTTTCATAATTGCTCCTCTCTCCTCCCTTTTTCATAACTTGGATCCAGTGTTTAAACCTGTTATTTTTACACAGTTGCAGATATTCATGTTTTTATCAAACGAGAAATTCTATATCTAAAAATCCATATTTGTTTAGTTTAACGTTTTAAAATGTTTTCACCGTGGTAAAAAAAAATGGTGACAGTTTGCAGGCACCTTTACTAATGGGGCAGTTTGGCAATCTATCCACAACATCATCAAATAAAGTTGATTTCATTAAAAAAAATGCTAATTAATTTAATCACTTCATTCAAATTGAAGATTCCTTTGGGGTGATGACATAAAAATATAATGTCAGCCATTGGAAAAACATCAATAGAAGAATCAAACGTAAAAAGAAAAAAATGACAGTTGGTACAGCCCTAACCATGTCTGAAACATCTGAAGGCCCAGTCTGCAGCCGTGTGTGTGTGTGTGTGTAATGTGAGTGTAAATCTATGTTTTATAAGTGGGTCTCAGTATATCTGGGGACTCCGGTCCCGGAGGGCTCACCTTCCTTGGACATTCCGACCTCAAAGCACTTCTGCAGCCTGCAGTACTGGCAGCGGTTGCGTGTGACCTTGTTAATCTGACAGTTCTTGTCTCGGTGGCAGGTGTACACCATGTTCTTCTGGATACTGCGGCGGAAGAAACCCTGAAGCACCAGGAAGCAAGAGACAAAGGGGGAGAGGGCAAGAGAGAGAGAGAGAGAGAGAGAGAGAGAGAGAGAGAGAGAGAGATTGTGTGTTATAGTCAAGTCATCAAATTTAGGATGTGACATTTAGCTGTTTCTCTTTCATAATCACTTCTTTTTATGACAAAGGGAGGAAACTTGGATCCAAAAGAGAAAAGCAAAACATTTATACATTTTAACTCTGTTTTTATAATAATTAAGCCTCTAAACTTTCTTTTTCTTTATTCTTAGAGATTCCATTTTCACATTGTGATCTAACCCACATTAGAAAAGTGGCTCCAGGCTGCGTACAAGGCTTCTGATCGTGATGAGAAGGCAGGTAATTAATATTTAATACAAACTGCGACCCTGCGTTTTTCCAAATGTATGTAATAAATCCAGACAAAGCAGAGCTCAAAAGGCTGTGGCAGGTTCTTCTCACCTTGCAGCCCTCACAGGAGCTGACCCCGTAGTGGTACCCTGAGGACTTGTCCTGGCACACAAAGCAGGGCTTGTAGACACGAGGTGGGGGAGGTGGAGACGGAGAACTGGGTACCATCTCCTCTGAGCTGGTGCTCTGGGTCTCCACCGCTATGGAGAAGAAAAGAAAAAAGAAAAAGGACAGCACATGAGCACATGATTTGTCACAAATCATTGCCCTAAGGCTACTCAGAAAGGTCAAATGAGCGCTTGTCGATACAAGTAGCAGATGTGGATAATCGGGTGTATGGAACTGCATATAAACATGATATGACAGCTGACAGCATTTCCTTTTCCATGTGATTTGTGAGGCCAGCAGGAGATGCTGAGTAACGGTGATAATCAGTTGGCCTGGAGGTGGATTGAGATACATTATCACATATTTTTTTAGCTTGTCTCTCTGTAGGACAGAATGATAAGATAAGAGAGGGAAAGAGGAATAGAGTATGAAGGGTTTTTTTTTCCAGGCACCAATATCACCCTAAGGGGCAGCACTCAGGTGCATGTTTGGGAAGATTATTTCTTTTTGTGTGAATGCAAAGAACAAAAGGAGTTACGACTGTTTGACAGCAGAGACAAAACTGTTTTTTACAGCAGTAAGCAACAGTGCTGATGATCGACAGCTTGTCTGATAAGGCCAGGTAACAGAGTGAGCTGTTGCAGAGTCAAAGCTGGCTCTTCCTCATTCCACAGACTGACAACAGCGCATGATGACATCTTGCACGCACAGAGGAGACACATGTCAAGCACAAATGCATGCAAAGCTCTCCTTCTACCTTTCAAAGTGGAACACCAGCCGTGACGTCAGCGCAAACTCGAGGCACATACTTTCTACGGTACATTAAGCTCCACTATATTCCAAAGAGGAACACGCACAGGCTCTTTTGGATGATCAAGTGTGCAGCATATGGATTCCATACTTCCCCTGAGAAACATAAGCTGCTGCACACACACAGGACCAGACCCCTCGTCGCACACATGCTAGCCTGCACAAACTCACAGACACACATGTTGCTCGAGGGAAGTATGGAATCCATACGCTGCACACTTGAACATCCACTTACCCAGCAGCACCTCTTTCAACTTTCACCCTTAGTTACCCTCAAACTTCACCCCCCCTCAGCTCTGCATCCCACCACCCCCTGACACACAAACCCTATTTTTCTCTTGTTTCCTGGCCCTAAATTCCTCAGTGCAGCCCTGCCAGGTTTTAATAGAGGCCTAGGCTCGTAAGGCGGCCTATAAAGGCGGTCCCATGGCTGGACTGGAGGCCCCAGCCCGGCTGGCCCGCACTTTATTGGGACTCGGTCACCTTGGGCAGCTATTCACACCACCAGCTGTAGCTCCCAGCCCGTAAAAAAAGCCAATCATAAAATAAAAAACAGGGAGGCTCTAAAATTCTAACTTTTACTGCCCCAACCTCCCCCCAGCACCTTCAATGGAAAGCACAGAGGGCTAGCCTAAACTTAACCTACAACCCCCCTCCTCCCCTCTCTCACACCCAAGGCTGAAGCGAAACCACCAGCTTGGCTTTTTACAAGAGAGGAGAGACTTCAAAAAGAAGAAAAAAAAGGGGGGCATAAAAAGAGGAATTTGATAAAAAACAGAGAAAGGGGCAGAGGGGGAAAGGGGGAGGAGAGGACACAGTTGCTCCTGAGGGCAAGTCTTGTTCAAGACCAAGATGACCATTACTGCCACTTCTGCTGCAGCTGCTGCGAATGCCCAGCTACTACCTCATTAATGATAGTAACAGAAATATGTCAGACATTTTTCATGTGTTGCCTGCTGCTCAAACATCTGTTTTTCATATGCATTTTTATATTTGACTATTCAGAATCCACATTGAAATTCCTCCTTTTGAAAGCCGTACTTTGCTGGAGGCAAAGATGTTTTCCATTAGTTTTAAGAGCAATCCCAAAGCCAAATGTGCAAATCAATCCTAAACCTGAAGTTTACACCCGCTGAATGTTTCTACAGCAGTTCTCATATCTCCCTGGCCAGAATGTAACAAAGCAGCAGGGTCAGTGGGAGAGCAGAAACCCTCTGAACGTGCCATGAACCTCTGTGTTTATGCAATAATAACAGCAGCAAATGAGGCTCCAAACCGAGCGCTGACAACCCCTTAGAAAAGGACAAACCATATGTGGCGTCAAGTAACGAACACTGACTGACACCGTCTAAATGGAGGAAGAAAGCGAGCCAGAGAGAGAAAGGCCATCCTGGAGAAAAAACTCGGACAGCGGTGAGAGAGAGAAAATACATCAGTCTCCGTCAACACATTGAACCTGGTTCCTGCCAGAGAACATGACTCCTGTACCCGCCTCCTAGGACTTTGCCTCTTTCAGCCTGCTCCATCCAAATCCCCCGCACCACTTACCCCAGGGCGCCACAGTGAGAGGGCCCATTCAGGCAGCCCCTTTTCGCCAGTCTCCTCAACTCAGCTCATCACTGTTTAGAAAACAAAGCCCTGTGAAATGAGAGGCCCTCCTTATCAGTGCTACGAGGCCTGGGGCACTATTTGCATGACAATCCGCCGGCCGAGGCCTGTGAGCTGATGACGGACAGATGAGATGAGAGGAGCGGAGCGGGATAGGTGGGTGGCTGCTATTGTTGGGGGAGGAGAAGAGGAGAAGAGAAGAGGCAAGAAGGAGGGATAGTTGAGTTACCAGTAGCCACTGTTCGTTTCCTGCTAAGTATCAGTTTACTCCCTAATCCCTTCTCTCAATGCTCTCTGTGGCCCAGCTGCGCTGACCAGGCCTAATCCCCTGGTCATATACACACACACACACACACACACACACACACACAACACAACACACCACACACACACACACACACACACACACACACACACACAGGAGGATAATATTCAGTGGCTACAAACTAACAAACACACACCACAATCCGCCCTCCCCTAAATTACACTAAAGTGCTTCAGCGTGAGTGGGCTGTGCAGCACATCATTCTCCACAACCTCATTAGATGTGAAATGTAACTGCAGACGACAGAAATAGCTGTTTGGCTGAAGGTGACTTCAACTAGGTCAATTACATTAAATTCTAGGTCGAGCCAAATAGGCCAAATCGACGTCCCTACAGATTCTACAGATACCGGAAAAAGCGCGAATAGGAGGAGATTATAAAGAAAAACACTGTTTGGTAACACTGGAGCCTGTTGTTCACTCAGCTGGAACGGGGAGTGTTTCTAATGTATGCGAGTAAAGGCTGTGACTATGCTGCTCGTGTTTTGTGTTGCAACACACTCCTTTTAACTGAGCAGCATATGACATTCTGGCAGGGTAACAAGTATTCTTTCACAATAGGCCTGCAGATTTTGTCTACGTGACTTGTTGGTGTGATTGAATCTTCAGTGGTACACTGTTCCAGAAGTCTAGTCTTGGCATGTGAGAGCGAATGCACAGGCTGTGTGAGGACATCGTACACACAATACAATACATGAGTGAGCAGCACAGACGCCTTTCTGTGTTTATGTCGCGTGTGCGGCTCCAGCCGGCGGCGCTGCCCACTCTCTGCAGCCTCTATTTGATTTGCAAATGCAGGACTGTTCATAACAGTGTGCTGAAGTAAGCTCCACTGTTCCCCATCAAATATCCACCTGTGTGTGTGTGTGTGTGTGTGTGTGTGTGTGTGCATGAGCGGCTTTTTCTGTTTGTGTTAAACTGCAAGCACGGGCATGTGGCGGCTTTTGTCTCTATCTCTACCTTCATTAAACAGCCTGTAAAGCTTTCGTGTTCTTGTCGAATGCGCTGTGCAGTAAAAGAGTGTGTGAGACTTGGAGGCAGTGTGTGAGAGAGGGGCACACAGTAGGGCTCACTGTGAAAAGAGGGGTGGGCACTGGGCAGACAGCAGTGGCAGAAGGGGAGCAGATTGAGAGAGGATGGTGAACACTGAGCTGGAAGACTTGCTGGCACACTAGGTGGGGCCTTTGAGGGTGCCCTTGGCCCTCTACTCCATGGCAGAGGCTACAGCACCACAGGGTGCTCACTGAGTGACCAGCAGCACACCAAAAGGTTTCTATGAAGAACTGCTCTTTATGAAAGAGGAAAAGAAAGTACCACACCCTGCCATTGGTTCCAGCATTTTTCACTCTCCTTCTCTATTTCTCTGCCCACGTCTTCCTGCCATCCCTCTGAGGCTTCTGCTACAAGGTCCCACACAACAGGCTTGTTTCCTTCCTCTTGTCAGTACCAGTCTTTCCGGAGGATCTCCGTCACTGCTTTTATGTCCCTCGCTGCTACACTTACTTACATGTGCTCTCAGTTCCCACAGGTCGGATAATACTGCCACTCTGAGTCACCTGCGAGCTTTTAGGTGGGAGGTCTATCAAGTCTCTATTGTGTTGAGTTACACAAGCAGTCACAATGTAACCTGTCTAAGAAACGGTTTATACGGTGGGGAAGTCGAAAGCTGGAAGGAGGGAGGGAGGAATGTGTGTGTGTTGACAAGGAGGGGGGATGCTTTCATTAAATGTGCTGAGCAGTAGCAACGCCTTTCAACAGCTGTCAGAAAGCTCATTACCTGGGCTCCTACAGACACACACACACACACACACACATTCACTAGCACGCCTGTAAAGAGGCCCCGCTAAGCTGTCTTTTAAAACAAG
Source organism: Centropristis striata (assembly GCF_030273125.1). NCBI lineage: Eukaryota > Metazoa > Chordata > Actinopteri > Perciformes > Serranidae > Centropristis > Centropristis striata. Next base: position 33,595,120 of record NC_081521.1, on the reverse strand, counting down.
GTCTATGATAAAACTGGGCTGTCGACCAGGAGACGGCTCAGGTCTGAGCGGTGAAAACACACCAAGCTGGCCAGGAGTAGTGAGAAACCAGACATTAATACACACACACAAACACACACCCCTCCAGGAATTGACACCCTTCTGTCAGAACCAGCAGAAAGAGACAGACAGACACACGTGTGAGCGCCCATGATGCACACATATGATGTGAATCCAGACGGATATGTGGTGGAGAACATTTTAGCATATGTTTATAGCTGCCATTAGTTCTAGTGACAAAACTCTGGAGTTCTGAGAGGGACACAACGTGACATGCCGCACAAACTCCTGCCAACACACACACATGCTTTATACTCCTTTATCTAAAGCTCCCCCGAAGAAAGCGTACAAGCAGAGCAGAGCAGGAAAGGCGGCAGGTGGGATAAGCCTGTATCCTCAGGGCACTTTTTAAAAAGTGGAATTACCCTTGCAGTCTGGTGGTGCTCTCAAAACACCCTTTCTTCTTTACAGCACCTCATAAAGAGCCTTTTGATATTTTCTTGATGGAGTCGGCCAAGCCAACATTTGGCAGCAAGCACACCCCCCTTTTCCTGCACCACACAACCCTGTCAAGAAATACACAAGTTGGCTTCAAACAGACAAACTTGCCCACCGAGCTGCTTGTCCCCCCTGAACCCAGCAAAAAAAAAAGTTTCCTTCAAATGTCCTTGAACAAAACCTGAGGAAGGAGGTATTAAAAAGAGTGGGGAAATTAAAGGAAACATACTTTCAATGAAAGGATTTTAGTCAGTGGCCTTTTATGGCGAGCGCAGGAAAAAGCAGACAGTCAAGTGCAGATCTGTGGAAAAAATGTGCCCCCTCATCCCTGTGGTGAGCTCCAGCTGACTCTTCATCTGCCCACCAGAAGACAGAGAGGAACACAGCTCTCCTCCCGTGACTGCAGAGTGAACCCAAACCTGGCAATGCAGCGCAGGCCCGGGCCATTGATCATGTCAAGGAGACAGGACAACTCACGGGCAGGCGAGGAAGCAGACAGAGAGCGGAGGCAGGCAGACGGGTGAGGTGAGGAGAGAAGAGAGTCATCGAGGCAAACCCCGAGTCCTTTGATCCTCAGGTTGTTCCTCGTCCTCCCAGACTTCCTCTCACCATCTGTAGCCCTGGCTCTCACCTGTCTGTCTCTGGCAAGGCCACTAGCGCTCGTTCAATTGCTATTGCTTCCTCTCCACAACAATAGAAACCTACAAAAGTAGAAGTAGCCCAGCCCTGGCTGCAGCCCTGCTCTGTCAGAGGAAGTGAGGGGAAAGGAGGATAACGTAAACAACAACAGTAGTATTCACTCCAGCTCGTTGGGGAAGCACCGCAGACCAAAGTGTGCAAACGCAAACCTCTTATTGGAAGGAACAATCACACCCACGAGGAGCAGCAGTTCATTCCCACTCAACATGTAAATGTGTGTGCCCAGGCGTCTGCACACACTACACAACGTGTTTCCTCTTACTTTTTTTTGTTCTCGGCCTAGCCATCTATCTAACACTCAATCCAACAATCTGCATTTACAGCTGCAGTTTTATCTCATCTTTTGCAGAGATTTGAAGAATGAAAGTGACTATAGTTAGAAAGTAAAATGGACAGATTAACAATAAGAGCAGCCAGGAAATGACTGTTGCTTCTTAATTTCCAAGTATTTAGCGGTCTATAGGGTGGTTTTTGAACATTGGCACAAAGTCCCTTTACACTGGCACACACACACTCAGTGTCATATCTGAGGTAGACTCGCTCTGAGAAACTTCTGCTTTGAGTAGTTAAGCAGAGCAATGATGCATATCAGAGTTTTTCACTTTTGCTTGGCAACCAACCGCCAACAGGTTGCCCAACTCTGCGTCTGGGTGGAGGCTTTCAGAGCACTGACAAGACATTTAGACTGGGGCCCTGCAGTGATTCATTTCCTTCTCTGTCTTTCCTTTTGATGTAATGGAAGTTCCATGTGAGATTAATATGGGTCAACGTCACATTTTGACTATTACCATTCAGAGGATACGTTTACATCAGTGAGAAAGCAAGCAATGCCCATTCAGTCAAGTTCCCACAACAGAAATGCACCCTGAACTCATTCAGCATTCCTGAACAAGGCATAAATCATCACAAGCAGCCCCTAACTCGTTTGCTGGATCGCTTCCTGTCTAACTGACTGTCTGTCTGGCGAGCTGGTTTTCTCTCAGTGTTTTCTGGCAAATGTGAGGTGCTCAAACAGTGGAGCGGGAGCAAATAAATCCAGGCCTACTGACAGGATGACTACAGCCGGCTCTCATTCAATCACAGGTCATGCTACAGTGAAGACATGGATGTATTATCTGCTAGTTTGCAGCCACTGAGGAGCCTGTGATTTTTTTTATCTGTGTGACCGCTTATGAGTATGTGTCATGTGTGTAAGTGAAATTACACTCTCAGATTCAGAGAAAAACAGCAGGGGCCGACTGAAACACACAATCCAGTAATCTGGTATTTGACAGTTTCCTGCAGTAACCTGATTTCCTTTTTTACGACAAAAGCTATATTTCTACAAGAGAAACTTTGCTTTGAATGCAATGCAGTGAAATGAAAGGAAAGGCCATTACTATAACTGTGCATACTTGAATCCAAAATAAATACACCCAAAATCTGACTAAAACAGAAACTACAATAAATAAGTCAGTCTCCCACGGCTGTAGAGTAGACTGCAGTAAAAAGGAACAACTGTGTGTCTGAGCTAATCACCGCTTGGAGTCTTGGTACAAAAATATGACAGAAGGTTGGAAAGAAATCTGATAACTGACCAGCTGTATATAAAGTTTTCAAGATGTGAACACATTCTCCTGTTTTCTGTCTTAACCTAATATCTCCTTATAACCTGCCTTCATGTGCACAAGTAAACATAAACATAGACATACACTCATACATAGGCATCTGTGAAATTCTGTGAATTTCTTCTTTTCTACAACGATTTGCCCATTTATTGATTTTTGATAATGAAACAATAATTTCAATATTTTTTTTAAAGGTCAACTTTAGCTGGTTTCATGCTTCCTAAATGTGAGAATTAAATGTTTTTCTTTGCCATACATGATAATAAACTGAATGTATTTGATTTTTGCACTGTTAATTTAATAAAACATACCTTCAGCTTTGGGTTTGGGCAAACTTCACTATTTTCTGAGATCTTATTGACAAAATGATAACTCGATTAATCAAGAAAATAATGGGCTGCTTAATTGCGAATGAAAATAATTGTAAGTTGCATCCCTACCATCAACATTCATGTTTTTCCTGTGAAATGTTACAAACTGTCGGCGGAGCACACAATAACAGGCCTGCCGCTCACACACACACAAACACACACGCACACGCACACACACACACACACACACACACACACACACACACACAGTCAAAATACATACAAACAAATGAACACCTTTTCCAGAACAGTGGTCATGGCAGTTGCACATGTGCACATTGGCAGAATTTGACTAATGTCCAAGTGAAAACAACACCAGCGGGCCTCCCTCCCTCCTTCCCTTGGCCAACTTCTCTTCCATCACTCTCCACCCCTGAGTCCAGATAATAGCTGTACTACACCAGCCGCCCACCACTCCCTGCCAAACACTGTCGGCTGCGTAAACACAGCCCATTCACACATACAGAGGGAGGACAGTCGGGCTCGTCTGGGTTTCTAGTCCCGGCTTGGCTGTCCAAGCCCTCTGCTTCTCATAACAGTGAGCCCCTAGCAACGCTCGAGCCAAGCCGTCAGTCAATAACATGGTGGTAACAGAACTGCTATCCTCACACATGGCTCCGAGCTGACATACACACACCCCTATATATACTATACATAAACACACTTGCGCAACAGTACATTGCATGCTCTAAAGAAATAAACTCTCACAGGTGCATGCATGAGCTCAACACGCACGCACAAAGTGCACAAGCATGCACACACTGCCTGCCAGTTGCCCACGCCTTTGTACAAGGGAAAATGTGCCTGGCAGGCAAAGAGCTGTTCTCGGTAAACAGCTACAATAGCAGCAGCCAGACATGGGTGTTAGGGTGGGCAGCCACAATACCACAATACCTCCGTGACCAGCAAACGATTGTGAAACAACTTACGAAAGTCCACATTTTATACTCTGCTGTGCTGATACAAAGGGGCAAAGTGTTGGCCCAGTTGCCTCATAACAGCCTGAACAAGATGCCTTGTAATGTGTTAGCGTAAGCACTCTGGTGAAATACTTCTAAAAAAAAAAAATGCAATAAGATGGACAGAAAGTCCAGGGTGACAGATTCAGCCTCAGCAGGGCAGTTGATGAGTTTTATTTACAGTGGTGTGAGTGACGCTGCTGAAGGGCTATAAACTGCTATTAGAGCAGAGCTGGATTCCAACACAGGCCTGTGGAATCCAGCCTGGCACATTGTCTGTCTCTGGATTTGACACAGCAGTCTGGGTGCCCAACGCCAGCCAAACAGGCACGTAAACACCACATACATTGACATATAGGAGTTCACATGTAGACTCCACTCACGCAAGCACAGGCTGACACACTCATATTTATGCACAAGCAGAACCGTGCATGAAAAGGGGGCTTGTGGAATTAACTTTTAGCAACTGCAGGGATTGAAACTGTTTATTTATAGGCGGCACTGCCTATTAATGGGCTTGGATATTACTGCAGAGCTGAGACAGATCTGTTAGCAAGGTGGTGTGATACTGCAGCACAAGTCGTCCTTATACTGAAAATGGATTCATTATATGAAGGTGTTTTCCATGTTGTCATGTAACATAATACACTAAATATCAGATAAGTATTTAAAGAGTTTCAATTATATTTTATTATAGTCTCAGATTCAATAGATTGTCCCTGCAGAGTTAAAGTGTGAATACAACAGCAACTGCCTTACTGACAGTATAAACACACACTACATTTCAGTCTATGCATCAGTGTTCCATCATCTTTTCCAAAGTTTTTTAAAGGATTTTCAAGGTGCACTTTCAAGCTTTTCAAGCAGCTTACAGCTCTGAATTACTTTTTATATAAAGCACATACAATATATGCAGTACACTGATAATGTCACTTCTTTACCACATTCAATGAGATGTCATTGTGCTATAAACAACCAAAATTATTTTTGGATTGTGTTTCCTTCTACAGAAGTTTGATTCTGCAAACTGTCTTTTTAATTTAGAATTTCCTGTTTCCTTCTACAGAAGGAAAAACAACAAAGTTTCATGTTTCACAATGTGTCACCTGATTGTAAGTGGACTTGGCATCCCATATAACCTAAATCTCAAAATTCAGGCACTTGTCAAATCTGAAAAACATCACAGTGTTCACATGATTTCCTGCATGTGAAGGAACCCTGAACACATACAAATAGCTACACTTGCACATGCTGCACACAGTAATGTGCCTTTTCCCCAGTGAGCAGCTTAGTGAAATAAGGGCTCTCTATCCACTGATTGCACTCTAAAATTAGGCGCTTTTTCAATGACAGTTTGGAATTACAGAACAGAAAAGGTTACTCTCAGGCTTCAGTGTTTTGTACATTTCACTTTGAACTGATTTCCTACTTCAAACAGCTCATTTAGTTGCTTTGGCATAATTGTTTTCAGAGACAGGCCTTTCCGTCGGTCGTATCAATTACGACTCACTGACCTTGGACCAGCTGACTACTTAAGCCTTTTAACTTCAGCACATTCATTTGACATTATCTTGAAAGGATCAACAAGGTTTATGTATATATAACAGCAATGACAAGTCCTCATTAGAACTGCAACCACGGTACTATAAGTCTCCTTCATTCTCTCTCATACACACACACGCACACACCAGCCCCCTAACCAAGATACCACTATCTATTCCCAGTCCTGCCCCCTCAGGCATTCTAATCTTTTAATTGAATCTTTTGTAATTATAATGAAATAACTGCGGACTTCCATCAGGGAGAAAATGATCAGGGGCCAGAATGTGCCAGCGGTCACAGGAAGCTCTTATTTCTCTGCCATTGCTGCTGCGATATACCCCCATTTCAATTAGCTCCTCAATTCACATTTGAACAGCACATTAAGGGAAAACAAAGAGGCGTGTGTGCCCATGCATGTGTGTGTGTGATTGCATGCATGGTGATGGATCACTTCTGCAATCTGTTACTGCCCTGTCACTCTCCTGCATGTATCACTTGCAAGAATCACAATTAATACCCAAACAGTGTTTAAAAAGATAGTACTACGAGTACGATTTGGTGAGAAAAACACACTTCCCCTTCTTCTGACCCTGGAGAACTGCTAAGCGTAATTGCCTCATTCTTCTAAGCAAATGAACATTGACAGAGAGGGGGATCGGTCTGCATAGGCTCTCTCAAATGGCTTCCCTGGCAGTTGACTAATTCAGTTCTCATTGACGTATGACTAAATCAGTGTCCATTATCCTTACGCGCAGGGCAGCTCAGATGTAGTACCAGCTCCGTAGTGGAAGGCACTTAAGAGCATTACACAAGCCAAGCTGGTTGAAAGGGTCTCCTTTTCAGCAAGCTGACAAGGCCGCCACACATGGTGTAGATCTGACATTGGCCAGGCCGTAGCCTCTCACTAACCTCTGACATTGAGGTCTCCCACTGGTGAACAAAAAACAGGAAAACTGACCACACACTTTTAAGTCCTCGGACTGTCCCGGGCTAATGGCCAACAACAGTGACACTTATCACCCCAGGAGATTTACCGCCAGGACAATAGGATATACTCATTTTGGGTAAGATTTAGAGGAACATTTTTTACTGCATTTCACATTGACTAGCAAATAAATGCTGACCATTTTAAGATAAAGACACCTGATTTGTTTTTATGAAATTCACCTCAAAGTGCATATTTTTACAAACAGGATAAAAGTTTCACTACAAGAATTCATTGTTGAGTATCATGCCAGGGCCAGGTGACTCTCTTTACAAACCCCGGTGGTTATTTTCGTGTGCAGAGTGCGTGCTTGTGTGCACCAGACAGGTCCCTCTGTTGTGCAGCTGGGCCGGCTTAATGAGATATCAGACTCAAACATCAATTCATCAGCCTCATTGATGAGGACAATGAGGGGCAACTGCTTCAGCAAAGAGAGGCATTATGGCTCCTCATGTGGGGATAGGGCTGCCTTGTTTACAAAGGTTATTGGGCACAGAGGGCTTGAAACAGTACACCACACCAGCCTCCACTTTGCTCTGCTCTGTTAGGCTCAGCTACCCTCGGGGCAGCTTCTCAGGACTTTTTTTTATCTCTTTGATTTTCTGGAACAAAGACCCCGAAAGAAAAATGTACTTCTGGAATCTGGGGGCCTAATTTTCAAATGTGTGCATGTGTGTGAATGGGGTTAAAAGGAGAGGCCATAGAGGCCTGATTGATTAAATAAACAAATCTCATCTTGTTATCATCAGGGCTCCCCTAGCTAAGCAGAGCAGGCTGGGCTGGCTGGAGTCCCCCTTGGCCTCGGCCTCCACTGACAGGGCATCTGTCTTCATTAAAGCTCAGCCAGTGTGCATGACAGCCACTGAAACGCTAGTGTCTTCACGATTAATGAAGACAGATGACTCCCCCCGAGAGGCAGTAAAAAGGAACAAAAAGCAGGAGGATGAACAAACAGAAAAATACCCAAAAATTCAAAAAACTTCCCCCCAAAAACAAAAACACAGTTCAGCTGTTCATCCCACTCCTCTATTTCTTCTTGTGTTCCTGATTGTTTTTCCACTGTCATATCTGGCTTGGCTCCCTCCACACTTCTCCCACCATACCATGCATACACACCCCCACTCCTCTTCCACTCTCACACGCTCTCTCACAGCAGCAGCGGCCCCCTGGAAGTGTATGGAAATGGACCCCAGTTTTGTCTGTCCAGAGACAGGCCTGTTGTTAGAGTCAGAGCCTTGTCTGAAGTCAGAGGCGGAAGCAGGGAGAGGAAAAATGAGAGTCTGACAGAGGAGAGAAAGAGAGAGAAAAGAAAGCTGGCCAGAATACCCCTTTGCTTTTTTAGACTACATACTACATTTCTAATTTATTCATTTATCCATTAAATAATTCATCTGCTTATTAATTCATGGCTCCAGAGGAATATCATTATCCATCTCGTATCCAGGAGCATCAACAAACCTCTGACCTATGAGGACTGCAGCAGGCTACCCAAAACTTCTGTAACTTCTTTACAACATTTGTAATATTCAACAGGATATGATTGGCAATATCCTTTCATGACAAACACGTCAGAGACCAAAGTTGTGGTGTCAAACTAGAGATAAACGTAACCCATTTGTGCATCCAAATCGTTGAGTTTTCTCTCTTCCTGTCACAAACCCACACTTGCCTTTTCTTTCATCAGAGCATACTCGTAGTTTTGTTTTTACTATACAGCACCTGGCAAGGTCAAACCTCAGGTGGCAACACGTTGTCACTGAAACTTGACTCCATGGGGTCTAACCCACAAGTCAAACATGGACACACACACAAGTACACGAAAACACACACATGCACACAGTGCATATCATATCATAGCAGAGAGTTTCTTTCAGATGGCTGAGCAGCTCAAACTGGCTGCGGGCAGTGAGGGGGGAGAGGAGAGGAAAGGAGAGGAGAGGAGACTGTCTGTCCCAGTCTTTTCCTGTGCTGCTCTGTAGCCCCTGACAGCAGCCCCCTTGGCCGAGCCCTGAGGGGTAAGCAAGCCAGCAATAAGAGATAGAGAGAGAGAGCGGGAGCGTGTGTGTGTGTGTGTGTGTGTGAGAGACAGAACGACAGGGAGAGACAGACATGACTGTGTCATACAAGAAACAGGATGCCACTTACACTGAACGCTGGCACTGCCCGTCCAAGCGAAGGGGTCCAGCCCCGCAAAGAAGGGGCTCGCCTTCCGCAGCATGCATGCACCGCGGCTGGTGACATCATAGAGCTGACGGGGGCCCATTCCCAGAGCCTCCATACAGTCGAACATGGCACCCCCCCCCCGCCCTCAGCAACAATCACTACGAGCCCTCAGTCCTGCCTGCGTCCTGCCCTGCTTCCACCGCTCACGTCACTCGCTGGAGCGGTGACAACAACAAACAGCAGCAACAGCTAGCTGGACCTGCTACCTTCACTTATCTCTCGCTGTCACTCTCTCTGCGGCTGCCCTTTCCTGCCGATGCTGGAGTTTCCCCTCTTTCCGTCTCAGCTGGAATGCAGATCTGGTTCCTGCCTGGCTGAGCTGAGCTGAGCTGAGCGTGACTCTGACTCTCGACTCTCCCCCTGCCCTTGGGTGAGCTGCTCCCTGTCTGCTGTAACAGACCTAAATAACAGCCTCTCACAGCTCTCGCTGAGCCCCAGACACGGCGGAGCGAACCAACTGCCTCGGCATGACGCTCTGAGAGGGGGTGGAGAGAGAGCAGAGAATGCCAGAGAGGGAGGGCTAGAGAGAGGGACCCAGGAGGAGGAGGAGGAGGGAGAGGGAGCAGGGAGGGAGAGTGGGCCGGCCAGCAGAGCCTGCACTGGAGGAAGATCTGGTTAGAGGACAAAACTCTATTCCCATTCTTCTTTTGCTTTTTTGTCCGTGCTGCTTTTGTGTTTCATATTTCAGCCCAGAATGCAAACAAACAGTCCCCCTCCCCTCATGTCCCATTCAGATCTGGTCCCTGTCTCGGTCTGTCCTTCCATCGCACCTCCCCCAATTCCCCTGCAGTAAATATGAGCCCCCTCCCCTCCCTTCCCTGAGCCCCCGTCTCTAATCATAACCATATTAAAGTCCAGCCACTGGCCGGGTGAGTATGTGTGTGTGAGCCAGAGAGAGAGAGAGAACATTGTGCTGTGGTTGAACCCAGAAACCAGATGCCAGGGTAAATCCCTCCCTCCTCTCAGTCTGTTTGAGGGAACAGAGGATGGGCAGTTCTTTCTGTCTCTCCCTCTGGAAGTGCTTTAACAGTGATGAATGAGGGCTGCCTTGCTCAATCCCCGCAGTGCATTTACACAGACAAATACCCCCAATATACAAACACACCATGTGCGGGACACACTTCTCACAGGTTCTCTTGACCCTGTTTGTGATTTATCTCTGAGTGGCCAGAGTCAAGACGTACAGAGAGATGCAAGGATGCAGATGTGATGAAGTTGTGCGAGTCATGAATTTTAATGTGCCACAAAATCCTGCCTTCCGCATTAAGTCTCCTTTAACACAATCTGTTCTGTGTATCGCTAAAATAATTCAATTTAAAACAGAGCAGTGCCCTCACAGTGAAGGTAAATCAAAGGAAATCAATAGGCGGTCCGCGGTCAATAAAAAAGCCTGTCACTGGTCCTAACTGTTGCTCGGCAGACGGATAGACTCTGGCTGGGCTAAAGCAAACAGCTTGATACAATGGGAGATATATGATAATAGAATGGCTTTAGTCTGTGTGCCCCGCACATTCATCTCCCCCCTGTCAGGCCGGTACAAGTGGTACAGCCCAGCAGGCAAAAAAGACAACATTTCCTGTCAATCTGTGCTGCTGGCTACGCTCTCCATAAACACACAGTGCCCTCCCTCCCTCCTCCTCCTCCTCCTCGTCTGTCTCACACTTCACTCTTTTTCCTGTCTCATGAAAGAAACCATGCTTTCTGGCTATTTTGAATGATTTCGATTAAAATGTTTATTGACCTAAAAGCTTTTCCTTCAGCTGAGATCTTCTGTTTATTTTTTTAAGCTGGCACACTCAAACAGTCATACACACACATGGGGCTGCTACTCCTTACACACACTCACTCACACACACATTTAACAGCTCTTTTGTTGCATCAAACAGTAAACAACATCAGTAGTTTTTATGTGTTTCTTCATACAGCTGTCGGGTCATAAAGAGGAAGCTTTATGACAGCAAGAATAGAAGGCTAGATAACAAACTGTTATCTTCCAAAGATGCCCCTGCTAACAGTTTGTTGTTAAAATGACTTATTTTTCCTCCACCCATTTACACAATAATAATTTTTTTTTTAAAAAGTCCAGATCTGGATGCATTTCAGATTGAATCATCACTGCCACGAGTCACATTTTTATGATCCACAAGCATTCTTCTCACACTCGCCTTTCGTCTGTTTCCTGTGTTTTTTTTTCTTTCTCACTGCTAGTTTCAAACAGCATCCTGGAAACTAAAAACTGGCTAATCCCCTGGTGCTCAAATGTTCTTTGTAACATCAGCGTTGTTTGCCAGGGGCTGCTCTCTGGACCGGCGAGCCGCAACACAATCGATTTATAATATCATGTGCTCACACTTGAAGCTCTTTTGTTTTTGGAGATTTATGGACCTTATCCGACTCTCTCCTGGTTTTGACATTTCTTTTTTACTGTGTTTGAGACTATAATTCAGACCACTAACCCCACGTTCTCCACTTATTGGCACACAGCACGGTGAGCTGAGAGTCTTCCAGCGCTTCAGAGGGTTTGCGGAGTGAGTTTAGACATCTAATCTACACATACTCCATACTGTTGCTGACCCAGGCCGGTCTCTGCCTCCCCTCCCTCCTCCCCTTCCTACCCCAGCCAGAGAGGTTGAACTCCAGAAGAAACCCCCACTGGGCCACTAACTTTCCCCCCAAACTTATCCTGCCCTCCCTCTTTCTCTCCCTCACTCTCTGGCTCACAAGTCTCTCCATCGCTCTCCTTAATTCCCCCACTCCTCTCTGTTTCTGCAAATACTCTCCCCATTTCATCAAGTTCCCTATGGCCATTTTTTTCCTAACTGCATGATTTGTTTTAGTTGACAAAGTTCTCTGCTTTTGTTTCTGGTTTTGGAAATGTTTCATTTTCAGTGGCTGCCAACTCACTGGTCATTCTATGTGACTGCTGCTTTAAATCATATTTAATTGTCCCGATTAGACCAGACTTCTCCACATATATTCAAAATATTTAAATGTTTCTTTTGTGATATGATGTTTCATCTCTTTATCTGTACAGTAGACGGGGACGCCTTGTCAGCTGGTCCCAGACCGCTTATAGCTCCACGTGGGCCAGAGCCCAGGAAAAAAATTACTACTGTCTGACGCGCTGATGCCGATTACAGATAAGACGTATACAACACATTGTTGCCACTTCCTCTGTATACAGTCATTGAGGTTCCAGCCAAGCAGTCAACAACACAGCAGTGTGTGAGGCAATAAAGACGGCTTGTTTTTAAAAATGCCTATGTGCTAAACGCAGCATGGTGATTTTGAAAGGAATGTAGAGCTTTTTCATTGCTGATGTGAACATGTGTGCAGTGTGTGGACGTGCTGAAACAGATTGCCGGTGATGATAGAGACACTGAACACCAGTTCAGAGTGCCCTTCCACTGCAGCCAGATTCAGGTTACTCACACACACACACACACACACACACACACAAAGAAACACACATCGACATCCTATAGATTTTACAAATAAAGTAGCTGAATGAGTGACCTAAAAAACAAGATCCATGCACCCAAAAACATTTCCCATCCTTTTAATGTATGAGCTCATTGAAAGTAGTCATGTTTTATTTTTGTTTCATTGTTATGTTTGTTCATGAGTGCAATCCTTGCGTTCTTACTCATCACATCCATCAACAGCTCCACCAGCAGCAGGTTTTACACATGTTCAGCTCTGACAAGACATGTACTCTTATCCCCTCATCTACCTCTCTCACAATATATCTACCTGATGTGTCACTGAGGAGGGATGTCGGGAAGGTGAGGCATGACTTATGAGAGAGACCTGTTTCTCAGGGGCGGCCATGTTGGCCTCTGTTCCCATGCTGGTCCCCAAGACCTAACAGAGCTACTTTCAGTGCGCTATCAGTCTTGGCCATCTTTCAGCCAAGTCTTTTTCACTCTGTGTCTCTCCCGCTATCTGCACTTTCATGACATTTTGCTACCCGTGTTTTGTGGGGGGAAAAAAAGGAAAGAGAGATCTTTTAGTTGTGCGGCCAAAAATACGAAACCCCCCGTCTTGTTCTCATAGGCCCGCCCTGGGCCGATGCGCCCTCCCTCCCACGCCTTCTCAGGGCCCATCCCTCCTTTCTCGCCATTGCGCGCGATTCCCATTGCACGTGCCCGTTTGAAAACAGACCCCTCCCATTTTTTATAGTAGCCTCTTTATCTTCATCTGTCATCATGTCAGAGCTGTACTACACTCTGTGGCCTCTTTCTCACCAGCAACCTTTGCTGACTTTCCACACACACGCAGGCATGCAGGCACTTGCAAGAATGCATGCATGCACACACACACACACACACACACACGCAAAGTTTCAGAAAGTTTCCAGGACTTAGGGCAAATTGGCTCCAACTTGCACAAAGGGATAACGAAAGGAAATCCAAGGTGAAAGAGAGAAAGAGGAGAGAGAGAAGAGCAAGGGAATTCAGGAGTGCATAAGCCGACAGGGTTTAGGTGGATCTCATCAGAGGAGAAGATATTCCACTTAGTTTCACAAAAACGCCTTCAGTTGGTGCTTTAAACTGACTGGAAAAACAAAGTGGGCCCTTTCTGGCCATCACCAGAAAAATGAAAAAAAGTGAGGGGAATCGATTTCCCAAAAGAAGAGCAGCATCTCGGAGAGCTGTCATCTTGAGGCAAGCGGTCACCAAGGGAGATGAAAGCAGCGATGTCAGATGACGCCGGGCTGTTTATTGAAGCAGAGGAGGCTCCGGTCTCACTGATAGATCAAGGACGCAGCCAAACAGCGCTACATGTGCTGTCATCACACACAAGTACACACAAATGGTTCACTCCTAGCATTGCTAATTTGCTATAGATCATGGCCACAGGAGCAGAGATGCCAGCAAGCAGGGGGCTCTATAATGGAGCTTTCTTGGGAATAAAAGTTGACACTCATTACAGTGAACGCCAGGGTCAAACATTGCTAAAACCGGGCCTCATTAACCAGGACATTTCTTCATAGAACACACATTTTATTTTTACTTTATTTTAGACTTTTTTTAAATAATCATATTTATTATTATTATTATTATTATTATTATTAGTAGTAGTAGTAGTAGTAGTAGTAGTAGTAGTAGTAGTAATAATAGTGATAATATTTTTTTATTCTTTATTTTAGACTTTTCTGGAATTTTTTTATATTCATAACTATTATTATTATTATCATTAATATTATTATTATTATTATTATTATTATTATTATTATTATCATTAGTAGTAGAAGTAGTAGTAGTAGTAGTAGTATTAATAGTGATGATGATGATAATTAGTGAGTGATCATGCTATTTACAGGAAGCTGCCTGGGGCCTTTCTTTAGAACAAATGTAAGAAAAGACTTATAAGGCTGAATAAAATATGGCTGAATGAGGCCCAATGACCTTTAACAGTTCATGTTGCTAGATAGAGGTCAAATTCAGCCTTCTACTTTTACACACAAATGATCTAGAATTGATTTCTTCATACAAAATCACAGATCAGGAATAATATTATTCCTATGCATCTATGTATCTACGCCTCATGTATCATTAAAGATCTATTTTACTGCTTTATTTCAGCCGTTTAAATGATTAAAATCCATATGCAATGAACTGATATGAGCCTTCAATCAATGTTAAATATACATCTTTCATTCCTGAAGTTTTTCCTGAGATTCTTTGAAATCCTAATTTATGTTTAACCCCAGGGCTAGGGACATTTTTCTGCCCTTTCAATAAATCTTACAGAGATCAGTAAATGACACAGAGATTGACAGAGGTCATGGGTCTGTTGCATAAGGTGCATTTATCAAATCAGCCAATTGTGGTTCAGCTGACTCATTTTCTGTTGATTTGGTTCCATAAAGCCAATTCAACTAGTTTCCCAACATAAATTACCATAATGACTGAGCTTGAAAATGCTTTATGGATCCAAATTAACATAAAATGAGTCAGATTACACGCCTGGTATTTTTGGTAAACTCCCTTTATGGAATGGGCCACAGAGATGGATCAGCGTTGCTCTCAAAAACAAACAGAAAACCAAACTCTCAGGTGCCTCTGTGTGCCTTGAATAGTTTTAAAAAGGGAGGTGACATCCCAGTATGTGAAGAGCACACCAGAAGAGATGGGGGAAAAAAATAGAGATTGGAGTCTTTGTGTGTCTCTAGGGAAGCTTGTGCCCGCAGGGAAGTGAGGGGTAGTAGGGCTGAGCTCATCATTTTCATATCCATACATAGCTCACTTTCTCTTTCGTTTCCCTCCCTCCCTTCACTCAAATATACAGCGTACCCACATAAGCACGCACAGATGCAAAGCTTCACAGTCAGGCCCGTACCCACCTACAGAACCTCCATCAAAGCTGGGCTGAAACCCAGCACTTCAGCCTTTATGAAAATAAATAAAACGGCACAATGTGCTGTTTGTGCTCCGCTCCGCATCCAGCGGAGAAGCCTTCACTCTGCGAGTCGACATCCCTCCCTGCTGTCCCTTTCCTCCATTTAAAGGTTCGCTTTAACATTCCCTCTCATACCACATTTCCCACCAAAATGGCTCCTTTACGCAACTCCCCGAGCTCCCTAAGCCAACATGACCTCCTTGTGTATGTGTGTGTGTGTTTCAGAATGCAATGAGTGTTTTTAATTATGTCACTCTGCATGAGGATATTCTTTTCTGCTGGAACATTTTGGTCCTTTTCACAGTCTGTCTGACTTAATGCCGTGTGTATGTGCGTGTGTGTGTATGTGTGTATAAAGCCATGCCCAACACTCACTCTACATAAACAGCTGTTCACCTCGTCTCCACCGGAGGCACAACTGAGCAGACTCGGGCAGCTTTTACACAAGTTTCAACAAGCGTTTTCATTCCTTTCTATTAATACAATGCTTTTCATTTCATCCCACTGTGATGCAGCTGAAAACATTCACAGCTGAGCCTCTCTTGAGCTTTCTGTTTGCGTCACTCAACATAAAGCTCAAACTTATGGTCTGTGTGGAGAGTCCGAGCCCAGCAGAGGGCTGCAGATTTTGGTCCGAGCCATGTGGGCTGAAGGAAATGACCTACTAGCTTTTCAAAACATCCCTGTGGCTGGCTTTGGGGCCAGGGCTCCGGCCCTGATTGGTGAAAGCTTATAGAGGTGTTTCAGGGCTCAGTGGTGATGTTATCACATAGTAAGTGGCCTTAATGGGCTTCCAACTGTTTGTTTGAAGGGCTCCCATAATGACAGGGATCAACTGATAACGGCCTCTGCTCCACAGTGAACAGAGAGCCGTCAGACCCTCTCATGGATGAACAAACTCCTTTGCGCGTTTATAAAGACATGGGTGGTGAGGATGGGAGTCTTGCAGCACACCCACACGGTCAGTGAACCTCATTCATTGAACGCTGAAGTTTTCCTGAGTCTACTTCCTCCATGCATGCATTAAGAATAACGACTACCTCTCTACATGTGCAAACATAGCCATCCCTCCCCTCTCATGTCTCTTCCCACCTCTCTGCAAAACAGGTATTTCCAAAGACACTCTGGTGCCAAAGCACAGCGCCGCCATGGGAGGTGCTCCGACCTGTCGGCGCAGCATGCACACCCAACAAAGGTAGGTGTCACCCGGGCTACCTTTCTAACAACAATTACAATTACGCACAGAGCTCTGAAGCTCTGAAGAATGCAGCGTTATTTACTGAACTCACAAACACACACACACACACACACACACACACACACACAGAAATGTCCACAGTGCTACTCCCTTTATGTGGAAGGTATTTTCTCAGTCTGGCCTACAGACAGCCTTGACAACAATGAGCAGGCCTGTTAAGCCAACTCCTGGAGAAGAAGTAGAAGGAGAAGAAAAACAGGGCCTGGGGAATGTCCAAACCAAGGCCTTTTGTCTTCCCCCGCTAACGTTTAAGAGAGTGGGGAATGAGACTGCTGTCAGTAAAATGACTTGTAACATTCCTAGTCAGGGGATACACCAAAAGGATGTTTTAAAAGCCGATGCTAACAGCTGATAATTTTCCATCCACTGGCTGAAACCTAAACTGACACTCAGATGTATTTTTGAATGAGTAACACTACAAATAAGCTGCAGGCATGTCTGGTGCAAAAGCAATTAGTCGATTAACAGTTTAATGTGTAACTTTTCCTCATTAAAATGTCTAAGAATCACTAGACTTATGTTATGTATTTTGTTATGTACTTACATTATCCAACAATGTTCAAACTCAGAGAAATACGTCATTTTAATCATGTTAATTTGTTCATCTGTCAATGGCGTCATATCCCCTTTACACATGCGTCAGCATTGTCTGCCAGAAGCTGTCATAAATTGACTTTTTATCCAATATTAAGCCACATTTTTACGATACACTTCTTTTTTTTTAGATTAGATTAGATTTAGATTAGATTAAACTATAATATTTAACGGAATAAAGGATGTTGGTCATTAGACGTCTGGATCTTAAATTATCAGAGAAACAATCTGAGCCAACATTAAGCTGTCAGCCGAATAGTTGAGGAGAGACACTTATTTGTAACCTCAACCACTTTATTCAGTGTTTTTACTTGTTTAAATCACCAGATTTGTTTCTTTTAGAGAGGAAAGGACCAATGGGTATAATTCTGGGCCTGATAAAAACCTCGAGAATGCTTGATAAATGTAAGTGGGAGCACCGCTCGTCCTTCGTCCACTTAACTGCATTGGAGAAACACTGTATTTCTTTTCTTTTCTTTTCTTTCTTTTTTTTTTTTTTTTTTTTTTTTTTACAGTTTTTTTATTCAGTGTTTTTACCAGTTTTAATCACCTGGTCCATATGTTTTGTAGATGAACACTGAAGGAATCCTAAACTGACTGCAGGTGCTACAGGCATAATTATTATTAATAGTCTGTCTATTTCTTGACATTTTACAGAGTAAATTATTACTTCAAATCAGTTATAGTGATATTCACAGCTGCTGACGTATCTATTTTAAGGTAATTCATTGGGTGAAAAATAAAGTTTGTGGTTTGCGACTGCTAGGGGAAAAAAGTCACAATAATGTTGATCCAAATATTCACAGTCAATAATATTAGACCAATAATGAAATTGATTTAACAGGCTAATAAAGAAGTAGGACTACAAAATGTCAATCCACCCAGATAAAGCAGAGTCAACTCTAATTGTCACAATGACCCCGACTTAATCTTTGACCCCAGCCTTGTTTAAGCTCTGACACAGAGCTTAAACCGAATAATTGCCGTCCTTAACCCTTGTGAGCGATACCACTGCCAGCGTGGATGTGTCAGTACAGGCAGTCATGTAAGAGGGCCCCGACTGCATGTGGTTGCCTGCGCCTGTTTGTGCTTTGATACTTGTTTTTGTTTTAACTCATGCCAGTGTTAAAAACCAAAAAGAATCCATCTGTCAGTGCGGTGGGATTTCACTCTGCGTCAGGGGTATGTTTCTAGTTTTTAGATGAAAGACGTGCTCTGTGTGTGAGAGAGACGGAGAACGGAGAGAGAGAGAGAGAGAGAGAGAGAGAGAGAGAGAGAGAGAGAGAGAGAGAGAGAGAGAGAGAGTGGGAAGAGTGTCTCTGGTGGTGTGTTTGCATGTGTGTATCTGTGTGTTTTCCTAGCAGGGTGTGTTCTTGGATTCCACCACACTAAGACATTACCCCCAGGTGCTCTCTCTCTCTCTCTCTCTCTCTCTCTCTCTCTCTCTCTCTCTCGTTCTGTGAAAATACCTTGAGGATTAGGTGGGCAGCAGCGGCGGCGAAGAGGAAGGGGTGGGGAGAGGGGGTGTGAGGTAGTGATTGACGGCTGAAAGGCTGGAGAGGTGCTCAGGCATGCTGTGGTAGGGGAGAGAGGGGGACTGCACACACAGACAGGGGGGGGCTCTCAGGCTCTGCACTCAGCTGTTGCCACCCACACCCATTATAGCCCCTACACCACCTACCACCCACCACCACCTGCCGCCCCTTTAGCACTGCACTCAGATAAGATTTCAAATAACTCCTGCTTACCTTTACCTCAACCTCAATGAAAGTGTCTCTCTTCCTGTCTCTGAATTATGCAGCAGTGGTTTTATACGAGGATACTCCCTGACCTAGGATCCTGATTAAATAACGGCCTTTTTTTAATATACAAATGAGCAGGTGTTTTTAACAATGAGCAATACATGTCAGCCGCATATGTGTGTGTAATCTGGCTGGTTTTTCCATGACAGAAAAACACTCTGAATTGCCAACAATCTCCTCTTTGTGCTCTGTGCTGCACATACATCATCCAATCCCAGTGCTTCAGCATGCAGCAGTGCCCCCTGTGGTCAGGTCGGACACGACTGGAGCCTGCAGTTTATGTGCACCGTCCTTTGGGCTCACCTTCTTTTTCTTTCCCCCCCTACAAATCCACAAGCGTGGTAAGCTCATTCTGAGTAAACAGTCAGAGAAGTCTTTGAATTGCAAAAGTGCTCATTTTTAAATATTTGTTGATGCTCAGAGCTCTCATCACCTCACACTGAAAGAATGTTGTTTTGTCTCTAATTGCAGACTTGTGGGTTGCCTGCCTCACAAAAGCTCTGTGAGAGGTCTAGATACACACACATACATAGATGCACGCACACACACACACACACACACACACACACACACACACACACACACACACACACTAGCGAAGCCAGAGCCAGAGTTTGTGGTCACAACCACACCATCTACTATACGGAAACCACAGGAGCAGAGTAATCATTGTATTGATGAAAGTGGACTTTTTCTTCATGGTTTCTTTTTTTTATACCACTCGTCCTATATCACAAACAGACCTTAAGGTTTTCCATTTCCACAAAATTACACATAATGAAGTGCAATTTAAATGGCCATTTTTTCCTCTTTCCACTGCACGTCTAAATTGTATAATGTGACTTGACTAAATCAAGGTATTTGGACTATATATTTTAGTTAGAAATGGAAAATGATACGTGAGAGGGAGGAGGTAAAAAAAAAAATCACACAGTAATGAAAATAACTTACAGAGAGCGGCCATCTCTTTGGGTAGGTCAGCACCGAATCTCCCAAACAGGCTGCTGTTGGCCAGCAGGTCGAAGGGGGAGTGGCTTCTCATGGAGTTGAAGGCAAAGGGGTAGACAGCAGGTGGGAAGCCGGTCATGTGGCCCACCTGCTGTTCCCTGTTGGTAGCCATGTTGAGGGAGCACCCCCAGGGGTCCGCAGCAGGCCGCTGGGTGGAAGCAACGGCTCGCACAACACCTGGAAATCCCCAGAAAAGTTGGAATCCGTGTCCTTTCGAAGACTCTCAGGATGTGGGGAGTGGATGAGTGACGATAAGGCCTCTGGTTTTAGTGACTCCACTTTAGGAAAGTCATCCAATTCGGTTTTCTGAGAAACAGAAGGCAGAAACATTTGTTATTGCTTTGTAATAAATTCACCACATAAAAAGTTTAAGTGTTTGTAATTGGCATGGACTTGATGATACAATCAGTGGTTTGTGTCCAGATCCTCCCCGGATTCCACAAAACACAATT
Organism: Centropristis striata; assembly: GCF_030273125.1. Classification (NCBI taxonomy): domain Eukaryota; kingdom Metazoa; phylum Chordata; class Actinopteri; order Perciformes; family Serranidae; genus Centropristis; species Centropristis striata. The sequence continues at coordinate 33,574,678 of NC_081521.1, read as the reverse complement.
CACCTCATGTCAACTCTGAGACCACGACCCAGCCACGTTCTGGGACGGAGAATAGTTTATCTACTTTTTTCTAATGTGAGAAGGATGTGCAAACTTCATACAAACTGATATGATAGAATGGGAAGGAGAGGAGGAAGTGAGGAAGGACGGCGAAAACCAAAACAGATAGAGACGTGAGAGAAAAAGAATGAGTGAGCTGTGTGAGAGGGAAAAGCCAGCAAAACTGGGACTGGGCGAGGGGAAAAGAAAATAAGAAAGAAGTTTGGAAAAAGTTATAACAGGGAAGAGCGGGAGGGAGGGAGGGGAAAAAGAGAGAGAGAGAAAAAGAGAGAGAGCTCTTGTTCTTGCAGTTTTGAAGAGCTTCCAGACTTCTACAGTGATTCCAGGCTATGCCATATGATTTAAATCACCAGAACTCTACTATAAAGAGCTCCTCTGTTCCTGCTGCCAGCCTAGCACAGCAGCCTGCCTCTCTGCCTCTTTCCCCCAGGACCAGAGGCCCAGACACGGGGTCCAGAGTATGAAGAAGGGAGGGAGGAGGAGGGGGTTGATGGGGGTAGAGGGTAGGGAAAATGAGATCCACTGATTGCTAACTGCTGCTGTCACTTCCAACTATCTTCTCTTGAGGTCAGGCTCCCATCCCACAGAGTCATTTTGGCTCTAACCTCCTGCAGCAAGCTCGTCACTTGGACTCCACACAGTAGGCACAGACAAGTCAGGCTCAAGTGTGGACAAGGCTGCAGTTATGCCCCACTGTTGACTGTTAATACAAGAAGGGGGGAAAAAATCCCAGCAAAGGCCTTTCCATTTTCTTTTTCATGTTTTCTTTTTTGCCTTTCGCTTCCCTAGCGTGATTTCATGAGTGGGTGGTGTGATCAGCTTGTTTTTTAAATGTGGCTTTGAAAAAGAGCAGAGCCAAGGAATTTGGAACTGCTGTGGCTTGTGAATCCGGGAGAAAAGACAGGGAAAAAATCTTGGTAATGAATTCGGTATAAACAAAGAAATGAGGGGGGGAAGAAAAGAAAAAAAGAAAAAGAGAAAAAAAAAAGATCTAAGGCTGAACGGGTGAACTGCTGAACTGAGCGAAAAACGCACAGAGGTACAGTGACAGGGTCTGGGCACTGGGGGGCACTAAGAGGTGGCGCCGTGCCCAGGAAAAGAAGGGAGAGCTTTCCACACATACGCACCACACAGTCTGAAACACACACACATGCAATCAAAAAACCTCTACACATGTGTGAGAGCACCCCCCCCACCCCCACCCCACACACACACACACACCTCTCACCCCTTGCCTTTTCCAGGGCTCTGGCTCCCTCCCTACCTCTCTTTCTGGCTCTTTCTCTTTCAACAGAGCCAGTTAATTACACCCTACTGCTGCAGGCAGCTTCAAACCACCACTAATTTAGAGTTCCATTACAGTAAACTGTTCCACATGTGCATCCAGGGCCCAGGCAGGCTCGGGTGGCCACGTTTCAGGAAGGAGCAGCCGCCGATAGGCACCCACCCCCATCCTGCCAACACAGCCATACTGCCATCTTTCTTTTTCTTTCCTCCGTTCTCTCTCCTGTGTTTCTTTCTTTCCCGTATTCAGCCTATCCCTCATCTAAACTACTTTTGATTTTTTTTTCCTTCTCTGACCCACCCCACATCTCCTCTCTATAATCATGTCCTTATACCCAATCCTCTCCCTCTCCCCTGCCTCCCCAATTTCCATCCCTCTTCTGCTTATACAACTTGTACCATGACCCTGTGCAGCGGTTCCACTGTGTGGCTAACACACAAAAACATCACTAAAGATTTCACAGTGGGCCTAATGGGAGAAGAGGTACAGACTGGAAAAACAAAACTGCCAGCAACACACAGGCTCGTAATGTGTGTGTGTGTGTGTGTGTGTGTGTGTGTGCATGTGTGTTATGAGTATGTACTTGGCCAGCGTTTGGCCCGTTTGGGTATCTGCCTCATGAACTCAAACCAGGCCCCATAAAGGCAGCGCAATCTGTCTGAGAGTGCTGGGAGAAGAGAGAGAAGAATAAAGAGAAAAAGGAAGATGTGTGAGAAAAAAGAAGGATCACGGAGAGAGAGTACCCTGTGACTTTTGTATTCCCACAGGGCATAACAACAGCGTATTAATCCAAATAAATTAATCTCTAAATGAGCCACCAGACTGAGGCGGAAAATCATACCTCAGCACAATTAACCGCAACCACTGTACGTTCACACATATATGTCATGAAACAATGAAAGAATCAGAGAGAGAAAGAAAGAAGCGAAGAGTGCAGAGAGACAAACAGCCTTTTAAAATAGAACCCAGTAACTTTACTCTCCCCAAACACAATAATGAATTAATAAAAGAGTTGGCGCCAGTGTTTTTTAATGAGTCACATCAGCCCAGCAGCTTTTTACAGAGCCATTTATGTTTTATGTTGGGTCCTGTGGTAGGCTCACTTCGCCAGCCCGTCTGGGGCTATAAGGGGATAAGGGGAATTTGGAGTGACCTCATCCCCTGTTAGCCAGGGCCAAATGGGCATGGAGGGCCTCCCCACTTCCCTTGAGCCTGGGGGGCACACAGGAGGCAGCAGGCAGCCAGGCAGGCGAGGAGCACCAGGGCCAGCTATACAAGCCGCTTCACGGCTGCAGCGGCTGCTGGGACTTTCCATCATTCCCTAAGAGGTGCGCTGCAGCAGTTTAAATTTACTTTGGTTGTTTCTGTAAATAGTGGAGTGTCAGACCTCACAGTAGTTCATCATGTTAAAGCAGACCGATTGGTTACACTTGAGATAATCCATCGATTTTATCGGTGCAAAGGCGGTGTAGCTAATGAAATGAGATCAATCAAGAGGACAATTTGGAGACAGCGCTACAAGATGGGGCACGCTTAGAGGGAATGACTTGCTGAAGAGTTTCAGCAAAAAAGACATAGCAGGAGAGTGAAAAAGACAGAAAGAGAGAGAGGGAGAGAACAGTTCCCACATATTGAGTGTCTGTCAGACAAAGGGTATCAAATCCTCTGTGAGCAAAACAACAATTGTGCCTTAACCGTTGTGACAGAGTGAGGCCCCTCAGGCAATAAGAACTGCACTCAAACATAACAAATAAATCACGGCATCTCAGGAAGCGCCGCACCACACAACCAAGAAAGGCAGTGGGTTTTTTCAGTCAGCACAAGAAACCACAGGTGATTACTCGGCGTATATGAGCAGGATTCTGGGTGCCATGGCTGGCCCGGCTCGCTAACTGGAAGACGGAAACACACAAGAAAATTTACAGTAACTGTGTGTGATGTTATATTGAGTTATAATTGTATGTTTGTCTTGGTGGATATTTGCCTTTGAAGTTCAAACTCCAGAGCTCGCTCTCTGACTCTTGTGACTTTTTTGTCGCTTTTCTGAGCTTGAGTGGGTTCACACGTTTTTCTTTGGGTTTCCTGAACTCCCCAGAAGGCCCACAATATGCAATTTTAAGAAATTTCCTGCGAGCTTGAATACAAAATATGTGTCAGTCAGTCCAGGCACAGCAGCAAGTCAAAACCTTTTACTGGAAGGATTGAATTGTAAATTCACAGCCTGGAGACAAATGAACTGTACCATGTATCCTGGCAGGGAAAGCTTGGCAGAATCACACAATCCTCTCACTCTTTTTCCACCTCTGACTTGCCCACTCCTGCTCTTTTTTTCCTTTTTTTGACAGAAAACTCTGCATGTCTTCCAGGCACTGTCCTCCAATTGTCAACATCATAAAGTGATTTATGTACAGTAACTTTGTAAAGGAAACGACTTGAAGCAGAGGGGGTTATGTTTAAGTTTTGGGTCGTGGGTGAAGTCATACTGCCACAGCAGTCAAACAATGATTTTACAGTCCATCTGTCCTGACGGAGTTGACAGCCTGGTTTTTCCAACAGCTTGGAGCAAAAGGAACACTTAGTGTCATCATTGCTACTTAAAGCAACAACATAATTTATGTTGATTCTGGCGCCCCCTGTGGACAGAAATGGTATTGTTTCCATGAGCACCGCCGCATGTCGACAAGATCTTCATCTGGCTTGAAAGATGTAAGAAATGTAAGAAAACACAGCCTATTTTTTAATACTATATTACATTTTTAAACTCAGCTGCAGGATTATTATTCAGCCCAATGGGACTTGCTCGGCTGGCGCATATGGTAAAAATGTTTTTCTAGCTTCTGGGTTTACTTCGGTGTCTTGCAGCACACAGAAAATATGCAGCAGTGTTTCTCTTTACTGGCTGTGTCAATTGGTGATAATGTCACAGATTTTTAGGGTCTCTCAGCTCAAGGATAGTTTTAGAACTACAAAACCTTATTGATAAAAAAAATCACAAAATAAAGAGATGCAATTGACCATGTTTGCAGTTAGAGATGTGCTGTCAACAGTTTTACAGACGCCTTTTTTGATGGAAATATGCTTTTTGGTGAGCAGGGGCAGTTAAAGTTGCAATACCGTAAGTGGCCACAAGAAAAAAACTGGCTGCACGACTGAGCAACGGTGCTGCATCCAGATCTATAATACATCCACCATTTGTGGAGGTTAATTGAAGTTATATGTATCTCACATGTATTTTATAAATAAAATAGGTACATTTAATACCTGTTTAGGAGGAAGAAGGACAATTCAATATCGGTTTTGAATCCTTTCATATCCCACAATTCTCTCCAGCCAAGGTTGACTTGTGTTTTCACCTGTGCTCTATCATTGTTTCTTTTATTTTTTTTAATTCTTTGGCTAATTTTTTCTTTACCAGTATCTGTCATTAGCACAAACATAATTACAACACAACTCTCGCTTCGTTTTAACTGGCCAACATGCTACTCACTGCTATAAAGAAAAAGCTCTTCCAGTCTGTGTAAATCGTTTCGTCTGGTTTCACGGGAAATTGGAAACAGGGACAGGCATTAAGAATAACTATAAGAAATAGCAAATATTCTTGCTCATGTAGGTCATACAAGGGCACATCAGTATTAAAACGATACTGTTTCATAACCAGTTAAAATCTTCTGGTATTTGATTCAATCCGCCCACAGCCATAAGAAACTGTTTGTGGCTGTCACAGACAAATTAAGATCTTCATATTGAAACATCATGGGAGACTTATCTGATGTTGTTGGCGTCAGCAGTATTTAGGCTGTGAAAACAATATCCTCCACACTATTAGTGCCTATCTGATGCAAAGCTGACAGCTCCCAGTCTTTCAACAAGTGGCTGGCTAATGGCTGTGAGAGAGACACCTGGTGACAGACGGACCAGTGCCTCCAAACAGAGCGGCATTCCACCGCCTCAAACTTGTTTGACATCTGCCTGCTCTTGGCATCACACAAACACGTATTTGCTTACAGCAACAATGTGGAGTAGCGCCTCTGTGTAATCACTTGTCACTTTAAGAGGTATTGTTTCTCACAGGCGTCAAAGGGGCGTGTCATGCAATCCTTGTTTTTGTATCTATAAAGCATCAAATGTTAATTCCTGAAAAAAAAATTCTCTTTTTCTTCTCTTTCTTTAAACATAATGTCACAAAACAGGCTATGTTGACTTGCAGCGGTGGAGAGAAGCATGGAAAGAGTGAGAAGCCAGTGAGACATAAAACACTTTGTGACATGATGAAGTCATCCTGACAGCTTGCTGTTTCCATGATGTGGTAGAGAGCTCTTCAGAGAACTCAACATGGAGGCTTCAGCAGTGGGTCCAGCATGAAAACACACCAAAACAGGAAAAGGCAGACCATGGTTTGAGAAATAAAAAGAGAGACAGGAAGTAAAGCAAGAGTAGAAGTTTCAGAGTGGCAACAGAGTGCTGGATACTCTTCTGCACTTCTAATACATCTTGTTTTGTAATTACAAAGAGATGATTCACGCAGGCGGCACTGAAGGTGTTTCCCTTCCTCAACTGGGAGAGAAAACAATCCTTTCTCTGTATAAAGAGATGCATAATGGATGGGTTTCACCATCACCGCTTTTAGCCTCGGGAGTCAAAGCAACACTCAGGCCTAAAGCAGGCCCAAACACACACACTTAACACACACAAGCAAAACAACACACATTCACACAAGTTTAACTTTGTGCCAAAAATCTTTTAATGAGGGCTTAAAGGCAGGCTGAACATGTAAATCCTCACAATCAGAGAAGCACACCTGCAAAAATAGACATAGGAAATGGTGTGCAGATAGTTTCCTTGTTAATTATAGTGTGGTAGCGCGGAGCCCCTCGATTCTCCTAAAACCACCTGTCTAACCCCTCCCTGCTACTTGGCCTTAATTGCTATAGAAATTCCAGAAAAAGACAGGTATCAACAACTCCCAGATTTACAGCTCAAAGTTATGACACAAAGAAGGACTGTGAGCAGATTTTGCAATACAGAAGCTTTTATGGGGCAACTGTTGTTTCAGCAGTTCCCATTAAACCTCAGATTTATCTACACCTGAAAGGCATTATCACATGACGCACCAGGTTTTGCAATCTTGTTTGAAAATATGTGAATTTTATAAAAATAGGGCTGCACCTTCCTGATTATTCAACTAACCGGTTGTTTTGGTCATAGTTGACTCAGATTTCCTTTTCATGCGGAATGACTTATTTCTAGACATTTATGAGCACATCTCTGGTGAAGAAAAAAAGAAGTGGTGCTTTTGCATAATTCTTTGTGGAGAAATTCACTTTAGTGGAAGTATGATTCCAAGAAGTGTATTTATGTTTTTATTGTAATCACTATTTGTCTTTCATTTGTTTTTTTCAATATTTTGTGTTAACACTTAACCTTTTGATTCTTGATATTTCTACATTTAGGGCACACATGGCTGAAAAACTACCAATAATCACACTGTTGCAAAACAAAAATGGATTCTTCTATGATTTTGTTCCAAAGTAGACATTTTCATGGACCTACAGTACACATGTTAAGCAATATATTAATGTCTATAGACATCATGTGGGTAAGTTAAAGGTGGTCTTTTGCCTCACGTGTAAATACTCACAGCAACAAAAATGGGAGGCTGTTTTTGGTGAGGCCTATAAAACTGACAGACTCGTGATCACAAGTACACGGATCATGAGCAGTGACACATTCCCATCTGGAGCATATAACAGCAAGCACAAATAATAATTGATTCCAAACTGTCACTGAAGACAAGCAAAATGCTGTGACTGAACACCATGAAGGTAAAGCTGCTCTGCATGGATAGCCTGTCCTCGAAAAAAGTTAAAAAAAAGACCCACAGGCCAGGCCGGGTGGGTGCTTTGGAAGAGGAAGAGGAGGAGGAGAGCAGCGATATTACTCTGCCTCAGAGATGAGCTCCATTTCTTCCACTCCAGATGTCACCGACTCAAACTGATCGAGCAGATGACAGCGCAGGGCGCCACAGATATCACTGGCCTTCGAGCAGGCATCCCTCACTCGACCGTGTGGGTGTTTTTTCAATTCACTTAAATCAAAATGTCCCTCACACTTATGTCAAGTCCACCAGGGGAAATAAGCTGTGGACAGCAGGTGCAAAGCCAAAGCAGGCCAGCTGCAGCAGTTTACCTACTGACCAGTCACTGCTGGAGCAATAAACCAAAACACTGCGGAAAGCCACACTCTGATCATCTGATATCCAAATCAAACAGCACTAAATGTGCTGTGTTACACATGGCTGGAACAAGTGGAACCTGTTAACCTAGCACATATGCCAGCATCAATAAATAATAGCCAGTGACATGCTGCTGACTATGGGAACGCAATGAATAAACTTCCATGTAAACTAAGACCAGAGTTTCAGACACACCTCACTCCACAGGAATTAGCCTCCGCTGGTTAAAAGGTGGAAAACAATGCTTCTCTTTTCCAAGTGTTCATATGTTGCTTATAAAAAACACAGGTCAAGGACTGGTGACTCCTCTGGAGAATACATTCATACACATCAAACACATGCAAGTGTGTACACACAAACACACACACACACACACACACACACATATGCTAATAATAAAGAGCTCCACAGGCACTGGGTAACACTTGAAACACTCGCTAATAAGCACATATGTGCACGCAGGCGCATGCAGGCACACAGTATGTTTTCATATAAACTCAGTGTCACTCTCGTATTAATAAAGCGGAGGGAAACAAACACACTGCATGCAAACAAACATGTGTGTTAGGACATTTTAGTGTTTACGCACGAAAGTCTGGTCGGATTTCGGGGAAAACAATGATTAATTGTCTCAAAGCCTCTCAAGTGTTTTGCACACTCTCAGTCTCTGTCTTCAATTAAAAGTGTCGACCCGTTCCCAAAGAAATGCTCTCTCTCTCTCTCTCTCTCATTCTCTCTCTCAGAGAGAGAGAGAGAGAGAGAGAGAGAGAGAGAGTGAGAGAGAGAGAGAAAAGGGAAGACAAACAATGACTAAAGTTACAAATCCTGAACTTTTTAAAGTAGAAATCACTCACCCACTGTGGTGTTGATGAGGCAGACAGACAGATGAAGCAGTTGCCGGAGCGGTCTGATGAGCGGAGCTAGCCGGGGAAAAAAGGAGAAAAGATGTGTGTACGTTCATCAGAGTCCTTCTGACAGCAAAGACAGAGTAGCAATGAGCCTCTCTCTCTCCCTCACTCCCTCTCTTGCACTCTCTCCTCCTCCTCCTCCTCCTCTCTCACAGTCTTTACCTCTTAAAATCACTCTTTCACTCCCCAAACACAGACGCACACTCACTCACTCTCTCACTCACTAAGAAATAATTATACTCTCTGATTCATAAAGCCTTCCTTTGTCACGTGACCCAACACTTCAAATATACAGCACATTTTTTCACAAGCCACAAAATGCCTGGAGGGAAGAAAAAGGCCCAGAGAGCTTAAGTTTCTGTTTTTAATTCTCTCTCCCTTCTTTGTCTCTCGGGTGAATTCTTTTTCTCTCCTTCATCTTCTTGGCTAAAGAGTCGGTTTACCTACAAACTGTTTGCGGATGTCGACATGCGGAGCCGTGTCGTGATCTTAGATCATTCGTGTTTAATCAATAAATTCACAGTTAAATAGAAGAGGATGTTTGAGTATCCTGAACACAAATTACACTGTTTTGATGTGGCCCAGATGACGCTTTAATGGCGAGCCAATAGATTCATTCATTCCTGGCGTGATTGATTATTGGAATAATCATGATGCACTCTGTCCTACCTGTCTGCTCACTACAGGCCTGTGGGTACTGTTTTTGTGTAACAACTGTGTTTGTGTTTGGCACTGTCTTTTATTGCTTCTTATGTTTCTGTCACAGTCTTCCCAGAGCAGCTATAATAAATCTATTGTTGATTTACTACTACTACTACTGATGGGGCTCGATATTAAAGGAATACTTCATGATCCCCAAAATAATCATTTAAATGTCAGTTTTCCCTCCAATTTTGTTGAATTCTTGAAGAAAACTTTGTTTTTGTAGCATGCCTCTAAACTGATGCTGCCAGCTGGTTTGTTACAAAGAAACATCTGAGAATCCAGCATTGGAAACTGTTTGGAAAAGGGCAGGAACTTCCCATTGGAGGAGCCATCTGTCAATCTCGGTACATGATTTTAGTGGTGTGTCGTTCGTGAACATTTCGTTCACTTTGAACTACTTTTTTATATGACTGGGGAGTAATGAGTAGTCTCAGTGAGAGATTTGTTCATTTTCATGCAGTACGTTCCCTTGTCACATAGCAGCTGCATAAGCTCAGTCAGGGAAGGAAACAGAAATGATTAGTTTGTGACTCAACTTTGTATCCAAGTTTGAGTGTCTTGTTCATTAGTCATGTGACAGCTGTATGAGTTCGCGTCTCATAATAGATCGTCAGGTTTTTGTCTTTCGTTCATTTGTCACGTGACAGGCAGCTCAGCCACAGGGCTGTAGCACCAAACTTGTTAAAATTAACGAAATTAACAAAATTACTTAAAAAAAGATTTGTTCAATTTACTGTCCGAGAGTCACTTCTGACCATCACAAATGAAAGTGTATTTATTTATTTATGTATTTATGTTTTTATTATGTTGTAATGTTTTTTTATTATGTGATGACATTTAATCTTTTGATTGGTGACATTTCTACATTTGAGGCACATATACCTCATTAGAAACTGTTTGGAAAAGGGCGGGGACTTTCAAAAAATACTTTAAAGGTGACTGGATGAACCATCTGTCAATCACCGTCTACAGGATTGCATTGTTTTTAAACATCAGCTTGTGTCATTACCGGTCATCACACACATCTAAACCACATGCGTGGCTGTCGACTGGTTGGAAAAACAGGCTGTTCAGACACAAACGCATTACTTGAAGTCTGACAAGATGGATTTGTAATTTTCGTGATCATGATTTTGTGATATCGTGAGGATACAGTGCATCCAAAAACCAGATAAAATTCTTGATGAATTGAAGTATTGGGCCAAGTCTCTTTATCCAGTCCTATACTTAGTACTTTCCAAACATGCATTTTGGCTTAAATCATACAATTTAAAACTCTTCCGCAGTGTCTTGCGTGAGTATAAACAAAGACGGCACAGGACAGTTCATGTGGAAGTGTTTCAATAGTAAGGTTTTAGTGAAAACTCATGTGTTTGGGAAGTGGATAAATGAGACTTGGATTATATTGCATGAGTTGTGTATGTGTTTTAATGTATGTTTTAACAGGTTTTTGCTGTTTTTGAACTTGGCCCCGTTCACCTCATTTTATCAAGTATTTTCTCCCCTTCTGGATTCTCTGTTCACCTTGGAGGCGTACAAGAAAAACAAAGTTTTCTTCAAGAACTAAAGGTAACACGGGGTGAGGAACTGATATATAAATGATCATCTTGGGGTCATTAGGAGGACCCTTGTGAAACTAATGAAAGAAGTATTGGACACAAAGAAATCCAATAGAATATCGAAAACACTCTCACTGAGCATAAACCAAAAACAGATTCTGGCGTTCAAAGCTGGAATCTAAAAATTTTTTAGGATACACAACATCTGTCAACATCCTGCAAAACATTATGCAGTTAGAAATATTGTTTTTTCATGTCAGGATTGTTTAAAAACAACCTGCAGATTTCTGTAACTAAAAAATCACTTCAGTTCTGAAAATGAAACTTGTGGTGGCACATGAGCTGCAGGGAAGTCCCGCGTGAGATGGCAGAGCCGAGCTGCAGCAGCAGCAGCGACAGATTTGGGTGTGCCCCTGAAACGTGCCCCTCTCTCCATATGAGATCATATGTTTCAGATCTGTGTTTATGTGTTTGTGGTTCTGGGTGTGTGCCCTGTTTTCTGAATGTAATGTTTCTCAAGTTGTTTTGGTTATGAGGAGCACCTCAAACCTCAGAACTGGGAGGAGAGGGCACACCTCAACTGGCACCCCAACAGGCACACTGACCTCTGAAGCAGAACTGTTGGAGAGCTTACTTTTTTAAATGAAATAGGATTAAGATGTAATATAGTAAGTAATCTAACTATTTTAATAACTTCAAAGTTATGTAACTTATTAAATACTTTTTAACAAATGTTTTTAACTGGGCAATAATACTGAAAACTCCTAAAACCCTAAATCTAAACCAGCCCAACACTGATCATTACACTGTAAAAAATGATTTTTAATTTTTTTTTATTTTTGGATATTTTACAGGAATTTACGGTATAATTTTACAGGGTTTTTCTTGTTTGTTTTTTTCTTAAGTCAGTCCAAATGCCATAAAAAAGTAAATTAACTTTATTACAAATATTTACCATAAAATAAAAGTTGAAAATTAATATAATGGGATGGTACTTTTTTTTATTTTACAAGATCATTAAATTCCTTAATTTCTTGAACAAATTACAGTGAATTTCTTTAAAATACAATGAATACATATCATATTGGTAAATGTAAATAAAAAAAAGAGCACATTTACAGTAAAATTTTACATTTTTAGTAAATAAACCTAAAAAAGAAATCATAAAAAGTAAAAGATTTTACTTTGTTATTTATAACGCTATTGACTGTATTTTAAACAACTTACAGTTGTTTATTGTTATTTGATGGTAAATGTTTGGCACCTTTTGCTGGCAGACTGTTTTAAAGTTTTTTTTTCACAGTGAAGTTAAATATTGTTGCACTGAAGAGGCGTTCTTGTCGCATCCCCTGAATAATCAGGTTGGTGTTCATGAGCCCAGCACCAACAATGATGAGAGAGAGAGAGGTTTTTTTCTATGCTCCTCCACCTGCTGATTTTAAGTGATTATTGGACTGCTCTGATTAATAAAACATGCTTTGTTTGTGATGACAGCTTGGTTCAGTTTTAACGGCTAGCACCGAGGTGTTAATAATATTTGACACCCTCTACGGGACGTCTTGATTTCCAAATTCAGCACTGAATATTACACATGAAAGCTACCAAACTCACACAGTAATGTAAAAACCATCCCTCATTCCAAAATATGTTATTTTACTTTTAATGTTATTTATTTTTTTTCCCTCTACAGCCATCTAGCAACACCCAGCAATGATCCTGCGACCCCCTTAAGGGTCTGGCTTGGAGCAATGGGCATTGATTTCATTGGTAGATAAGAGGAGGTGCAAATTGAAACAAGAACCAAGAACCAATCAATAACAGCACTTCTATCATCAATATTTTGATTAGTAGCTGTAATTTGATTGCAATATTTAGTTAGTAACTGTATCAGATTACAACATTTATTTTGTCATTTAATACATGTCAATACTGTGCAGCAGACCACAGATAAACTACACCTTCTGAACAAACAGTCAATGTAATGTTAAATACATGCATGCTTCTTTAACACCTAAATGAGAGAAATCAAGTCTAATTAATATCCAAACCGAGTAAGTGCAGCGAGCATTTTCAAAATAACCAACTTATACATGCACTACTTATTCTGAAACTTCATCTAAAACGATGCCCTTCAGGCACATCGGACATGCATCACTTCACATTCTCACAAATCTTACAGTCAGAAGCAGAACTGCCAACAACTGCAGCATATTGAACTTTTCTTTTCCCAGCTTTCTGTACATTTACGACCTGATATGACCGCATTTTGTCCGTATATCACAGAAACAGAAACTGATGCAGGCAGAGATCTTATCTCCAAACACACTGACCTCAATATGTCTCCAGGATAAAGTCAAGCCATCATAATAATAAAAAACACAAGTACCCGGCCTCACTCTCGTTATCCCTATGTGTTTCCGATCTTTACAGACACATATGGTCTACAGTTGCCCATTGAAATGCTCTTTCATACTTTTTTTGATGTGGATTTGCTGGTACATAATCAGGGCGAATGAATGCATAAGCAGTGTTGCCTTTTTTTGTTGTTGCAGAAACCTTATATTCAGGAAGCACAGATCTAAGTGGTACTGCAAAAAGCACTTCAGCTGATCCTTATCTTGTTTACATTTGATTTATGTGTTGCTTATGAGGACCTCTAAGGCTAATAGAAATCCTTTAACTGTTTACATAGCAGTGCTAAATAAGCAATATGAAAACAATATGAAACAAGAAAGTAAATACAGCCATAGGGACGAGACACTACAGGCATGGAGACTGGAGGTTCAATGGGACAAAAATTTATAAGAGAATTAAACTATTGCAAAATAAATGGTAGAATAGATATAGAATAGAATAGAATAGAATAGAATAGAATGCTGAAAAAAAGTTGTTCAGACTCTATCTGAGAGGTGCTGAAGTTTTTCTTTATTTTTTTACAACCAATAACAGACTTTGGACACCCATAAGCAGGATGAAAAGTTAAAGTTTATTTTCTATTGATTACAAAAACCATGACTACATGTTTTATCGCAAAACTTAGGGTAATTATTATTATTTTAATTGTCTATTTATATGTGTAATACATCTATAAAATCAATAAAAATATAATGTTTAAGAAAATGCTGCCACATGCTCCAAAAACTCATTAGAATGATGAGAAGTGTGAATTTAAGTGAGTGTGATGCCATAAGGCTGACGGAGACCGTGCACTTGTGTCAGAATTTGCAGTTGTTAAGAACATGATGCGTGTGTGTCAGTGTGCAGGGGCATGCTGTGCTCCTTATTAAATTATGACAGTGAGTTTGAGCAGGGGTTGTGTTTAGGCTATGTGCTCTTGCAGCATGCACGTCTGCACTTGTGAATATGTGTGTGTGTGTGTGTGTGTGTGTGTGTGTGTGTGCTTGGATGAGTATGTGTAGGCAGTAGCAGCTAGAAGGTCAGAGGTTACTAGTGTTTGTGTTTCAGTGTCAGTGAAGTGTGCTCCAGGCAGAGATTTATGATCATTGTGTCTGGGAGGCTGCAGAGTGGGGGATAATGAAGATAGATCAGGGTGCTATCTCTCTCTCCGGGCACCACTGGAAACATGGCCTGTGGCCCCGTCCGTTCTCGTATCATTAACTTCAGCCTGTGACATCATAACGCACTGCCCTGACATCAATCCTGACACAGTGTGCTCTGACAAAAAGTCGAAACGCAAGACAGGCAATTCCTCACAGGAAGCCATCCGGCAAACACAGGCATTGTTCAGCGTCGCAGCTTCTCTGGGTGTGTTTATGAAGATATGAAATATTCATGGAAACATCGTACTCAGTCGTGTGTTTCCCCTTGAGATTCAACGTATTTGCATTCACAGAGTCACGGAGCGGAGGCCCGAGGCACGCTGGCAGAGGGAAAGCAGCAAAAGGAAAGGAAAGAGGAAAAGGGGGGATGATGGAGGGAGCAAGAGAGGGAGGAAGTGAGGTTAGAGAGGTTAAAGTGAGAGAGGGGGAGGAGAGAGAGGGCCAGCGGTACTGGGAATGTGAGAGAAAGGGGTGTGAAATAGTAAGAGGGAGGGAAGGAAAACTGGAGGGTGAGATGGAGAGAGGGATGGAGGGAGAGAGAGAGAGAGACAGAGGAGGGGGTTGATGGGATTGGTGGTGGGGAGGTGAGAAGGGGCGCAGGGAGCTGGTGCCTGTGGCGGCAGGTTTTAATCAGTAACAAGATGCCTGTAATGAGATCACTATTTCCCCACATTCAGATTGATGTCATGTGAAGTTTGGTGCCACACTGAGACAGGCAGGCGATGCAGAGCGAGCACACATGTGCAGAAACACATTCATGCACACACTCACACAACACACAAATATACACTTGCTTGCACTTTCTTGGTTACAGACTTAAACACACATCCTGTGAAATGAAGGAGCTCATTCATCCAGCCTGGCAAAGTGCGCTCATTTAGAGTCCAACCGCCTTGAAGTAAAAACATACACAGAGGAATACTACTCACAGGAAAATGAGTTACTCATGGCAAAGGAGAAATGTATGTGTTAGGGACCGAAGGGCATATACCACTATGTACTCCTCTAACCAAAACAAATGAGCACAAAGCTTGGAACAGTTAGAGAGAGAGCCAAAAGCTTTTTACTGCAGAAGAAATGAAAGGAAAACGAGAGGGGGAGAGGGAGAGAAAATAAAAAGAAGAGTGTGTGTGTGTGTGTGTGTGTGTGTGTGTGTGTGTGTGTGTGCTTTTTGTGCATATTTTGGGGTGCATTCAGAGGCTGTCGACACAGCTACCAGCGTGTGTGCCAGCACACACTATTCCCCAACATGTGTGTCCAATGAAAGGTGAACGGCTCTCCTGTCTATACTTTCCTCAAAAATCAGCCATGATGTCACCATGAACCCATCTTGAACCCACCTCTGTCAAAAAGCATTACTCCAGCCCTCCCTCTTGCTGCCTCATTTTCTGTTCCACCTCTCCCTCCTTCACGCTCCGCTCCTGCCTCTCGAATTCTTCACTGAGCTCCCATTCTTTTGCTTTTCCTCTTTTTCATATTTCCGTATTCTTCAACATTTCCCCTCGCCCGTCCATGTCTCTCCTCTCTCTCCTCTCTTACTCAAGCACACAAACTTTTTTTTGGCAAGCGCGGTCTAATTGAATCACCAAAAAGCGCAGCTGTTTGCCAAAAATGCCAGGATGTTCTGATTATCATAAACTTTGTTTAAGCTGTGGTTTTACAAAAAAAAAAATGCTCCAAGTGCATGAGGGGAAGCCAAAAAAATAAAAGCAGAAAAGTGAGGAATAGGGGAGAATGCAAATGAAAGAGGGGAGAGGGAAAGAGAGAGAACACTGGGGAAGAGAGGGGTGGTGGGGGCAGCGAGAAGGCAGCCAGAGAGCCACATATGGAAGTGATTCTGTAATTACTGCAAATCTGTGAGCTCAAAAGGAAAGGTCTTCTTTTCCATGCCTCCTTCCCTGCACATAAAACTGCCCTTGTGAGAAAGTTGGGCACTAAATATTGAGCAGGAAACATGAAAAAAAACAACGTTTTCATTTGCTTTTGCTTTTTGGCGAGCAGGACGGGTTTATAAATATGTACGTATATGGGATACATTTAGTATGTTAAAGGTATGATTTATAACTTACTGCCACTAGGCGTCTACCAATCAAAACAATAACAAAAGAAAGAGTTTGGTAATGGTGTGAAGCAGAGTGGGATCCTGGGAGTTGTGGTCTTCATGCTCATTACTATCAATGCTGCGTTAATCTGGCTAATCTGGTAATTCACTCGCTTTTAACTATGCGTTTGTGTGCACATGATAGCTACCTCGAGTGTACTGCTTTTATTGTGCACTTCTTCAAGATGTACTTTGCACATGGATGATAGGCGCAGTATGTTGAAATGTGCTTGATTTGAGGACCTTACATACCTGCAATGATGCCATTGTCAGCTTGTTTTCTCTGATAACTTAAGATCAAGATATTTGATGACTAAAATCCTTCTCCTGGTTCAATATTGTTTAAAAACAACCAAGATCTAATTTTTTATATTTTTTAAGTGAGTTAAACTGGATAAAAAAGGCAGTTTATGACAGCTTCTCGCAGACGACCACAGTGCGGATGCATGCACAAAGGGGAAGAAGCTATTGAGTGTGACTGTTTATTAAAATTATGTATTTTTATCGGTTGGAAATAGAGCAAACAATATTAGATTTTCACTAAACAATTATCACGATCAAAAGAATTCACATAATGGTATTATCGCAATATCTTTCGAATTTTTTTAAAATGTTGCACATTCATTTTTTACTTTGTTTATTTTGTGTAATTTAGCAGAGAAATTCAACATAAGTTTTTGTCAAGCAATGATCGTGCTGATTCCATAGAGCTGCAGGAGTTATATTGCAGTGAAATACAAGATCACAGTGAGTAAAATGTAAAAAAAACGACAACAAAAAAAACAACATAAAGACGCCCTGAAACGACGTGGAGTTCAGAGGGTTAAATAAAAGTGGAAAAATTACATATTATACCTTTAAGGATCTGCATTTGCTATGTTTCTGCACAGACGTGGAAGAAAAACCCAAAACCAGCTTACTCCATAAAGTCTACTGCTGGAAAATTTCCTGCATTCTTTACTCATTTGCTTTCCTGAGTTTAATCAACCATCCTGGAAGCTAATCTAAAACAAACTGGGGGGGTCAGCCTGGAATAAACTGAAGCCTCTCATCAGCCACACACCTCACATAAAGCACACATTCAACAAGGTGGAGGGAGGGGGTGAGGGAGGGATGGGTGACAGACAGACAGACAGACAGACAGTGATGAAGACTGTCTTCTGAGCCTCGGGCGAAGCGGCGCTTTGCAGGTGTGTATGTTGGCAGCGACTTCTGTTCTGCTCAGTCCCCAAACAGTTTGAGCAGTCTGTAATTATCTCGTGCCCTGCCATAACGTGTTCTCATGATGAGTGCGTGAGTCTTACACACAGTAAACACACCCGGACTGACGCAGCCTGAGCTACGTTTATTCTTAGACACGTCCAATTAATCACTGCAGGAGATGATTTATGTAAAGCACACAGTCCTTACCTTCTCTTCGCCTTAGAGTAGCGTATGTCTCGGCTTCAAAAGCAGAAAGCACATTCCCCCAGAAGTTTGAAGCATAAATAGTGGATGACAAGCGCACGCTCGGCGAAGTTCTGTCTGTGAAGGAAGCAAAAAAAAACAAGAGTCAGGGACAAGTATTGAGAGAAATCCTCCGCTACAGGGGCAGCAGCTTGTAAAAGATCACGCCATTTGGTCTCACGCTTCAGAGATCATTTCAGTCATTTGTCAGATTACCTTCGTTTGTTGCCAATCCGTCACTGTGTCCCGGCAGTTCAGGGGCGTCGATGGGGGCTACCGTGCGCCCACATTTCTGGCACTGTGACTCCCCCTAGTGGCGGACAGGAGGACTGCAGTCAGTGAGGAGGAGGCGGAAACAAACAAACAAATAAATAAATATATAGGCCTACGTAAGAAAATAACAAAATAAGTAGGTCAAGATGTAGCCCAAAATAAGTCTGCTTCTTTTCCCCTATATATATATATATATATATATATATATATATATATATATATATATATATATAAAATAGATTATAAAATAGATTTTTGTAATATTAACAATAAATTGAATATATATATATATATATATATATATATATATATATATATATATATATATATATATTCAATTTATTGTTAATATTACAAAAATCTATTTTCACTAATGTGCAATACAAAATACTACATAGGAGAAACCCTCAATCCAATATTATCATTATTAATCAATAACGTTCAACAGCAGCCATGTAAGTGTTTTAACATTAAAGTATATAATGTTTATATATCAGTGGCGGAATGTAACTAAGTACATTTACTCAAGTACTGTACTTAAGTACGATTTTGAGGTACTGAGGAGTATTTCCATTTTACTTAACTTTATACTTCTACTTCACTACATTTTAAAGCTAAATATTGCACTTTTTTACTCAACTTCTTGAGCTGACAGTTCAGGTCGAGATTTAACATTAAAAACATGATACATTTAAAGTGATTAGATTTTTGAAAAAATAAAAAAATGTTTTTTATTAAACCTCATATCAGTATATTAAGTAGTTAAATTAGCCCTATCTTTACCTGCTTACATAAATGTATCAACATATATATTTTTTATAATATATTTAGAATATATAAAACAATCGGATTGGGTCCATTCTGCATAACAAGTACTTTTAATTTTGATGCTTTAAGTACATTTATACATTTAGACTTTTACTTAAATAAGTTCTGAATGCAGGACTTTAACTTGTAGTGGAGAAATTCTGCAGTAAGGTGTTACTACTTTTACTTAAGTAAGGGATCCGAATACTCTTTCCACCGCTGGTATATATATATATAATGTATGTATATTTATGTATGCATATTTCTTTTATTTGCATATTTACTTGATCATTCTTTGTATCTTAAGCTGCTGTGACTACTGGCATTTCCCACAACAGGATAAATAGTTTTATCTTATGTCCATAATGAATACTTAAAATGCCTTATAATCCTCTTTTAACACTGTATAATCAAAGTTACAAGCACTCATAAATATTCAGAATACCTCATAACAATAATCATAGCACATTATATGACTTATGAGGTCAAGTATCATAATATTTGCTGACATTGTTTTTCCAAACCCATATCTATAATGCATTTAACATACTTATTAATTATGATGCATTAAAGGGTTTTAATTACCCTATACACTATAGTCACATAATAATAATAATAATAATAATATTTGTTATTTTTGGGCACCTTTCACATCACTCATGTCATTTATAACACAATATAATACTTTACTATAAAACATTATATATATTATGTATAATATATATATATATAAATGATATAATGCTACCGTAAGAATTATAATACACTATTAAACTTGTAGAAAAGGTCTGTACATGATCAGCTATTATGAAGGTTAATGATACTCAACCTGAAAAATCCTTAATATGTCTTATAATTAAAGAATTTTAAATAAGTTATGAATGCTTTTACAATCAAGGGAGATTATAATGCATTATAGTTATCTTTATAATGCACTATAGTCATAAAAACTGTTACTTCTTTTTGGGGGCTTAATCAAAGGCGTTCACACTAATGAAAAGGGGAATTAAAGGAATATTGGTGAGTTAATGATTCATTAAAGCACATAAGTACTAAAGGGAAAATTACTAAATAGGCTTATATAATAATACAAAGCACTGTTTTTTGTTTTGTTTACATGAGATGATAAGGTTTATTTTAACAAAAACTTTAAGATGTAATTTTCTAGATAGATAGATCATCCTTATGTGCTACTGCCATTAATTGCCACTGGGGGGCGCTTTCCACAAGCTCTGGATAGTTGACCTGAATGTTCAGAGTCACACAGGAGGCTAGAAAGTTTGTTGCTTACGGAATGTGATAGAAATGATCGTTTCGCGTACACATTTTAAAATAAGGAGCAGCTACAATGACATTATTGTAAAAGTTCCACCCTTACAAAGCGTACAGACTGGGCCTTGCTTTTAAAAACGCGAAAATATCTACAAATGCTGACTTTATCAAATACACTATTTAGATGTCGTTCAAAATCAAAGACCAGGTTTTAAGACGAGGTTTAGTGTTTGCATTCCTCTCGCTCCAGCAGCATGTTGTTGGCGTGATAAAGGTTTAGTTGCGCTTCTACGGTTTCCTTTGACACATGGGCACGACACTTGCTTGTTGTTTCGCATGTCAATGTTTGGCATGTCTCAGTGTTTACCATCCGTTTGCAGCGCTGCTTGTCAGCGAGCAGGCAGTCACGGTGAGCCACGCCTATTGTCCATGTGCTTCATCCTCCAATCTCTCCATCCCTGCGCACCACACGCTCCCTATTTTGCATAAAATGTGTATCAGTAGGGCAGCGCTCTCACCGGCACATGCAGAGCGCACATGTAGCGTGGCTTTACTGAACACATACCACGGTCGAATAAGCGCATCAAACTCCCCTCCGCTCCAGATCCCCGCCAATGAAAACGCACAAAAGCGTGAAGGAGAGAGAGACAGAGAGAGAGAGAGGGAGGGGGTGAGAGAGAGAGAGAGGGAGAGAGAGAAGGGACTCCGCGAGATACAAAGAGTGAGCCAAATCCCACACAAACACACACATACACACACACAACACAAGTTGAGCGAACGGGAAAGGCGGTCACATTTCCTACTCACCTGCAAACGTGATTGATGCATCAGTGGGTGTGTGTGTCAAGCCTGACACCGTTCACGGATATGCTGACACAACTTTCTTGGAATTCGTGAGAATCTTTTAATCTCCGCTCGTGCACCACACATCACACGCGATCCAGCCGAGGCGCAGTATAGCCCATCCCGAGCACAGAAGGCACCCAGGTATCTTTGAGAAGAGCAGCCTGTATCACTCACCTGTCAGAGCAGAGCTGAGCACCCAGCAGACACACCTCTCCACGGTTTACCGGGACACAACTTTACGCGCTTTGGACACATTTCCAACACTTCTCCACATTTTCTTTTTAGCGCTCAATGGAGCAGGTGTTTTACGCAAATCAGTTTTTTCGCTTTCTCACCTGTCTTCAAAAGACTTTTGCTCCAGTTTAGTGACATTCACGGACATCTCTCTTCAAGTCAAGTCATCTACATCAACAAGAGAAATGGATAACAGCCCAGGTGGTGGTAAGCTTAACTTTATATTTGACATTATTATAACTATGCTGACTCAGACTTAAGAGTCAGGGTTGATTAACTGGTCATTGTTTAACGTTTGCATTCAAGCTGTTGCCAACAATCAATAAGGGACAACTATTTGTTGTGTCTGATTCAATATTGACTCAGTAAAACATAACTTAAATTATAAGGAAATAATATAGCCTTTATACAATATTATCGTCTTATCATTTATACATGTATTTGACTGATTGTGTAAAACACTTAAAGTTGTATTTATATGCATTATTGACAATTATTTGTGTAAGAACGTATGTGTTTGAGCAATATGTGCACAACATATTTTTGCATGCATGAAGTGTTTGATTGATATTAGTCATTTTTATTGGTTTGTGAAATCTGGACTTATGAATGAGTTTGCTCTTACGGCTTTTAAGCACGTCAACCTGTTTCTTAACTCAATTGAAAAGTACAATGTGGCAGTGATGCTTTACGCAAACTTTACGCAACAACATAAAAAGTTGCTGTGTTGCGTTCAAATGTCAAAGCGCAGCGCCTGGAAACAGCTCTACTGACATCGAGCCATATGGTTGTAGTGGCCACTTCCTGTTTCTCTCCATGAAAACAAACTCACGTGGAGCTCCAGTCCACTGGCTGTCACTGTAATCACAATCTATCAGAGCCAGAACTTTAACATGAACCCGTTATCATCTCACGGGGGAATAAACAAAGAAAAACTTGGCGTTGAAGGGCGTGTTTGCTTCCATTATCAAGATCATCTGAAGTGCCTGCAGCACAACAGTTGATAACCGCAGGTCTGACATCCGTTAAGTGGCATTAGGCGGCGCTTTCTCGAGGTCAGCCAAAGGTGCACATGCTCGCTGCTTCCCTTTCCTAATTGACGGTGAATCATTTACAACAGTGCCGGTCACGTTCCAGCACAGGTGATGGGCGCACCCTGTGCCCTGTCAACATGTTACACTCTAATCTGAGGGCAACACTAAACCCACTCACCGAGTTATGACTTTCTGTTTGTGTCCATAAAGTAGGCCAGTGTTTGTCATGGAACAAGCAAGGCAGTTAAATAAGTAATCACAGATAATAGCTGTAGTATTAAGTCAGCAGTTAGAGGTGAAGGCTGCATGCTGGGCTTTGATATTTCAAATATGTTTTGTGAGCTCAAGCTTTTATATGATGATCTATTTATGTATCTCACATTCTTTACAATTTCCTATGCTCTATTTAAAATGAAGTGCAGCTTTTTTTATTCATCTCACTGATCTAAATCCAACCTTGAACTGGTTTCCCTGACCTTTAATGTTTCAATAAGTTATTGGAATGACTTCATTTCACTCATGAGGTCAATGTGGTGATCTAAACAAAGCTCATAAACATCATCATAACTTGGCAAAAATATGGCTGCAGTGGTGGGCTGCATGGCTCATAAAGTCTTGGAGATCAAATGGGATTGTGTATGAGTGTGTGCAGTGTGTGTGTGCTGACACAAAGCCCCCGCTTCATATAGATGATTGGGTCGTGGGATGCATGCAAATACAGAATTCCCCCAAAAGACTTTTCTAAAGATGAATTCAGACCACTGCATTTCTTATATGCCAGATAACATACAAAAAGACCTAAATAGATTATGCGCAGATATACTGGCATGCATTATAATGTTTTGGGCAGTTAAGGATCCATAATAAATAAATAATATCAGACAAAACAATAAAACAAAACAAAACAATATCAGCCCATATATTTTCATAAAACTTGCATATCCTTGTCCTCATGTTAAGGGTCAAGGCTCTTTCTTGACACAAATATTAATTTGCTCAGTTGCACAATAACTACAACTGACTGCTAAATTTTGCTCACATGATAAAAGGGAAAAATAGACCAATTGACATTCCCCACTGTTCACTGCGTAACTATGTGCACTGTATATTTTTATATTTTCTCACTGATTCACTCTGACACTCCCCTGCTGGAGGTTTTCTGCAAAAGAGTGGGAAGTAGGCTACAACATAAGTTATAATATGTAATATGTAGGCTAAGTGCTATTATAATAAAAGGATATTTTAAAATGTAGACCTGCCTATATTCACAATTTTATATTATAATTCACCTGGAATAAAGTGAGTTTCTATGAGAGAGAAATGTTATTATCACAGTAGAAACTGTGACAAAGTGACGCTTCGCATACTGTTTGGATGCAGCTGACGGTGCAGGCGGTGCTGCTGCTGCACAGTCAGACCACCCCGCCGCATAACATGCTGCTCTATTTAATTTGGCTCTTTAATTATAAGCCCCTGGCGGGCTGTAGGAGCTCTGGCTTCTGGCTGCAGCGCGGCTTCATGTCTTCCCAGTGAGCGCGCTCCGTCAAAAGCCTCCTCACGTGGCTTCCCTCGCAGAGCCGCGTGCGACGCGTGAGACACTCGGGCTCCCTCCTCCCTCCTCCCCGCCGCTTCCCCGCTCTCACGGACGCTTTCTGTGCTGATGCCGCCTGCGGTGATGGTGAGCTTGGTCAGTGGGTCAGCGATTCAATGCACTAACTTTTTTCTTTCCCGTCACGTTTTCCCGCCACATGCACCCCTCCCGCCCCCACTAGGTTTGAATCACACACTTTGCATTGCGGTAGAAGCTGACTCGATTTTGACTCTGCAACATCTGTCCCTAACTCATCGGTTCAGGGCACACATCCGCTTAGGGTGTGTTTCAGCTGGAACGTGACTCTGCTGTTAAACACAACATCCTCTGCTTTGCTGAAACAGATCGCGGATTACAAACACTGAGATAATCATCGCAGAATCCTGAAAATGATGTTTTCCAGTGCCATGTTTGACAGAGCAGGCATGCCAGATATTAATCAATATTAAAGCCATCGATAAGATGCTGCACGACAAGTCATATTCTGGTGTTTATAAATGATAACACAGTTCCTCCTGCTAACTGCATGAGCCTGTGTGTGATGCAGCACCAGTTTGGAGAGATGCTTGAGGCACACTATTCTATCAAGTTTCTGTGATATTGACCTACTTACACAAGCTGGAGTTAATGAAGTCTGCTGCAAACACCCAAGTAGTGCTCACACATTGGCCATGTTCAGTAGCACAAGTACTTTAGCTGGCTATTGCCATATTTAATAATATAGCATAATAAACACTGCATTGTTCTATAGGGGAGGTTGATAAACTTCACAACACAAGGGCACACAAACACTATGGTCACCTTAACTGTAAGCTATATCTGTGCCGGACTCTCTCAATGTCCTGCATTATAAGGTGAAAGTAAGAGATAAAGGACAAGAGAGGAGAGGAGAGGAGAGGAGAGGAGAGGAGAGGAGAGGAGAGGAGCTGTTGTGCCTGTGCAGTGCTCACTGCTGCTCACGTTTCTATGCCTGCCTCTGGTCCCAGGCAGATTAGTGTTTGCACGGGTAGGCTAAGCTTAACGTGGAGCATTGAGGAAGGAATATCATATAAGTTAAAATAAATCAATGCATCTGAGATCAATTCAGAAATTGATTAATGTGGGGGGAAAGGCCAATAAAAGGATAAAAATAGCAATGCTGGTTTTATTCTTATTATTGTGGATACTTAAATCCCCTGCAATATTTGCATCAAAAATTAATAATATCATGCTGCCTAAAGCAAGCTGAGGAAAAATCTTTAACTATAGGTGGCAATTATTGCTATGATTGCAATAAATGCAAAAAAGGCGAAGAAGAAGGAAGTCTACAGTGTTTATATTTAAACTGTATCAACCTTTCGAGTATGACACCTGGCACATGCAGATTTTTTTTAGTATCCCTCCATCAGTAGTTGACTGTAAAAAAGGGTTGTTAATTGACAGTGTTTACAGCACAGTGACTCTTAAGGTCATTCATGAACTCTTACTGTACATGTGAGTCTTCAGGTGGACATGCAATGTGTTTGGGTGGAGTGGGGGTTGGGCCATGACTGTCTGCATGGAGGCTCAGGGAGAGGTGAGGCTCAGGGCCTGTGTCTGCTGGCTCTCTATGGCTCTGGCATGAGTCAATAAACCACCAACACGTGCTGGGTGAGGGATTATCAAAACATTAGAGCTAAAACAAATACCTTGTGCAGCAAAGGGCAACACACATCAACATCAACAGGGATAGGCCTACTTCTTTATACGAATCTTGGAAATTGAGCAAGCCAAGCATGAATTTGTTAAGATTATTCTGATTATTTCGCCTGTATATAATGTGTCATTGCTGGATTGGTAATATATGATTCCACGGTGCAGTGCACACATTGGGGCTTTTCTTTTGTAAAAACGTGACTCACATTCTCCGGCTGTTGGTGGCGCTGAGACTCGGTTGCCCCCTCACGCCCGGGGAGCTTCCCAGTAAGTGTGTGTGTTTGTAAACACAGATCTGACTTCAGATTGTTGTATATTTCAACACGAGACTGCGGATTTGGTTCGGGCAGTAACCGTGTCAGGAGTCCATGTGAGGCGGCGGTCAGGTGTCGTGCTGTTAGCTGGCGCTGGGCACGGTGCCAGGGGAGCGAGGCTATTATTGGAGCGGAGGAGGCAGCAGACCCCGCAGACACGTGAGGCTGTGTCTCAGCTCATCCACAACGCATGACTAGAAGTGCGAGAGAGGGAGAGGGAGAAAGGGAGAGAGAGTGCGAGGAAAGCGAAACTTTAGAAACAACCACGGCTGAACAACAAAACATCCCCTGTTTTCACATGATTCCTTTATAAGTACTGCATTAGCTGCACGCAGGACTTATTTAAAATTAATAATAAAAAAAAAATAGTCCATCGTTGGTGCATCTACAGTATGCCTGTCTGCTTTGTTGCTGTGCTACCAGCAGTATTTTTAGCGCCCACTTTATCCGCTTGAGCGCAACATTACGCATGCTGCACTCAGGATGAGGCAACGACACAGCAAATTCTCAGAGCTGCTCACTGCTGCCCAGAACTTGTGCAACATTACATCACATCACATCCACAGTTGTAGAGCAGCTGTTTTGCCAAGTTAACTTACATTTATTTTACTGTTAAAAAAAGTATAATCAATCCAAAATCAACCCTCAGGTTTTTCCACTTGTGCATACAATCAAAACGGTAGCAAAACTTATTCGACCCTATTGTAATGGTCTTCTATTTAAAATATAAACAAATAATCATCTTTGACTTGTCAGAAAAGCTGACTTTGCCTTTAAATTCCTCAAAAAGTACAATAAAAAGCACATGCAATTTGACATGGACATAGTCAGGGTCACCCAGAAAAGGAATCCTTTGAAAATGTCATATCTGGCTGCAAATTTGGCCCGAGCGTAACTGCATGATGATTTTCTGGGTCACTGTGACTGATTCAGTGAGAGCAGGTCCCTTAGTGCTTAGCTAACCTTATTGTTATGCAGTGAATTACACAGCTCCTTGTGTGACTGACAAGCAAGTACACACAAACAAGCAGTGAGTGACAGCTCAGTTGCCTCTTTCATGACGTAGACTCTGCTCAGTTGGATGCAAGGCACCTTACATCAACAGGGCGAGAAGCAACTCGGCTGGAAATGTTTTAATTCTGGCCATCAGACCGACAGCCAGCACTTATGAAAAGACTCTGCATCCACACCCACTCCAGCTGTACAAAATAATAGCCACTTTTTTATCAATATTTGAATGGCAATTTGAATCAGCTGACCCCAAACACTCAGCTCAAAGGTCTCCATTCTTTCCCTTGTCTGCAGGAGTCATCCTGTATGCCGGCTCCTCTGGCAGCAACAGCCCGAGCCCTGGCAGCCCCTCCAGTGGGTACCAGACCCAGTCACCTTCTTCGCACTCCCAGCCCTCATCTCCAGAGGAGGTTACCTTCACAGAGATCGGGGTGTTGAAACATGAGTGCACTACACCATCCTCAAAACAGATATTCCAGTTCCCAGAGGTCTACAGTGCCCCCCCAGCAGCAGCCACTCCCCAGCACACCTATGCACATCCCATCGTGGGAAAGAGGCCATGCGGATTCACAGGAACTTTCACAAGTAAGTTTATCCTGACTATGGATATGCAGAAAGATTTATCAAAGTTTTTGCAGAGTATCTAACTTTCTTTTTCCCCTACTCAGAGACAGGTGGAATGGTCCTGCTTTGCAAAGTCTGTGGGGACATCGCATCTGGTTTTCACTATGGAGTGCATGCATGTGAGGGCTGCAAGGTGAGCTACTGATCAGACATTCATGTGGAGTGACTCACCAAGTGTTGCTTTGAGTGCATCAAATTCATGTGTTTCTTGTTTGTTTGTTTCAGGGTTTTTTCCGCCGCAGCATCCAGCAGAACATCAACTACAAGATGTGTGTGAAGAACGAGAACTGTCTGATCATGCGCATGAACCGCAACCGTTGCCAGCACTGCCGCTTCAAGAAATGCCTCTCTGTTGGCATGTCAAGAGATGGTGAGCCATCATGACACATTTTCATAACAGGACTCTGCCAGAATGCCACAGTGCTCTGATTAGCTGGAGCAGCAGGGAAATAGGCGGCCTGAAAGAGGCACAGTGCTGTGATGAAGATCTGTGTGAAAAATGTAATGCGGAAAGTCTTTTGAGGTCATCGTGCCAGTAGCTCACTCACTCACTTTATCAGCAGACCTGCACCTGCCTTGCCTTTCTACTGTGCCACTGCACTGCCAAAGATAACCATCTGGCCTTGTATCACTCTCTTAAGTTTCCAAGTCTTTCTCATGCCCTCTGAAGCATCCTCCTACAATACTCTTACCTTCTCTCCAGCACGGCCCCTCCCCCTCCACGTACCCACCATGTTCCCTCAGCTCTCTTGCATCTCCCCCTCAGACAATGATTTATGAGAAGAGGAGCCTTTAAGTCCCTGAAGCTATCTATCATCTGGAAAACTGCAGCAAACACAGGAATTATTTTAGGAAATTGGAACAGGGTCAACTTGATTACCTTGTGTATGCTTACAGAACATTGTACTGCGATTAATGAGGGATAGGGCAACGATTAAACAACGATGCAGAAAACAGCCAGTCGTTGTGACAGGCATTATCAGGCGTGATGCTCACATCTCCTCTTTTTAGTTCTGATAGCTGAGCATTGATTGATCACCTATCATAACAGATTAAAAAAACAGCAGGGCTGACCTAGAAAAACAATACAGAATTGGGCCTATAGTGCACTCATACATCATGACCTACTTGGTGTAGTTTGCCTGCCTTCTTCCTCTCACTCTGGTTTCAGCTTATCTCCACCCTCCAGTACCCTGTATTGCTCAATCTAGTATACAGGTTAGTGTTATTTCTGCATGTGCTTTGACACTTCTGGTGCACAGAGAAAATAGGGTAGGATACGACTCAATAGGAGAACAAACAGTCAGGTCGACCCTCTTAGAGGACATTTTCGAAAGCGTTTTGGACCACAACCTAGAAACCCCTTTTTGTTCTGCCTCAATCATTACGAAAACAGGAAAACCACATGCAACTGCCTGCAGCCCACAATAAATAGTACACCCTGATTTCACACCAGGCAGCTGTGTAGCTTTGGCTCTGCAATATAGGCAAATTATAAAGTCAGTTGGCATGATGGCACACTTTTCTTCCTCTAACCGGAGCATCATTTTTAGAGCACCAGCTCACTAGTCCACATTCCTTTTTAACCATGATGAAAGGGATTAATCTCATGCCACATTATTGGCCCCTTCCTCATCAATGGATCCTTCTTGTAAAGAGCAGATAGCTGTATTTTTGGTACTTTACATTTCTAGGCCAAGTAAATCACCTCAGTTGACCCAACACTGTGGCTTTATGCTTAACATATGGGTATACTGCTCTGCATATCTTATTGCTGCACTATACATTTTCTGTTACACTTTGAAAAACAAAGATTCAGATCTGCAAATACTTAGATAGTCTTTGTACCAGACACACACTCTCACTTTCCATGCATCACCGTCTGTCACGTCAGCCCTGTTCATGTTCTCACTACTGTCTTTTCTGCGCTTCAAGCCCACCTCTCTCATCCTTCCTCCTCTCACGATCTCAGTACCGGTGACATCACACTCACGTTGCCCCACTGCCCTACTTACAAACGGAGGGAGGGAGCAGGAAAGGAGACAGGGGTGGATAGAGGAGAGGATGAGGCAGATGGTAGCAAGGGGTCTATAAATAGCCTCTCCAGCTGATGGTTACTGTGGGAAGGAGGGGGATGGGGATATGGGCTAAGAGAGGGAAGTTTCATCTCACAACTTATATGATTCTCCTGAAATTAACACTTGAAATTTTGTGCTTTTGCTTTTGATGTGTGTGTATGAAGCAGGAACTGTTTCACCATCTTAGCTTGAATTTATAGCCAGCATCATTCACACAAGCAGACCTTTCTGTCCTAAATGGCATGACTGTAGAAACAGGATGCACCTGCCTCTTGAGCAGGTGCAGAGTGCTTGCATCTTTATAATTTATGTCAATGTCAATTTAATAATGTCAGCATTGTATGCAAACAAAAAGCAGGACTGTGAAAATAATTTTAACTGAAATGATTCACAATATTGGATGATATTATCATTTTTTCGCATTAATTATTTTTGATTTTTTAGAATACAATTTGTAGGCCAGGACATGTTGCAGCACCACAATACATAAGCCAGATGGGTATTTTGAAACGTATTGTTCCTTCCTGCAATTTGAATGTTGCAGGAGTTCATATTGTGCATTTGAAAATTGTTTCAATTGACTAAAGGCTGATCCCGTCTTCACTGCTTGTGTCTCCCCTAGCTGTGCGCTTTGGCCGCATCCCAAAGAGAGAGAAGCAGCGACTTCTGGATGAGATGCAGAGCTACATGAACAGCCTAAATGAGTCGGCTGCCATGGACATGGACTCGTCCTCAGCGAGGGAAACTCCCAGCAGCCCGGATGACTGCAACTCAAAAGAGGCCATTGGGGCCATCTCCAGAGCCTACCGTGACATCTTCACCAGCAGCAACAGCAACAGCCAAGAGAGAGCAGCCAAGAGGGCGAACATCCCCACCAACAACACATTTTCTCAGGATGCCACTTTCACCCAAGTCTCCTCCCACCCTACCTCCACCCAGAGTTATCAGTCTTGCCCTGTTGCGTCTGCCCCTCGATGCCCAGTTACCCACAATGACAACCACTCTACATTCCACAATGTGGAGAACAATCGCTACACCTACTTAGTTTCAACAAATCAGAATCAGGAACAGACCAACAGTTCAACATCTCAAAGGAGCAGCTCTGCCAATCAGAACAACTTCCGCAATGCAGGAAGTACCCAAAACCAGCCTTCCTGCCCATGGAAAGCAGCTTCAGGAGCTAAAGTGCTGGTAAGCGCAGGAAGCATACCAAATATGATCAAGACTCTTGTGACTTTTCTTATCTGAGAAATAACGCATGACTCTTTCTTTTGTCCTTCTTTAGGCGTGTCCTCTCAACGCGTGGCCTGTATCAGGGGCAGATCGCACGAGTCAGGAGATATGGGAATCCTTCTCACAGTGTTTCACTCCTGCAGTCAAGGAGGTGGTAGAGTTTGCCAAGGGCATCCCAGGCTTTCAAGAGCTAAGCCAACAAGACCAGGTCATGTTGCTCAAATCAGGCACTTTTCAGGTAATGGCGTACAGATGATTTATTTAAAATATGCAACACCTTCTTTGTGAGTCCAACTATTTTATTGTGTTAGTATTTGTCTCAAACTTATCTTTTTCCTCCTCTGTTTTTTCCTGTGTTTGCAGGTTCTGATGGTGAGGTTTTGCACCTTGTTCAATGCTGAGGAGCGTACAGTGACCTTCCTGAACGGCCAAACTTATCCCCTGTCCACCCTGCGGGCTTTGGGCATGGGCTCTCTGCTGGATGCAATGTTCGAGTTCAGTGAGAAGTTGAGTTCCCTGGGGCTGGAGCCTGACGAGATGGCCCTCTTCATGGCTGTGGTGCTGGTCTCTGCAGGTGAGACAGGTGCACTATTTAAAGAAAACAGTGACAAACGCTGCAGAGCAGTGACGCATTGTTAAAGGGGACATATAATGTAATTTACTGCTAATTTTACATGTATATTGGTGTTCTACTTGGACGTATTTACACGCATACATTTTTTCCTCATACTGCCCCTTTGCATTCACCCTCTGTTTCAAACATTCAAATTCAACTTATTTTAATACCCAAGTGTATCTGCACAAGCACTAGAAAAGTGAGTTTTTCCACAATATGCCCCCTTTAATGAAGCAATAACGTCATAATGTCTGTCAACCACTCACACCGGCATCCCTCTGTGCTCCTCAGATCGTTCTGGCATCTCTGACATGCGCGCCGTGGAGCAGCTACAGGAGGGTCTGATCCGTGCCCTACGGTCACTGATCACTCGCCGCCGCCCGGATGACTCCGCCCTCTTCCCCAAACTCCTCCTGCGCCTGCCGGACCTGCGCACCCTCAACAATATGCACTCTGACAAACTGTTGGCCTTTCGCATCGACCCTTGAGCCAGCCGCTTGTTCACATGGACACGAACTGTTTCACAGAAAAACAATACAATACACACACACATACACAGATATTATCTTCCAAGGACAGGACTTGTGCAATCTGATGATGAGTTGTTTTTAAAAGGATAAATGAGGGCAGTAGCGAACATATTTTTGACTCACTATTGATCTTCATGCTATGTTTTGGGACAAATGAACTCATGTACACACACAAACCTCAGCACCTCTTGAGAGACATTGTTCCAGTAAAAATAAAAAACAATAATTATCATGTGTAGATTTAGTATTACCCTTTTGGACAAATCATTTGTGCACTTGCTCATTATATCCAGTAAGAATAAAAGCCAGTTCACTTCTGTTTATTCCATAAGCCGTACATTATCAACAGGCCATCACTTTCAGCAGCTGAAAGACAGTTAATACTTAGGGACCATTAGTATGATTGACCACGTCAGTCTGTGTTTAAGTGAAAGGGAACCTGTATATAATACATAGTGAAATCTGAAATATTAAGGTAATTGTGTATCACTGTTTCACAAACATACCATCTGCATCAGTAATGGAATGAGACCACTATTTTAACGTGTACACAGTAAGATGTATTCTGTCTATTTTTGACTAATCTTCCAGAAAACATTTGCCACACCTTGGGTTTAAATATGCCAACTTCATAAGTCAATGGCATTTTATATTAATTCACAAAAACTTGTCTGCATCAATATATCGTATGACAGCTGGACCGATGGAGACGCCCCATGCATGTTGGGTTTTGTAGTTCCTTCGTTTATTTTTGTTGCTGTAAATATTATGTTACTCTAACGTCTATGTATCGACGACTGAAGTGATGTGATGGATCGGACAGATGAGTTCGGTGTAAAGAAGAATGTAGTGACCTTCCTGTAATAGGTGGGGGTTTGGCCATGCCAAGGGGGCTTTGCACAGGAGAATATGCAGTCGGGATTCTCAGACGGCTTAGACACACTTCCTGCTATCAGATGATGTAACCAACCAGCATAATCCCTGAAATCACCAGCACTCACTCCACATGCACCCTTCCTCTGCCCCCAATGTTTGTCATACAAACACAAGAGATATTTTTGGGTGAGAGATCTTATTTGATTGGTCTTCTCACTGTTTGCTTGTTTGATTATGGCTGATTGAGCACATCTTGTACATTTTGTAAATCTTTATTCCTAAATAGAAAATGATATAATGATATAAAGTTTGAATTATGTATTATTCGACTGCTTCTGTCTTGTTCTTTTGTGTGCATTCAGGTAAAATGCAGTAAATAATGTACAATCAAATAGATACTGTGCATAGTACAAACTATGCTACCTTCTACTCACTTCAGAGGGACTTATTGTACTTTTTACTCCACTCCATTTAATTGACAATCATAGTTACAAGTTACTTTGCACATTAAGATTTCACATGAAAATATATAATGATCTTATGAAGACATAATACATTGTTAAGGTTAAACCAGCTCTTATATCTTTTTGACTTCTTTGATCTCTTACAAAAAAACAATAAGGAGACATTTTTCCTTGAAACTTCTCTCATTATTTCTTTTCAATAACTGTTTGAGGCTCAAAAAATATAAAAATATATATATATATTAAAGATTATAAAAAATTAAAGAAAACAAATACAAATTTGTATAGCAGAGGTTTTATTCTTTTTTCTACTTTCCTCACCAATTAATCATCTCATGACTGCTCAGATTTATCTTGTGACCCTTTGGAGAGCTCCAACCCCTAGGTTGGGAACCCCTGGAATAAAATAACTTCATCATCATTATTATTATTATTATAAAGAGGTTTAAACTTTCTTCACCCCAACCAGCTTAATCAATTCTGCATGCACACTGATGCATCAGTTTTAAAGTCTAATAATGACATATCTCATGAGGTGTCAGTACCACGGGTAACAATAATCTATATCTTTAGGTTCATAAAATTTACCTCAATTCACAAATATGCAGGATTTCATTACAGACAATACTGTAAACTTACGCAGCAATGCCTGCTGTATTAGCCATGTGTTTATCCCATGTTTATTTTCATGTGGAGCAGGTAAATAATCATTCAAGACACGTAGAGATGCACTTTTGTACCAGATGTGAACCAACGTACTTAAAGCCGTCCACTTGTAATCTGATCACCCAAGACACATGTTAATGCAGGTCTGAAAATGGCGTGTGTTACAACTAACCTGGGTAGTGGGACAGGTTATGACAATGAGACTCCTTGTATGTGACATCATAATCCTCTGAACCCCAACATTCCACTGTTTTCTAGTAATCGCCCAAAAGACATTGTTTATTGTAGAAAAAAACTGTAAAAACATGCATTAACATCAGAATTGGAACTTTCTGACAGTCCTTTAAAGGTTCATAGGTTACGAAAGTTTCCATTAGAAAAAGTAACTAAAACAAAGCCTAAACTTGCATTATTTCCATCAAAAACACTTTATTCTTCAAGTCTCATTTAGAACGTCACCAAAAATAAACTGTTGGAAAAAACTAGATCCTGTTAAAAAAAACATTAAATTCTGCTCCTCAGTGACACTGTGAAGACATAATTGATTCTGCTGAGATGAATGGTCACATGACGAATATTAACTTAAAATCTGTTTACACAGAGCAGAGAAGAGAGGACAGGAAAGGTTGCATGAAGACTGTAAAAATGCAAGTAGTTCAATATGTATAACATGTGGAAACCCAATTTTGTTTTCCTATATTCATGACACTTGGGACACTTATAAAAAATATATATGAGAGAAATTCAACTTGCATTTTTTCTGTTTCTATGATTTATGTCATTGTCACCATGGTGACTAGACAAAAAACATTTTTGAGTTGTTGGCACTTCTCGCCATGAATGTGCTGATTCGAGAGAGCTGCAGGACTTATATATTGCAGTAAAATACGAGGCCACAGTGAGTAAAACGTAAAAAGAGCACAAAAAACCCACCCTGAAACAGCTTCGGGGTCAGATGGTTGAAGTCTGTGATAAACCTGGAGAAGTTGTAATTATTTATCTTCAAAGGAGACACATAGGGGTAATTTGTGTCAAAATGTGAGATCCCTGACAAAAAAAAAAATCAGTTAGCTGTAAATGCAGAGATTAAAAAAAAGAAAAAGTTTTTGTCTCATCACACATCACACTTTCTCCCCTAGTATTCAACCACTGATTAGGACTGTTTGTTTTCTCAGAAATGACTCCTACTCCTACTACTCCCACACACTGTGAGCTGTTAGGGCGTGCATTAGATGGGTGATTGCACTCAAAGCTTAAAAAAAAAAAAAATCTAGGTCAGACAGAGAACAACAAGTTCATTACCATGTTTACATGTTGGTCTACACGTTGCAGAAACTGAGTGTCTTCAAAACAAAACGTGAAAAAAACTACAGAAAGTAGTCAAGAACATCTTACTTCAAACAAGGAACTTCGAGTTAATGAATCAAACCTGAAAGTGGACTGGTCTTGTCTGAGAAAGTTTTTTTTTTTTTTTTGCAGCCAAAATACACTTTATTCCGCTTACCGTCGACAGTTTACTAACACACATCAGGATGTTTGCCCTTCAAAATAAAATAAAAAAGGGACTTAAATGTATTCGGACCAATATGATTCAGTCTACTTAATTGTTGTCGGAGAAAGTTGCAGCACAGGATGTCTGGGAACATGAGAAAACTTTCTCCTTCCTCTGGGAATCGGAAAGCAAAGCGGTGGCGCCACCTGGTGGTGAAGCAACAAACCCCGCCGGGTCCCCGGAAGTGAACGTTTTGCTACTATTTCCTGTCCGACACCAACACTTTATGTTTAATGTTACCACTTTCGTACGTCGTGTAACTAATATGGGACCGCTGTCAAACGACACGGTAAGATCCATCATATGTTAATACGTTACAATATGGTGGAAAACATGTAATAGATTAATGCCGCAATAATAATCCAAGTTATTGCAAGTTAGCTTGTAGGCTAGCGTTAGCTGAATAACAATTGCATGCGAGTACGCTTTTAGACGTGTCAAAGTAAACAAAACCGAATTGTCACAATTCAGGCTTTTGTCACTAATTACGGTAACCTAATACTTTATCGTTACTGCCGTAAATGGTCAATGTAGTTTTTGTAGTTTACTATAATCCTAAAAGTAAAAGCTTTTTTAGCAACGCTCGCTAACGTAAGATTTTACATGGATGAAGATACTCCATTGGACCAACGGCGAGGGACAATCACATGTTTCAGCAGCTCATGAGTCTAAAAAGTAAAATTGCATATGTTATGGGATTACCCTGTTATTCTTTATCAGGCCTGACTGGTTTGAGCAATGATTCAAATCCATCTCTCCGTCTTCTCAACAACAACTCATCCTTTACTTTTTAATCCACTGCAGTTTGCAGGATTTACTACTGCAAAAAAAGGAAGAAAAAAAACCTACACTCCAAGTCTCTCTTTAAAGCCACAATGGATTCTAGCCTTTTACAGAATAGCCAATGTTAAATAAACAAGAGCCGAGATCAACAGAGCACGTCCTGTGACAGTAAAGGCATTGATGGGAATCATAGCTGCCCTTTTGTTTTGGTTGTTTGCTTGTTTTTTGTCTTGTTGTTGCTGATGGTTTTTATTGTTTGATCATTGTACTTGTCATCTAACATTTTATATTTGTGCTTAAAAAAATCAACAAAATAAAACAACCTAAAATCAAGACAAATTCAATAAAATAGCTACATGCAAGACAAAATGCAAATTGATTAGACTGAATGGCTTATTCGGTTACTTTTTGTTCAACATGTCTCTCTGCAGGTGTTGAGAAACAGAAGGGAGAGAGTTGAAAACACCTCAGGATCTCAGGTTTGACCTCAAGTGGGTGCAGTTTATAACACCATGTTGGTGACAGCATATCTCGCCATCATTTTCCTGCTCGCCCTGTGTGTTGGCCTGGAGCTCACAGCCCGCCGGCTCACCCCACCCCAGTCCACTCCGACCGCCGTAGCCAACCCAGTTTTCCGCCGCTTCCAGACTATATTCCTCCGGGCATACCTTTTGGCTTTGTGGGCAGACTGGCTCCAGGGTCCTTACCTCTACAAACTGTACCGCCACTACAGCTTCCTGGAATCCCAAATAGCCATATTATATGTGTGCGGTCTGGCCTCCTGTGTTCTGTTTGCTCCTTTTTCAGGCTGGCTCCCTCAAGTCTTGGGCCGCAGACAGACGTGTCTTCTCTTCTGCCTGTCCTACTCTGCTTGTTGTCTCACCAAGCTGTCCACAGACTACTTTGTTTTGATTGTGGGTCGGATCCTGGGGGGGCTCTCCACATCCCTGCTCACCACCACATTTGAATCCTGGTACGTGCACCGCCATGTAGAGGTCCACGATTTTCCCAAGGAGTGGATCCCCAGTACCTTCAACAAAGCTGCCACCTGGAATCATGGCCTCGCTGTGGGAGCGGGGCTGGTGGCTAACTTGCTGGCTGAATGGCTCCACCTGGGGCCAGTGGCCCCCTTTCTCCTGGCTGTCCCCTGCCTGGTGTGCTGTGGGTGGGTGGTGTTAACAGACTGGGGCAAGGAAGAGGCTGAAGAAGGTCCTGAAGGAGACAAACAAAAACTGCTTCTAGGCACACCAAATGGAGGTGTGACCCGTTTGTCTGCGAGGGCCCGGTTCTCACGCAGCTGCTTTGAAGGGTTGCGCTGCCTGCTGTCAGACAGGAGAGTCATGCTCTTAGGTGGAGTGCAAGCTCTGTTTGAAAGTGTCCTCTACGTTTTCATTTTCCTGTGGACCCCGGTACTGGACCCTCATGGGCCTCCTTTGGGGATAGTGTTCTCTTGCCTGATGGCTGCCAGCATGGCCGGCTCCTTGCTCTACCGCCTCGCCACCTCCACACGCTACTGTCTACAGCCAGGCCATGTCCTCTGCCTCTCTGTGCTGATGGCCTTCTTCTCCCTCTTCATGCTGACATTCTCCACCGCCCCAGGTCAACCTAGACCTCATGAATCCTTTCTGGCCTTCCTGCTGCTGGAGCTGGCCTGTGGGCTCTACTTCCCCGCAGTCAGCTTCCTTCAGAGCAGAGTGATCCCAGAGGAGAAGCGGTCCAGTGTACTGGCCTGGTTCCGGCTGCCTCTGCACCTGCTGGCCTGCCTCGGGCTGCTGGCGCTTCATGGGGAGATATCAGGAACAGGTGGAGGGGAGGAGGGCAGCGGCACCAGACACATGTTTGGAGGCTGTGCAGTTATGATGCTGGCAGCTTTGATGGCCGTCGTCAGTCTGTTCACTCTGGGCAGAAACGACACCGACCTGAGACTGGAGGCAAACAGAGGGGAGGGGGAGATGTTCTGAGGAGATGGACCATATATTAATTTATGCTCTATGGGTTCAAATGTAATGTTCCAGGTTTGTGTGATTTAAAAAGTAGAGACCTCATATGTTCTACTGAAATAGTCTATTTTTTGCCAAATGCATCAGTGAAGGAAATCAAAGTCCAAAGGGGTGTTTTTATATTTAATTCCAATGTTTTTTATGTTGCCTTGTTACTTTGTTACTTTTACTAGTGTTGTCTGTGTCGGGATTCTTTGGGGACCTGGCCATGTCTTGGGATGGGAGTTGATAAGATTTTGATACCAATGCCATTATTGATTCTGCTTATTGGTCCATGTCTTTATTTATTCCATGAATGATTCCTATCTGTTTTCTGTGTAGAAAAAGGTAGACCCACACATTTCTGAGATCAGATGAGCTTGGCTGTGTTGCACTAATGTTAACATTAAAGGATATTTACACTTGGTATCGACAAGCTCCTCAATTGGGAAGCACTTATGTTACTAGAATTTAAGCCCATTATGTGTTGAAAGATGTTTTAGCATATTTCCGGTGTTTCCGCTCTTACTTGAAATTATAATTTTACAGACAATGCAAGCTGCACTGTTGTTGTCTTTCTTTGTGAATTGAAGCCACACTTTGGACTGTTTCTTCCTCTCCGCCATGACTTCTTGTGGTTGCAAAGTGTGACTATCATAAAAACATGCTATTATTGATTTAAAGGATTGGATAAGCTCAGAGGTGTGAGATTCAAATGCATCTGACAGTTCTGAACCTCTGTACTCCTACATATATAATTCCACCAACTATTCCAGGTTTATTGCATCATTGTGTCCACCGATGGAGAGACAAAACAGACCTGACAAGAGTGGCAGAGTAAATATCCAAAGAAATAAATAGCATGTAGACCAGTATCTGAATGTCAGTTCTTACAACATTTCTGTGCAGGGTTATTTCCAGCATCTGTGTATTTTTATTCACGACAACTCTTGAATGCTTTTTCTGCACCATGTACAGGTTATTTTACTCTGTATAGTCTTATCTGTGCTCTTTTATGCTTTTAAATAAAAGTGTACATATTGTACATCATGAATATTTTTTTTAACTGGAATTTCAATTTGTGGCATATTGATGTTTTATAATTATTGAGAAGTGTTTTATTAGAAAAAGTATATTTTGTGATTTAAATGTATTCCCCAGAGGATTGTAACTACTTTTTGATTTATTTTTTGATTTCAAACTCAAACAAAACACCAGTCATTAAAAAAAACAATATAATATAGAATAAGTGGAAATTAAGTTCAACAGTTGTAAATTTTTTACCTTTACAGAAAGAAAGCTACTTGTGATTCAGATAATTCAAATGCAAGAAGCCAATTCAAATTCACACACACACACACACACACACACACACACACACACACACACACACACACACACAAACATTTCATCTAGCATTGAACAAAGTACTAAATTTCTCTCTTTTACTGCAGACCATTTTTCCAGATTTTTCTGGACTTCTCTCCTCATGCAGGCATCCATCCTCCCCATTTGCCCTGCTGCTGTGGTACAGTCCCAGCTTTTCTCTATGGTGCAGCTTCACCTGGATGCTGCTAGAACATCTCTCTGTGGGTGAGGGAGGGGTATCTGCACGAGTCTTAACTGCGTTGTTTTGGGATTACATCACAAAATCGTCAGAGGGTGTCCAGTCTGAGCAGGCAAGAAGAAGAGCTCTGTCAATCCGAGGTCCTTTTCACACAGCTATTCCTTTTAGTCTCTGCAAGAACTACATCATCCAGAAAGGAGACACCAGAGGCCTATTGACTGGTTGGCATACAGAACAGGACAACCTACTGCAGGACGACAGACAGGCATCATGACACAGGGCAAGGTATGAGCTTAATCTCATTCTGTTATAATTTCTGCCATTAAGTGTGGCTAAACAGTTTTATATTTAGATTTTCTGTATGAGACCTAGATTATTACATAACAGCCAGTTGATATGCATGTCTCTACTCCATGCCTTTACTCCATCATTCATTACTATTTCACTATTTCACTATTGTGAAATGCTTCATGGCAATGCAGGCTATTCAGTTGTGAAAACCATCAGATTAATCTTTTAATGAATGATTATTTGGCTTTAGTGGATTTTAACGACCTGCATTATATTATTTATAGCTACAAAATAATAGCTGTCACACAGAGTATTAATGGCATCTTAATCCTGTTTGATATTTGTGGTGTTCAGAGCTGAGCAGTGTTACCTGAGTTTATGTGAATGAAGTGCGTCACAGGCTGTTTTATCATGTTGCGTCATCATGACGGCCAGTTTCTTCCCGTAGCTCCGCTATGTGAAGCTGCTGTCTCCGATTCACAGTTCTGCATAATCATTTTTCATCTAGATGGTAAAAACGGTGTGTTAAGGTTCTTAAAATACGGTCGGAGCACAGTTAAGTGGATTCACACGACCTAATGACGTCACATCGTTAATCATCTTTTAGCTT
Source organism: Centropristis striata (assembly GCF_030273125.1). Taxonomy (NCBI): domain Eukaryota; kingdom Metazoa; phylum Chordata; class Actinopteri; order Perciformes; family Serranidae; genus Centropristis; species Centropristis striata. The sequence continues at coordinate 33,533,897 of NC_081521.1, read as the reverse complement.
CAACGCCAGACAATCTGAATGGATCCTCACATGAGAGACGAATTTGGACTAACTGTCTGACTGTACACCTACGGAATAGGCTGTCAATAGGATCTGTGTCAACCTATCAATAAAAACTCCTTTATTATAGGCTATAATTGCAGTTATTGAATTGTAGCTATTCACCGTGAAATTTTCCCAGTTCTTCACCAGCTACTTACATTAAAACGTTTATTTGTATTGCAGGCTAAATGTTTAAATTTAAATAGGCAAATAAGCAACTATTATGTTAAATTTGAGATAATTTCCATGCATTTCCAGAACTTAAATCTGAAAATTGGAAAAAGTAAAAAAAAATGAAACCTCTAGGATATCCTAGAGGTTTCATTGTTGACATATTAGCTTCAAAGATTTTTTTTTTACCAAAGTAATAACGCTTCATAAATGTATGTAAATGTATGGATGATATACAGTAAATAACTGTATTTAAAAAATATACATTTGTATCATAACTTAATCTTTTTTAAAACTTTAATATGAAGGTGTTTGGCAACTTTAAAATGTTTTTACATTAAATCAAAATATTACTGTAAGTAAACAGAAAGTTGCCTGAATTTTACACAGTTAGCAATATGATGTGTATTTTTTCATATAACTCACTGAAATTCAACATGCAAGACCATTAAGCAATTGATAATACTGTAAAAAAAAATCTATAATGTCCAATGATATTAATTCACAGATTTCAATGTCCATTTATGGTTAATTGTTGTAATAAAAGCAATTTACTTTTATTTTTATGGCATTTGCACAAATTTAGAAAAAAAGATAGAAAACACTTTAAAGTAACACAGTACATTTCTGTGCAGTACTGTCAACAGCTTTTTGTTTTTAGAAATGAAATGCATGAACCAGGCAATGGAATATGAATAAATCCTTCTGTACAAGTAAAAATTTACAGAATATAGATGGCAATAAAACTCGAATGTTCTGTGTTTATAAGTGTCACTGGCTTATCTGGCTCAGAGTGTTAAAAAATATTAAATATTAAAAAATATTTCAACCACTGAACTGTTAACTACGCAGATCTGTCATTATTTTACTACTTTTCATTTTCCAAGAAGGAGAAGTTCCTGGAATATGATTGACCACTTATAATCATCCTGAATTATACATTGTGATTATTTGAACAATAAATGTTTACAATTTCATATTTTCAGGGAGAGAGTATGTGTTATTTCACACTATTTAGTCAAAAACATTTTACAAGTATTTTTTCCCCTTTAAAATATTGATTTACTCTTTTGTGCTACTTTATCAGTTGTCACTTGCAAACAAGGCCTCCAACGGCTCCTCCAGTGGAGATGTCTTAGTGACACCGTCTCCTCCGAGCTATGAGGAAGCCACTGCGGGTAAGACCACACCTCATTCTCCTATATGTATCATAACATTGTGTCATTGTCTTCACATACGTTTGGTAATGTTTATTATGGGACGGTGTTGTAGTGGTGTTGACTTCCATGCATTGTAAATCTTCACCACCAGAAAGTCTTAAATAAATGTGTTCTCCAGGCACCAGTGCTCCTTGCTATAATGATGTTGAGATGCTCACAGAGTTCACCTGGGATGATCTCAACATCAGGAGGGTCTTCATTCGAAAGGTATCAAACACACATATGATTAACATTATTAGCTCTTCTCTTAATACTGTGTATCACTTATCATTTCCCCATTTTTCTCATACCTAACTTGTTTTCTTTTAGGTGTACGCCATCTTGATGATCCAGCTGTTGGTGACTCTTGCTATTGTGGCTCTTTTCACATTCTGGTTAGTGTTCGACCAACATTTTTTAAATTTTCTCTCATGTTAACCCTGTGAACCCCATCATCCACGATTGAAATTTATTTTTTCTTTAAGTAATAGCCAAGAATACACTATTTATTGTACAACGAAACTGTAAAATCGGGTTTTATCGTGATTTGATTTTTATCACAGTCCTTGAATGGATTATAGATTATGAAAGTTGATGTTAGAAAAATTAACCAAAATTAATCTTAAAATTTAGATATTTCTGTCAAAATCACTTTATTCTACATGTCTTATTTAAAACATCACCAAAAATAAACCGTTTGGAATAATTAGATCCTGTTAAAAGCAATAAACCCTCCTCAGCGATACTGTGAAGCCATGATTGATTCTGCTGAGACAAACGGTCATGTGATCAATATTTACTGAAAATCTGTTTACACAGAGCAGAGAGGAGAGGACAGGAGAGGTTAGAAGTAGAGTTGTAAAAATGCAAATAGTTCAATATGTACTATGTGGAGACCCAATTTTCTTTTCCAATATTCATGACACTTATGGGCACTTGGAAAAGTAAAATAAAATTCAATTTTATTCCAATTTTAAAGAAAAAATGCCTTATCGGATCAATTCTACTGTGTTAATCTGCACAAAAGACATTTTTGAGTTGCACACTTCTAGACATGATTGTGCTGATTCCACAGAGCTGCAGATTTTATATATTGTAGTGAAATAGAAAAGCCACTTTGAGTAAAATGTAAGAAAAACAGAAAAACATCCTGAAATAGCCTGGGGTTCAGAGGGTTGAACAATACTGAACAAGTGATTTTGTGTTGTGATCTTACTTAAGCCTGTGTTACTTTTAGTGACCCTGTGAAGGACTACATTCAGAGTAACCCTGGCTGGTACTGGGCCTCTTAGTAAGTAACAGGTTTAGTCAGTAATAAAATTACTCCTCACATTATTGCTTCATGTCACTCCTATCGTATAAAATATCTAATAACATTTATATTATTTTACAGCGCTGTGTTCTTTGTCACATATCTGACCTTGTCTTGCTGCTCTGCACCAAGGTAAGTTCTCAAAATGTGCATCATACATTTAAAAAAAAAAAGAAAAGAATTAACCGCTAACAGTGTTTAAACTCACTTCTACAGGAGACAATTTCCATGGAATCTGATTCTTCTCGGTATCTTTGTAAGTACAAGTAAAATATCTACTTTTTTATTTGATGTTTTCATGTATTGACTGTATTTGTGCTATTAATTAGCAGTGTTTTGAATCAAATCAAACATACTGGGGCTTAGAATTGCAAACAATACGTTCAAAAATTAACAGTAAGTAAGTTTGTGACTTTTACTCCACAAATGATTGTAAGCTGACAGCTAAAATGGAACTAAAATTAAAAACTAAATTAAACTAATTAATTTATACTTTTTTTTAATAAATGCTCTTCAGTCATGACTTGTTGTTACAAATGCCTGTATTTTAACATGCTCATGATGTGTCTGTTACAGACCCTCTCGCTCTCATACATGACAGGGATGTTGTCCAGGTACACTTTCATGTTTGCTTACAGTTTTATGTGACTGACCTGTGTAATGGTGTATTGTCTCTATCTGCTTTTAGCCAGCAATGTATTTTCTCTACCATTTGTGAGGTTGTGTGTTTCTTGTTTTAATAGCTTCTATAACACAAAGTCAGTGGTGATGTGTCTGGGCATCACAGTTGCAGTCTGTCTCCTGGTCACGGTCTTCAGCTTCCAAACTAAGGTAAGAAAAATAACATTTTTCCTTCACTGTACTTTACTTATTATCTGATATACTCTATGCATGATTGGGAGTTGAAATCATTCCCGTGTGTCAGATTTACATGCTTTTGGATTAACATATTGCATGTGCTTTATCTATCCAGTTTGACGTGACATCATACCAAGGCGTGCTCTTCGTCTTCTGCATGGTTATGTTCATCTCTGGACTGGTGCTGGCACTCGTCCTCCCCTTTCAATATGTAAGTACAACTACATCTCCATAATCAAGCTGTAACATCCGCAATGTGAGGGGCGCATCATCAGGAGAGGCAAACAAGGCAAAAGTTTGGGGTTCCCCACAAAAGTTTTGGGAAAAGGAGCCCACATTGATCATTTAGTGTCACATTTTGTCATTTTAAAACAATTTTTAAACCTCCCACTAAGGCAATATACAGTGCCCCACTGCTGCCCAGAAAAACCCCTTAGTGGGGCCCCTTCTAGCTGCCGGATACCGTTAGTAAGGATTGTCAGCTAGCTAACGGGCCTGCAGGAACAGCATAGTGTTTTAAGCCAATTTGACCCAGTGGCTCAGCTGTGTAAGTACAACTTCAGGGTCTGTCAGGTGATGCCGTGGAGCCTAAAAATATTTTTTCCAATGGACTTACATTGGGAAAGCAATGTCTGTAAGATCATTTTTTGGAGGTACATCAACTTCCCAGTATAAGCACCTAAATAGGTCCTATTTAAGTCATTATGTCCTGAAGTTTTAAAATAGCTGGATTATTTTTATTATTTCCCTTTCCGTCATTCATGTGAATGAGCCAAAGACCGAGTTGTTAATTGAGTTAAACGAATTGTGCGCTTCCTCTGTGGGCCCAGAGATACTGTAGATCTGGGTTAATTTCATACATGGAAGTTGAGCGTCTTTGGCTTCATGTACCACTGAACAACTTCCATTGGAATGAATGGGGGCCCACCTCTTATACATCCTTGGCCTCAATAGGCTTTTTGGCCTCGGGCCCTCCAGAGTTTAGGATCACCTCTAGTTGTGTGTCATGTAACACTTGAACATGCAGGATTTTTAGACAACCAGTATATAGTTCCATTAAATACGAGTGTAAATTAAAAAATTGAAAAACACTTGACATGAGATGCAAATTCAACTCTAAATTGAGATTATATTTAGCTATTGTGGTGATGTGGACATCTTTTTCTGTGCAGGTACCCTGGTTGGATGCCATCTATGCTGTCTTGGGAGCCATACTGTTTACCATGGTGAGAGACACTTACTGATAGACATGATCGTATATTGGCGACTATCAGAATCAGAAACAAACAAAAAAATATGTCTTACTTGCTGTTTTATTTCTGTTGCAGTTTTTGGCATTCGACACCCAGCTCCTCATGGGGAACAAGCGCTACACCATGAGTCCAGAAGAGTACGTCTTTGCCACTCTCAACATCTACCTTGATATCATTTACATCTTCTCCTTCTTCCTCCAAATCTTCGGAACAAAACAAGAGTAAACCACCACCCCATCTTTATTACCTATACAGACAAGGGATGAAATGATAAGTCTTTTTAAACATTTTGGTGATTGTGATGACAGTGCTTCCAATTGTAACAGCTTTTTTTTTTTTTTTGCCTGATACTGATAAGGTCATAAATACTCTTTGTACAGCTATACATGTACATCGATGTATGCCAGTGTTCATATCCAAAATGTCTACCACCTTTCCCTTCTCTCTAGCATGTTGTGAACCCACATCATGGTGAGGTTAGTTTACTAGCTTAACCAGCAAGAATCAATCAGTGATCTTCCTTTGATAAAACATACTGTGAGTGTCCATCTGAAGCTGTATGGGTGTCTTCATGTCCATGCCTGCCTAGATATCACAAACAATAGATGTCAGTGCTCTTTAAGAGGTATGTGATCTATAAAACATTATGCATGACTCTTAAACAGCCCTAACTATGCCAGGTGTAGTTATTCCATCATTGGGCTATTGCTGTGGGTGTTGATTTAACGACTGAAGGCACAAATGTAATGTTTTAAAGACTTTTACTGTGTTTTCAAGCATATCCAATCTTTTCTGTGAATACTGTGAATGAAATGATACCCCTTCCCTGTTTCATCAGGGGGTGGGGGTGTTTTTTTTGGCTTTTGAATTACAATCTGAAAATGTTATTGATTAGATTTTGGACATTTCTACTCATCTCTGACTTGATTTGTTACTAATATTTCCCATATACTGTATGGTCTATGTGTTGGTTTTAACTCCATGTCATTTTGATTATTATTAGTATGTCATTTGTCTAACACATATGTGTTTTAATCTTTTCATGAGAAACATTTTGGTGGTTTGAAGTGATAATTAAATGTAAACATGACAGTGCCATATATGCATGGATTTACCGTAACTTTTGATAAGGCTTACATTTGTGAAAAAGGACTGTAGTGCTATATATTTCATGACATTTGAAGTTTATTTTTTTATGACAGAATGATATATTTAAGAAAGTGTGTGATATAAAACGGTGAGTTTGAAGCTTGAAATGAATTCATACGTTGTCTAAAGTGGCCTTGATATTGATGCAGTACCTTGTTTTTAGAACACCCTGCATTTCACCTAAGCATTGGTATTATAGTATTGATTTATTAAAGGGTGAATGTGTATGAATGGACTCACTGGGTCTCTCTGATTTAATAAATAACAATATGCTTTAACACCTCCACTTCAAATGTATTTTATGTCTATGAGCTATTTCTTTTTTAAACTCTAAAAAATTAATTTAGGAAAAATGCCACTTTTCATAGGACAAAATAGCTTAATTTAGTTATAGTTCAGTTATATATTTTAGCCTAAGCATTGCAATGTGCTCCTGCTAAGAGTGTGTTATTTGCGTTATTTAGCAGCACTCTGGTGCTCAGATAAAAGACTCTTACTCTAATATTTTAGCTGTATATAAAGTTCCTTGTCCGCCTGTGTTTATTTTGGAGCCATAGTTCTATTTATTTTAAGCATTTCCCTGAAATTAGTGATAATCAGGTCTCTCATGAGAATTACACTCATGTTCCAATGGGATTACCTGCATAAATAAAGGTCAAAGGTGAAGAAAAGTATTGACATCAAAATTGAAGTACAAAAAGTGATGGTACAGATGATACAGAATGGATGTCTCATTTCAGAATAATGTGTATTATATTACTGAGTTATAATTATTGTTGGATAAATATGTTCATCACTTTAATGTTGCAGCTGTGATTTTTTTTACTATATACACTGCTTGGTAGAATGTGAAATTCACCATTCACCATGGCATCAAAAAAGTCTTATCTTTATACATTTTTTCAATAATGGTTGTATCTGTTTGTGCAAAGTAACTTTAATTCAAGCTACAAAAAAGATGTAGTGGAGAAAAATTAAAAATATTAAATTAAAATATTTCCCTCTGTATTGGAGTTTAATAAGTAATAAGTATAGTAGCAGAAAATGGAAATACTCAAGTAAAGTACAATGTAGGCCTTTGCCACAATTGTACTTGAGTACAGTGCACAGTTAGGCAACTTTCAACTGTTCACCATATTCAGCTTTTTGTTTATATCACTTTCATTGGACAAAGTAATGAATGCCATGTTGGTTTTATCTTTTGTACTATTTAGGGTTTCTTCCTGCTTTGCTGTCTTTCAATTCAATTAGATACAGATGGAAATCAATGGGGGAAAAAATGTAGTGGAGTTAAAGTATAAAGTTAGCTAAAACTTGTGGTGTGATAAACATTTTTTTTAATTTATTGAAAGTCAGGTATTACAAACAGTAAAAACACAGAACATTGATACAAAATAACAACAATGCCAGGGGGTCACAGTATACAAAATAATGATGAATTAGTTATAAAGGGTGCATAGCTCAGTGGTTTTGATGGCTTTTTTTTGTTTGTTGAAGGTTGGATTGTTGTAATGTACTGTTTGAGTTCCTTCTCAAAAAAGATGGTTTGTGATTAGAGAATTTGGATTTGCGTATATGGTATTTTGCAAGTAGAACAATCAGGGTGGTAATGAAAAATTGATCATTGTTGTTCTTAGGATAGGAGAGGAACCCAAACTGTACATTTATATATGTGAGAGAGACACCAGATAAAATATTCTGGGAAATGAATGTACAGACATCTTGCCAGAAAACAGATACAAATGGACAGGACCAGAACAAATGACAAAGATCTTCTTCACACTGTTTGCAGAATGAGCAGTTCACGTCAATGTCGTTTTTGTATTTACGTAGAAATAAACTGCAGGGATAAAACCTATGAATCATTTTAAAAGACACTTCTTTAACCTTATTTATAATCAGATGTTTGTACAAAGATTATGTCCTTTTGAAATAAAGCACGTATATTACAGTTATTACCAGTGGCGGTTCTAGACCAATTTTACTGTGGGGGCCAAGGAGGGGCCAGTGTTTAATCAGAGGGGCACATTAGCACATAAAAAATGGCAAAGATGATATTTAAGCAATCAAAACCTTTATTTTAGCTTATTTAAACATCATATACATATACACAACATATACATATGTGTGTGTGTGTGTGTGTGTGTGTGTGTGTGTGTGTGTGTATATATACCAATATTTTATTGGACAATTAAAATAGTATACAATGTACACATTCTGGGTTCCTTTTGTGTACAATGAGATATTGTTTGAACAAAAAAAAGGTAAGAATTGTTTATCGTTATAAATTGATCATTTTATTATTAATTTGACACAGGGGCCACAGCAGGGGCCAAAGGCTTCTTCACAGGGGCAGTGGCCCCTGTAGGCCCCTATGTAGAACCGCGTCAAAAATGACAGCGTATTCCTTTGGAGGAATGGGAATACTGTAGCCTACTTATTTAAAAGTTCAGAGTAAGATACTAAAACACCATTAGAGTTGAAAAGCTGCTTGACTAAATAGATTCCATGGTTAAACCAGTTTTCCATAAATAAAGATTTCCGTATGTAAAATATATCTCTGTTGTTCCAGATGTCGTATCTGAGAATTGAGAAATTGTGCCTATGTGATAAAACTGTGCTCAGGACTCATAGCCGGCGGGAGTGACGTGTATTAAATGGTCTCCTCCGGTCCGCAGCCAGCCAGTAGAAGTCGGCTTCACTGGGATTTACAGCATCCAGACATCCAATCACAAGGCGCGATGGTCGAGCGTCCGGTTCAGCCATGTTGTGGTTTTGAATGAGGAAGAAGCGGGAGATAATATACTTCAACGAGTTTATATTCAATTTAAAGTCAAGTTGATGATATATAAATGAGTTAGGACGTGACTCAAAATGATAACCGTTTTTCCGAAGGCGTTAGTTGCGACTTGTCGCATTCCTGCTGGAATTTAAACTTCCTTCCATAAATTAGCCGTTGTAGCTAGCAGCGTTAGCTAGCGAGGCAGTTAGCATAGCGTGCTAGCTAGGCAACCAGCTAATTCTCAGCTAGCTAGCTAACGGTTAGCTCGTTTCGTGGGAAAGTAAAATGATAATTGTGAGGAGCGCTAGCCTTTAAAATAGCCTCAGCCAACCTGCCTCAGTCGAATGAAGCGCACTAGCTTAATTCGGTTCGACTATATTGACAGGTAGACGGCTACAGCGATTTATCTTTAAAACCAGCGGCGATATTTCTAAAACTTTTTGAGCCATGTTGAATAAAATCTACGAATGGATTGAAACGAGCTTTGCCAATCTTCGCAACGGAGTGCCAGCTGCTGCGGAGCACTCTGATGCACAGCCGCCACAGGGAGACGGTCCGGTGAGGAGGAAAAGACCCATTGAATGGTATGAGCTGTAGCAGCTTTACTCCCATGTGAAACCAAAAGTCTGTTTTTAAAAAGACCGACTCCAGTTTGCTTTGAAGTGAGAACCGCCATTCAGTGCCCCGCTGTTCATTCAGCGTCTAAACCATTTCTTATCCGCATTATGTGAAGAAATCGTTTGTTTTAACTTTGTCAAAACGAATTATTAACTGTATAACATCAACTTGTCTCCCCCTTAAGTTTGGAAGATGGACATAACATCGACCAAGATGGTATGATTATAAAGAAATCTCGAATGGGTAATTCATCTCTCACTTTGTTTCATATTATGGTGTGAGTTTATGTGGCGCCAAGTCTCACCTACGATCTTGTCTGACTGTATCATATGTCTCTAGGAGATCTTATTGACACAGTCAAGGTTGCAGCTGAAGGGGTTAAGAATCACAGCTCCAGTGTGGCTACATGGATGAGGAACAATGTAAGCCCTACCTTGAGAAATATACTGCCTACCTCCCCTGGTCCTCCACCTGAGGAGCCACAGCCATCAACATCAGCAGCAGTCTGGGCTGGGATGCCGGTAAGGGATGAATGTTTTGGGCCTGACTGTACTGCCCTACAAAAGCAAGGTCCAATAACTAATTTTGTTTACTATTCCAACAAATAGTATATATAGTTATAGTTTATGGATTATTGGCTTGCAATCATATTATCTTTATCCAAATCAACCCCAACCCCCATACTTTCAGGCCTAAAACTGTGTATGACCTGTGTTATTACTGGTTTTGTAGTTTCTGCCCTTTACCTTTTGTAGGGCAGTGCAGAGATATTATTTCAAACATGTCATATGTATTTGGTTTAAGATTGCTGAAAGAAACTGTTTGGATGAGACGTTTGTTGCTCCCTCAACAACTTTGGAATGGAAATCATCTAAAACAGGTAAGATTATCATTTTAAGTGTTGTATAAGCTTTGTGCATCACAGTTGCTAAACATTATGCATGCCATAAGCTCTTTGAGAGAAGTTAATTATTGTACTAACATTTATGTTTCAACTCTAGAATGGTTGCGCAATGAGAAGTCCACTATGGGAGCAAAAGTCTGTAGGCGACAAGTGTGCATGAGTCCTACACATCGAGAAGTGCCAAAAACAAATGGTCACTCAGTCAACTTGCCACCCACCTTTACCCCTAAATTGCACCCCCCTCCACGGCTAGGCAGGCCCCTAAACCTCCGACAGTATGGAGCACCAAGGTATTACTCATATCTTTGTTTTTACATTGCAAGATTTCAATAGTCATGTGTTATATTATGTATCATTTGACTGTGTGAACTATTGTCAGTTGTTATAACACCATCATTTTGTGTCTGCAGTTTAAGTGGAGTGGCAAGCAGCTCGTGCACCAGCATGTATGAGAAGACGTTTCCCATCAAAGTGGTGCAGAGCCCAACACACAGCACCTCATCTGGGCGCATGCACAACACCAGGCCCCGCTGCACAGCACAGGAGGTCAGATACCTGAACAAACGTAATTCCTTCTAAGTCAAGGTTTTGCATTTCTTTGTTAATTTCATGGCTCTTCTCCATGTTTGTCCAGTCTGTTCGTGAAGAGGAGAAGGAGGTCTATAGGCAGCTTCTGACCATGGTTTCTGGTGGTCAGTCCTCTTTCCTTCAAAACGGCAGCTCACACGCCATCGTGAGGTCACACAGGGATTTGTACGTATTCATACAAAAGCAGTACTATTTAACAGCTTCCATTTCAAACTGTTAAAAATATATAACGGTATACAGAGTGAGGGGTCATGGAGGAAAAGAGTTCTTTCAACATTCATTTGCAGACCAGTGGGGGGCTCCAAAAGCATATAAGATTAATAGTATCTTATCACAAACTCTGTTTTTTGTGTCAGTTCCTCACTCTGCATGAGCGATACTCAGTTGAGTTGCATGTATGCTTTGTAGCTGGAACTAGCATGCAGTTAGTATCCATCTTTACTCCAACCACAAACACACACTTCATTTATGTGGAAAGTGAATAACATTGTTTAGCTCCACACAAAACATTGACTTTTCTGTGTGTATCTAGAAAGTGACTGCTCTCTCACATACATACACTTTCTCATCAGCACCAGCTTCCTGACTACCAGCCGCAGACTGCTGCAGTGCTCTTCTCCTAATGGGTCAGCAGCAGGAGGAACTTCAGAGGGACCCAGCAGCCCCCCCAGCCCCAGGGGGGTGTCTAGCCAGAGCTCCAGCAATATCCCCAGCCCAGTGGGGGCCTCCAGCAGGCCAGGGATCCAAACATGGTCTCTGGACACAGACCTCAGCTCCAGCAGAGCAGCTACTCTCACATCAGTTCCCTCTCCATCCGCTCTGCAGGATAACTCCTCTCAGGACACACAATCATCAGGTACAGTTTTTCAGCCACTTGTATGTGCACTTAATGTAAACCTATGCATTGTAAAAATTGTATATAATAATTGGTTTGAATATTTGCTTGCGATTGCATTTTTTTTGGAGAGGTCGTAATCTCCCGGTCTTGTCTTGCAGCTCATGATGGTGACTCTGTAATTATTGTAAATGAGCGAAAGGGTAAAAAGCAAGACAGCTCAAGGTTAGTATTTGTTTTCACTCTAGATGTCTAAATATTTCACGTTGGATGCTGTTATTTTAATTCAAAATGTTTAATTTTAAGTTTAATTAACTTTAATACCGTGTTAACTTAGGTGTTAAGAGTGGAGGAAGAACAATGAGATATCAAAGCTTACAGTCAACTGAAGTGTTTTATTCGTATGTTGTATGACTGATTTCTCTGTCTTTACAGTGTGCCATGTTTCCAAGCAGAGTTATGGATCAAAGAATTGTAAGCACACATCAGTATATTTAATCATATAATTGATCACTGACATTTTATTTGTATAGATAAAAACTTTTTTTTTTGTTACTGTAGGACTAGTATGTATGATTCCCGGGCGAGAGAAAGACGGAGACAGATTGAAGAGCAGGAGGCCCTGGCTGCCCAGCTGCTGCGACAGGTCAGTCTGCACCACTAAAGCCTTCTTTCAGATTCAGTTTTATTATATCTGTTGCTTCTCAGCTTGTTCTTATCCCACTAATCTGTGCCACCTTGTTACTGGTTACCAGCGCCTGTCTGAAGAGGGGCAACGCAGCCCAGATGTGGAGGTCCATGTTCGAGTTCCTTTGGAGAAGGAGGTTCCTCTGCCTCTTGTAATAGAAGAACAGAAAGCTTTGGAAGAGAAACCAGAATTCCCAGAAATGACGGAGGTGTGGCCATTGTGTCCTAATAAGCTTGCAGTGTTTACAATGTACAGGAGTTATTTAGATGGCCTACCAATAGACTTGCTAGCAAAATATTATGCATTTCCTAATTTCTTGTTTCTTCATTAAAAAAAAAAGCAAAACATATTTTCATAATTTTCATAATGTGTCCTGAAAGTCCCTTTCTTTGGTTCGAAACAGTAAGAGCAGAAATAAGTAAAATATTATCATTCAGAATAAATAAGGGTGTTACAAGTAATGGCTATTTTTTTTGTTTCTGCAAATTTATATGTAATGAATATCAGGGTTAATATGACCTGCTTTTCACCTGTGTGCTGTCTTTCTGTTAAGGAAATGGAGTCTGAGGTGAACAAGGCACTAAGAAGAGGTAATCATGAAGTTTTAAGTGAAGGTTTTGGTCTCAGTCTGACACGCAAAGACCTACAGACCCTCAGCAACCTTAACTGGCTCAATGATGAGGTGAGCAGACTACACTCAAAGTCAGATCTGTGTGTGAATGAGGCATTCACTTTGCAGCAGACTGACACACTCTTCTTTTGGTTATAAATATGTCATCATATTAAAAAAATACATGATCATGTTGTGTTTGTAATTCTTGTTGCACACTGAGCCATGCAGTTTAGCTTGTTCCATAATTCAAACTTCCTCTTTAATCCATCAGGTGATCAACTTTTACATGAACCTGCTGGTGGAGCGCAGCAAGGACCCTAACCTGCCATCAGCCAATACATTCAACACTTTCTTCTATCCCAAGCTGCGCAGCAGCGGCTACTCTGCTGTCCGCCGCTGGACCAAAAAGACGGACATCTTTGCAAAAGACATCCTGCTGGTTCCTGTCCACTTGGGGGTGCACTGGTGTCTCTCTGTAAGTCTGAATGATCATAATTGTAAACATAGAAGTAACAACCTTGAGATTTATGTTGCAGTGTTTTATTGTGCAACCTTATTTATTTTATTTACAGGTGGTGGATTTCCGCAAAAAGGCGATCATGTACTTTGATTCCATGGGAGGAAACAATGATGAAGCATGCAGAATATTGTTGTAAGTTTCATTATCCGATATGTTTGTTTGTTGAATGAGATGTATATTGAGAGCTGAATGGAACTCCTGTATATTGATTTTGATGAGCCACAAAACTGTATAAAGTATTTTGTTTCCACAGTGATTACCTGCAACAAGAAAGCAAGGACAAGAAGGGCAAAGAACTGGATACCTCAGGCTGGAGTCTGCACAGCAAAAAGCGCAACGTAAGTCCTAAAGGCACGATGGTGAAGAGTCGGGTGGGGCTGGTTTAAAAAAAAAAAAAAAAGAAATAGTTTTGAGTCTAACGCTGACATATATTTTAATTTGACATAATGTGTCATAATGACAAACAGTGGTTTAGCCGCTTTGCAAAAAAACCAAACTGGTTTAAGCTCGTACACCAGACCAGCAAATCCATAAATTGACCCAACTCTGTTGGAGAGAAAATAAGCCGCCTGTTTTCATTTTTGTTCCTTGTCATGCTTTGTCATCAAACTGCATTTGTTTAGGTCATTTGGGTTACACTTGCAATATTGGCAGAAAGTTCCAGGTTGTAGTTCTTGGCCAGCTTGTGCAGGTCTGTTGCAGTGCAGTACTGTTACCAGTGAACTTCTTTTAATATGCATGATTTTTTTTTGTTTATATTTTAGTTATTTTATTTGCACCACCTTTATAGAAATACAGCATACACAGGAGTAAACTTAACAATTGTTTGTCAAGCATTCTCCAATTAATTGAATAAGCTGTATATATCTATATAATATAAATAGCCCTAAAGATTTAGGGGTGTTGGATAGTCCGTATGGTTTTTGCTGGTTTGGTGCATTTGACAAATCACAGCGTCAAAGCAAATGAAAAATGCAACACTATTGCAACTTCACCACTGAATCACACTAAATCCACCAGACTTTATATGTGAAAGCGACCTTAAATTCCTATACTTGATTTGATACATTGTACACATTTACTGCTGGACAACCTTTCAGGCTCATAAATCATTTCTTGCATAAACCCTTGAAAATCTATTAATGTCATTGTGTTGTAAAGAACAAAATGTCTCATGTGATAAATATAAGAGAGTGAATTTTCAAAGCAAAATCTTGGCAGTCCATTAACCTTTTTATTCCTCCTTCATTCTCAGGAAATCCCACAGCAGATGAATGGTAGCGACTGTGGAATGTTCACATGCAAATATGCAGATTACATTACCAAAGACAAGCCAATCACATTCACACAGGTAACAAAGAGCAAAGATTTATCTGGTATTCATCATCATATTATAATGGCCCAGAAGTGTCTTACGGGACCTCTCTTTTTCTTCCCAGAAACACATGCCCTACTTCAGAAAAAGGATGGTTTGGGAGATACTAAACCACAAGCTGTTGTGATATCAGCATGAGGGTTTTGAACTTGTATAGTCTGCTCGAGTCAAAGCGATGGCTGAGCTACATTCAACACCAGGATCCATCTACAGTATTCCTGTTCTGGGAAAGACTTGCACACCAGCTCATCAGGTCAGGAACCAGCATCCTCTACTTCAACCACCCCTTAGCTGATGGGATGTTGCTGGAGCACCAAGCACTGCCACCCACTCCTCTACTCTGTTGTTTGTTTTTGGTGCACCCATGGAACGTCAGTACAGCAGCTGAAACACTGCGTGTTTTCTATTTCTCAGCCTGAACTGTACTGACTTACAAACCATACTCTGAGCTGCAATGTTCAGTCTGATGCAGACCTACAAAGTTTACATGTTTTTGTCTTACAGGGAGATGAGCGCATATGCCACGTAATTTTTATAACGACAGTAATGCTGCGTTTTGGTGTCAATGTTTGATACTCAGTCTGTTCAGAGGAAAATTGACTTTACCTCGAAAGCTGAAATTTCTAGTCTTAAACATCTGT
This sequence comes from Centropristis striata, assembly GCF_030273125.1. Taxonomy (NCBI): domain Eukaryota; kingdom Metazoa; phylum Chordata; class Actinopteri; order Perciformes; family Serranidae; genus Centropristis; species Centropristis striata. Next base: position 33,518,349 of record NC_081521.1, on the reverse strand, counting down.
CTCTTTGTATTCAGGCATGAGGCTTTTTTTTTGTTTTGTTTTTTATTTCAATAATATCAACATTTCACCTAAAACAACTATTTTTGTAATTTGTTTGATTAAAAGGCACAAAAGTCCTTAAACACTGCCTCAGAGTATGATTTATAACGAAACAGAATGTTTCACCTTGCCACAGACAGTTTAGGTAAAACCCTAAAACAGGCGGGGTAAAATAAACATGTTTGTCTTGATAAAAGATTGTAAAGTAAGGTTCAAAGTCTATTTTATGTATTTCAGAGTCTCCTACAGCAGCTTTTGGGCATATTCAGTATATTTTGAACTTTGTATATACTAAAAACATATAAGGCCTCTTGAACAGTGTAATATACCTTTTTCTTTACGTATTTCTTATCTATTTTTATCTAGAAACAAGTCTGTTTTAGAAATAAATCTCATGTATTGTGACTGTTCTTTGTGTATTACCTTAAAGTCTATTCGGTTTGATATAAAAGAAAAAAACTGCCACATTTGATAATTTGATAAACATGAGAGAACCTGATTGTGTCTTGGCTTATTTGAAGTACATGATCACGTTTAAAGATACAAGGCTTGAAAAGTCAATAACTTCAAGGTACTTGCACCAAATATTTCCAGAGTCTTGAAGACTTTTACCATAACATCTGAATTGTTGCAATTTTTAAAGACTAAAGTTAACTGGATTTATTTGTCCCACAGTTTATTTTACCAGCTGTTAACTTTGATTATGTGTTGGTCACTATTATTTAAAACTGACTCATTTTGAGAAAATGAAGCAACAGAGGTCTTATTTAACTTAAATCACAAGTGAACACAAGAAAATAACTTTTTGAAGTTCACCGTTATTTTTTTTGGTTAAAGCCGCCAAAATCATTTTTGCGGGTCAGTTTATAAGCCGCACTTAACTTGTCCCAATTAAACATCACATACGTGATCAAATATGGACAACACCTGACTTATTCTGAAAGGATTTCCCACACAGGTTTTTTTCTCCGAGGAGAGAGGGATCTGTGTGTCATGGATCATGGTTTAACATCTCCATGTTAAACCAAAGGGGAAACAGTCGGCGATCGACACTTTGACACAGTAATTAAGGCAGGTTAACTGTGAAAAATGTATGCGCTCCATAATCAGAATCACAAGTACTTTATTGATTCCCGGAGGGAAATTCGGTGTATATAAAAATAGTGGAAATAGCAGAATATATAGACTTAAGAATCTTAACATCAAAACATATAGACTTCAATATACTATCATTGCACAAGTAAGCAGCAGTACGCAGGTGAAGTCTAAAATATGACAATAGATGAAAAAAATATATATATCCCCTCATATTTAGAACGGGTTATTGATGGTGGAAAACGGCATTTCCCCTCCATTTTCTGAGAGCTATAAACTATATATATATATTTTTTTTTTAAATGCCAGCTGTGTGTAGTTTGAATTTAGACATGAAACACGTTTTAAATAGAGCATAAAAGACCACCGCACATTCTCACGGGAAGTTCACTTTTCATACATGTGGCGTGTGCGGGAAAAACAGCGTGAGCAATGTTTTGTGCGTACGCAGCGTTGATGCATGAGGCCCCAAGATGCCAGGAAAATGATTGTTTCATTTCGTGCATTCTTCAAAGATTATTATCAAATTCAAGCAACCTGTAAAACATAATTAAAATAAAGCATGTTCCCAAACTCTCAAGACTTTGTATGAACACTGCAAACAACCCCCTTATGTAACAAAGAGCACAAAAAGCACAGTGAAAAACTTTTTATTAAAAAAATGACAAGTTCCAAATCAAACCAAGTTAAAAGTTTAATAGCTGTAGGATTTTTTTTTCTATGAAGAAGACAAAGACCTGCATCATGGCACAGACGGACAAACATTTACTGAGGAGAGGTTTGATGCACAAAACAAACTGCACAGACATCTCTGAACATGAGTTACAAACTGACCCCAAATGTGACTCGATACACTCGATGACAACTAAAAGATTTCTAAATACTCAATCCAACGTTAGCAGCAATATTTCTTTAGACTCAATAAGCCACCGTTCAGTTTTTCTTCAACATTTTGGATAGAAATCATGGAATGACAATGGAACACAAAATAGTAATTTAAAGATGTAAATATTTCTTTGCTTCATAGATCTATGTTCAGAGTAGTTTGATACAACAAAAATCTTTTCGACATTAGCAGTGCATGAAAAAACAACAAGCCCATCAAATCTGAGTAGCACTTCACCATCCTTTCAAGTGAAATCTAAGGCATTTCTGTGAAGTTTAATTCTCTCTTGGAAATGAACTGTCTCATGGTTTAAAAGAAGGACAACTGCATCAATTACTAAACAAGAAAGCAAACAGGACACATCAAATATAACCAGAAGCTGGATGGAACCGTGAAATAAAAGTAGGGTAGACAAGGGGGCAGCACCCACTTTCATTCACAGAAAGCACACCTGCTATATATTTTATTTAGACTTCCTACATTTTTTACAGTCATATTAACAACTACATTTTGGTATGAAATAGTTCCCTTTTTATGCAGCAGTTTCACTAACAATTAATGCACCGATAATGAGTGTGTCAGTCAGAAAAGAAACTTATATATGAATGAAAAGCTTTGTGAACCAGGATGTGAAGTCATATTGTGAGGTGATCCATTGTCATAATGTGAGGTGTCTGTTGGATATCTGTAGTATTGCATTTATAAGGATAATAAATTAATTGCATAGATCGTCAGACCTTGGGCGTGTTTTCCAAACATTGGACGGAAGAGTTAAAGGATGTGGACACAGTACCAGCTGTGAACAGCCATGAGACCTGTTGGTTATTGCCTGTGAACCTTGCACACAAACTGAATCTACATTTCTCTGGCAGGATGAGGTAAGTCAAGTTTTTGAACATATATTTCTTTTACTCTGTTCCCAACTGCTTGGGGCGCAACTCTGTAACAATGCATCTGAACCGAGCAGACATAATTCACCCATGATCAGGACTTTGTGACACAGACTGAGCTGAAGTGTCTGTTACAAAATAAACATTAAAGCCTCTTTGACATCAACACTGTAACTAGAACAAGAGAAGTATGCAACATACAAACAAATCCATATTTAAAAAAACAAAAAAACCTCTATTTATCACTATTTGAAGCACACAATACACTATCAAAAATAAAAACAAAACTTCTTTGAAAAATAGGATCTTAAAAGTTTAAAAACTGAATAAAAAAATTAAGAAAACCTTTAAATAAGAAAAAAACACATGAGGGTGAAAAACAGAAATGCAGAAATAGATGCAAACACACAACAATGGCCAGTATTAAAGCATCTCTGTACTGGCCATAATAATCCATAATAAACCTTGATAGTGTTTTCTGAAGATATAACAGGACAGAGCTGCACTTTATCAGTTGATCTCCATGTCTTTGTCATAACAACTTCATACTCTAATAACAACATCTAATTCTTGCTTCAGAAAATGTATTTTTGGGATGCAGATATTTCCCTTTTATAAAAGGGACAAAAAACAACAACAACACAGCAATACGTGAACTGCCATGTTCGGACAATTTGGTATAATATTGTTATTAAAATAACTGAAGCATTACTACACCGATAAAAGGAAATCAAAAGAAAACCTAAATACATTTAAATCTCTTATTTACAGGCAGCTCTGTGAGAGATGTGATCCCTGTTGAGAAACTTTGGATTTCATCAAGTGGAGCAGCTCAACGTGAACTAATAGTTTATCTGATAATATTCATCTCTGGAATGGTTTAAATCTATTTAGCTCATCTCTGTGAAATCGTCTCTTAATTTTCTCTTCTTTGTAATCTTCTGATTGTCTGAAGCTTTTATGAGATTGTTGGAAACTATACATTATTTGAGAGTCAAGTGCCAAAAGGAAGTGATGCTGCCTCGGGTAAGTACAGAAGCCCTGAGAGCAAGTGAGAAAAACAAACAAAACATTTCTGGTGATCCACGCTATATCTGATCTAATAGTTTTCTCTCCTGTGTTTATGACATTCAGTTCGGATAAGGAAAACGTCTGTGATCTCAAGTGATTCAGTGCTTAAAAACATCATGGCAGATCCTGTATATTATCTCTTTTCTTATGTGTTTGTTACGCATAGATCTGTGTATGGACTGCTGTGATGCCTAACACCATCATATGCTGAGCAGTGGTGGTGAGTAACTAAGTACATTTACTCAAGTACTGTACTTAAGTATAATTTTGAGGTACTTGTACTTTACTTGAGTATTTCCATTTTATGTAACTTTAGACTTCTACTTCACTACATTTTGAGGTAAATATTGTACGTTTTACTCCACTACATTAAACTGACAGCTTTAGTTACTTTTCATTTTGAGATTAAACATGAACAACATGATACATTTAAAGTGATGAGACATTTTTTTTTAATTAAACCTCATAACTGTATATTGAGTAGTTTAAATAAGACATGCCTTGAGAAGTTTTAAACACTGCTTGAATAAATGCATCAATAATAATAATCCAATCATATATTTGGAATATATATAACAGTCTGAGTGGGGTCATTCTGCATAATGAGTACTTTCACTTTTGATACTTTAAGTACATTTTGATACTGATACTTTTGTACTTTTACTGAAGTGAATTTTGAATTCAGGACTTTTACTCATAGTGGAGTAATTCTTCAGTGAGGTATTAGAATTTTTAGTGTTAGGGTTAGGGTTGACAATTTGCAGGCTAATGTCTTGTAATCCAGTTTTAACAGATAATCTAGAGAAATAATCCTGCAGAATTATTTTTTTTTCACCTGGCAAAACTTTTCCACCTCTTTCCCAGATGATAAAGGGAACTCAAAAACAAACCAGAGGGAAAACAATTTAGATCAGACTTAGAATATAGATCACTGTAATTGTTTTTCTCACTTGCCTCTCAGGGCTTCTGTTGAAAAGGTTTTTTACCTGATAACCTTGCTGCCACTTCAAGAGACGCTAATGCAAGTCAGCATCATATCTGTCTAAAATATGAGTTATCAGCTTTTTGGATGACTTTTGTTTCTTTTTTTAGCCTTTCGAGTCTTCTGTATTCAAATATTTGCACCAATCAATCAAACTAGGACACATGAAGCTAGAAACACACCAAAACAAAGAATTATGTACAAAAAGGCAGGTTCAAAGCCTGAAAGTATCAGACGAAAAAAGTAAGATCAGCATATCTTACAAAAAAAAGGTCAAAACAAAACATGACTCAAAATAAAACATGGTGTTGAAATGTTCTTTTCCTGGTTTCATTCTAGCTCCCCGGAGTTGTAGTAGAAAAGAATATGAAAAAAACCCTTTTCAAACATTTGTAGTGTGTGTTTGTGTGTGACTGTTATCAAAATAGATGCTCCTTGTTCTCCTCCTCCGTCTCACATTGCCTGCCATCCTCCAGCCGTGCTTGTTTGGAGTAAAAGAGTTTGTTTTAAAATATGAGTTTGTAGAAAATATCTTTTTTTGTTTGTTTTTTTGATTTGTTTTTGTCCTTTCTGTGTAACAGTCCATGTTCCTCCCGAGTGTCTGGTGCCTTACGTGCAGAGTCACTGTGCTGAGTTTCAGCACTTGGGGCCCCTTGAGAGTCACTGCGGCTCCAGAGGAGGATCTGAGAAGTGAGGAACACGAGTTACTGCTGCACCGTCTCCTTTCACAGTAACATCACAGTGAGATAAATGATCAAAACCCACCTGTGCCGCCTCTTCACTTGTTATGCTGGTAGGTGTAGGTTGTGTGTTCTGTGGGCGTCTCAATGGCAACAGGTGGTTGGACGGCACTTTCCTGAGAGGGAGGCAGCTGAGATTAAACCCATGAGTGATTGTTTTGCACAACATTTTAACGGTTCTAGTGACAGATACAAAAAAGATAGTTACCTCAACTGAGATGTTGGTGGCAGGCACTTGGGTGTACTGGGGGATGTAGGTCCCCTGCATAGATGTGTTTGCAGGCATATACTGCAGGAGAGAGGAGACAATACGTTCATTAGACCAGTGGTAGAGAAGTATAAAGACTATAATGTACATTATGTGAAATTAAATATTCAGTATCATCAATGTAAAACTCTTTTGGATGAGAATGTGTTCTTCAAATTATATACAGTGCTTAACAAATGTATTAGAGCACCGGTTTATGCCACAGCTGACCTAAATACAGTATTAGTAATTACCAAAATCATTTTTTATGTTTCTGTAATGGTCAATACACCAGTATATAGATGCTCTTTAGCCGAAATGATATTTAAAATTTTAAATATAATTATTTTTGTTAACCATACATTTTCAAATTTACTGTTTTCATAAAAAATGTAAAAATAGTAAAGCACATTATAATTTCTTGATGTCACATTAGAGTAATTTACTTGCATTTCTGAACAGAAAAATTAGTTTTGGTGGTTGAATGTATTGCTTGATTAATTTCTGACTTGCAGGATCAAATCTGGGTATAAAAAAGTGAATTCAGTTTGTTAATTGCCAAATAAATACCAATAACATTTTAAGTTTTAATCAAGCTTTTGAAAGATTTCTAAAATATTTACATTTTCTCGTTTTTTATGACAGGTGGTCTAATACATTTGTTAAGCACTGTATATGTTTAAAGATGCTACATTGAATGTGTTCTTCAAATTATATACAGTGCTTAACAAATGTATTAGACCACCGGTTTATGCCACAGCTGACCTAAATACAGTATTAGTAATTACCAAAATAATTTTTTATGTTTCTGTAATGGTCAATACACCAGTATATAGATGCTCTTTAGCCGAAATGAGATTTTAATTTAAAAAAATATATATAATTATTATTGTTAACCATACATTTTCAAATTTACTGTTTTCATAAAAAATGTGAAAATAGTAAAACACATTATAATTTCTAAATGACGGACCGACGGACCTACCTACCTACCTACAATTCTACAATGTCATTAAGCAGATGCTTTTTTCCAAAGCGCTGTACAAATGAGAGATAAAACAACACAAGCAAGGATGAAGTCAAGAAACGTAGCAAGAGTAAGCTGAATGCCTAATACTCTGCTCTTTACTGACTGTGCCACTGCTGCCCATAGAGAGGTGGCTGAGCTGCTGCGTCAGGGGCCCCATCATGGAGGTCGGCTGGATGGACATGGTGTGGTCCATTCCTGGTGTCAGGACTGCTCCCTTTAAAAAAATAAAACACATACAGCCAGTGGCATTAAAACAATAAGACATAGGTAGCAGGTAACAGAATATTAAAGGGCTTCTTCTGCAACAAATACAGGCAGGAAGGTGAACAGCTTTAAGGTTCAAGATACTCACTGTGGGCGGCATGATGTATGACTGATGGTGTAGCCAGGATGGGTTGTGTACCTGCAGGAACAAGAAAGAAGATCAAATAAAAAGTTTGGCCAAATAAAAAAAAAGACAAGCAAAGCTGTCTTATGTAATCATTTTTAATAATTATTGTCAATTAATTTTACTTAGATTAGTCTGCTATCTCACTATTTCTATCTTAATTCCTATTTTTTGTAATTTTTGTTATCATTTCCAATTTCTTCTTCTTCTTCATATTATTATAATTATAATTATAATTATAATTATAATTATTATTATTATTATTATTATTATTATTATTATTATTATTATTTTGCGATCAAATGTTTATTGAAATTATATATGTCTAAACAAGACCAGAAATATACAAACTTAGAGACAGGAAAATAAAGGAAATAAAACATTATGAAAATAATTAAATACAAAACCAAATTATGTGTGATGAATAAAAGGAAGAGAATAGATATAGATATAATAAAATATATAGGTGATTATTATTGTTGTTTTCAAATAAATCTTTTTTTCTCGTATAATACATGTTAACTTGTAAAAAGTATTATCATAATTAAAGTTTTTATATCTAAAATGCTGATGCATGTATGTCCTGAAAATTTCAATAACAAAAACACTAACTAAAAAAAACAACTAATTAACATTCAAGCTTTGAGGGGCTGATCTACCTGGTAGGTGGACACAGGTGAATGCATGTACGGAGAGAGGGAGGTCGGCCCCATCATCCGGTTTGGGGCGATGCTGTAGGGAGAGGAGTAGAACCTGCAGAAACACACACTCATTAGTCACCACAACACAACAACATCCCTCTGGGTGAACACAGGCAGCAGCACTGACCCGTTCTGTAAGGCTGTGGTCGGGTCATAGGTAAGAGTCATTCCTCCCTGGAGAAAAGAGACAAAGGACTGTCATTATGAGGCTGATCACAGGCAGTGTTACATAATAAAGTGTTTTTACAGAAGTCATTACGATGTGAGGAAATAAACTCACAGTCTCGCCATCTCTCGTCCAGGGCCGGCCGTTCTGCAGATATTTGCCTTGGCTTTGACGCTTCTTCTGGCCGCCATCAGCAAATTTACACAACAGGGGCTCTGGCGGCACTGGACCATGGAAATATAAATTCATATATAGATGAATAATGACTATAATGTACATTATGTGAAATTAAATATTCAGTATCATCAATGTAAAACACTTTTGGATGAGAATGTGTTCTTCAAATTATATACAGTGCTTAACAAATGTATTAGACCACCGGTTTATGCCACAGCTGACCTAAATACAGTATTAGTAATTACCAAAATCATTTTTTATGTTTCTGTAATGGTCAATACACCAGTATATAGATGCTCTTTAACCGAAATTATATTTTAAATGTAAAATATAATTATTATTGTTGACCATACATTTTCAAATTTACTGTTTTCATAAAAAATGTAAAAATAGTAAAGCACATTATAATTTCTTGATGTCAAATTAGAGCAATTTACTTGCATTTCTGAACAGAAAAATTAGTTTTGGTGGTTGAATGTATTGCTTGATTAATTTCTGACTTGCAGGATCAAATCTGGGTATAAAAAAGTGAATTCAGTTTGTTAATTGCCAAATAAATACCAATAACATTTTTAGTTTTAAACAAGCTTTTGAAAGATTTCTAAAATATTTACATTTTCTCGTTTTTTATGACAGGTGGTCTAATAAATTTGTTAAGCACTGTATATGTTTAAAGATGCTACATTAAAACTAACTGAAAGAAAGCTCACCTGGAACTCCAGGTGGAGTCTTGATATATTTTCCATTGAAATGTTGGATGATGGCTTCACATTTCTCTGTTGACTCCATCCTATAAGAAAAGGTTTAATTCAATGATTATCACAAAACAAGCAATATGTCTAACAAAGAGATGGTATACCTGCACCGGCCACCAGATGGCTCACTCATCATGATTAATACATTTGTGCAACTGGGTAGTTTCTTCAAAGCACAAGAGGCTACACCATCATTAATCAACTTTAACCAGCTCTCCTAAGACATGTGACTGAACAACAGCAGCTTATACCTGGCAAAGCCCACTCCTCGGCTGGTTCCGTTGCTGTCACGGAGGATGCGAGTGGAGATGGCCTGGCTGAAGGGCTTCAGCATGTTCTCCAGCTCCTGCTCGTCCATGGACATCGGCAGATTGGAGATGTATAAGTTGGTGGGGTCCTGCTCCTGTTGCTGAATAGAAAGAAAGCCACAAGAGGATTAATGAATGAGGATGTGGAGCAGACAGAGCTCTTTGTTCCCTTCATTCACAGCTGCATTATGATGTCAAGAGCCACACAAAAGCTGTCAGCAGAAGTATGAAAATGTATATAACCTTTTGACAGGAAGTGTGTGAGGTGTCTGGTATTTGAAAGGCTGGCAGGTGCACATTAGATAGTTAAAAAAAACAATCTGAGAGAGGGCAGAGAGTTTAAAGGCAGGTTTCATTTAGGCGTGAGCTGCATGGATGAGGTCTAAAGAGAAAAGAAATATTCAGAAATGGAGAGATGGTGAGATAGTATTCTGGCTGGACTTCCACTGAACTTCTCTCTCATTCTGACTCTATTTCTGTCTCCTCTACTTTTATTCATCCAACTCGCTGCTTTTCTTCTTCACGCTCCTCTCACATACTCCATCACCCATACATTATTACAAAACGGGTAGAAGACAGGCCCTTTGTAAGAGACACGCCTCTTAGGAGGATAAAAGCGTAGGATCCAGGTAATGTGATATCAAAGCATAATTACATTTCTAATGGCTCTCCATCCATGGCTGATTTAAAATGATTATGTGCTCTCGCTCGGTGGAGAATAACAGCCGAGAGACATTTTGGACAAAGACCTTTGGAAATGATCTGAAGAACATCTAACGCATTGTGCTATTATCGTCCCCACAAGCCAAACATTATCATCCTTTTTCCTAGGACATGACAATAATATGTCACTTGCATTCAAGCAGTTATATTCATGTGGTAATCCTGACCTTGAATGCAGACACAGAGGCCTGCTCTGTTGGCCTGCATAAATCAGACAAATTATGCAGCTTTTAAATTTGAAACTATTAGAAAACAAACTGAAAGAAGCTCCAAAAGTGCCATCGTTTCATTTTATGCTTTCAAACTATTTTGTAGGCTTTTTCTTTTCTCTTCCTCCTGCTCAAACAAATTCAATTTGACCAACAGCATCTTGTAAAATAACCAATCTGTATCACCCTCTAACCATTATGCATATTCATTATCTCAGAGTGCAGATGTGATTAAAAACCTGTAAATGCAGTGTGAATTAATTTTCACCCCATGAATTATGCATGTGCTATTGCTGCGACCTGTGGTGAAGGTGATTTCTCCTTCACCTCCTCCCTCCTCCTCTTCCTCCTCCGCAGCGGCGCGAACTGGAGATGAAGCTCAAACCCATGAGAGCGAGCAGAGAAGTCCTGCTGCGGGTGAGTCAGAATGAGTCAGAGAGAAATCTGACGCAAACATAAGCCTCGTTGTAAACCCGGAGTGAAGGGGTGAGTGGAATCAAGTTATTCTGCGAGCAAGGAGCCGTATGAATGTCAGTGATCCAGCTTAGCGGCAGATCAGCTTTCCCAGGGTGCTGCTGGTGGTGTGCGTCGCTTGTGAGTGTGTGTCATAATCCGGTTGAGGCAAGGCTGGTGAAGTGCATGTGTGATTGTCAAGTGTGCGTGCGTGTGCGTGTGTGTGTGTGTGTTGACAGGGCGGGTGGCTGGGCACAGGGCCCTGCTGACTGGGGAGCTGCTCAGACACTGAGTCAGATGCCACCAGAGAGAACACACAGGTCCTTTGTATGGGGAGCTCAGAGAGCAGGCCCTGGGACACACTCCCTCAACACCGTCACCACTATGGAGCACGCACATCATCTACACACATGTACCTGTTTGCATCCAGGCAGTCTTGTTTGTGCAGACACATATTCTACAGTGCATTTTTACCCATAAATACACTGATTTAAGCGTACACGCAGCGAGTACACCACCCTGCAAACACATGCACACACACACGCACACACGCACGCACGCACGCAACCACACACACACAAACTGAGGCTTAATTGGCTTATATTCCTGAACTCTGGCTCATATAACAATAACAAAAAAAACATGTGGCGAGAGCAAGATAGAGAAAGAGCTTGCAACAGCTTTAACGGAGAAATTCATAAGAAGCAGATAAGGCAGAGGAACAACCTTTCTGCTGCAAGGTTAATAATTCAGCCTTTAATTTATAATTAATTATTCATCATTCAACTTTTATGCTGAGTCACTGTTAAAATGCATGAAAGTTTTTTTCTCCCGTGCTGAGAATTTAACTCTTACAATTTGATTGAAGTTGACAGTAAGTCGTAGGAAATAAACGCACCAAATATTGACATCTCCAGTGGAGGTTCTTACCTTGGCCATCTGAGCCTGCACTCCACCCGCCTTCAGCGCTGTCACCGCCTTCTGAGCTGAGGCCGGACTGTCAAAGTCAACAAAGCCATAGCCTGCAGTGAGCAAGACATACAGCAAGACATACACGTTGTGACAATGAGATATGCATACCGCAGGACTTTATGGACACAGGCATGTAATGTGAGCTCATGAAGCACTCATACTGTTTGAATCTGAAGAGACAGACAGTTAGCTTTGCTTCTCCACAGAGGACAGATGTAGAGTTATACAACACTGTCTATATTATCGCACAATACACACCTCAGAGATAGGTATAGATAGATAGATAGATAGATAGATAGATAGATAGATAGATAGATAGATAGATAGATAGATAGATAGATAGATAGATAGATAGATATACTTTATTTATCCCAAGCTGGGAAATTACAGAAAGCTGGGAAATATAGCGTGAAATATAGCATGTAACACACAGTAAACACCTGTCAAAATAAGGTGTCAGTGAATTAATGATCTACTGAGGACATAAAGTCATAGAGATTTGTGAATGAGTCACAATCTGACAACACAGTGGTGTATGGAGTGACTGAACGTTAATCTGCAACTATTTTGATAGCAAATTCAATGTTTAAGTGAGAGTTTCAGCTTCTAAGATACAAATATTTTCCGATATATTGTATATTCTGCAGAATTTTCCTAAAAAACAATGTATGTGTGTATAAATGAGCTTGCTTTTCCATCCCTCTATGAACTGATGTTACTTTAAAGCAGCTGATGCCTTGACGCCTCACCTTTGCACTTGTTGGTGGTCTTATCCAGGATGGCCTTGGTAGACACAATTTTCCCATATCTGAAAAACAATGAGGTTTACAATCAAGTTTGGTCCCCATTCTGTGTTGAAAAATAATGCCTTGTTTACATTTCATATGAGCATTGCAACATTGCTGAGACAACATGGTTTCTCTCTCTTAACTCAACAAACCCTAAAGGACTGAACTCAATAATGAGTAAATTACAATTCATCCGAAAGCTTTAGTGCAATGACACTTACTAAATACAATAACCCACCTGATATAAAAAACAATGTGCATGGGGAAATCTTTAGAGAAAGAGTTGGTCATAAATTAAATGAAATAAGAATAATGTCCCGTGGGATTGTGCATGCTAGAAAAAAAACTATAGATTTCCAATATCTTCTTCCTTTCTACCCTCACAGGGGTTAATGGAGATTGTAACTCAAGGCTAATCCATCATGGCGTGAAAATATGCTACAAATAAATGTCTCTTTTGCATTTCCAGATTGCTTCACAATACATTGTCAATTTAGAAATTCTGCATTATCTATCCAGCTGGCCAGCTACAGACACTGCAGATACATAGGATGGCTCCTGGCATAGGCAAATGCTTGTGTGCGGCAGAGTGTCTATCGGTTCCCATCTCTCCAGGCATGTGCATGCAGTGTAATCTGATATGCCTCTCCTTGGCTGTCCTGTCCAATGCTGGCTCCCAGCCATACTCTCATTCTACTAACCAGCTTCTCTCCAGGCAGCACTCTGCCCTCCGCTGGGTCTTAGTGCCTCTCAGAACACAGTCCAGCTCTCATCCAGTGACACTGCACCACCACCACATTTCATCCAGGCTGCAAGAGTCACTTTCAAAATCTGCTCTATTGGTCAGGATTATGCGATGACCTGCTAAAATTGTAATCTGACAATTAATCTGTTGGATTACTCCAAATCGGAAATGAAATTATGTCTTTAAAATTAATTTGGGATTAATTTCTCTTCAGAGAAAAAAATTAATCTGAAATCTTTATTTAATTACCACAGTGACTTAACGTCATCTGTGAAAATGACTACTTTCTTATATACAAAAAACAATATAAAACCATTCTAAATTATTGATTTGAACACAAAAACATGATGCAATGTCAATATTGGAACTGCATAATACGGAGAAAAAAACTCATTTCATTTTTTAAATTATTATTTCGACTGATCTTTTGCAATGGCAATATGACTCACAATAATGGAGGTAATTATCATTTTGCATCATTATACACATTTTGATTGAAAACATGGTAAATGGACTGCACTTATATAGCGCTTTTATTCAAAGCGCTTTACACTACAGACTGCGCACATTCACCTACATACATACTGGTGGCCGAGGCTACCAGTGCACACTGGTGCCACCTGCCACCATTGGGAATTCATTCATACATCGGTGAACGCAGCATCATTGGGCCATTTGGGGTTCAGTATTTTGCCCAAGGATACTACGACATGTAGGCTGCCATGGTCAGGGATTGAACCACTGACCTTCAGACCAATGAGTAACCGCTCTACCAAACTGAGCCAAAGGCGACCCATAGGATCTCCACCAAACACAAATGTTTTCTTTAGTTTGTATAATAGGATTTGTTGGCCGGGACATCTCTGCAGCACCACCAAACTTCATTCAGATCAGTATACTGACAAGTTTTGTCCTTTAAAAAATATAATTTGTCCTGTGATTTGAATATTGCTGTTGTCCATGTTTGGATTTTTGATAAAAATGTGTTTTGTACATCCCTAGTGTATAAATACACCTATTATTTTTTTACATAGTTGTGTCCATAATAGTCCTATGTCCATGCTTTACATTTATTTGTCCAGCATTGTTGAGCAATGCATGCTTGCCATTTAAGATGATTCTGATTCTGATACATGTTATGAATATAAATATTGAAATATTGCATACACAGTATATTGAGATTTATTTGAATGAATCTATCCAGTTCCAATACAGAGCAATGCAAGAAGACCAAACCATCATTGGTTTGATCCTAAAATACTGTTTGATTCCCTGTTATTCTATTTGTGTTTACATAAAAACACTTTGATATGTATCAATAATTATCCATAAATATAAATGTCCATAAAAATAAAGTTTTCCCTTGACATTCAAGGCCTCATATACAGATTTTATATTATGTTATAATAATGTATCTCATACACAATCTCTTCAAACTGAATCTAACCAGTGTTGGTTTACTTCATATATAACATGATAATTTTATGGTTCATTACTGATTTTAAGCCTTAAGACGTCTCCAACTGGACTGGATGGATGTGCCAACATTGTGTTCCTATATCTTCATATTCATTATGACTGTGAGCACACAGCACTCCCACCAGTCTTCACATTATGAGTAACATTTAAGCTGTGAGCTGTACTTGCTGCACACCCCTGCTTGCACAGTTGAGAGACCCGCTTACTGAATTGCGCTCAGAGGTCTCGGACTACATGATGCAGAGCGAAAAAAAGGGGCTGCAGACTCAGCCATGTGTGAGAGAGAGCATAGCAGAGTCCAGCCCCGATGTCCATCCATGGCCAACCACCAGAAACGGACCAGAGCAAGGCACCCAGAGAGACAACTGCAGAGGCCGGACATGCAAAACCAACCCCCATCCGATCCTCTCATCCCTCGCTCCCAACACAGTACATCTCAGAGCGTGCATACAACAACTCCCAGTGTGGGGGAGGGGAGCTTTGTGAGTGTTGTGCTCTGTTACTGTGCACAAATTTGCTGCTTAAACTTAAGTTAACTAAGTCGAATTCCCTCCATAACTTGTCTTCCTACTGTTTTACATTCTCATCTGTGAGCATTCCCCCTATTAACCATTATTGGAAAGAGTGTCGTCTCCAAGTCTAGTTTAACTGAGAATTACATTGGCCTTAATGTGATCTGCTAAAAGGCAAATTTCATGCAGTGATTTTATCTGCTCTGTAAAAGCAGAAATATGAGAACTACCCCCACAGAACACCACCTGACACACAAACTCTGAACTCCATTCACTCCTCCCCCTCTGATTCTCTCCATCCACCCCCTCTTCATGCCATTGCCCTTGTTTGTCTTTCCCTTTCCCCTGGGCTCGCTGTTTCCTGTAGGGTTGGGCAGCCTCATGTGAGCCATATCTTCCAGACAGCTGTAAAATAGCAGGCCTCTCCCTCTCTCTCTCTCTCTCTCTCTCGCTCTCTCTCTCTCCCTTATTTAATCTCTCTCGCTCCCTTTTCCCTCCTTTTCTTTCACTCCTCTCCTCTGCTCTTCTGGTCCTCATCACCAGGCTCCAGAATTCAATTAAGTCAACGCAGACCATTCATCTCAGCCCTGCTTGTTTTGATGTCTTCCACTGAAGGCCTAACAAACATATCAGATGGATTGGATGGTGTTGTTGTTTGATGTCTGACTGCATGCAGCCCACAACAGAGTTTTCACACACTCACACTGATGAGCAACGTAGTGTGGTATTTATAGTGCACAAGATGACTTTGAATTAGGGTTGCATAGTCTCATTGTCGTCAAACAGTTTGATGATAATCTAAAAGACCAAAGCGCAGAGGAGCAATAACTCTTGTAGGACAAAAGTCTAAAATGGAGCAAGAGGAGACATACACAACGAATTTGCGTGAGAGAGGGAGACTAAACATTCTGTACTTAGTCGTTGGAAAGTCTTTGCTGAGCTGTGCTAAAGTGAAAGGTCTTAGTTTGCTGCCAAAATGATTGTTGGTTTTTCCAAAAGGCCACTAAATGATGGGCCTTAAAAACACGAGGATGAAAAAGCGGCCCTCTGCTCCACTCCAGAAATACCTGCTAAGGTGTACTTTAGCATTCATGTGCACTTCAAGTGTAAAGAAAAGCATGTAGTCATGCAATCCTTGATGCATTCAGTCATATATCAATGCACGCAGCACTCTGCTCTATCTTAATCTACTCTGCAATTCTAGCCTGGTTCACATTTGCAGCACGCAGCCAGAGAGAGATTTATTAGGTGTACATCATGTAGAAGTTGGAGCAATTGGTTTTACGATGACTTACGGCTGACAGAGCTTGACAAGATCCTGGTCTGTGGTCCCTGGGTGGAGGCCGCGGATGTACAGGTTTGTTTTGCTCAGCTGCTCTCCCGCACTGCTGCTGCTGCTGCTGCCATTGCTGATGGAGGTGGAGGTGGTGGTGTTGCTGTTGTTGTTGTTGTTGGGGCTTGGGGGAGCCATCTGATGGTTGGAAGGGGACACATACGTCTGCTGCAGAACAAACACAGGGCATAGCAGATTTGGTTTAATCATACACAAAGAAGATAGATACATGAAATGAATTGTATCAACTGATGCAATTGCCAACTGGATATTTAATTGTTTACAAGCTGACTAGTTCAAATTGAAGTCTTATGAGGAGCATGTCAGTTAAAGACACTATTAGCCAGAACACAAGTATCCAGATAGGGCTACAAAGTCAAGAGTCAGGATAGCAATAGCAATTTTGCTGCTTTATTAGACTTGACAGGTCAGACGTGATGAAATTAGATGATATGGAGATGGTAAAGGTTGAAAATGAAGGAACCTTTTAATATGTACAGTCAAAATAAGTTAAATAATACAAACATTAAACATCCCATATTGTAAAAAGTGAGATTTCCATGTGTTTTTTGACCATAAAAGCAGGTCCAGGTGCTATATAAATACTGTGAAAGAATCAAAAAGCTCAGTCTTTTGGGCCTTTGAATGAGCCATCATCCAACTACATCATATATAGGTAGAGAAGTGGCGCGACAGTGGGGCTACAGCTATGTACAGCCAATGATTCTGTGATAATAAGTGCACATAGTACGCTTTTTATCATGAAGCTCTGTTACAGGATGAAATACAGTATACCTTTTGGTTTGACTGTAAAAGTTTAGACCTTACATTCATTGTTATATATTTAATTGTCTCATTCAAACTGACCTACTTTTGAGCAGTAGAACTTCAGTGAAATGCTATATTTGGCAAAGATATACACTATAAAAATTTACAGCATACATGGGAACTGTGCTTTGCCGATCTTGTGATGAGCCCATTTTAATGTAAAACTAAAGCGTATAACATGAAATCTGGTTGGAATTAAAGCGGCTAAGCTCCACACTGCTGCAAGAGAGTCTTTTATGTTGCGGGGTGAAGCTGGAAGGGTTTCTGCAAACAGTTTTCATTGGGAGTATTTGAAACAGTTCCAATCCAAACTATTCACAGGGAGATCTGTGGATAATCCACCGTAACCAGGACAATGTTTCTGGAAAGAGACTTTCAGATTGGCTTTTTCAAATGAAATTTGTCAGGACTTTGAGCAGCAAGAACTAATTCCATGCACCGGTATTGTCTTAGGGTGGTGATAAAAATCCAAAAGTATCTAAATGGAGAGGTACCATTTTTTTTTGTCACTGTACACTGCTCATGGATGCGTAAGTAAGAATGGAGCAGTATGCGAGACTCCACTCACATCATCGCATGTGTATAATGGGCATGTTACTGGTCATGCCATAATGTACCCCCAAATTGAGAAGGGATAAGGAACCACATGTGCACATACACATAATAAATTTGGCTGTTTTCAATGTCTGCATTTAATTAAAAACTGTTTTAATACTATGGACAGGATTAATTGATGTGGATGTCAAATGTGAGCTAAGTCTGTCCTTGGTATTGCCTTCCTCCCAATCCTGGTAGGGGAGGAACTGTTTGATTAGTTAGGGTCAGCAGGCTCGGCCCCGGGGAACAATGGGATAGCTTGTTGGACACCACAAGGTCAGCTGTGGACCATCAGCTTATTAACAGAGAGGGAGTTGTCAAAAGACTGCTAGAATGAGGGTAATTATGACATCTTTCCTTCTCTCTGTGGTGGATCTGCTCTCTACCAGCTTGTACAAGTTGAATACCAGGAAACCCAGAAAACCCAGATTTCACAAAACTTTGAAATTAAGATTTCAACATCTAAGAATAAGATGTGGATGTTTTGTTTCACACTCACAATGTTCACAGTCACAGTGATATATATGAAAGCCCATTTCCTCCAGTGTGACTTAGTATCTCATATAGGACTTAGAATCTTAGTATATGACTTAATATCTCATAACTATGACCTAATATCTCATAGTAATGAGAAAAATTCTCATTATTGTGACTAAGTATCTCATATAGGATTTAGTATCTTATCATATGACTTAATATATCATAACTATGACTTAATGTCTAATGGTAGTGAGAAACTTTCTCATAATTGTGACTTAGTATCTCATGACATAGTTAGTCATAAGTATGGGATATTAAATCATAATTGTAAGATACTATGTTATTATTTTGGTTTGGTTCTGTAGATATCTGCAATGTGACACGATCAAAAGTAGTAAATAAAAAAGTAAAGCAAACTCAAAAACAGTGCAACGTGCCTGGGCGGGACGAAGGGGAAAAATCTAACCAATCCTTTGTGCTGCAACAAGCTACAACCAATCAACTTACAGATCTCTTACTAACCGCGTTTTTATTGGTTACACTTTCATGTCAGTCAACACAGACGTTGACAACATCTTCGCCAAATGTTGGAAGCAGAGTAATGTAATAAAAAACCCACAAACAAGATGTTACCGAGCTGTAATAGACTTGTGGGGAACAAGAGCGTAGCTAACATTTAGCTTGATAGCTCGATGTCCTCTGCAATGGAAGGTAAAGGTTAGCTTCAGCTGTTTTTTGTCTCACTAGTAACGTTAGGTGCTTTTTACCGGTTGTAACGGTATTTTACATTTCTGAAACTTGACAAAACTTTGTTCAACATAAAGTTAAACGTTAAGCCCCTTTCAGAGGGGGAATCTATTAGAGGTGGGAATCAGCAGAGGCCCAACCATACAATTTTATCAGTTTTATATTGTGATTTTAAGCATTTTGCGATATGGTGAGTATTGCGATTCAATATATTGCGATTTAACTGTTTAACTGCATTTTGTGTCCACAGAATTAAATTCAATCAAGAATTATTTTGGCAAATAAGAGAAAATTTCTCAGTCTGTTCATTCACTTCACTTCAGTCTTTTTATTTCTCCAAAATGAGAGTCAAACCCACAGACTGACCAACGAAGAATTCATTCAAACTGAACTGAACTGATATCAAACATGTATTGAAGACAACAATTGCAGCATTTTCTCAAACTTTCCTCAACTTTAGACTTCACTGTTTTGAATTTTTTTTCAATGAAACATAAAAATAGCCTAATTTTGCAGTGTTATTTCGACATGATATCCTGACGCACATCAATAGGTTCCTTAGATCCTCTAGATTCATATGATACCAGTATCTCCAGTATATTCATAAAAGTGAAAATGGCGAAAAAACTGACAGCCCGCCGGCCATTGTAACGCTAAATATCGATACTTGGCGGCCATGAATCGATATAATATTGCCACACAATATATCACGATACTATGCTGTATCGATTTTTCCCCACACCTCTAAAATGGACAGTTTGGCTTTTTGTTTAAAAAATTGGATTTATGGATGTAGTATTTAGTCAAAAATAATAAGTAGATTAATCAAATAGACTTGTGAGAAAAGATTTATGTCATATTCAGTGAATTGAAAAACATTTCTCCAAAGTAATATGAAGTTTGGGTGAAAAGTAAGTTGTTGTTGTTGTTGTTGTAACGTTATAAAATCATGTACCTGGTTGGAGAAACTTTATACTGTAGCCAGCTGATGTCAGGTCTACAGTCTAAAGCAACAAGCAGGTTAACAAGCTAGTACATAGACATAAACCCATTTTGCCATGGACTTGCAAGGAAAAATGCTGTAACATTTGTTCTGATTGGTCTTACGTCTCATAATCTCATAAAGACTAACTTTGGACAAGTATTTCACAGTAAACTTCAAAAAATGTAAACCACATGAGAAAAATACACTTTTATCAATAGCCAAATTCAGGATTTTTTAAAGAAAAAAGGGGAAATGTGTTTATTAAATCAACTGTACTTTCTGAGAGACATCCCTTTTCTTATCATACTATATTTAGTATTTGGGCACATGAGACTGCTGTTTTTCCCACCATAAAAAACAGTAGTCCCACGTGTCCAAAGACTGGATATAGTGTGAAAAGAAAAACTCACTTTCCAGCCAAAGCACATTTCTACAGATACCTGCTGAGGCAAGCCTGTAGAACATTTCCACCAAACTGAAAATTATCATTTCAGTTTTGGGCACAAATTGGCTAAATATGTAAGCATGTATGATGATGTATGAATGAAATGCGAATGCAGTATTTCCCAATACAAAGCTATTTCTACCTGACAGCTAAACCCTAAATATTAGACTAATGTGTACTTTGATATCTCTTATATATATTTTATATACACAGCCGCCCATAAAGTTGGAATAATTTTGTTTTCAGGCACAATCCTCTGTTAATTGTGGTTTCATTTTCATTGTGATATGTTTGAATAAGTTTTGAGAAGATATATACTTTATCTCTCCAGAATAAATCACACTGTCACAATCATTTCATGGAAAGAGGTAAAAACTATTTCATTACAACCTTATGGGCCTTCAGAACTTACTCCCTGTCTTTTCAGTCAGGCTGAGAAAATCACAGTGACTCACAGAGCCCATTCATTTTGGTCCTCTTCTCTAATCTCCCTCTCTTCTTAAGCATCAATAGTACGCTGTTTGTTTTTCCACAATCACAGCCTCTTCCTGTGCTTTCCGTTGCCTTCACTGTAGGCGGGCCGCACAGACTATCAGGAGGGATGCACCTGCAGAGGCCTGGGGAGATAGGATCTGACGGGAGACCGAGTCAGGGCCCAGGCCTGGCTAGTGAGGCCTGTCTAATTAGGATCTGAGCTTGTTAGCGGAAAACACTAATCCCTCTCATGTGCTCTCAAGTCAGAAGGCAGTGTCTCATTAAGATCGCTCTGCTAGGCTCCTTCTGAGAAAAAGATGGCAGTGAGTCAGATCTACACCTACTCCCCATCTGCCCCAGCGCCCAGCAACAGCTCCAGGTGTTTTGCCACCCATGTAAGGTAATGCCAAACACAGGCAGCTATGCATTCAGAACAACACGAATGCAGTTAGAAAGGGAAGGTCAGAAAGTATGGCATACATCTTAAATGTGCATGATCAGAATACCCCTTTTTCAGCTTGTAAGGTTGCCAATTCAGTTAGCTAGTCCTTCCTACTTGTTACTCTTCTGTCCACAGCCGCCAACTTAATATAAACAACATTGTTTCTACATGCATCATAGTGTCACTGCTTAACATTCTTTACATTCCTCTGAAAAACACAAATGTTTGTGTTTCTGTCCTTGAAGTGGACAGAGGTTGTGGGGGACATGTTTTGGTATTAGCTGTCAACGTTAAATTGAACTACATTCCTGGAGGCATCACAGCTCTGTGGGAACTAATAAATACAGGAAATCCTGTGCATATATGACATACACAAATTTACAATTGTGATGATAAATTGGTTAAAAAATGAGGCATTTGTTGTCTGTAATAGCAAAATAATCTTGCCTACGAACAACTGATGTTTAGGTGCTTTACACCACTCTAAAACTACTTCTACTACATACCAATTACTACCACAGAGTATGCAGCTATAGTTCCAGTAAGGTAACCCGGCTCCTTGTATTATTATAATTATTATTATAGTTGTGCAAGAAGCATAACTACAGTAAATGGCCACCAGCATGATGCAGAGAGAGGCAGTGTGCTTCAGGCAGCAGCTGAAGACTGATGAGGTGATTACAGTTGGAGAGAGCAGAGGTGATACCTGCTGGGAGCGCAGGTGACTCAAGGACTTTTTCATCCAAGAGAGAACAATGAGTGCCAAGTGAGGCGCGATGTATGCCTGGAACTCTGTAGCATTAGCAGAGATATGAATCTAATTGTCTGATGCTTGACTGCTACATCTGTATGGCAACACAAAGCTTTTGTGCAACTTATAATGAGGATTGAAGAACAATCTCACAAACTCTTCTTAAGATCATTTGGTTAATTCACTTTCTTAACATATGGTTTCCTATAAAGTCCTTGATAAAACACTTAAAGTGTTAAGAATATTCATTATTTGAATTAGTCCCAAAATAAGATGTATTTTGCCAATCATTATCAACACAATGGTACTTTCCATTACCATACAGTAGCATCTCAATAATGAATAATTATATTGTCAACATCATAATCTCTAGATTGCCAAAACCGTTATTATTCATGCCATGCAACAAGTACATTCCTACAAATAAATGACATTGTATATTGAGAGATATCTGAAATGTGGAGTCCTACCTGCTTGGCTAAAGAAACTTTAAAAGGCACCGTAGAAAAGATCATAGTGTAACAGACAAAATCTCTTTATATGATATTTCTGCAGCTGCAAGGTGGAAAGAACCAAATGAGAAAAGTGATGGAAATCCTTGGTGTCCTGTGGCTACAAGGTGAGACTTCTCCTTGCTGTCCTTATCCTTAGTCCAGTTTCAATAAAAAAGGAAAACACCACAAAACTCTGAACAAATGGTTAAAAAAATGTTTTCAACAGGTATCATGCACCCTGAAGAGACCAGAAATTCTTTGGACGAGGGATTCATCAGTTAGGAGGAATGTTCCGGCTCTCTTCTCCATGTGAACTGAACCACTGACAGACAAGAAATCAAGGTATGTGAAACACACAGGGGAGAAAGAAAAAAAAGACGCAGGGGAGTTAATCGAAAGCAGAGGAAAGGGAGGGGGGGTTTCTTAATCCTTTTCTTTTTCTCCGCCCTTTTTCCCATAGTAAAAGACACAGAACAGAGGTTACCACTTGACGCTGGATTTACAAGTCTTCCCTCTGTGTGACTTTGGCGCTCTTACAATGCAAAAAAAAAAGTGTGTGCAATTCTTCTTTCAAGGAAAGGTTTGAGTTTGCAGAGCCCCTCTTCAAATGAGCACATTGTCTGAATCCAGGATTCCAGGAATTCCAGGTCATTAATCTGTGCAATCTGAATTCCTGCCAGCCGCAAGGCAGGGAAGGGAATAACACAGGGAAAGGAGGGAGGTATTTGATTTCAGCTTTGTTGAAATGTTATTCAAGAAATGCTGAGAGTCCAACATACTTCACCCAAGACACTTTTTTGGCATAAAATCTTAATAGTTTAACAATTTCGTCGAGAATCAGCGCACAAAATGCTGTTCATGGCTGTCTAGTTTATTTACACTGTTGCTAAAACAGTGAAAAGTAAAAAGTCCAGTGTAATCCTGTAATTTCTGTCCCAGAATTTCAAATTAAATCTATAATCTGTACAGGAAAGGTAGTTGAACAATGTCACACCATGAATTATTCATATCAGAAGACAAGCTAATCAATATTAAACCCTATATATTGATCCAGCTCTGTCATTGCTCTATAACTGATCTGCTCATCCCATACAGCCACATATATTACATGTGCATTAGTCTTATTACATGGGCTCTGTAACTTTCCTCTCCTCCATAGTGCCATGCAAACCCTCTCAGTCATCATTAGGACTGAAGGGGTGGGGCATATCGGTACGCGTAAAAGAGGAAAAAAAACTTTGCTAACTTGTAGGTAATTCAATGAAAACATCACCTAAACATTAGGCAGTTGATTCAACCTCCACGAATTCACATTACAGTCGAACATAATTCGCATTTATTACCTTGTTTGCAACCAAACGAGCATCTACAGCGCATTTATAAGCTGCTCTCTACGTACAGGCTTGGTATAGGAAGAGAACAGAGACCGTATCGGGTAGGAGAAAAAAGGCAAACTGTTGTAGTAATCTACAGGCAACAATGTAACGGGCCCTGTGTTAGTTTGTAACAACGTAGAAACAACACGAGAAAGCCGACAGCGAAGGTTGCAACAGCAAGTATGAGAGAGTTTAAACGTTCAAGGACACTGCAGCTTAAACAGCCGAGCAGCTTTTAACTGAAGGGCTCGGAACAACACCGCATCGAGAAAATCACTCACTGTTACAGGCAGGGAGAGAGGGTAGAAGTAGGCTGCGGGGGTTGTTATTTTACCTTCTTGATGTTTTTGCCGGTGTAGCCGTTGTACGGGTTGAATCCTGTCCTTGGCGGCACAGAGAGCAGCATTTTTACACGGCGCTGTGTCCGGAGGAGCGGAGAGCCGAGGCAGTCAGCTGACGTCAGCCAGGGAAATTCAGCCAGGAACAGCGGTAGTGATTGGAGTCGCTCTTCCCAGCAGCACTCTGATCTGCTCCACACACTGTACTGCCTGTGTGCTTACTGTATGTGTGATATCTCCAGCGGTGCAGGAACTATTCAGATACTTGTACAAGTAGCCTACTAATACCACCCTGCAAAAATTCTTGCATTTAAACTGTTTAATTTTGCACCAAAACGTATGAAGAGCTTATAAAATATGATGCCTTTTTTTTTTTTTTTTTTATAAATTAAGCTACCCTACACTATATACAAGATTTCAATAATGAATTAAATCATTCTATTCATAGAAGACAAAATTAATTCAATATAGGCAATAAGTTATGATATATAAGATACATGGTTTTAGATCAAATTGTATTTTGCAGGCCATATTAGGCTTTCATAATATAATGTTTATTTATTAAATAAGGAAGCCTATGCTGACTTATTATTAAATCTCTTTAGCTAATATGTCAGCATGGGCTTCCTCTTTATAATTCTAACTTATGAATACATAAATAAAATTTAGACATATGTATAAAATGTATGTCAATAAATATAATATCATTTTTTAAAAATGTAATATCTATTATGTGTGTGTGTGTGTGTGTGTGTGTTTCTTTATTTCATATGTATTCATAAGTTATGATTAAATAATGAAGCCTAACTAAAGAATAATGGAGAGGGGGTGGGATAAAGTCACTTCACAGTTCTTTCCACTCCTTTTTTTTAATCATGTAATTAGAATTGACTGTTTTCTTTTGGTTTTGTTGGTTTGTTTATTTATGGTCTAAAATGTACATGAATTGAGTGAATCAATCGATCAATCAATCACTCACTCAGTAAATTAGCTGTTTAGCTGACAGATCACTAATTGTCAACTATCTTAATAATAAGTTGTCACAAACCAAAAACCTTAATTATTGCATTTTGTCAATGTATTGTAAATATTATTGAGATTTAAACAAAACAAGCTCTGTGAAGGTTTCACTTGGGGCAATTATCAGCCGATGAATCCTAAGTGAACATGATCATTAGTTATAGTCCTATATGAAACAATTAAACATTTTTGTTATTATACCCACATACTTTTACTTACAGCAGGGACAGCCCGAAATCATTAAAAGGATTTTTTGACTCTGTTATTCAAAGTAATCCATAGACCTTGTTGTGAACAGTTTTCACATCTAAATTATTCTTTCTAGTGTAGTTACACGTTCAGTTCCAACCTGTGACCCTTTGCTGCATGTCACCCTCTCTCCCTCTCTACCATTTGCTGTCCATCTACAGATGTCCAATAAATAAAGACAAAATTATATAAAAAAAAGAAAGAATGGGCTTAAAATCCAAAATCCACTGTACAACTGCTAGTCCTAGTAACCCTGTTGAATTTGAGATTTGGTGAAAACATGCAGAAAAGCAGATGTTTGTACAAGTCTGGTGTGGAAATTGTGACTTTGAGTCTTTGTGCAAAAACATCTGCCAGTCAGTATTTTTAGCAGCTGGTATTAGTGCTAAATAAAGATAATGATTTGATTTGGATACTTTCTATAGACAGCATACAAAACAATCATAAATACAAAAAGAAAAACTCAACAGCCAAACAGAAGCACACAGTTAAGATAATGTATTACATTTTTTAACCCAAAGACAGTTTTCCTAAAATAAACTGAAAATCTGGTGATTGCACAACAGAGCTGTATTATGTAAACAAAATAAAGCTAGTTGTTGTGACTTGATGTTAAAAAGGCAAGTCTGTTTCTTAAGACATGATTTAAAAACAGATAAAGTGTCAGCAGATCTGATGCTAACTGGAACACTTTCAAAGCTGAGGTCCCAGTACAGAAAACAATTGATTACCCTTTTACCTTAACCTGGATTTTGGAATAGCTAGCAGGACTAACCCATCAGATTTGAGAGGCCTTTTTCGAAATTAAGGAGTTAAGATTTCACTGATGTCCCCTGGATGAACTTCAGGTCAAGAGGCAATATATGCACCAGAAGTGAAAGGGAATAGCCCGCTGCTACTATTTCCTGAGTAGGAAGCAGACATGAATCACTGTGACCTGAAATAACTTTTACCTTTACAAAAATCTGTACTTTACACCCTGATGTGGTATATTCTTCCTTTATTTTTGGATTTTTATTGGAAAAGTAAAAAACTTGTCCCCAAGCTGACTGTAGCTAAAGGCAAGTTAACTTAATCAGCTAAACTATCTGGAAAACTGCTTAAGAGACATTCAATTTAATGATCTCCCAAGCATAGACACAGGATTAACTCCAAAAAAGGGATTAAACCCTTCCAGGTGAAGCTGACGCCATCTGGGTGACACTTTAGATGAATTAAACCAGCCTTGGTTACCTGAAACTGACAGCAAAATTAAGTCTAATCTTCAAACTATGTTACTTACAAACTCAAATCTGTGTTATTTTATCTGGGCCGTCTTTGTGATCCCAGTTAATATGGTTGGCATCAGAAAAGTTGTATTTTAAAGGTAAATCAAAGCAAAATAATCTTGTCGCAACCCACACTGGCATTCTCTTTTTTAGTTTTGGCCACTTTGTGAAACAAAGCAGATGTAAATCCTCAGGCTGGAAAGCTTAGAAACAGCACGTCAGCCATTATGGCACTTTAAAAAATGACATTTAAACGTAGTTAACAGCTCTTTACAGCTAGCTATCCATTATCAACTGAGTAACAAGGAGCTCTGTGAGATGTGTGCTGGCTTTAAATGAAGAATAATTAACTAAAAGGTTATTGAGAAATAAAATAGGTTTAAAATATCCTACATATATTATACATAGAGTATGTAGCTGTGATCACTGGAACCAGTCAGCATATCAGAACAGCAGTGTAGTTTTAATTAATGTAACTGTGTTAACATTGAGTATGATAAGAGACAAAAGTTAAATTAAATGTCCCCGTTACATTCTACTTTGTGTCAGTGAAAACCTGCAAGTAATGCTTTCCTGTACAATGTATCTATTATTTTTTTCGAAATGAATCAACCTGTGAAACCAAAGCTTAAAATGCACTTTGCTTTTAATTTCCATCACTTCTTACGTAATGCTAATGTTAACGCCGGATTGTGTGACTAACTAGTTTCCAGTGTTTATTTTTCTGGATCTGACCCAAATTTACGGTTAACTCTTGATATATAGGTTAACTGATTAACTATGTCTGAAGTAATCTTGGATCCCTGCCTTTTCATGAGTTGTCGTGCATTTTGGCGGCTCTCATTATATGAATAAAAACAATGTTTTTATCAACAGAAGTTGCCAAGCAACTGAATCCCCTGACCCTTTTGTTTCGTCTTGCGTACCCTGACTGATTAGCCCTCAAGTGTGTCGAAAACATATGCAATTGTTCATTCAGCCATACAGTGTGCTGTTTTTTTCCTAACCATGGCATTTGCATAAAATATCTACAACTGCTCAATGCAGCAGCACAGAAAGACAGAGCAGAGGCCTGTATACTTGTGTTGATCTAGATGCACAAGAGATTTCATCCTGATTTCATCATGACGGTCGAGTCAGACAGGCTCAGCTGAATTCACAATCTTTCTCTCTCTTCCTCTATCTTTATTTGTCTCCCACACACATGCATTTCACACAAAACTTGATGCATTGGTTTCATTTGCATAAAAATGACATTATTCTGCATTGGCATCATTGTCTACAGCCAGATATTGATGCCTTTTTCCGACTGGACCGCTTTCATGCCGCATTTAGGTCACCCAGAGTTGTGTGCGCCCCCTTTTTCAATCTATGCAATGTTTTGAAATGTGTGTGCAAGTGCTAAGCCAGATGGGCTGTGAGTTCCACAGAGCTCAAGGACAGTTTTGGGAGTGACTCAGCCAACACACACTGTGATTTCACCAGTGACGGGAATAGTGGAGCCTGTTGGGAGTTGTGGGTTTTTGTATAGGGTTTCCTCCACTAGCAGATAGAAAAAAATCTGATGTGATTGCAACTGTATAATACAATAGAATATTGTTGGTCAATCTAGAATATTCTTGAGTTGAAGTCTGTTTACTTGTACAACAACCAAAATATTAAATAAAACAACACCTGCATTATTTGGAAATCTAAGGTGCCTGTGAAAATGTCATGCTGAACTTTGTGTTGGACGGAGGCTCTGGATAGTGGGCTGTGTGGGGGAGGGTTACAGATGGGGGAGAACTGTGTTGGGGTGAGTGATGAGGGGGGTTAGGAGAACACAGGCTGCTGGTGCATGCTCTGCATTCCTCAGGTGTTGTCAGCATGGCTTGCTCAGTAATTACCTCTCTGTGAAAACAAGCACAAAGCCGCACTTTACTAGCAAACTAAAAGGTAACAACCAAGAGACGCTGTTGGGCGACGTGCTAGAGACAGATGGGTGTACATGTATATTCACATTTAGGCATAATTTGAGCTGGAATGGTTGTTTTCTCAAGAGATTGAGTTTGCCAGAGTGAAGTTTGTTGAAAAATGGTGTTACAGGCATGGTGTACTTCATGCAAGCAGTGCTGCTACAGATGCAGAGCGAGGCTGTGTGAGAGTCAGGGGCTTGATTTATGCAGCAATCCATCTTCTCTCAAGGATATGGGCAGGTTGGGTAATGATTGTAGCCAAGCAGACCTTGGCATGTGAATCTAGTGGTGCGATACACACGTACTGTTGCAAAGATGGTGGTCAGCCCTTAACACACAGGATTTGCATTAACTTTTCATACAGGGAGTAGATCCATGTGATCCTCCATCTGCATGCTGCTTTTCATCGTTTCCCTCAGATGTCATCACTTTCATCATTGACACGCTGTCACAGAGGAAGCAGGTTCTCCCTGTCTGGGAACTCTTCTCTCTCTCCCCTCTGTGCCCTGCTCTGTCTCCTTGGCTGGTTTGCTAAAAGCTGAGGGATTGTGTGCAGATGTGCCTGGAGAGAGGCCAGCCCCTCTGCCCTGGGAGAACATGTGGTCTGGGAG
This sequence comes from Centropristis striata, assembly GCF_030273125.1. Classification (NCBI taxonomy): domain Eukaryota; kingdom Metazoa; phylum Chordata; class Actinopteri; order Perciformes; family Serranidae; genus Centropristis; species Centropristis striata. Next base: position 33,488,600 of record NC_081521.1, on the reverse strand, counting down.
TGTTTACGCTGGCACTCTTTCAAGCTGTCTCCCACACAGCATGCTGGCGTCTGTCTCTCCTGGATGACAATGCTCAGCCCTTCTCTCACAAAGGGGGCATTCTCAGGTTGAGGTGACACCAGGAATAATCTTGATTTACTGTGCTGACAAACAGAAAAGACAGCAATGTAAATAATTACAAACAAAACAAATTTAGATAGATCATTTACAAATATACTATCTTCCCCCTAACTTCCTTTGTGTTTATATTCTGTTTGAGTCAAAATATGTGTGGATTCAACAGATATCCAGACACCTCAGGCATGTTTTTCACAGATTCCCGGCATACTTCACATTCTCTCCTGTGATTCAGGCTCTGGGTAAACATCTGTAAGCTGAAAAGCCCTGAAAGGCATGCTTTTTCTTAACACTAGTGGCAGCGAGGTAACTGTCAGTTGTTTGAAATACACACCAAATGTTTTTAGTACCCGTGATTAAATGCCAGTGGGAAAAGGAGATACGCACATTGCATAATGCCAGAATCTTGCAGGATGAGCATTTCCGTTACAGAACGGCTGAGGCAAAGATCCTCCCATGTTTTTCTATATAACAAAGTGACTCTCTGATCAGAGCTTAATCACAGGTTGTGCCATGTACAATTTACCAAACATTGCATTAAATGGTTGGATTGTTTTTGTTGTATTAGTGAAATGAGTTACAGTCTCCATGTCTCTCTGTAATGTAAGTATTCAGTGCCCCCTGCAGGTTTGGATGGTTTATGAGTCTACCCAATCACATCTCTAAAGAATAATTACACATTGCCTATATAGTTTGTTCAAACTATTAACAGTTATTTTATTAAGTTAGCACTTACCTTGTGGAAGCTATTTTAACAAGGTGATTTATGATTTTTGTTGTTGTTGTTGAAGATGCTCAAAACTGTTTACATTTTTATATGCCAACTTTATTCTCCCATGAAGGCCTTTTTTTTGTCAAGGTGCAGTATGTGATTCTGTAGAATGATAGTAAATTGCCAAGTCTCATTCCCAGGTTGTCAAATAGCGACTCTTTGAAATGCTGGTACATCCCTACTACCAACCCAAAGCACATCTTTTTTTTGATGATCTGGGAATTAAACCAAACAATCTCCAAGTATTTTTTCAAAATCTCACAATGCACCTTTAGCTTACCTATTATTACCTCTTATATCCATATGGTTAATTTGTTTTCATACTTGTAATAGTGCAACATTGATTAGATTAGGTGAAGCCTTAACAACTTAGTTAAAAAAGATAGAATACAATGACCTATTTGATTTGTGAATAATTACCTTTACTTAAAGCTGTAAATAGTATTGTATTATTGCACATGCTCATCCAAAACATGTAGCCTCATATATATCTCATAGCAATCATACCCATTTATTATTTTCATGTACCACTAGGGGGCAGGATTTCATGAGGAATGCAGAGGTTGACTGGCCTCCACACACACACACACACACACACACACACACACTTCATTCTGAAATGTCTCTCAGTATGTACTTTTCTATCCTGAATTGTAAACTAGGTGCAACTTATACGCGAGCATGACAACAGACAGCCAATAAGATGGCAACATTTAATAATTGCAAAAAATAATTAATTAAATTGCAGGAAGTGACATTCTGGATTCCTAAACCTGTGATTGAAAGCAAAAACAAAAGAATTGTTTGCTTGGTGGAAAATATTTGTGTATTTCTTACGGACTTCATCCCATGTAGATATAAATATATATAAAAATGACCATCCTGCTATGTTGGTTTGTTTCACGTTTTTAATTGACTTTGCAGTATCATTTAATACAGTAACGAGAAATAAAAATCCAGATTCTGTAGAAATATTGAGCCAACATGGCTGAACCCAGAGCGCCAGTTGCAGGCAGCGCCGCCTCTCTCTCCCACCTCCACGGTTGATGAAAAAGCGCATGAAATAGGAGAAAAGGAGGTGTGTTAGGGCATGCGCAGACGGCGCTCACCGCTCAGTTATCCCCATTTTTTGAGGAGTCGAGCTTACGTCACGGGCTCGTCCACAGAGCTGGAGCTTGAGATTCACCATCCACTCATGCAAGCACAAGCAGAGGGAGGCATTGGCGCTCCGAGGGGACAAATCGCTTTTACTTTTTAATTTTTCTTTTTAGTTTGGCACGGAATGAGCTGAGCGGAGCCGCCGGCTGCAGCGCTTCTGGACGTGTGCACGATTCTGTTGGCATGGTGTGGTGAAACAGAGACCCCTGCAAGGCACTGAGAGACAGAGGTTACACAGTGCATCATGTTTGAATGCCGATAATCAATTAGAAATATACATGACTGTGCTGCTGCATTGTCTATAGCCTCGCCGGGCTGTAGCAAGTCTCCTTTTCTTCTCTGAAGCCCGTCTGAAGCGACCACCGTGCTGAGGGGCTGAGGGTACAACTGAACGGACAATCGCACCCGGACCATTGAGGGGGTTCGGATGAGGTGGTTGATCGGGTTGTTAGGTTTTAGAAATCCAGCCAACTTTTCCTCTATTCCTTTCTAACAGCAGTGCCACCGAGCATTGCTCAGGAGATGGCGATGAGGTTGTTCTACTTGGGATTTATACTCTGCTTGGAGATCATCTCTCCTAACGGTGCAACCGTAGGTAAGAAGCCTGTTGTGTTATCTTGCATTGTGATACTCGAGAAAGCATGACCACTTTTTTTTCCTTCTGCAAAGCATCTGTGCATAGGCCTGTGTTCACCAGAGTTGGAGCCAACACCGCAAATAGGTTCACAATAACACAGTGTGGCCACAGTCTCCTCAGAAGAAGAGATCGATAATTAGCATTGCCTTTAATCAAAGAAACTACCGCACAAATAAGCAGCGCGTTGATTATTTTGGCCTAAAATCAGTCTGTGTGTGTGTGTGTGTGTTTAGCAGTGCTCCTGTCTGAGCAGACAGAATGGGCCTGCCTGCAAGGATGGCAGACAGTGAGGTTATTCACTGTTGTATCCAGCAGGTAACAGGCAACACTTGCATGAACGACCCATTTCCACAAAACGACATAATTTCTGATTGACTGCGACAAAATGGCTATATCCCCTCTCCATTTTTTTTCCCCAACACAAATACAATTTCTCATGTCTGTATGGCGACAGCTGAGAGCTACCATTCAAACCAAACGTGCTGTTTTTTTATTTAAAAAATAAATATAAGCAGCAGGCTTGAGTTTCTTATCAAACCTGTAGGAGTCATCGGCCAGATCAGCTTTCATGTTTGTTTTCAGTTACTCTTCGCATGAAAACAACAGTTGTGTCTGCTAGTAAAGGTGTAATCTTAATGGCGCGGCTTGTCCCGACGTGTAGCGTCAGTTGCTGCCTGGGAATCACAACTTATTAGTGACAGCCAGGTTCTGTGTGATAGTGAAATGAACAGTTATCCTGTTACGTCCCGGGAGCCTCCTAATACTCCCAAATCCCTGATAATAATAATTAGATATTAAATGCACCATTGCTCTTGTGACAATGCATTGCAGACCTGTTGAGCCTGGTTTTTTCTATCTTGAGCACTTGAAGGGAAACCTGGAGGTACAAAATAGCATATGTATTTGTAATTTTTCTATTTTGCCACATTCATACTTAACTTTGAACTTACATAAACGGTTAGAATTAGGTTTACCCAGAACACACATGCTGCATTCAGCCTATATACGGTCATATTCTGGAGTCTATAAACTATTGTAGTCCATAATATATTGTAGACGTAAAACTCCCCAAAAAAGCCCAGCATGTCCTCTCTTCTGTCCAACTCAGACCTGACAGCCATGTATATGGATAAGTATGTGTAACATCAATCTGACAGTTAATTTCCCTCTTCTAGCCCATGTTTACTTTAATGCCCAAAGGGAAAAACAACACATTAAAAACTTAATTTTGCCAGCTGCAGCTGTTAATGTCTTTGTAAAAAATAGCCCATGTCCTTCTCTGTGTTGGGAGATCTTATGTAAGTTTCATTAGATTTTGATGGAGGCTTTTTCAGAATAAAAGCCATAGCTGAGGTTACAGGAGTGGGCAAGCTCCTCCCAGCTCCTCCATCAGTATGTAACATCTGGACACAGGGAGACCATTAATCCAACTTAGATGTGACTGCAAGGAGGGGGGCAGGGACCAGCTGAAGAGCTGAGGGTGAGAGCGGGTGAAGCAAAATAAACTTCAGGAATCAGTCCTGGATGCTCTCTGAAACTGACACTTGGTTACATCACAGGGAGCCAGGGAATAGGAATGATTTATGTGTGTTACATCATTAGTAACAGTTGATTAACCAGCTGCCCATTGGAACACTGTTGCTTCATAAAGGTGGAAACGGTCAAGTCAGTGGTTACAAGCCTTGAGGCCGGCCAGTTCGACTGGATTTGTCTGGATCACCACGGGGCCACAGCATGAATTTACGAATGGGAAAGGATTAGTGAGAGGAAGGTCAGAAGGCCATAGTTAACAGTTTAACATTGGACAGACCTCTTTTGTTTGTTATTGATCTTTGGTGTTGATTAGAGTTTACGGCTGTGGCATGTAAATATGTCATCCTCTTTAGAATCACAAACCCGTTTTAGTGCTGATGAACCCTGATTATATGAGGAAACATAAACACAATTTGAACTGATGCATGCTCTTAATTTATGATTGTTGACATTTGGAGTCTGCAGATAAAAATGTATGGACATTGGGATTTTTTAATTTTTGGGACACAACTAACAATATTTTTCTGATTAATTGTTTGCCCTACAAAATATAATAAAAATGTAAAAATGCCGCCCACATCTTGCTCAAAGTGACATACTGTATTCAAATTGCTTGTTTTGTCCAAGCTGCAACCTCCGGGACTGAAAAATGAAGCAAACGCTGTACTGCCAAAAACTGCAGTTCTCAAAATGACCACTTGAGGCTGGCTCCAAATGTGAGTCAATCCCCATAGACCTCCATATTAAAATGGCCAACTTTACATCTGAAATAAACATACAGCCTGATACAAAACACAGTTGTGTTCACTATAGCTCTTACCCAGTTCATGAAAACTGTACAAGGGACGAGATTTTTTATTTTTTTAATTTGGACTAGCTGGGAGTTTGGAGGAGTCAGACACTGCCAAAATGGCGACAGCTGGATTCACTCACACTGATCTTCATAATGTCTCTTTAGAGACCAATGGAAACTATGTCCATATTTGATACAGTCTATGGTTTTGTCCTACCTGTAGTTCAAAACTCAAAGATATTAAGTTTTAGATAATGAGAACATAAAGTAAAGCATCAAACTTTTGAGAAGCTGGTTGGCTTTTTTGTATTGAAAAATTATGAATCAATGCTTTGAAAATAGCATTTCAGTGTTGATTTATATGAAATTTCCTCCACATTTCCTTATTGTTTGGAGTTCCACCACCAAGACCTCCATGTTGAATGACCGTATGACTACTGAGCTTACATTTAGGATCTCAACAACCTTCAGAGGCAGAAGAAGCCCGTTGGTGAAAAGTGTAAATGTGGGTCAGAGGCTAAAGAGGTTGAATTCCTGAGCAGCCTATACTCTGTTTGCCTGGCCTTTTTAATGGGACCTGGCTTTACCTTTCCTCAGAACTGTCACTAGAAACATCTGCTGGAAAAATTCAGCATCCCTCATACAAATTCAACAGCTAATGGAACTTGGATTGCTCTCCTCAGCTCTTCCAAGTGGAGGTCACTGGGGAGTGGTTATTGTAACTATGTACACCTGAGGCTGCCTGTTGATGCACTCTTGTCAGGTAACACAGGTAATCCCCGTAATGATTTTCTGCCTTTTGGAGTCTTCTTGCAGCTAAATATACTATAGGATAAAAAAGCAGAAAAGATGGATTGAAATACAGCCAAAGTGTCCAGTACATTCTTTGGCTTTTGAGCAAGATTTAATGTAAAGCTTATGTGCAGGTGTTTTGCATTTTGGTTTTGACCTAGTGAAATATTTGTGAAATGATAATAGCAGACGGTGGTATTCTTGACCATAGCCGCAGAAAAGATCCCCTTTTTATCCCTCTGCTTCCTGCGTTGCATTGCAATCAACTGTGACCAGAAGGTAAAACCAGATTAACATAAATGTCTTCAGTGTTGTTCCCCACAGATTGAAGGCGCGAGAGGACAGATGAAAGAGTGTTTGCTGATTGTGAATAGCAGGGGTGTACTGTAATTGGTATTTTCTGCTAGCTACATCACTGTTTACCCTGTTTAGCTCCTAAGACCCAGAAAAAGGAACGGATCGGCTTCTTTGAAAAAAACGGGAGTGTGTGGGTGTGTGTTAATGCAGCTCTGTAAGACTCATTGCATTATTGTTGGTATTATAATCGGGCTTGCATTGCTGTTTTCCTTCTCTGCCATTAATACGATGATGCTTTTTCAAAATGAGTATTTCTTTTTAACATGACACATCTTTAGATGGGGAGATGTTGCACTTTATAAAGAGAGTACTCAGAGTTGTTGAAATGTTGCAAATGGTTGTGATGTTTGCCCGACACCTGGCAGAGGTGACAATACTGGCTTTGTAACCCCTGTTTTACTTTGACATCATTAACGGTGGACTCCTCACCTGATGCGTCATGCTGACCTCCTCTAATGTCAGTATTCGGACACATTTAGCAGCTGCTCTCTGTGGGTTGGTCCTGTTGGCTTTACTGGGTCATGCTCATGTTCACCTCAGATTGTTCCCGATGTCGCAGGCTCTGTGCCTGACTGGAGAATCGATTTGATCGCAGGGAACCTTCGTTGCTTTCACACCTGGTCAGAGGGGAGAATCTGATATATGGAGATAAGATTCCAATTTCATGGACTGCTGCAGTGAGTCAAAGCTGTTTACTTTCATCAAAGTCACAGCCACGGCTCTCAGTCATCTGTTTGTGGATGCTGGCTGTGTTGTCGCAAATATATGGACACAAGTAACTGCATTTGTTTAATAGTACCTCTGTGCAAGGACTTGTAAATGTTCCTGTTTGATAGATTTGATCAAAATTACTGTTGCTGACCACAGATTTTCATTTTCCGCCTGGTTGAAGATAAATACATTGTAAGGGTACCCAATGCTATGACACATCCAACAACTTGTAAAGTCTTCCTTTACTGAAGTAAAGTGTTTGGCATTTCAATAAGCAGTGGCACTAAAAAACAAGTTTTTCATGTTGATGTCTGTCACAGAAAAAATGTCTCTTGTAGAGACACTGCAGGCAAATCTATTGAGCACTAGTTTCACTTGTTGGAAGCAAATTGTCTCAAGGCTTGTACTTATCTTTGAACACAAAAATCACATTCACTTTGATGGTTTTAGAGCTATGATTGAAAGCTGCTTGTAACCTTCTGAGTTTTTATTTCCTTGTCTGATTTTGTTATCACCTGAAAACTGTTATGCGCGTGGCCCCGAACCAGTTGGATGTACTCTGTGGTACTCAACAATACTATCAAGATTGAAGGGTGTGGGTAGTCTTTGACTTTAAGTGTGCTTGCCAAGGTCCACAGCTCCTGTGTAACAGTAAAGTGAAAGTTGAGTTTCCAGCAGCCCATTGTGATATTTTGTTATTTGTAGGACTTGGTGAGAGTAAAATGACTCAGAGTGCATGGTTTAAAGGACATTTATGTAAAGTTGAGACCTTTTATGTATCACTCTGTCAACCTTTAGGATCTCACTGCTGAACAAAGAGGTCATCTGTTATGATGTAAAGTGGATGACAACTCATTTGTGTGTTGTTTATGAGTCATTCCTATCTAACTATTGAGCCAGGAACATTCCTCCCTCCTGCCTCCTTAAGAGTGAATCTAATGAGGGACCCATAGAAATCGACTTTCATTAACTCACATAAACATTTCATCCTTTAGCTGAGGCAAATGCTCATTTTAATAACATACTGTATTCATACCTTACTCTTGTGGCCTTAAATGTTGTTTTCATGGTAGCTCCAGGAGACAGAGGAAAATCGGGATTTACAGTCATTTCAGTTGTAGTGAATGCCTCAATTTATGTGGTCCAGCCTTCATTTTGTGGCCTACATATTCTGTTTTCTTAACAGCTGAATCTGGTTTGACTTTTCCTCTATGGGTGCACAGAGCTGTGCTATGCAGACACTGCAGGGCGGGTGTGGAGGAACTCTGCAGAGAGCACCATGAGACCTATTTACATTCATCCTAATGTCCATCAATCACACTCACTCAGTGTTATGTCTTTTACTGCGTTGCCTTTTACTGCTCTGGCCTGTGACGTCCTGCAGAGCCTCATTGGGTTACCTCCGAGGTCAAACCTGCACCCTTTTTGTTGTGCGATGACACAAAAAAATGAGGCTTTCAGGCACAAGAGGAGCTGAAAGTATTCTGCATGTTCAACCTCTTAGAAAATGGCTATTGTGGATTAGAACTTGAATAGCCTATGGTCACTGAATGTTCACTGAGAGCCAGTAAAAGTGCTCCAGTGCTTGGCTGTGACTTGGCTTGACACAAAGCTAAGTGGTTGTTTCCACTGGATGGGCCCTGCACAGTGTGGCCATTGAAGAAGGTCATTCAGTGGCTACAGCAGCGGCCAGGGCAGGGCTTACATTAGATAATGTTTGGGAGAGTTGGGACCAAGTCATTGTTTTGCAAGTCTCAAGTCTTTGCACTCAAGTCCTGATTCAAGTCCCAAGTCAAGACATAATGTACTCATTACCAAATGTATTTCCATCACATATTTAAGCATATATTACACTTACAAAAACTTGCACATAGAATGGAACAGGACGGGATAGAAGGGAGTTAACTAATTCCTGGCACACTTTTTAAATAACATCCTTTTTCATCTTTGTGCTGGAGGGGAGGTAGCAAGTATTTTCAAGTCAAAAACCTCACGTCCAAGTGAAGTCATGAGTCATTGAGTTGCAAGCCTTTTTTGATTCTTGACACGTTGAGTCTAAAGTCAACAATTTTGTGATTGGAGTCTGACTCAAGCCCAAGCAATGTGATTTGAGTCCAGGGCTCTGGTGTTTATCACACTTTCTACCCTCTTATACCATGCCATACCACGTTTTACATCTAAAAGGCTCTGACTTTTGTTAAGAAATAGTCTTCCATGTGAATAATTAATACCGCACAACATTCAAAATAACAACTTCCCTCTGCCCTCATTATCTTCCCTGTGGTCCTTGTTTGGTTTTAATTGTTATTTATAATGCATGGATTCTTGCTTTGAAATCCTGCTAAACTCAGCGCAGAGAAATCACTTCAAACTTGACCTCAGGAGTCTAATTACATACTGTAGTCGGTTAGTTTTTTTTTCACTCCCTAAAACACCCTAGAAAGACCTGAGTTCCACAATGGAGGACCACGAAGGGGAGAAGCGATGGATGATGAGAAACAGTCCTGCTTTTATTTCCACTTTCTCTTCTGTCACAGCCATTGTACTCCGAGTCCCATTTATTTACTCATTCATTCAAGTCAATTCCCATTCCCATTCGTGCTCTTATCTTTTAGCAGCATTTAATAGAATCCATGCTCTATTGCTCAGCCTGAAAATTACCCACAAGAGGATTGGGTTGGTTGAAGACTTGGATGTGCTCAGTGTTAAAGGCATACTTGTGAAACAAAAGTTGATGTCATATATCAATTTGTTTAAACATTTCAGCTGAGTCTATGTGCATTTGGGTGGCGGTTATTATTATTTCAAGACAAGCAAACAATGAATATAACTAAAGACTAGAACTTTTTACATTGTCCGTTCTTCTTAGAAAAGGGAAACAAGTAATTTCCCCTTGAATTCAAAACTAGCAAAGGTTACTTTGAATCGAGCTGCTTGTCTGTAACAGATTGTCTTTTTGAGGCGAAGCTTTACACATGAAATCAATTAGAAGGTGCTGGAATGTGCTGCATGGATCTGGAGTTGATTTGTAGAGCAGGGATGGCCATATTGAGAGAGACAGATCGGAGCGGGGGGAAGTGGGTCAGTGTTGTGTCCCAGCTGGTGATGGTGTCTGGAGGCCTCCATCACTTGGCTGCTGAATTGGTGCCACAACACCGTTTACTCACCATCCCGTCCTGTTCCATCCCACAAAGTTGATTTCAGCCTTTTGAGATTGTTTGCTAAAGTTTTTGCATTACGTAAAAGACAAAAGAACACCTTAAATGTGTTCTTGCAAATGAAAAAGATGGCATTGAAATAACTTTATTCTTTTTGTTAAGCACTCAGGGGGGATGTTTCTGTAAGAGCTGGGCTCTGTGTACGTTTATGCATTTGCTCATCCGCTCGTGTTTAATGCTTTTTGCCATGCACAGGGCTGAGGGGCAGTCCAGTGTGCACTGTTTGGACAGCGCAGAGCTGCATAAGGAAATGCAGTGTGTGTGTTCTCCATACAACTAGCAGTATGTTCAAAATTGAACCAATTCAGCATACTGCTGCCTGGGAATCCATATACTAGGAAGCAGCTCAGTGATTTATAGCATAATATAGGGATGATCAATTATTATCAAAATGTTGTGAAGTTACACTGTGGAATAGTTCACTATCCATATTGCAGGAGGTGCAATATTAAAGGCCTGTTAAAGGCAAAATATGGGTCAAAATATTTACTGCTGTATGTCCCAGCCTTGAATCATATTGCAATTGCAATATCATAGATATTTTTTTCCAAATCATGCAGCTGTAGCATATTTAGGGTTAAAACATTTGTTCAATGTACATTTCTGTAACAACAATGTGGAGGAGCTTGAAAGGCAGTTTAGTTTCTCTTACACAATCATGCATATCTTCCTTAAAAACAAATGCACTGGTTTCGGCACTTAATAACCAGGGGAAAACCACTAATGGATCTTTTTTAGTCAGTAAAACACTGATCAGTTCTCTGTGATTTCTTGATTTGACAAGATAATGAGGACAGAAAATAGGACAAAGGGCCTGTTTTTTTTATTTTAACACAAACATCCCAATTGAGTGTCCTTGAATTTCTCTTTTTCCAAAAATAAGAACTTTAAAACCATTGAAAAACTTTAATAAGATGTTTAGCTGAGTGTAGAGAATCAGATGTTTAGAAACACTAATCCCATGTCTAATGGACAAATACTCAAGACATTTTAGTACTGCCCTTCAGGCATTCTTGGGCTTACAGACGCCTGAAGGACTTTCTCAGCATTCATATTTAATGCTTTTGCCATATTCCTCTCCTGTAAAGATATTTTAAATGACATTTACTGTCCGCGCAACATAACAGAGTACATCGGAGTGAAAAACGGGTTTTGGTTCTTGTGGAAGACAGCTGTTTGTTTTTTTAAAACCAGCCAAATAAAGATGTTCGTACATCATGTAATTTCTCTTCAGAAATAGAAACTCTGTTTCCTGTAGAGCTTCCAAAGTTGCCTTTAGTGAGTAATAGTGTGAAATTCAAAACTCTTGAGGGTTTTAGGGAAGTCTGTAAAAGTTATTCTTCTCATTTTCTTCTCTAATTAGATTTTCTTTTTTTCTTTTTTGTTCTAATATATACCCAGAGGATGGTTGTTTTTCTCAGGTTATCTTCATGCGAAGGGAGCAGTTTTACAAGTCTATTCTAAACTGATCTTACTTTTAAAATATGATTATAAGCAGCAGAAAGTGAGATTATTACTTTTTAAATGTGATAATCCAACTGTTTCGTGTGGATAGAAACACTGTTGAGTTTCCTACCATTTAGTCACAGTGGTGTGATCAAGTTGCCTTCAGCTGTGGCAGGAAATGCTTTAGCTGGAATGGCATTATCAAGAGGGGACTCTGTTGGAGGCGAACACACTGGGCTTATAGGAGTTCCTGTAAGTGGAGTATGTACTTTGATTCAATGGGATTGGTGTTTGCTGTTGGGCCAATCCCAGGAGACTAAATAAAGGCCTTCTTCATTCCCTTTTGTAGGTAAAAGTGGACTCAAATGGTTTAACATCCCGGCCTGATTTGGACCCTCCAAAAATTGTCAGCATTTTGCCAGGAACTTTGTAGAAAAAAAAGACTTTTCAGGCTGAATTAACAATTCACATCTCTGTTTGAGATATTTCAGTGGGCTTTGAAAGAGGGCTGCTGAGGGGGACGGCTGCCAGTCTTTCCCCCGGTCTCTAACCCCTCCTCTGCCACAACCTCCAATTAGGCTTAGAGGTTCTCCCCTCTGTGGTCATTTCATGCTGGTGTGTAAAGCGATGATAAAATTAGAACCCACAATGTTTTATTTCCAGTTTTATGCCCACTCATAGGGAACAACCGGCTCAGCCCAGCTGCTTCACACGGGGGACCGGAGAAACCGAGGGAATGCCTTCACATACTGTAGCAGCCTGTCGGAGATTTCAATGCTTTTACTCATTTCAGCTCAGGGCTCAGTCAGTGCGGCTGTTTGTGTGGTTGTTGGTTGTTTAGGCAGATTAAATGGCAACATATAAGCGCAGGCAAATCCAGTGTATTTACCACCATCCAAAATGTACCAGCACATTGGTAATCTGAAAAGAAGCAAAACTAACAAGTTGGCCTCAGGCCATGGCTAGCTTCTCGCTCAGTCCTTCACTGAGGGGCTGGGTGTGTGCATGTTGTCCAAACTGATTCATGCACTGGTCTCTATCCATTCTTTTACCGCCCTCTGTGCTCGCCTCAGCTTTAATTTTATGTCCTGTCACATTGTTATAACATTTGATACGAACTCTGTATTATGGAGTCTCACGGCTGAGTTCTCTTGCATCAAATTTAGTTTGGTAAGCCTTGCCCCTGCCATTGTGTGAACAGAAGAACGGAGCGAACGCTCTGCATTTTAAAAAACAGCGCTCTTTCTCTCATAATCTCCTCAAATATCAAGTTGTTGTTCACATAAGGAAAGCTGTGATCTGATCCCTGCAGCCCCTCAGCTTCTAATTGTATTTACAAAAACATGACACTCAGAAGTCTCAGTGTTTAGTGCTTACACATACACTTCTGTGAAAAAAAAAGACCAGGGTCTAAACCCTTTAGTCTGACAGTCAAAAGGAACGTGATTGCAATGATACACTAGCCTCATGCTCTCTTGTGATTTCAGTCACATCCCAGCCCCCTTGCGGTCCACCCCCACCCCACCGCCCACCCCAAACACCTCTCTGCCTGCCAAGTACGTAGGGAGGCAAGTCATCCAGGGCGAGAGAGGACTCAGTTCCTGCTGAGAATCACAATGAGACCTTTGGCGTTGTCCTTCCCAGAGCATTACTGCACAACAGTACAGTAACAGCAGCCTCCTGCCTGAAATGGCTTTTGTGGTATTTTTTATTGTGTGTTACATTTTTGACCACTCGTGGAACAGGAACAATTTCACTTGTATATATTTGGAAACCTATTTTCGCTCTAACGTATACTGACAGAAAATGTTACCATAGAATTTCAGCTTTTTACATTCTAATGTTTGCTGTTTTATTGAAAGATTGAAACAATGTTTGCATTGCTCAGAATAATCCAAAGGTCTCAATGTTTATCAAAACTAATTACTTTTTCTACTGGAAAAATATGAAAATAGTAATACATGATTAGATTTTGAAAGTGCCCTAATATTTAAACTAGTTGATTTTATTTATTATTTTTGTATTATTTTATTTATTTAATAAACATTAAAAAACAAAACATATATACACATTTAAATAAATATGTATTCTATTTATTTATAAACTTTATTACATTTATTGTTTTTGAGCTTATCTTATATTTGAAGTCCAAGAAAATCCATCATTAAAAAGAAATTTTAATTAATTTATTTTTAAGTTCAATAATTGCATGAGGTTTCCATAGTCACTAAGTAATCCTGTTAAATAATCTCAGAACTGAACAATGATTTTTTTTGTGAACTGGCCCTTTAAGACACATTTTTAAATTGGTGACTAATTCAGTGTTGACAGACTGATGCAACACCATGTAGGTAGAGCTCTATTTGACGAGGGTTTTTCTGAGTGTTGCTGAGTTAAAGCATGTCAGCTGTGTCACACTGCTGATGGGTCATGAGCGTTGCTGTGGTGCTGCTAGTCTGTGGTACACCTCAACAATCTGTGCTGACTTACTGCCCAGAACTACCGCGCTCTGCACTTTCCCATGGGTCAGGCGGTGATTGAATGCCCAGTTATGTCTGTGCTGTGACACATGAAAGAGCCTCTGTGGTATAACTTGAAAAACACCTTATGGGTAATAAAAAATAGAAGAAAAAAAGCGGAAAGAAATGAGATGTCCGTAAGAAGAGAGGAAACAACAAACAAACCCCAGAACTAAAAGGCACCACTGTTGGTTGTAAACTTGTAGACGAGTTTTTTTTCCTGAATAGAGTGTGCCTGTGGGTCTTTTGATACAAAAACATCATTGTAAACTTGGGTTGACCCTTGCATGTTGCTTTGCCCTGTTGAGTTAAGATCTATACCGCTTGAAGCTGGAAATTTCCTATGTAGATTCTGCACAGGAGAGAATAGTTGTTTAAAACTTTATAACGCGTTAAAGAACCATACACTTTAATGTTTGTATTTTTTAAGATTGAGTGTTGGGGAATTACATTTCTCTCTAAATGCATTTGTTATTGAAAATAATATTTATTTCTATAGCCCCTTTAAAAAGAGCTACAAGGTGCTTTACAAAATACAGTACCTTACCATATAGGTGCAAAGCTAAAGAATATAGAAGGGCACTTGAAGGCCCTGCATGAACCTGTTATATCCTGCTCCCGCCAGTAAACATTGTGAACATGCATACAAGTTGCACAAAGGAGATAATTTATGGAATCATTTTTTTATTGCTACCTCTATTTTTGGTAATGGTTGTGTTTTGGTGAAACAGCGCCCCCACTGGCAGATTAGTATCAGTTTAGGCAGAGAGTGGTACTGCAGAACAGGAGACGGCAAGAGGCTTCTAAAACAAAAACCCACAACATGATGATAAATTCAGATAAAGTTCTGTGAGAATATAATGTGGGAAAAGTTCAGAAGAAACCACAATACCACATAAAGCACTGTATTATGTCAAATTTTAATAAATGTGAAAAATAATTTGCCTTGTGATTTGGATCCACTCCTGAATTGAATGGGTTCTTCCCATGCCCATGCTACAACCTTCCACCAAATTTCATGAAGATGCTAGTCAGCGTTTTCAGCCGCAATTGCTTTTCCTGATGACACATCAACTTTCTTATCCTGTTTTTTTCAGCCCCCAAAACTGATGACCAGCCCAAGACCTGCAGCTCTAAGCAGTTTGTATGTAAGGACCAGGTGACCTGTATCTCCAAAGGCTGGCGCTGTGACGGGGAGAAGGACTGTCCAGATGGCTCGGACGAATCACCAGATATCTGTAAGTATGCTAACATGAAAGTAGCTACTAAAACTGTCTCCTGTGTCCTCTCATGGTTCAGGGAAATGAGGATGATTACTGGTGTTACTCCGCTTTGTGATTTTTATTTTCCACATGAACCTTTTTGTTTTATACTTCATGTTTCCACTGTGTTTTTGCTGAACATGAAGTTATACAACATCAAATTCACTACCTCTAAATGGCTTTGAAGAGACAACGGCGCAGACAGTTTAATTTGGGCCTGAATAAGAGGGTGGGTTATGCCCTTTCTACGAAGGACACAGGCTCACAGTGTGTGCTCTGGCTGCTCTGCTGAGTTATAACTCTAATTATGCAGCAGTGTTTAGTCTGACTGTTTAGGGATGTGTCTGCTCTTGTCTGGACTCTTGCGGGATCTCTGCAGTCCCTAAGAGTCCTGTCCCGGCCACTTGCATCTTTCAGCCTCTCCATCCTAACATTCCATCCATAAACTCTCCCTGTTAAAAGCCTTTCCTCTGTTTATATGCAGGCTCTAATAGTGATTTTACTGTCTGCTTGTGCCACACCTTTTAACTGTCATGCCACAAGCATTCTCACAATGGTCTGGCACGCACAGACACGAAGTTGGCACCCAGTATTAAGGGACTTGTTATAGTGAGTTAATACACAATTAGGTATTTACACATAGGATAAGGTGTTGAAAATGCATGACAAGATTTATCACCTTCTGATTCAGAACTGAAATACAAAGGTGAAGCTGAACAGAAAAAGTTCTTTCCTCTGCTCGCTGTCACTCACATCACACAGATGAAAATGTGCTCCTAACTCTTTATTTTTTAAGTTTACAGTAAATTGAGCAACAATAAAAAGCTGAAAGATATTTCAGAGGGGGAAGAAAATAATCAATTTTATTTTTGTAAATAACAGCAATCACAGGATGGGAGCAATTTTATGTTAGTGTGACCCGCATAATTCACTCAAGAAAGCTACAGCCATTCAGTTTCTGCCCTTTTCTACTAAGCAATTGAACTGAATTTTCCATAGCACTTGTGTAATTTGGTGACACAGACAATGGTGTGATTCATCTTCTGCATGGAGAGATGAAGAGCGATGTTTCACCAGAACATCAAGATGTGTTCTGCTCAATTACCCGCTTCCCATGGGCTCCACTCTGCCTGTCACTTTACCTTTAGTTAAGGCGCGTCTCCATTCATGTGAGTTTCTGAGGCAGTCATAATATATATCTGTTACTGCAATTAATGCACTTTTTTCTGTACAGCGCTATGTGTTTGCAGTCTAACAAGCACAGTCAAAAGGCGAGGCGCCTTTAAGTATCACAATGAAAGGCAGCCAGACTGTGATTTTATCCACAGTCGTTTAGTTGATCCATCCATTAAATGTGAGTAGTGTTTGGAAAGAAGCGCTGCAGATAAAGCTACGGAGTGAATGGGCCTGAGCCAGCATAGATGGAGAGTTTGGAGGAGTATGACTCTGAAGGTTATTTAAAATCCAGCTCTGACTCAGAGGAATGCAAAAGTCTTTTACTTTTTATCCTGGCTTTTCCATTCACGGGGTGAAACAGTTTTGCAGGTCATCAGTCTGGTTTCTCCCCCACTGGGTAGCATTAGAAGAGGCAATCTGACCGGCACGCTGTAAATAAGGCTGCTCTCAACTGAGCTGTTATGGAAATGGTGGATATAAAAGCAGGCCCAGCATTGATCCATGTGAGAGGAGGACTGAAATCTGGATCAACTGTGGAAGTTTTGTGTTGATGCAGTTTTTCATTTTTAAAGCTCAAGGTGTCATCTGTTCATCCAAAGCTCTCTTTCATCAGCCACAAAGTTTACAAAAGCAGTTGAACTTCTCCTTTCAAAACATAGTTTATGAAAGTCAGAGAATTCCAAGAAAATTCCCTGCTTTTGTTCCAGCATGCCCCCTGACCACAGTCTAGTTCTGTGCGTTAATGTTGATGGGAATTAGAGTTGTGCACACTGCTATAATTACGACATTATCTCCAGTTCAAGTTAATTGCTAACTACAGGCTTGGTTTACAAAGATTTCTCGCAGAGATTTCACGAGGCAAAAACATTTTCCTCTTATTTTCTTCTCTTTCTTCGAATCTATTCTTCCCCTCTCCATGGTGTGGCTTCCTGGCTGTACTCCGATCTTAGTGTGGGATCGCCCCACAGTCTGGCCATCATGTAAATCAGAGACTGTGACAGTGCAGGCAGTGTATGCAGCCAACAAGGAGCTCTGTCTCTTAAATAGATTAGTATATGATTTGAAAATGGCACTTGAGAAAAGTGAAAATAAGAATCTGCCTGTATTATTCCACTCATCCTCAAGTGTTCTGATGAGAACCTAATTTGGCAGAAGCACCAGTTTTGTTTCTGTTAAATGCCACCTGTTCTGTTTACGATGATCATGAATTTACTTGCTGTCAGCGGTGGGTGTTGTAAACATGTGCTTTTGTCTGGTGTGGACCTTTGATCTATACACCTCTGGTACCCATGCTGGAAGAAAGTACACTCCTCAGTATCATACTGTCTGGAGGTCTAATTGCCTGTCGTTTCCAAACCATTCATCTGGGCTGTAATTATGTTGAGGAGCTAAAGACCGACTCCTGCCACAGTAGTGGGGTTGTAGTGTTGCATCACATGAGGCGTTGACATGCTGTGGTTGAGGTGGCAGTTGGGTTTATGTTGCATGTTATCATCCTTGATCCTGTGGGCTTGTTTATTGGAGGGGTACTGAAGCAGAGTGATGGGACAGAATGTGCATGGATGCTTGTTTTGCGCATGGATCTGCATGACATGTCATCATAAATGGACTGGTGGGGGTCTGGGCAGGTTGCCAGATGTTTGGCCTTCATAGCCCTCAGACCCCCAGCATGCACCTCCCTCTTATAGCCCCTAGTACACACTCAGATAGCCATCAGCAGTCTGCCAGTACAGGCCCCTGTCTGCAGGTGTGACCCTGTCATCCTCTCCCAGGGACTGCACTGACTCTCTCCTCACTGTATGGCTTCAGTTGATTTCAGACAAGCCATTTCACCTCAATTACATACAGGCTTAGGGCTCAGGAAGTGGTTGACAAGTGCCCTCGGGGCATGAGTATATGCTCTGTGCGATGGTGCTCTGTGCAGGATTGCTGGTTTTTAACTCTCTCATAGGTAGTTGTGGTATGTTGTTACAGGGTTATCTTGCATTTTTCTAGCAGAGATAAAGTGGTGAGGGCTGCTCATGATGTCAGTTTATGGCTTCCCTCGCAGAAGTTGAGCATATATGTACAGAAGTCAACATAGGACTGATGAGCCACAGAGATGTGGATTAAAGGGATAGTTCTCATTTTTAAAAGTTAGATATGTATTCATAGACGGTGTATTATCAACAGCAGAAGTCTGGGAAAGCCAGTGGAGCTACTAGCATGGAATGGAAGCATACATTATTGTTGCAATATCAATTTTGAGATATTTGGTTAAAAAAAATTGTGATATTTGTCTTCCTACATATCACCCAGCCCTTATTTGAACAAACAAAGCTTTAGTTGTCTAATCACTCTGATAGCAGTTTTTCATGGTGCTGGAATTACAAATGCTGTGTCACAAATTTCATTTTATTTCTTTGTTGGAACAGTTGCTGCACAAAACAGTGACTGTATCCCAAGTCTGTATGCAATTATGATTCTTGCGTGAACCACATTCACTGTGGTTGAGCCAACTAATGGGAACAGATGTTTGAATAAGCCCTAGCATGTAAGCACTTTCTCCATCATGAAAAGTGCTTGCCATGAAGGAATCTCTTTCATCATCAAAAAAAACCTTATGCAACAATTCTCTGCACCTAATTCTCTGTTAGACTTTTTAGCCCCTGATTTAACATGACAATGTCCACAGGAGGACTTCCAAGCAGGGGGTGAAATGCATTTCAATCATGCAAATGCACTGCCTTTCTCTTCCCCCCATGGTGCTATCCACTTTCATTCAGGGTGAGAAAATGAGCTGCTAACTCAAAGTAGTTAACACTTGCAAATGACAAGCCACTCCCTGTACTTGTACTGTCAAGCTGTCATTAAAGTCGTCTCCATGGTCTTGTAGAAGAAGTACACACAAATTCATTCGTTTTACCTTGTCGGTGCTTGAAAGTAATTTTGAGGGGATATACCTTGGAATGCAGTTTCATAATGAAACTGAGGGACCCTTGGCTGAAGAGGCTGAAAGTATTTAATGTAACAATAGCCAAATGTGGACTCTCAAATCCAGACACACTCTTTCATGTTAAGCTTCCAGTAGACATGTTTTATGTCTTTCCTTTCAACGGAACAATTTGCACCAGCACACTCTAAACTCCCTCAAAGAGTTTGTCTGATGTAACAGTAGCGGCACGATACAACCATACCATGTCCCTTGGCCCACACACTCTGGCACATGCCAGTGGATGCCATGGCCTGGGGCCCGAGCTGGTAGGGAGGCCTGATGGGAAGATTGAGCTATCATCTCCGTGCAGCTGCCTGAGGCGACCGTGGGCCACACAACAAGGTTATCTGTCCATCTCTTGCCCTCGAGCCCCCTCTGGACGCTCGCCAGCATGGTCCTTTGTCCGGCCCGTCTGACTGTCATGCCTCAGCAGCCTCCCCAAGACAACCAGGAACAGCCCACTGCTGCTGAGGTGGTGGGATGGGATGGAGACATGGAGCGTTTGGGAGAAGGGATGGTCCGTCAGGAAATGCCTTTGTATAGGAGAAAATGAGCAGATTAGCATTAAGGCTGAGGAGGAAAATAAAAATGGCTTTGCAAAACTCTGATTTTCTATAGAAAACGTGTTTTACAGTAAAGTTGAGGTGGGGAGGGGCAGTCTTTTCATAGACTATAATCAGTCATGTAGCTGTACTCACAGGGGGCACCACGCAGGGGCAGGGGGGGTCTGTAGTGGCAGTGGTTGACACACTGCTTCCACAGAGGAAGGAGCAAAGCCCCGTAAATCCCTCTGGTCTGTGGCCCTGAGCCCTCCTCAGCTTCACCGGCCTATCAACAGACAGAGAACACAGGGCTTTCTCACGCCACACAGGCACCACTTCGCTTTCTCTGCTGTCTCCTCCACGCCCTGTCTCCTTCTCTCTCTCTTCCCCTTCTTTCCTGTGTCCCACTGTCTTCCTCTCTGCCTGTCAAAGCAGGCAGAGAAGCTAGACTCAAGTCATCTCTGTTCCTCATATCTCATCTCCAGTCTTTCCTCTGGTGTAATTGCCTCACAGTTTCCCCCCTTGGTTGCAGATGGTTTGTTGGTTTGTTTTGCTGGCTGTCTCTTTTGTATGTTACTTTAGGGAAATGTTCTGCGGTGCATTTTACACAGTGACAGTTTGATTGTGTTTGAAGCTGGAGACAATACTGCATTGCTCTGTGGCAACAAATGTAACGGACTTAAATGTTTGAACAAGCAGGTACACTGATTTAATAGATTTATATTGCTGTTTTACTGGAAGAATACAGCTTTAAGTGATACTACACCCAGGCTCTGTCATTTCAGTGTCAAGCACTCACCCCCATGGGCTTGAAAGGTTTCTGTTAAATCTTTGTAGTTTATAAAAACTGAGGATCCAGTCCACTCAAATGCACATCAGTTACAGTTGTTTTTTTATGGGTAAAAGAGAGTAGCTTATGATCACTACATATGCTACTTTTGGCAAAGCTGTGTGGTATTGTGACAGTCATTGCATTCATGTCACAATACCACATAGCTTTGCCAAAAGTAGCATATGTAGTGATCATAAGCTACTCTCTTTTACCCATAAAAAAACAACTGTAACTGATGTGCATTTGAGTGGACTGGATCCTCAGTTTTTATAAACTACAAAGATTTAACAGAAACCTTTCAAGCCCATGGGGGTGAGTGCTTGACACTGAGATGACAGAGCCTGGGTGTGGTATCACTTAAAGCTGTATTCTTCCAGTAAAACAGCAATACAAATCTATTAAATCAGTGTACCTGCTTGTTCAAACATTTAAGTCTGTTACATTTGTAATATATTGTACTGTAAAAGGTCTTGAAAAGTACTTGAACATTACTTTCAGAACACTGATTTATTTCTCTAATTGCAGATCGATGACTCTTAGAAATACACCGATTTTTTGCAGAAAAGTGGATATTGCTACATGGATTTTGAAAAAGATGGTTATCAATCCTGAAAACTTTTTTTGCAGACACTTATTAAGACCAAAGTGGTGTGTTTTATACTGAAAAAAACAATTTGATGTCATCACTTTGACATAATACCCTTGTCAGGATCTCAATAGGTTTGTTGGTCCTAAAAGAAAAGTTCACATCATTTTTGCCCGCTGCTATTTCCACATTTGTGTGCAAAAAGTTGGAAAAGCCACTGAAGAGCAAATAATACATGAATAACATCCAAAAAGCTTAAATAAAACTTTCTAAAAACAAGTCCACTTTGGACCAGCCACAACCATCAGATCTGGTAAAATAATTTAGTGGGCCTAAGCCTTATGATGGTAAGGAAAACCCTGACTGCTATTCATAATCATCCTTTAAGATCGTTATAAGCATGTTGGAATAAAAATGCGTCAAGTCTTCTTCCAGTGAGGGCACTATGTGCTATGCTGTGTGCTGTGGTTAGCTCTGCAGGGTTTGGCATCGCCATGTGCTTGTTGTGAACGCTGCTGTTAAGTGTGATTCCAGAGTGGGGAGAGTTAGTCAGTGGGCAGGCCTGCCTGTCACACTGCACAACATATTCATTCGAGCTGACAGCAGACTTTATGGGAGTAAGTCAGGGGCTGGCATGGAACCCAAAGAGTAGAAAGAAAAGCAGGCTTTTATGCTCAGGACAAAAGATCGACAGGGGATCCAAATTTAAGGTCATTGCATAACTACGGGAACTGAAGGATGGGGGATAGCGGGGTCCAGAGGTTGAGGTGTTGGAGGGAAGCACACAGAAGAAGAGGCCGGCATGACCCTAATGCCTTGTGCCGCCCAGACAAGTTAGTGGAACCCAGAGCCACAAGCGAGGGATGGCTGCACTCTCTACTGGGGGAAATATTTGAAGGTGACACAGGTAGTGATGTATTACCTAAATCAACACTGTGCTCAGGGGAAATGTGTAAAATTGTCTTTGTACAAAGTCATATTTCATTGCAAAGAGCACATGCACTGCATAAGAGTTTCAATAAAGCATGCAAACATAAGTTGTGCATTATGACTGATAGTTTATAAAGTTTTAATCATGATGAATCCCAGGGCTCATTGCTTTTATATGGGAGTGATATAAGAGCGACAGATCATGCAGCAGATAGGAGAAATATTTTAACAATTAAGATCCCTGAGGACACAGTGAGGATATGCTAATATCACTGTTAGCTGATCACACAGTTTAGTGCAATAATGTAATTATCCTCACTCTGCCCTCTAATAGGTGTGAGGGTTGTAATTTTCCCTCTTTTTCTTTGTCTGTTATCTACTGCACTGCCAAGCTTCTTACATTGTTCTCACTTGCAGAGCTTTGTCTCCAAGGCTGCCAAACTCACTGAAATATCTGCTATCCCAGTGAAGTGACATGTAAAGTTATTGTTAAAAATTATTCTGTGATAATTATATTCCTTCACTCCTATAGCTTATTCTATTGCTAATGGTACTTTAGGGCAAATAATACCTATTTTAACCGACAGAGCGTTTCAGATTATGCTACCTGATTGCCATGTAAAATATGCATATTTTTAAGTTATTTATTTCATTTGTCTCTGTGGTAGCTTATTTGTGGTTTGGTCTGCACTGAATTTAAAGAAGAAATTGTTTTCAGAAAGGTACCTACAACAAAATAAAAAATGGAAGTGGTTTCACATTTCTATGTTGTGGCCCCGAACAGATGGAGATGATTATCATTTTATAACGTTATCTATGTTTTATGGAACTTTTAAAGAGAGTTGCAAAGCTTTTTACGAAGAGTAAAAATAACAGCAAAAGTAATACGAGCACCGTAGGGAATGTAAGCCACAGGGTGGTAGATCTTATCTTTTGGTCCCATACAAATCCGAGCAATTGCATTTTTTATAAGTTGGGAGCTTTTGACTCAATGCGAGGCAAAAGCATAGAAAATGGGTATGAATTACTTTGTCTGAATCAGTAAATTATCTTTTCCATTTAATTTTGTTCACTTTCTTTTCTTGAATAGAGAGAGAGAGTCGATCCATCAGCCTGTAGAAACATGAAAAAACACCAGCTCCTTGATATTCACTTTGCAATGACAGACCAACTGAAATTTTAGATAGTTATAAAGTTTAGTTAGTTATGCAACACTGAGCCTTTAATATTTCCAAGGCAGGTTGTTAGTGGCCCCGCTGTAAGTGTTGCATTTATTTTTAATCTTCACCTCTTTTAAGCTTCATTTTAAGCTTCAGATGCCACTGAAGCATGTGAATTAAGAATTAAATAGAGCCAAAAGCTGGATGCTCTAATGCAATTTAAGGAAAATAAAGTTGTTGTGTTTTTTGTTATGTTTTTTTAGAACGTGGTCTTTTTGAAACAGATCTTAACTTTCAGATAAGTTACCTCCTCACTAAAGAGTTGACTCAGTTGAACAAGATAACAAGATGTGTTAGTCATCTTTAGAAGATTTAATTCCACAAACTTAAGTGAGTGTGACAAAACAACTCGTATCACACCACCTAATGTTCAACTTATAATATAATTTTTTTTTTTTTTTTTTTTACCAAAACCAACCTGATGGCAGAAAAAAACTACAGCAAAGGTGTCAAAACAGCACCATTTGTATTGAAAAGTACATTCTGCTATTAAAGACTGCAGTTGTAATGATTTTCTTGGTTTGCCACTCAGTGTTCTCTGTATGCCAGAAGTTATTCTGGGCGGCACTCACTATAGTCTCCCTTTTCAAGCTGAGCATATAATGAAGAGAAGAGAAAAAAGAAGAGTTGAGCCTTTTAATCATGAGTTGCATCTTTCCACCGAGCAACAGTGTCTGAGGACTGTAAATATGCAGTGTATACTCCCTAGACATGAATAAAAACCCAGTAATTTAATTTCTTGTTCTCCTCAGCATCTGGGGCGGAGAGAGAGAGTTTGGATGGGAATACGACATCTATAGTCTATACAGCCAGATGCTTCTGGGAAGTTTCAAAATTCATGGAAATATAACATGTAGTTGGCTTTGCCTGCAGCATTGGGGGGCTGATGTAATGATCCTTCAGTTCAGAAAAGGCACTGCCGACTTGATGGATTACTTTACATACTGTTGCTTCACTGAGACATAAATCTGCATTTTGACTGCGAAAGGTTCCAAATGCCAGATGACAAAAACCATAATGTGATCTGCACTTAAAGAAAAGGAGTCTGGGCCTTTCTGTTGATGACAACAATGCAATTCTGGGCAGTAAAATGATATCCTTTGCATTGTATTTGCTCCTGTCATGAAGTGCTTGTATATGGATATGGTGTGTACTAGTTTTCAGAAGAAATAGTGTAAATAAGAATATGCTAAATGTAGGGATGTTCTTAATCTGATTTAAAAGGTCACTTTAGTTTATCTTGGGGAAACCAGACCTGAGATCCAAGACTTTTAAAAAAGGAACAAAACATAGAATTGGTTGCTCAAACAACATGGTTTGTCACTGCGT
Organism: Centropristis striata; assembly: GCF_030273125.1. NCBI lineage: Eukaryota > Metazoa > Chordata > Actinopteri > Perciformes > Serranidae > Centropristis > Centropristis striata. Next base: position 33,463,696 of record NC_081521.1, on the reverse strand, counting down.
CGCAAAGATTAGTAGGTGCTCTGAAGCACTTTAAAGCAGAATGGAATTCCTCCAAATCGCCCTTTGGCTCAAAATAAATTATTTGTGCTGCTGCATCTTTTTCTAAAACCTGGGACAAAAGTTTGGAAACAAACCTTAAGTTTTAAAAGTCAGCAGCTGCAGAATAATATTTTTTATAGACTTGGTGTGTGTGTGCTTGTGTGTGCTTGTGTGTGTGTGTGTGTGAGTGCCTATGAAAAAAAACATGACAAAAGTAGCAGTGCTGTATTCTTTCCCTTCAGATTTGCACAGTAATGCTCAGCTTCCACTGACAGATGACGCAGGAAATGGCTCCTGCCAGTATGAGCGGAGCTTATTGTAATACACTGCCAACGACTTCCCAAACTGGAGCAGGGAGTACAGGGTTCATCTCCATTGTCCCTCCTGCAAAGTTATTTAATCCTCCATATTGTCCTTTCTATTTAGTTTTCTGCTGCTGGTCTCTATTCAGCTCCTGCCAAGGTATTACTGTGTTGTGGAACTCAAACAATTCTTTCCGGCTGTTGTGTATCATTGGCAGTTGTTAGTGTGTTTCCAAAAACTTTGCTGCTGTCTTGTGAGTGAATAGGTTGGAGTGTGTGTGACGGAAAGCAGAGTTCTTGTCCCTTCAGTCTTTTGGTGGCTGCAGTGTGAAGACACCTGGTTCCGGGGATAGTGTGCCAGAAACACTATTGCCTAGTTTCCTCTGCATGGTTCGGCTCAACTCAACGACTCGACTCAACCCACTTTTAGTTCCAGGTCCTTTTAACTATTTTCGATTTCCACTAACCCTAACCCCGTCAGTGTCGGCAGGATTGACACTCACTGATTTTTTTCACTGGCAGCCAAACAGAGGAAAGTCTGCTAGATGGAAACTGATAGGGTTTTATTGATACCAATAATAAATACCATTAAATACCATTATTCTGCTTATTAGCCCGATTCTTTATCAATTCTCTAGAATTCTCCAATTCTCTCTCTTATCAGCTCAGCTAGCTTTGAACCTCATCTGAGTATATTGCTGACCGCGTTTGGCCAATGTTATTTTGCCGGTAATGCATTACAGGAATAGTTAATACTCCTGTAATGAGTGAATATTATGGATATTTGTAGTTGCATTAGTAGTATGCTTTTGTCCCAGTAATACCAACAGGAAATAAACATTATATGATATAATTATCCTTAGAGAGACAAAAGTGATTTTACACCACTCAGTGCTTGGGCCCTAATAATCACCTTTAAAATAAAATGAGTGAAGTAAAAACACAGTCCTTATGAGGCCAACGACGATGTGTTTCTCAATCAGTCACATACACACCCGTGTGAAGGGCTGACCTCGGCAGTCTGCCAAAAAAGGACCAGGAACTATCCATAACTTTTGCCAATGGAAAACCTAAAAAGAGGCCCATTGTACCATGCAGTAGAAATGCTGCACCAGTCAGTTAATACCTTTGTCTGTCTGCTTAATCCTCAACACATCACTTTTGTCAGATATGCTTACATGCATGCATAGTTGCAAAGACACTGATTTGTGCAGTGAGTGCCATTCAGATGACTTTCATCATGACTTGTCTTTTGTCCTCCGAGAAAACTGTTGACAAATGATAAATCCATGGCAGGGGTCTCATTTCCAGTGTGCATGGCAGTTTATTCCCGGTAATGCAGTTTATGTAGAAATCCCCAGGTTGGCAGTTTATTGAATGTAAATCAGGCAGGCTTAGAGGCCAAGGCTGCAGGAGGGCTGCTAATATGCTAGCATCCCCCATGAGGGAGAGCTCTCCCTCTCCCTAAGCCAACTGTATTAGAAGCTAATTCTCTGTTCGAATGTGGCACATTTTCCACGCATGCTGCTGTGGTGGGATCATTGTGGAAGCTCTTGTCACTTTAAGGTACTTGTTTTAACCGAGTTACATTTTATGATCTGTGTGCGGTTACTAATCTCTTGGATGGATAGGGAGGACTTAGAGGGAATGCTTGTGGTTTTCTTTAGGGAATGCCGGCATGCAGGCGAATGTTCTCCCTCACAAGTCTCTGTGCACATCCACACTTTGATTCATTTGATGGCATGTGTTGTTAGAATACGAGAGAGGTATTTATACTTTCCTCTAAGACCTAATAACTTCCCACACTTGATGACACATAGACATAACCTACTGAATGTCAAGTCAATTATATTTTTGTTAAAGTAAAACACCCTCTATCTTCAGAGTCTTTCTTCAGACAAGGAAAACTCGACATGTATGAAGCAGAAATAAGGGTCAAATGAACTGCATTTTAGCTGATTAGTATTCAGACACTGAAGACTGTCGGATTCTGTAGGAGGCATCTGAAACAGGTTTGAAGCTCGGGGTGCACAAATTCAGATATTATCCTCTCAAAGCCTCTCCTAGCCGTACATAACCCTGCAGAACTCCACAGATCGTTTCCTGTGAAGGCGGTGAACTTTATTTTCTCTGCTTCTAGTGTTTTTCTAAAATGGGTCAGCAGATGTTAGAGAGAGAGAAAGGAAAAGAGAGGTGGAGGAGGAGGAGGAGGAGGAGGAGGAAGAAAAACAGCCAAAGCAAACTGTTTGTTCTGCAGTGTGGGCTGAGAGGAGAGATAGAGAGAAGAGTGGGAGAGAATGAAGGGAAGAGACTGCATCTACTGTATGTTCTGGTGTGACGCTGATAAAATAACAAAAAAACTGCTTTTTCTGGACCAGAGGGGATCACGTTCTGTCCTTTGACCTCCACACCCCTTAAGATTCAATATATCTTTGCCAGTGTTTACTTTTCTAATTTTCTAATAATGTTTCTTGATCACATTTGGAGCTGTGTGAACATACAGTAAATCACATGCATAATATTCCTCTATTTGTCTTTGACACATGCAGGGAACATTCAGTTTCTCATGTGCTAAAAAGTGATAGTTCCAACGCTTATCTGCCAGAGGGTCACTACTAAGTACATTTGCTCAAGTCCAATTTTGAGGTTCTTTACTTGAGTGTTTCCGTGTTATGCTGAAATCTTTAGTTACTCTACTGTAAGATTATTAATACAAAATAAAAATCAACTAATAAATTGTGATGTATCATTATAGATTAAAGGCACACTGTGTAGGATTTTTCCTAAAAATGCAAAGACTCCTACGAAAGTAATTCCTCTCAATCATCACTTACATCATATATGACCCACTAGAAGTGTCTGGCTGTGTCTGTATCTGCAGAGACGCTGCCCTTGCCTGTATTTGCTCTTTTATTTTAAAGCCATGAGGGCTCATTAGCGGCAAAGTGCTACATCCTAAGCACGCATCCAAAAGGAAGTTACGAAAACAGCGAACACAGTGCTGCAAAAACACAAATATAGTGAGGCAAAGCACCAAGTGGACAAAGATTGCAGCAAAACGAGTGTGAATCTGGGGTTTGCTTTCACCTGCTGGCCAGCACCGCGTTGAATAGAGAAATGACACTAATTTTGGCTTAAAGCTACACAGCAGTATATACATTTTTAAAATTATCCCCACCTTAACCTACTGCAGCATTAAAGCAATTTCATATAATTAATGTAAATCACTTTAATGCTGATACATTCCAGTCATAAGTCCTATTTCTATATGATTCAGAAATGGGACACTCTGCATAATGAGTTTTACTGTTGATATTTTTTAGTATACATTGATGCTAATAATTTGTATTTTTTTTAAGATTTAAATGCAGGACTTTTACACTGTGGTATTGCAAAGTTTACTTAAGTAAAAGATCCAAGTACTTCTTCCACCACTTTTTTGTCGACTTTTGTGCCACGCCAACCCGGCAAAACAAGATTGATGTGTTAAAAGGAAGATATGAGGATGTAGAAAATATTGGTTTTCAAAATGGACCTTTTAATGGTGATTGATGATACTGCCCTCCTCACAACAGGAGAGAATTCAATGAAAAAACTTTAAGCCTACTGCAGCGAGTAAAGGCAGCCAGTTTCAGACATACTGAAAGATTTCCTCAAATGTTTGATCCAACCATTTGAACTATTTGAAGGTTATTTTTCATAAGTTTCACCTATCATCCCACAGATTGTACATTGACCTAGGACAGTGCAGGTTGTTTCTGATGCTGTTTGTATGTGCATGTGTGTGACCGTCTGTGTTTGTTGTATGTCTTATCTCTGTCCTATTTATTCTTCTGCACTCTTGCAAAAGAGATCTCGATCTCAAAGAGACTTCCCAATCATGTAAAGGTTATAATAATGAGATTAGAATGGAAATATTTGACTTTTTCCTTACTGTTGTGCCGTAAAGGAAGTATTTTTCTTTTAGTCTTGACTGAGATCTTTCTAAGTGTGATGGTATCTGCTGGCTAAAGGCCCCACAGCGAGGGATTCAGCCTCACCCACGGCAACAGTTTAACCATATTCAGTATGAACTGTCTGTGTCTGTGGTGTTTAAAATAGGTATATAAAGGCAAATACACACATTTAAAAGTCACGACATATCTTTTTAATGTTATTTTTTAAAGAGTCATAAGTTACTGTGCCAAAAAAAGAAAGTGCACCCTTTGAAATTACCTACATTTATGCGAAATCTATCCTTTAAATGTGATCTGATCTTCAGCCAAGTCACTATTACTGTGCTGTAATAAGTTTTAACTAGGTTTTATTAGCAAGGGTTTGCTTTTTTCAACCTGCATTTAAATGTTCAAGCAAACATTTCGATAAATGCAGCAAAAGCTGCTATTGTTTTTATGTAACTATTTCAGGCAGATGAAGCTTGTCCATTATTGTAAACTTAAAGAATATCAAACAACATTTATTACTTAATTATGCAGAAATGTACCATTATCCAATGGCTTTGCTTACTATTTCTTTGTACTGTATTTGTTGGAGTTTTATATTTTTCCTTAAATGTGTTTTCTTGTTTTCTAGGCTCACACAACAGGGTGAACCAGTGTCCTGTCAATGAACATGGGTGCCTGGACCTGGACGTGTGTATCCATATGAGCAAATTGTGCGATGGAGTCCCTGACTGCTCCGATGGCTGGGATGAGGGCCCTCACTGCAGAGGTAATAAACACACAGAAGCATACACACACATCTGCTTACTCAGAAAAGATTGTATCATCATTTTCTGTATCTCCTCTGTCACACAGAGAAGAGACTTTCTGCCTTTGTTGTGGGTCAAAAATGACCAGCCAGCTTCTCCTCGCTAGCATCTTCTTGTCTTCCCATCCAGCCATAATCCCTATCCAATAATCTCCTCTGCTAGACCCTTTAATGAGCCAGCCTGCTCTGGCTTGTGCAATTACAATGGAATTTCTCTTTCTGGGGAAAAAAAGTCATTAATTTATCAATCAGCTCAGCTATGAGGCTGTTTCCCCAATCCCTGTGGGAATGATGAGCATTCAGCCCGGATGCAGCTGGAAAAGAATCCCATCAAATCCTCTACTATTAATTAGAGTCTATAGAAGAATGAGTGATGGGACATATTGGGTCCATAGTGTCTGTCTTTGTTGCAGCAGACAAAGGAGCAAACACTGCCTGCCTACAGAGGATTGCCTCAGTATTCAGCAAACAGTCCTCAGATATAGCTGTGTGAAGCTCTGCCTGTTTATAGTTGCGATAACTCATGTAAGGATACATATTTCTGTTGTGTCTCTGTCTCTCCATGAAAGCCTAGATCAAATACTAATCAAATACAATCAAGTCTCAGTGGAGCAAAGTCCTGGGACGTGGGCTGGTCTGCCAGGTTCTCAAACAAAAGCTGCAATCTCAAGTCACCTTATCTCTTTTTCCTCATAATTGTAAAGTATTAACCAAACTTCTGTTGTTTATGCCAGTACTGCAATGCAAAATTTGAGTAATTTTAGATAGTGTAGGTTCTGGACGTGGTGTCTGTATTTATTTTATCACTTGCAGCTTTATCTGTTCTAGTCAGAGCATAACCCGCTCTACTCTGCCTCTGATTGGCTCACCGTGATAATCACCCTCACCTTAACCAATCTCATTCCTCATGCCTAACTATGGCGAGAGTTTCAATCAAGATGGATCCTTTCTAGCCAAAGCTGCCAGAAGCGACAATTTTTGATTGAGAGGGTTGAGCTGGAGAGTGTAAAGTTACACTAAGCTACCAGCTAGCTTGGTTAGTAATATTCAGCTGTAGCTATGATGTCAATCAGGATGTTTATTTTGGCTAGTGATTAAAACAAAATCTACTTTCAGGGAAAATAGGAACAGCCGACTCCTTAGAGTGTCTTTTGGTACAACCTAAACATTTTAAGCGACCAAAATGTTGAAATTGACTTTCATAAACTGAAAACACAGACAAGATTAAAAAAATAACTTCATTGCTTTTTAAATGTACACAGTGCCATGGATATACATTCCTAAGCCTCTAAACTGATTAACAGGTCACTTTGGTATCTACTTGACAGTCACAAGGGTAGTCATCCCCTAAAGCACACCCTGCTTTATCGTCTTTTTTACTCTAAAAAATGGTACTCTGAAACCATGGTTTACAAAATGAACATCACACTGTATTGAGGAAGACTTGAAACTAGCAATTGAGACCATAAATTAATTAGAAAAATGTTTCAGAGGTCATAAATCAAGCGAAAAGTAGGGTAATGTTCTCATAGACAGGTTTCGTCCACTTCTTTTATACAGAAGGTTTCGTCCACTTCTTTTATACAGAAGGTTTTTTTATTTTCATTTTTTAAAAATCTATCTGTATTATTTCTTGCTGTGTAATACTTCTACATTCTACTTCTACTTCTACATCTTAATCTTCCTCTGTAAACCACATGCCCAAGTGTTTTTATTGGACCACCCTGTATAGATAAAGACTAAACAAATGAATAAATCTTCTACATAGAGTTGAATTATTAGATTAAAGAGCTGAGGTGCATTAGTCAGAGTGTTTAAGTGTGATATGGTTAGTCCAGAAGAGCCGCAGCACTGTTGGGCTGATGAAGTGGACAGTTGTAGAGAGTGGGTGAGAGTGTTAGTATCCCACACACTGGTCATCACCACGAGACAAGCCTTTACACAACACAGTGATGATGTCATCTAATCAGAACATGCACTGCCTGTCCCTGAGGACACAAGTCCAGCTGTCCTCAGTAAAGGCATTGGTCACACACCTACACGTTCATGGGCTTGTGATGCATGCATATACTCACACGTGCACACAAACATACACTCACACAGTTGGATTCTTGCAAATACACACCCAAACACACCCATTACCCCCAAACACAAACACACCAGCAGTGTGTCCAGAACTTTTGGCATTGCTGTTTGTGAGCTCCACTCTTTTCAGGGAAAGGCCTGGCCTTTCACAAGCATCCTAGTGTTTGCTTGTACAAACTGCCGGGTTGTGCAAGTATACCTGGGCGCAGATGTCTGAAGGCACACTTTGTCAGTCGGTGTGTCCAAGTAATTCTGCCAAAGTTGTTGACAAGAGTGGTTAGAAAGGGGAGTGTAGCAAGGTTAGGCAGGAATTTTATCTTGCGGCATTTTCATAGCATGTAGCAAAGTTTCCGATTAGTTGGTGTGATTTGTTGTTGAATGAGTGCAAGGGAGTAACCAGGTGGACTCAATAGTGCTGTGATGGATGGTGAAGTTAATAGGGTTCCAAGGTTGAGGAAGAGCACCGAATCTGACACTTGATTTGTGGTTTTGGAAAAAGCAAAAGCAAAGCTAAAACAAATCAGAACATGCATATATTATTACGGTGTTTTTAACACCCTGAAAACCTTATATGTAAAATAAGCACGTTCGCTGCCATGCCAAGTTTAAATATCAGAATCAGACTGTAAAAAGAAGTGGACATAGCCACCAAGATGTCACCTACACTGTAAAAAAAGATAAACAATAGCTACTCAATAAAATTGAGGCAACAGATTGCACGCAATATTATTTATTAAATCTAACTACATTACAAGTTGAGTTAATAACAACTTAACAGGAAGTGCCTGTCAGTTAAAAACAGACTGAAAATTCAAAATTCTCTTGATTTAGAATTACATACACATAAAGATTATATTTAATGTGGTCAAAATAAGTACATTCTATTTCAAACATTTTTATATTAAAGTTACTTAAACAACTGCCTCAAAATCAATGACGCGTTTATATTGAATACATTTTATCAAATATATTAAGTAAAATGAAAAGACTACAGAATAATTTATTACAGTGTAATGTTTGTGAACTAACCTTTTAAAGCCTCAAGTTTGGCATTTTGTACATTGCCATCTTGGTTTTTGGCCATCACCAGCTTGTTTTGTTGTAGCCAGAAGCGTCTACATTTGAATGGGAGGGTGGAGCTAGCTGCTGGCACCAGCTGGCTGGCTTGGTTAGCAAGGTGCAAAATAAATGAATAAAACAGTTGACTCCTTGGAGTGTCTTTTAGTATGAAAACATAGCCAAAACCCAAACCAGACAACACTGTGATAGTGACTTGTCAATCATACGGCAGGCCGGCCCTACAGCATACTCTGCTCTATCATTTGTTTTACTCTAAATGGCACCATAATTTACAAAATTAACAGCATGCTGTATTTCAGAAGACTTGAAACTAGCAATTGAGAGAATTAGGATTTTTTAAATAATTTATTTCATAGATCAAATGAGAAGTTGGATCATTTTCTTATACACTCTACAATCTATACAATCAGTCTTCTTTTTGCAACCAGTGGAGTCACCCCCTGCTGGCCATTAGGAAGAATGCAGGTTTAAGGAATTTCTGCATTGGCTTTACTTTTCAAACCTGGAGGTTGCCGTTTGATAAGAACTCTGCCTGGCCATAAACTAACCCCAGTGTGTACCATACACTTACTGGAGCTGTAGGAATTGATACAAATCCTGATAGGAACCTTGTTTGACTGCAAATAAGCATGTAAAAGGCAGTAATCCAAACCAGTGTCTTGAGTTTGCTTGTCTAACCTTCTTTTCTATCCTTTGGTCAAGACACAAAGTATAGTTCCAGGCCTACATTTAAAAGGCCTTTTTTTTTGACTAAATGTAGTCTTTTCAGACAACTGGCAGTTATGTTGTTTTTCTGTCATATGGGTGAAAGTTGAGTCTTTTCATTGATCTGTGGGCCTGCATTTGTCCTTTCTCTGTCATCTTGTGGGTGATGGGGCCTCTGTTGGGGGGCAAGGCCTTAGACCTGCCTCCCTCAGAAGTGACTGATTGATAGGGAAGAGAAAATGGGGTCACGGCAGTACTCTCAAGAGATTTTCCCTTTTTCTTGCCTTCTCAAAGGGCTCCCTGATTATTGTAGTGGCCTGATGCTATTGTTTATGCATGCAGTGGGCTTTCATTGTCCTTCATGTCCCACTAACTGTGGAATGAGAAGCAGTCATAGGCTACTTGAGGCTGCCTGTGGAAAGACCACATTTTCATCTTTATTCATGAGTGGGTCTTGACCTAAATGAGTTTATTGGCTGCAGTTAGAGTTGTCTCGCATGACAAGACCTGTTTTATTGCCAGTCTTTGCCTGTCACTGTATTTAGAGACACTACAGTGTTGTGAAACTGTCATATATGTCTTGACTCATAATGGGCTGCAGATTAAAGAAAATCTGACTCTTGATTTTCTCACGCAAGTTAAACTGTTGGTAAACGTTGGTGCCACAGTGTGTACTTTGTCTGTGTTTGAACATTTGTGTTTGAGTATTTGTGTAGATTTAAGCAGCTGGGGCAGCATGCTGCCACTGTTTGGGACTACGATAGCTACTGTTTGCTCATTACTCAAGCCACTGCCCTGCTAGTGTTTGCATATGGTTACTTTGCCCCCTTTGACTCTGCAGCACCACACAATTGCCAATAAATACACTTTCATGCTCACAATTGCTGAGCCAATGCATACACACATATACACATCATTATCTTCTTTAAGTGTGATTTACCATTCTGAACAGTTCTCGCTTTGCAGTAATGCAGCATTTACCACTAACCTCGGTGTGATGGGATGCACCAAATAATCACAAAGTAGTTCCACAGAGAGAAATTGCCTCAGATAATGGCTGATTGTGTGTTTAACTGAGCATGTCGGCCTGCTTAGCTTTAAATGAGATTGTTACTCTCAAAGTTTTCGTCGATAATAAGTTTGTCCAAATTCTTTAAACTGTTATGTTCAATGCTGAAATGCAAATTAATTATTTGAAAGGTATGTGTATCCATACAAAATGAACAGAAATTTGCACAAACCATTCACTTTAAGAAGTAGATATCAGGTTATTTGATGGGACTGTGCAGGAAAACGGGAAGCTCCTGTCAGCTGCAGGTAGAGGACAGGGGCATGTGTAGACTTGTTTCCAGACAGTGCGAGCACAAAGGTAGGAATGTCCTGGGAATTACCTCTCTTTAAAGTGTCACACACTAGAATAGACTGTTTAGACTTTGGTTCAATTTGTGCTTTCAATTAGGGCCTCTTGATTTACAAATGCAGGGAGGCTTTTTTTATTTTGTTTTGTGTTTTCCGTAACTAAAGGGATTTCCAGTTGATGGATAGATGAGCAGATCTTTTTAAGGAGTTACATTTATGAAATCATTCAGTCGTTACAGTTATGTTGTGTAACTACAGCTATGACCTCAACACCACCCGGTCTTTGTCTCATTCAACCTACGTCACCCTGTTGCAGCTGGCCTGTCAGCCCCATGATTGGATTTTGGAGGAAAATGTCAACTTTCATATATTTCCTCATGGACTGGTCGTGGACAGCTTCCAAGAGCAGTTCTTCTCTTCCTCCTTCTGCCTCCTCTCCTAATGTTCTTTTTACTCATTGTGTTCCTGCTCATGCTAATCACCCCCTTGACCTTTTATGTGTGTGGATTTTTCATGCATGTGCTAGTAATTCACTCAGTCATCTGCCACTCCAGCCTACCCTAAGGCTGGACTAGTTCCAGACATACTTTCAGAATATACTTATCATATGATATGCATATCATAGAGGAGGTCGCAGCCTCAGTGGGATGCATTTGGAATAGGGCTGGGTATCATTTAAAGGGACCGTTCACCACCATATCAAAAATACACATTCTGATGAAGTCTGCTTTCTCTCAGATATAATGCAACTTTATGGCACTTAATGAGTTTGACAGTTCACACCATTTTCCCTCTTAACTGTATTGCTATTTAAAGTAAATCAAATCAATGTGGCTTTATTGGCATGGGAAACAGATATTTCCCATGCCAAAGCAAGTGTGAAAAGTTGAAAACTTTTGTGTTATTATAGATTATTGTTGAGTTTGTACAGATATAAAATAGTCACTGCAGATTGACTTTATAGTGGTTGTATTTCGGTAACTATAAATATTACAGCACAAGGCAGTACCAGTACCTTTAAAGCGATACTGAGCACTTCTGTTGATACTGTTTATTTCTTTGAATACCCATGATGTGAATGGAAGCATTTAATTGTGTAAAAAGCCACCACCACCACATGTATTTTAACAGGCATCTTGGCACGTTTTAAATCAAACACAACAGACTTTTTCCGCACCACAATTGTAGCTTAGTTTAGTTTATTTATTTGCACAAGAATGCAGAAAAGTTTGTAGTAGTAAGAGTAGTTACAGTGCAAGAGACGACAGTATGCAGGAATCATTTGACTGCCTTTTTGGTACCTGGGTTATTTTGGTCAATACCTTCAAGGTGTTGAGTACCGATATCCAGCCCTAATCAAGTGCTGTGCATATCTTATACTCCTCTTAAATTCATTAAGTTTTTGATGTCTGTTTTAATTGTGCACACACGTGAGATGCTGGCCTTTTGGCAAACAGCCTTACACTCTCACTCCCTGATTCCCTTTGAAGACTTATAGATGAGTGAAATTGAGGGTTGCCATCCATGCAGTAACAGGATCAATGGCTTTGGCATGCTTGTTTAGGACTAAAGGCCTTTCAGTGTGTCACTGTGTGATTTGTTTGCTTCGTTCATTAACCCCTGGTCAAACGCTTAACACGCTGCTGTTGCTTGTTTGCTTGGAGCTGGAGCTTTCAAACCACTCCATATCCTTAAGCCCTTTATTCACCAGTTTCCACCCTGCCTTCCTCTTCTCCTCCCATCTTTCCCATGTTTTTTGTTGTCTTCACATTTTCTATTCTCACTTCTCTCCCGTCCTGCCATCGTACAACTACAAATGCTCTCTGAGGTTAGAACAAGAAAAAGGATTTGCAGATGCACATTCCAGAAACTTTCCCCCTGCAGACTGTCTCAAAGGAGAAATACATTTTTTTTTTTTTTTTTTAGAAATAAGCCAAAAAGTTATCCAAAGTAGGCCCTCAGAAATATTTTTGGATGCATTTTTTGAGCTTGTTGATGCTCCAAAAATTGAGTATAATAGATATTAACATTTATCATCTCTCCATATAGTGTAACAAATATATCATACCATAGCATAGCTTATAGTTGTAATGTCTAAAGATGATTCATGATTTACTGAACCAACATCTGTCAATGTAAAAGTTTTTTTTTTTTTTTTTTTTTAAATCATAGAATATAATGGTAATAGATCATTGGCTGATATTGAGATATCAATGCTAATTCCAGCAATACTTATATTGCCCATATTGCCCACCCATAGCTAGACAACACACTCGGGTACAAAATGGGACAAAGTGACCCTGACAGAGTTGCATTTTGTGGGTGTTTTAGCACTCTAGTTGCCTGTGGTCTGTCACAGTGTGAGGCTCGGTGAATGGATTCGATGTGGGCCACAGTGTTTGCTGGGGGGACTCTTCCTTTCAGCGGGGCCACAACAAAAGGGTCATTGTGACCAAGAGTGCCACAGGCTTTATATAATAAGGGCCCTTCACTAGTCCAATCGCCGCTATTCACAGTCATACTATCACTAGCTACTGTACGCATAGTGTGTCCATGACCATTCACTGCTTTTTTCCCCTTTTTTTCAATGAGGTAAATTTCTTTGAGCTAGTGAAAGCCTCTTGTGTCTACAGTTTTGTTATATTGGTGTTTACACTTGATACATAATTGAATGGGTATGTTTCTCAGCAAGGTCACTCAATATTTTATTGAAGTTAAGCTTGCTGGTACAGAATATTGCTGTGGCCATTGTTATGGAGCTTCAAAGGGCTGACAGAAGTTGTTACGATGTAAAACTGCAGCATGAGAATACACACCTGTCATATTTCATGTCAGCAAAAATCTTAACTCAAGGATGAAAGCTTGCACAGATTGTGACTTAAAGAGTAATAGAGATGTTAAGACACAAAGAGAATATTGTTGAATGAATGAGAGCAGATCATAGTCAGGATAATATCTGCCCCTATGACTTCACTCAAAAAAACTCAAAAGTTTATCTAACTTTGGGGCAGGACCCACCCAGTGTGGGTCACAGGCCTGTTCTTGGTGGACGCACAACAGACCTAAGTAACAAAATATTTTATCAGTCAGAGTTCAAGAGCATTCCAACACTATTTATTTGAGGTTTAAAGCTTAAAGAAGCTGTCTGAAATATTATGTGTTATGCAATAGAAGGTGTGTGCCACTATCACTACCCTACCCTATTTATCTACTAGCCTAGACGCACATATCTACACACACACACACACACACACACACACACACACACACACACACACACACACACACACACACCTATAGCTATCATGATGAGGGGATGTGTGGATGCCCCTCTTTCATTTCCTGCCAAAAGGATGTGTCCTTGAGTTGCCTCTGGGGGCGGGAAACAAGAGGCCCCCTAACGTGTGCGCATTCAAATCACCTCGTCTGTCACATGCACAGATGAATACACATGCATGCACGTGTGTGACCCCTCACGCTCTCTCACACACGTGCACATACACACACATACACATACAGCCACAATCTATCTGATCTCCCAGTGGAGATGTGATAGGATACGACACTGCGACTCTGTGAAGATTGCGCAGGGATTAAGATTATCCTTAGAAAGCTGATCTGCACACAACTAGATCAAGGAGGCAATTACTTAAACAGGCTTAATTTAGCTTGCATTGTTGCATTGAATTTATTTGCCCTTTAAATCTGATATGTATGCTGCCCTCCCCCTTCCATGTTCGCCTCCACAGTATTTAATGTTTTCTCTGTTTTTCTCTGCTTCAGAGCGAGCACCAGGCTGCGCCTCCCATGAGTGCCAGTTTCACTGTGCTGTGACTCATGATGGGCCTCTGTGCTACTGTAGCAACGGCTATGAGGTCGCTGCAGATGGAAAGACTTGTAAAGGTGAGTAAGTGATTTTGCAGATTTATTCTAGCTTGGCCAAAAGTAAAATACATAAAATCATCTGATTACTTGGATTTACTGCTTGCTGACTGGAATTTGCGCGGGGCGGCACGTAGAGAAGATCAGAATTTTTTTATCAAACCATTTGCCTCAAGCTTGAAGATAAATGTCAGTACGCCAGGGTTTGGTAGTAACCTTTGTTTTTAGTTGCCTTGTGTTAAAACATGTTTTAACACAGTATACCCAGTGGAGTAAGTTGTGAATAATTGCTGAAAAACTTGCTGTGTCTGTTACCCCTCTGAGACCTCTGGGATCGCCAATATTACTATGTTTAATTGGCTGTACCTTCACTCAACTATAGAGCCAGAGTGAAGATACTGGTATCATATAAAACTAGATGACATAAGGCATTCATTGGTATCAGCTATGTGATACTAAGGGAGCTAAAAAATGCTCAGCTCAGCAGGGGTGAAACTGGCATGGCCATATTCAAAGGGGTCCCCTGACCTCTGACCTTTTTGCCTATTAAAAAAAATTGTGTTTTTGAATTTTTATGCATACTTAGGTCCCTAAAAAGTTTTTTTGCAACTGCATACAATTTTGTATTACTGAAAAGCTGAGACTGCTGTAGATTGAATGAGTAAATTTATTTTTTTAATGTGTGATGATAATAAGTAGCAATTCAGTGTAGTGAGATCTTTTTTTGAAATTTGATCTCACTGTATATAATGAACTAGAGCATTCAGTGGATGTATGGCTACCCTAGGTATATGGACAACAAGGGGCAATTTTGAGAACATAAAAGCTTACCACCCAATCGGCAAAAAGTGATATTCTTTCAGAAATCTCAAAATGGTCAGACATTTTTGATATCGAATCACAGCATGGATTTTTAGAGTTGAATCTCTTAAATCAATCTTCAGGTTCTCAGCTTTCACAATATGTACTCCATCCCCATGTGGCATAACTGTTGACCTTTCATCTACTCCTGAACATCTCCTTCCTCCTCCTTAAAATTACAAAATTGTGTCAATATGGGTCTCTGTGGGTTAATGCATTACTCTCTTCTCTGTAGATTTCAATGAGTGCAATGTGTACGGGACGTGCAGTCAAACGTGCACAAACAGTGAGGGTTCCTACACCTGCAGCTGTGTTGAGGGCTACCTGCTGCAACCTGACAACCGCTCCTGCAAGGCCAAAAATGGTGAGAACACACACACAAAAAGAGCAACAGAGAGAAAGGATGTATTTCATTTTAAGCAAAAAAAAGATTTGAGTTGATTTGTTTCTCTGTTGAAAATGTCTCCTGCTGTATAATATAAGATAATAACATCTGCATGCTGTGGCACATCCTTTTTTTCACAAGCTTGATTGCTGGAGAGATGTATTGACCTTTCACTCCTCTTCATCTCCTCCTGATATTTCTTCCCTCTTATGCCCTCTCTTCCTCATTTTGAACCTCTTTCTTTGCTTGCTTGTCCCCTCCACTCCTGATTGCTCTCTCCAGAGCCGGTCGATCGTCTTCCTATGCTGTTGATTGCTAACCTCCACGACATCCGCTGCACCTCCCTGAGCGGCTCCACATCTCGGCTTCCCTCCATCGCCACCAAGCAGACCATGGCTATGGACTTCATCTATGCCGAGGAGACCGTCTGCTGGATAGATGTGGGTGACAGCCCTGCTGCCACACAGCTGAAGTGCGCCAGCATCCCTGACCTCAAGAATGTCACGAACATCCGCACCATCAACATCTCCCTCAGCCTGCACCGTGAGTAGTAGTTTCATTGACAAAAATGACTGACTGCAACAGAAAGTTTCTGTTTCTGGAAATAGTATTTTCTGCTGACATAGAAAAATGTTGTCAGGTACTTTAAGGGCATAGCAGTTTAGCTGTAAACTGCCAGTGTGAGAGAAATGAATTCCTCGCATAACAGCACGCAAGCAACGCTCAGGTAATCAGTTGGAGTTGTCAGCTCACCCCGTGTGAAATTTCCGTACTTCGCCTCAGGTATCAAATGGTCAACTTTGCATCTGCTAGCTCAGACAAATGTAAGATGTGAAGCAATACAGCCTCGTCTCCCAAAGCTGCTCATACCAGCATAAAAGTGCCAAGTAGAAACGCTGAGTCCAGCTTTATTTTTCAAACGGTTTGTCTTTGAAGAACAGGGGCACCCTGACACAACACTAAATCATCCCATAGAGGCAATATGTGTGTAGCTTACTTACAGTGATATGATACATAGAAGGCTGGCAGCATGCCTTCAGGCATTCATTTGCACATTTCTTGATGGGTAAACTGTAGCCCACTGTTTAGCCTGATTTATGTACCGAGTGGGCTATTCAGAAGTCTGGTAATGTATTCTTTCACTGCTCTTGTGAAATCATTTGAATAGAATTGGTGGTATCCAGACTCTGGTAATTGATTTCTTATATAATGACATTTGGCATCACACAGAAGTCCAAGCATTAATGTGCGTTTTGTTCTGCTATGGATGGATGGATGGATGGATGGATGGATGTTTTAACATAGTTGATCCTATTTTGATCACATTTGTTAATATTAATATTGTTGTTTATTACATATATAGTTTTATTACATTTTTATATATTTATGTATCTGCTTTTTTGATATTTACTTTGTTTTTCAGATAATTTATATTTACAGTTCAAAATGTTTCAGAAGTCGATGGATTATGATGATTGAAAACGATTTAAGCTTTCTATATTGATTAAAATTAACTGTGATTATGTTTTTTAACCAGAATAGAGCTGTCCTAGTGTGTGTGTTTCTGTGTAAACAATGACAACTGAAACATCTGGCCTGTGGAGGTAATGTCCTCATACCCATAGGTGTCCTCTTAACTCACAGACTCATCTGTTGGGCAACACCCATACGGAGCATGTGCACACTTCCCTCTGAGAGACTTACTAATATAATGCTGACATGATTTAGCTCTGATTACGAGCCTGACAAGGTTTGTTTTCATTCGCTGGCTGACAGAGCCGTTACTCTCTAAGAATGGGGGCAGAAATGTAGACAAAACATAAAAGCGAGGGTGTGGGTTTGTGCGTGTGTGCAAACGTTTGTGCGCGTGGGAAGCGTTCCCTTGAGAATTGGCCCAAGGCATGAAATGGCAGATGTGAAGAAAACAAGTGGAGAAAGCCGGTTGTGTAGACCCTGAAAACCTGCGACGTGATTAGAAGTGCCTTGGCTCATATCCACTTCAAATGAAGCTTGTGCAACTGCTGTCACATGTGACAGCCGGGGCAGAGTTGAGGCTCACAGGCTCACTGAACCCCAGCGTCCTAAAATGGGTTTTTTTCCAGTTGAATCACTGCTCTCATGTGTCGCCCACCTCGCCCTCATTGTGTTGGCTCTCCACTGTGGCTTTTTTATCCTCTGTTCTGTTAAGTGGATTGAGAGGTAAATGGGGGGTGAGGGGTGGAAGTGTAGGGGGGGGCGCTGAGAGAGAGATTGAAGCAAAGGAGACAAGGGAATGATAAAATGAGAAGGAGAGAGAAGGTAGTGATTTGCTGTACCTCGGAGGTGTGTGTGCATGTGTGTGTGTGTGTGTGTGTGTGGTCATGCAGATGGTATTTAAATTCCAGCGTTGGGTTATGTCAGCCTAAACAGCCTCCACATTCCTCCGGCCGTCTAATGTCCTGTCCAGTCAGGTCACTTTAAGTCGCTCATAGCTGTGGCTCAGACGCACACACACACACACACACACACACACACACACACACACACACACACACACACACACACACACACACACACACACACACACACACACACACACAGACACACACACACAGGCATTGACCTAAATACCATTGACTCACGCACCCATTACTTAGTGACATATAACCTTCTATGAATTCAAATTTGAGTTTTTCACTCATTGCAGTTTGGCTGCAACTGTCCACATACTGTATTATTATAATTTACAACAGGCCTTATCTAGAAATGCGAGAAGAGCAGATATGTGCATAAATTAACTGTTTTTGACAAATTTTACTGCTATTTCTGCATCATTGTATATTATCTTGAAAAGGTAAAACGGCCTTTAATGTATTTATTATACACATGTTAAATACTGTATGAATGAGGCCAAATTAATATATTTAGGTGCAATTAAAAGGCTCTCATTTTATTCTTTTAATTTACTTTATTACATTCAGTGTTATAGTCTAATCTAATTTGAATTTTCATTTATATCAAACATGCTTCTTTTTGTGTAACTATTCTTATCTAACAGTCAATAATTAATTCATTAACCAAACCAGGTTGATTCCACGTCAAATCTTATTTCACTATGGATGAAATTCTGCAAATTTATTTGGCGATGCATACAAAATCCCCTGTGACTGAACCCTGTCTCTGGAAATGATTGCCTTAGAGTATGAAATATGAGAATATGTATTGTGCTCTCATTCATCAGAGTAAAAATGTAAATAAAGCAGCATCTTAAATGAAACTCTGTTGAGCATTTGCTTATTGCATTCTATTCATTTTTAATCTGAATTTGTTTTGAGTGCACTAATGTAATATCAGTAATGTTACCATTTAAGTTTCATCCCATCTGATGTTGATATGAGAAAGTAAAGTTCAGAATAAAACAATCAGGTGATTGACTTTCTGTTTACTTGAAGAAATGGCTCTGTAGTGCTCACACAAAGAGGAGGGCAGAGTGAGCTTTGTCTGAGATATATCATCTGTGGATCTGGCTCTTTAGTGTAAAAGTTCCCCTCAGGAAACTGTTAAGCAGCGGCGGTAAGCCACTTGATCTTGTTGCATCTTGTCTTGTGACTCTGTACAACACAACACTCATTAAATTTATGTTCTTTTTCTTGTTTTTCCCTGAAGGTTAAATACATATGGATGTTAGTGGAGGCAGTCTTAATTTCAGGTAAAGTGGACCACCTCCACCATAGCACATTGTGGAAAACCCTGACAGTGTGTGTCCAGTCATGTCTGTTTTGTGAGTTTTGGCTGTCCTCAGTCACTCAGGGAGCAAACAGACAAGAGGCACTCTTTGCACTTTGGCTGACTCCCCATTTTTATGTTGCATCAGTCTGGGTTTTCAGCTGCGATAAGCGAGAAAAACCCCTTAATTTAGTGGCTCTCTGCTGATTCGAAAGGCCATTTGCTGCATATTGTCCAGGTTGTTTCTGCTTTCCCTTGTGGTCGTTTGCTTTAAAATATTAGCTAAAGTGGACTTCTTCATAAACCATTTGCTTTTCCTTTTCTTGAAGATCAACTTGCTGTTTCAAAACAGGTTCTGATCATATCAATGGAACCAATGCCAGCATGGGCTCTTTGTCAGCTCCTTTCAGTGTTTTATAATGAGCAGGGCTCAGGTGCTCTGCTAAAAGTATGGTGGGCAGACCTGGGGATTGGCCTTAGGTGGATATGGATGAGGGCAAAGGGAGAAGTGCAGGGTTCACACAAACAAGGTGATTTATAGCTTCTGGGGGCCTGAGAGAGCAGGGCCGATGCATAGACGAGGGTTCCAGATGTGGCCTGCTCTGTCTGAATGTGTGAGTCTCTGACGGGGAAGATAAAAGGGGAGCAGAGCCTCCCCGTCTCATCCTCTCCACCCTCTGATCGGAACTCCACAGCAGGCACCAGCCCTTCTTCCCATTTCCCTCTGCCAATCGTTCAGACCTCCTTCCTCCTCCTTCCTAGCCTTTGTTCTTCAGGGTTTTTTTCCCAGAATAAATCAGTGCACAGGTCTTTGTAAATATGCATCAAGATCTGATTATAAACCTATAGTTTCATGGGGTAAAATCAGCTAGGGCACTCTGTGTCATAACACTTTTTTTTTCTTTTCTTTGTTTTCTTTTTTGTAACTGGATTTAACCCTCTGAACCCCAAGCATTTTCAGGGTGTTTTCTTTGCTCCAGGTCACATTTTACTCACTGTGGCTTTAACTCCTGCCCCTGTATGGAAACAGCACAATCACTCCCTCATAACTCAAACATTTATTTTGTATAGTAAAACAAGTTTAATTTCTTTGATAAATTATTTTTGCACAAACTCAGATAAAAATAGAATCTATATATATAAAGCATTTGTCCAAGTGCCCATAAGTGTTACCAATATTGGTGGGGAAATTGGGGCTTTATATATATTGAAATATTAACATGTTTATGGCCTTTGTTTTAAAAAAAATATATTTTCCTCTCTGCTATGTATAAACAACAGCCTGCAAATTCAGTTAAAGTTTCACAGAATCTTTGTCATGTGACTGTCTCAGCAGAGTCTTTCATGGTGTCCATATTGTGCTGGGAGCGCACAATTTAAAGTTATTTTTACAGTATTTGGTTATTACAAACAATTAATATTCTGCAAAATTTTAAATGAGACCTGTAGAATAAAGAGATTTTGATAAAATATCAGAATTTTAGCTTGGATCAAGGATAATCAGAAATGTTAAAAATCAGATGGACATTTTGGATTATTCTATCTCTGTCACCTGCATCCAAACAGCACATCTATTTTACCTAAAATAAACTTTTATTTTTATTTTTTAACCTATCATGTCCTCATGGGTAAAATGATGTCACATTTCCCCCTGTCATTAGGTCTTCCTATCCAGCCAGTGACCTCTCTTTTTCACTTGCCGCAGACAGGGATTTGCTCATGGCATAACTGCTGGGAATTATAGCCTCTTAACTGGAGGTCATATGTCAGATCCTTATGGAAAATCATAATCGCTGAACTCCACAACTGTGCTCTTGAGAGGTCAAAGAGGGGGGTCCATTTTGCACAGATTAACAGGATACTTTTGGCACAGGGCGGATTATGGAAGCAGCATGATGACAGTTCTTTTCTGTTTTGCACTAACATGTAAACACAGGAATACTTGCACTGACATGCAAATAGAGGAAATCACATTCAAATACAAATTTTGTGGCACAATTCCAAAGTCTAGGCGCCGCTCTGTAACTAGTTTGAAGAACTAAATAGGCTGTGGTCCTATATGTAAATAGCTTTTCTGCTTGGGCAGAAAGCATGTTTGTTGTTGCCAGTGAGACCCCCTCAGCCTGTGAAATGCTTCCTCAGAGTGGTGTGAGCTGCTAGGTGTTAAGGGCAGGAAGTGAAATGGGGTTGTGAGGGCAGGGTGGTTGGATGAGGAGAAAGGGGTGGGTTCATTCACTTTCCCAGCAAACTTTCCACTTACCAGAATCTGAATGAGCGACGACGTCAACAGACTGGCTGGCTCTCTGGATAAGGTGGTCCACTCGTTTTAGGCTGTTGCACAACGTTATAGTCACTGTGTTGCACAACTGGCTCCTCCACTGTGTATATGAGTCTAATCAATGCCTTGTGCAGCCAAGCTTCCAGCTGGATTTCTTTAAAGGAGTATGGTTTTAGAGCTGATACCAATGGGAGTATCACTATCCCACTAAACTCCATGACAAACTTCCCTTCCCTGTTGTCAGAATCTTGATGTTTATGAAACATCTTGGACTGGTTTTTACTCCCTCCCTCTGTTCTTTTGACTGTTCTTTGTGTGAATTACCTCACTCTTAAATGTGAGATTGTTTTTACCTTTGCCGGCTGTCAATGAATTATTTCCACCAAAACTTTTGATGTTCTAACATAGATTTTATTTGTATCTTTCTTTCCCAACCACAAACCAATCGGTTTCCCTTTTTCTCCTCAGCTCTGCTTATATTGTAGCACAAGGCATACTGTATGTCCCATGTAGGGCAGGTCTTTTGAAGCTCTGTGTATGTTTGGTAGGTGGGGTGGAGGGTTTTACATTAGGCCCAGATGTGTGTATGCTCTGTTGTGGAGCTTGCTTTGGCTCTGTCTTTGAGCAGCATGGCTGTCTTTGTCGAGGTCAGGACGCTCCAGTGCAGATGTTTTCTTTATGAATGGTCAAAGCCCTGGGACTGTCAATGGTGTTAGACCCCAGTCATGTACCCTAACATCAAAGTTGTCCCATGGATTAACTGGAAGAGACACGAGTGGTCACTTTGATACTGTATGTTGAAGTAGTGACTCTGTGTGATGTGTATGTGTGTGTATACAATGTTCTGCTTTGAAAGGGAGTGTGGCGGCAGCTGTTAAAACACAAGCCTGTATGTATCTTCAAGCCCCCCACCCAACCCTCTCCCTGTCCCACAGCTGGGTCTCCCTGTGGTCTGGGATTTCTGCACCAAGTCTCATACAGGACAGAGGTTCTCAGAGAGTGAGAAATGTTTCCAGTGCTAACTTAACACTTCGAACCCACTAGTGCTGGAGGCATGTCTGACATTAAGTTCTCCCTCTGCAAAGCTTCCTCTTTCTAGGTTGGCTCAGAAAGCAGTGAGGGTACAAAATGTCATGTTCTTTTGTCAGAGGTGTTCCAATAGTACTTGAGGTCACTTTGACTGATCTTCAAGTTGTAATATATCCAAGTTTCATGAGTCATGTTTTGTAATGCAGTGTATTAGTATTGGATAAAGAGACTGGAAAGATGGAGGGAGTGGGGCAACATTCAGTAAAGTTCTGCAGAAAGGAATCACACCCGGGCTGCAGCAGTAAGGTCTCAGCCTTACCGGAGCACATGCTCTACCAAATGAACTACCGGGACACCTCTTGAAGTGTTTTAAGCCGACAACATACAAAAAAACAAGAAAGCAACAACAAATGTTAATCCTTCGTCCTTATATTGATAGTGACACCTGGTACCTCCTTATTTTGTGAATTAAGCTGCTCACAAGAGGTATCTGCTATGTCTGGCCATTCTGCAATGTTTTATCCTCCCCTCGAAACCCAGGTAAGGTTTCCAAGTTGCTTAAAGGGTTCTTGTTCCCATGGGAAAGTTTCTGCAGTGAAAATGCTCAGTGTTGTCATCTTGGTTAGTTTATGTGGATCCTATGCAGGCACACTGGGCTAGTAAAACTTTGCTTTGACTTGCTTTCTCCTCATAGTCGAAATCTTCTTTAGTATTTACAACAAGTGAGCCATGCATACTTCAGTAAAATACTTAAATTCGTCCGAAAGTAATCTCGAGTCACCCTCTCTCTTCTGTGTCATTTCTCCAGTCCACTGAAAGGAGTTCAGCTTAGAAAGTGCATCTCTCACTGTTTATCTGACACATTTTGTGTTCCTGTCCCTCCCCCATGCCCTGCATGCTTTAATCAAAGACAAGTGGAGTGCTGGTAATGGACAACCTGTTGGACCCAGTAGTGCAGGAAGATGACAGCAGCTCATTAATTCGGCACTAATATTTTCTTTTTCAAGAGTGTGGGAACACTTGAGGAGAGGGTCATGGCACCATAAAGTGGGAGGTTTTGAAATGAGGCTGGTATATGACCAAGATTTATATTACTCTGAGGCTCTGTTTATGCTAATGCTTCTGTCCTCATCTCTGTCCTCTTCTCTCCTCTGCATCCCTCAGATGTGGAGCAGATGGCTATCGACTGGCTGACCGGAAACTTCTACTTTGTGGATGATGTGGATGACCGAGTGTTTGTCTGCAACAAGAACGGCCAGACATGCGTGACCCTGCTGGACCAAGAGCTGTACAACCCTAAAGGCATTGCATTGGACCCGGCCATGGGGTCTGTACTTCCCTCCACTCTGCTTGACCTAAAATACCCTCAGTGCTGTTTTAGCAACACTCGAGAGGAAAATGCTGTCTTATGGTCAGACGTCGTGCTGACCAAGCAGGCCGTCAAAAATCTAGGAAACCTAGACAGATACGTGTGCACGACACAAACACTATGGCTGTTTCAGGATCCTGATACTGACAGGCTGGTATCTGATGTAGTTCCTTTTTCTTAGGTACCAGATACGTGTGCATTACACAAACACTATGGCTGTTTCAGGATCCTGATACTGACAGGCTGGTATCTGATGTAGTTCCTTTTTCTTAGGTACCACTTCTCCCTATTTTTATCTCCTGGAAACAATTTTATATCCAATATAATGACTTATACAGATATCCCATTTGTGGTCAATGGCGTAATGTCAAGCCAATATAACGATACATGAAGTAATTCAGTTTGTTTTAAGTTATATAATTTCCTCTTATTAAAGGGTATATTTATTTGTGTTGATTTTGATGGCCCCTGTCAACAACAGTGGAAGTGTTTCTGTGAGCGCCACAGTCTTGTGTCATAAAAATATAGCATTTTTTAGGGGAACGGAGGGAGAAAGACACAATTTATTTGTAATACTAGTTTCCTTATTGAGAAATAGCTGTTTGCAGGATGCCTATTGATGAGGTAATGTCTCTTTTTGTGGCTATGTAGGATTAATAACTGTAGCATGACGATAGTGGAACAAAGTAAACTGTTTTGGCCAAATTCATGTATTGATGTAAAAACACATTTTGCAATGTGTTTCATATATAAATTAGATTTTTTTACATTCCTGTCAAGGAGGAAAATGGCAAATTAAGGATGAGTTTTGAGTCCTTTCAAATCTCTATCTGTTGAATGGCTTGTTTTTTCCACTTGTGCTCTGTCACTGTCCCTTTTAGCCTTTTTTTTCTTCAGTCAATTATTTTCTTTTTCTCTTTGCTGATCCTTCCCCAGTATCATCCATAACCTTAACTGCTTTCTCTTAACTAGCGTACTACTCAATGCCAAATTTCACCTGGGAAAATGTAAACATTGGCTCTTTTGGTCTGCGTGCTGTGAGTCATTTTGTTGGATTTCAAAGGGAATTGACATTAAGAAGAACTATATAGAAATATCTCACTCTTATCTTCTCGCTGATGGTCTTGTTTGCTTATGTAGGTCTTAAAGAGGCATCAGTAATTATGATCAGTTAAAAAATCTTTGTAATTGTTTTAATTTTTCTTCTTCTTTTCTGTCACCCTTTTTTTACACATCTTTTTATTTCAAAAGAGTGTACAATAGTTCTCAGCCACCAAGGGAGGAACATACCATTATACCAGTTCACTCTTTATTATCATACCCCCACCACCACCCTCAAGTAAACAAAGCAGGAAAGAAAAAAGAAGAAGATAGAAAATGAAAACAAAAGAAAATAAAGCAAAAATAATGTGTAGTGCACATGCAACTTACCATTATTGACCCCCCCTTCTCCCTTATTTTCTGCTCCTCTTCTTCTGCTACAGCAAAGTGTTTTTCACAGACTACGGCTCTACGCCGAGGGTGGAGCGCTGTGACATGGATGGCCAGAACCGCACCAAGCTGGTGGACAGCAAGATTGTCTTCCCCCACGGTATCACGCTGGACCTGGTCAACCGGCTGGTGTACTGGGCCGACGCCTACCTGGACTACATCGAAGTGGTTGACTACGAGGGCAAGAACCGACACACCATCATCCAGGGCCTGCTGGTGAGGTTTGAGGGATGGTTGGATGAGTTTACACTCACAGAATACCAACTACACGCAAGCATACTCAGAGATGCAGTCAATAATAACGATTTGGGATTGTTTAGCCTTCTTTTTAAAGGTTGAACCAAGCATCGATAGCCCAGAGTCTCTACTGACTTTTCAGTTTTCCTTCCGATAATGGATAACATCTGTTTTGCAAATCTGTTTCATCATTGATTTAATATCATCATCTTTAGAGGCAGTACTGTTTTCCAGTTGTCTCTTGTGTATCAAGGCAAAGTGAGCCCGCCTCTCCAGGGGGATAAGTTCTTTTTATTGCCTTGATTGATATTACTTAAAGATCGTGTGATATTCCTGGCTAGTGCCTCTCTAAACATATTAGTCTGTCCCTTGCAAAGCTTGGCTCAAACTTAAAGTAGAGTAATGATCTTAATGAAATCAGGACTGCAGTGATGGTGGTGGCGCGTGTGTGAGAGAGGTGGGGGAGGTAATATGATCCTAACCCATAAATCTTTCTGACAGTAGAGGAGAGCTGCACAGAATAGACCCTTATAAAAGTAAAACCTCTCTCTGTGTAACTGAGAAGGAAGTGGAGCCATTATCCCGCCCTGTGCCAAGTTTACACAAACTCTCTCTCTTTTTATCTCTCTGTCTGTCTGTCAGTCTCTGTCTGTCCTTGTTTGTTTGTCTCTGTCTGTCAGAGATTTCTCCACATTTTTAGAACCTGTCAAAATCTGTCTTATACTGATAAATAGTTTGTTAGGAAAGTTTCATTATGCATACTTTACCAGACAGCTTCCAAGATAGAAATGTGTACACAAACGATATCATGAAAGCCATTAGTCATGCACAATGAGCTGTTTTACTGAGAATGTCAGCGTTTTTAGGAGCAAACTCAAGAACTTTTTAATTTGGCTGCTTTATTGTCTTTCAGATTGAGCATCTATACGGGCTGACTGTGTTTGAGAACTACCTGTATGCCACAAATTCAGACGAAGGAAACCTCAACCCCAAGACCAGCGTGATCCGAGTGAATCGCTTCAACAGCTCCGACTTTCAGGTGGTGACGCGGGTAGACCGTGGAGCCGCACTGCACGTCTACCACCAGAGGCGCCAACCTCAAGGTACTCTTTCAGGAAGGCACTTAGCTTAACTGCTAACCAAAGACTGTATATAAGAAGTGGACGTAGCTACTGTGACATCACCCATTGGTTTGTGGAGGATGACTGTCTAAAGAGAATTGGATGCATTAGAGGCAACTTGATTTGAGGCAGAGTACCATTCATTACCATGAAAGTTGCATAGTGAAAAATGAAGCCAAAATGTTTGACTTCCGTGTATAAAATGATCCATAACTTCCCCATCTGTGTGCAGAAGTGCTTCCTGCCAGGGAGTGGATAACGGAAAATAACTCTGATTCGGTAGTTGTAATTACAAAGCTTGGCGCTGTTCCTGTCCTTGAGTTGGCATTTTAGCTGGCGTCATCCTGACATGTTGGAGACAGAACCATATTTGGGGGTATCGATGATGTGTAGCCACACCCTAAAGCATACCCTGCTTTATCATCTCTTTACCCTATGGGACCGTAATTTACAAAATCAACATCGTGCTGTATTAAAGAACACTTGAAACTAGCAATTGAGACCATAAAATCATTACAAAAATGTTTACTGAGGTAATAAATCATTTGAGAAGTGTGTTCATTTTCTCATTGACTTTTATACAATCCTTTCTAGTCGCCCTCTAACGGCCATTAGAAAGGATGCAGGTTAAAGACACTTCTGCATTGGTTTTACATTTTACACCTGAAGGTTTTTCGCTTGCTGCTAAGTGATCCATGTTCACTGATAACACTTACATTTGCATGACAGTTGGTTTTGTGCCCCTCTCTCCTGGCGTAGTGCGCAGTCATGCGTGTGCCCTGGACCAGTTTGGGAAGGCTGGAGGTTGCTCTGACATCTGTCTGCTGAGCAACAGCCACAAGACCCGTACATGCCGCTGTCGCTCTGGATTCAGCCTTGGCAGCGATGGAAAGTCCTGCAAGAGTGAGTATATCAAGACTGAGGGAAAACTTTAATTTGACAAAAATGAACCCAGTCCCATTAGTTTCCGCAGTGATGATTAATGATGGCAATGAAGTAATGGTGGTTACAAAATATCTGGCAGAAGTAATGACACTTATTCATTGAGAATGTTTTATTTTTCTTCTTCTTGTGCAGAACCAGACCACGAGTTGTTTTTGGTTTACGGTAAGGGTCGACCTGGAATCATCAGGGGCATGGATATGAACGCTAAGGTGCCTGACGAGTACATGATTCCCATTGAGAACCTAATGAACCCTCGAGCTCTGGATTTCCACGCCGCTAGTGAATTCATCTACTTTGCTGATGCCACCAACTACATTATTGGCCGACAGAAGATCGATGGCACAGAGAGAGACACCATACTAAAGGAAGGTAAAAAAAAAAAAAGAGACAGCTTTGCAGAGAAATCTGGGAACTATTTCTTCTCCTGAACCAAATCCTGGAAAATAATTGATTCAGGTTATTCCATATGATTTTAACCTTTCTGAATTGCCCGCTAATAGTTTCTTTTCACACCGGCTTCTTGTGCTTATCTCAGGTATTCACACAGTCGAGGGGATAGCAGTGGACTGGATGGGAGGTAATCTCTACTGGACAGATGATGGGCCTAAAAAGACTATCAGTGTTGCCAGGCTGGAGAAGGCTTCACAGACCCGCAAGACTCTCATTGAGGGCAAGATGAGTCACCCTCGTGCAATTGTAGTGGACCCCCAGCATGGGTGAGACACTGGAAGGGAGGGTATTGTTATTTTTATGTGAATTATTTTCTCATAAATGCTATGTTGACGTTGTTAATCCACTTATAATGTTGGTGAGGCAGCAGTTAATCTGTATGTTTGTACTATTAGTGTAGTAAAAGAGGATTTGTAACTTGCAGCTATGTGGGCTGCCTACACTGTTAATGTTTGTTAAACTCATTGGTTACATTCGTGTGTGTGTGTGGGGGAGCTGGTGAGTTTTCAAGGGATTTTTGGACACTCCATCCTTTGTTGTTTTCGTGGGATGATCTTTCAAAGGGCATTAAAACATTTTGGCGGCTCCAGCTCTCAAAAAAATGTCTTATCTCACAAGGCTTTTGAACATGATGATAAGTCTTTTTTTCTTTTCCCAGATGGATGTACTGGACTGACTGGGAGGAGGATCCCTCAGAAAGCAACAGAGGGAAGATCAAGAAAGCTTGGATGGATGGATCCCATCGCCAAGTGTTCCTCACCAGCAAGACGGTGCTGTGGCCTAATGGCTTGAGTCTGGATATTCCCCAGGGCATCCTTTACTGGGTGGATGCTTACTACGACCGTATTGAAATGGTTTACCTCAACACCACCGAGAGAAAGGTTGGTAATGCTTAGGGACTATATTTAGACTGGGGTGTTTTTGTTGCATTTACAAATGATAAAAGAGATACTTCCCACTCCAATGAAAATCATGTTTTAAAGCCCCCCTCCAGGCATGTTTTAAATGATTAATATTTTATCTGACATGGTCTTTGATTGGCTTTCAAAGTACTGACATATCTACTTAATTCCAACATTTTGGTCATAACACCAAGATAATCAGTTTCTTGGTACTCAGGTTGGAGATTTAACCCCTACTTTTCTCCTCATTTCTCAGGTGGTGTATGAGGGACAAGAGCTCAACCACGCCTTCGGCTTATGTCATTACAAGCAATTTCTTTTTTGGAATGAGTACCGTGGTGGCAGCATCTACAAACTGGACCAGGTCACTAAGACGGTCACGCTACTCCGAAACGAGAGGCCGCCCATCTTTGAGATCAGAGTGTATGATGCACACCAGCAGCAAGGTATCTCTCCCTTCTACTCATTCATTATTACTTCATGACTTTCTGATATATAACTTAAAGACAATGACGATTTTCTTTCTTTCTTTTTTGTGTTTTCTTGAAGGCTCCAATGCGTGTCGAGTTAACAATGGTGGCTGTAGCAGTCTGTGCCTTGCTATTCCTGACGGCAGGTCCTGTGGCTGTGCTAACGATCAAATCCTGGATGTCGATAATGTCACCTGCAAAGGTACTTAAAGGCTCTACCAGTAGAAAGGTTTCACCAAAGATCAATGTGGAAGGTTAAGGAAAATTCATTACTCAGCAGGAGTTGAGGCTGTTAAAGAATTTGAAGCTGTACTTTCCATTTGCGAGCTATTCTATATGCTGTCGCTGCCAAATTTGGAGAGAAGTTTTAAAAATCCCCCGCCAATATTTTTGGAACTTTAAGAGAGATGAAAGCCGACCTAAGCCCCAAACGACTTTGTTTTGTTTTGGTGCTCGGCTCTTGTCTCAATGGCCCATCTGTTTCTCCTCCTACCCCTGATCTCATCTCCAGCCAACCCCTCCTACCAACCCCCACCCCAGTGCCAGTCCGGGGAGTTTGCCTGCAAGAACAACCGCTGCATCCAAGAGCGCTGGAAGTGTGACGGGGACAACGATTGTCTGGACAACAGCGATGAGGCCCCTGAGCTCTGCCGTAAGTGTGACACGTCACTGTCATGGTTACAAAGCAACACATAGATAAACACAAATTCAGTTCAAGGGTTTTAGCTAACTGGAACTGACAGAGTGCAAACTGCATTTTCCAAGATTGTCTCTTTCCATGCAGCGTAATGTGACCGTAATTTCACTGGCCAGCTTTCTCCTCATCCAGCGATAGTGAGAACTAGGGACTCATATTTGTCTTGGATGTTATTCTCTTTTTTATACTTCATTTAAAGTGGCATATTAAGAGGGTGCAAGGATTATTCAGCAGGCCATATCAAACACAGAAAGCTTTGATAAATCAAGTAGCTTGGTTTCTGTTTTCCTCCTCCAGACCAGCACACGTGTCCATCCGACCGCTTCAAATGCCAGAACAACCGCTGCATCCCCCTGCGATGGCTGTGTGATGGTGACAATGACTGCGGCAATGATGAAGATGAATCCAACACCACCTGCTCTGGTATGTACACACCTGGAGGTCTTAGTAGTTTAGAGAGCCTTACAATTTTTGATTCAGCTTTTGGTTTCTCAGATACAATACTCTATCTAAGTCACAGGGCCATTAAGATGAATAAAAAAGTAAAATAAGAAGAAAATAAATGTGAAAATATATAGATCAACAAATAAGTAAATAGAAATGAATGCAAACATACAATATACTATAGAATATCAAAACATAGAAATTATATACAAATATATACAGAAATAAATGTGAAAAGAAATGAAAATGCTTATATGCTTTTATATGATATTTGTCTTCATATTTCCACATTTATTTATTTGTCTTCAAATTTCCATATATGTTTTATGTACTTATTTATCTTTTATTGCCCTTATTATTGCCAGACTGAGGTGTTGAATGTGCGGGAAGTTGCAGAGACACAGCAAAATTAACTTGGTGTAAATAAGTGATGAGGATAAATGGGATGTGAAATGGGACCAAACAAAGAAAATGTCAGTGTGTAACCATGCTACACTGTTGCATTTTTAAATTTCTGCACTGGTTGGAATTTTTTCTTAACAAAAGATGATATAGATATAGAGAAAGTAAACCCCCTTCTTTCACCTTTGTGCCTAAAATGTAAAATCTCAGTCGGGACTTAAACTCATTATGTCCAGGATAAAATCCAAGCATATTGGATGGATCTCTTTGGTCCTGGTCATCTGACTCAAGGTGCTAGTCCTGGCCGACTGTATGACATCCTTGCCTATTCCACAAGGAAGAATATCTCATGTCAAGGATAAATGTCATACCTCCCACTAACCCGGTGTCTAGACTGCAGGCGAGCCAGATGCGTTTTTCACTTGCGTGTCTCACACAACAGAAATGCTCTCATTTTATTCCATGCAGCTGTCTGCACTGGCAGGAGTACATGGGAGTAGACTTGACCTTAAGAGTTTATTTACGCTTTCAAGTTATTTTATGCACGTAAATGTGAGGTTGATTCCCAATAAAAATGCACTGAATAAATACATTTATCTACATTTTGCAAACTAGGCAGGACAGAGCAAGAGACAAAACACTCTGAACCAGTTTTTAATTAATTTTCAAAACTCACTTCAGGGTTGTACAAAAGCTTTTGTGATGAGCGTATGATGCTGACATGAAGTATGGGTTCTAGACAAAGGGAAAAATGGTAAAGCAAAAGATGATTATGGAGCATTTTACTGTGGAATACTTGACCTGTCTGCTTCACTCAATTTGTGAAGATATGGACTCCATATCTTAATTTAAGTTAAGGTTAAGAGAGAAATTAAAAGTAAAAAAGAGAAACATTGGACTAATCAAATGTTGGGCAGACAGACTGATTGCAACTAAAGCAGACGTATTGGAATCTGTTAGGTTTGAGGTAATTGAGTCACGATTTGTGCGGTGGATGCCAGCATGAATTTACAAAAGGTCCAGGAGAATTGATCTAAAGCATCAATGATTATGGGCTGGAACACAGCGATGGTCCTTGGCTAACAGCGTTTGTTGCTCTTATAAGAGCTGTCTCAGTGTCTCGCATAAATTGACAGAGAATACAAATTGTCTTCAGCTTAATGAAGATAAAGTGAGTGTGTGTTTGGGGGTAACAACTATTTTATATACTTTTTATTTTAATAGAATATGGAAATGAAGTTGTCAATGTCTTATTTATTGGTGATGAGTTATTGTGAGCTTTAATGTTGAGTCAGGTTTATTGCAATAGCACTTACCTCTATGTTCTCCTGCCAGCTCGCACCTGCCCGCCCAACCAGTACCCTTGTGCCAGTGGGCGCTGCATCCCCATTTCCTGGACATGTGACCTGGATGACGACTGTGGAGATCGCTCCGATGAACCAGACTCATGTGGTGAGTCTTATATTGCACTCTTGTGTTGTTGCTTTTTCCTTAACGGCACTTTTTAGTTTGAAACAAAAACATTCCTTACGTATCCTCTTGTCCCCTCTTTAGCCTACCCAACCTGCTTCCCTCTGACTCAGTTCACCTGTGCCAATGGCCGCTGCATTAACATCAACTGGCGCTGTGACAACGGTAATTTCTCAGACTTTCTTCACCTTCCATGAAGCTACATTTCGAAACAAAATCTTGAAATCTTTTCTGTGCTCATGTACAGACAATGACTGTGGGGACAACAGTGATGAAGCAGGCTGCAGCCATTCCTGCTCCAGCGTCCAGTTTAAATGTAACAGCGGCCGCTGCATCCCAGAATACTGGACCTGTGATGGCGACAACGACTGTGGAGACTACAGTGACGAGACCCATGCCAACTGCACCAACCAGGGTGAGGAACACTATGTGCACGAAACTGAAATAGTGCAAAAATAATTGCTTTGTTTGTACATTTGCTCTCATCACCTGTGTATTGTGCTGCACTGAGTCACATTTTGCCGTTTGCCATTGTAATGAGACTGTCACAGTGAAGACAGACTTGTTCTGTTTCCTCCGCTCTGCATGTCCCTACCCGCCCTTTGGCTTCTACTTATCACTTACAGCAAATCCTCTCTGTTGCTCTGTTCAGGATGTGATTATGTTTTGTGGTTAGATAACAATTAAACTGTTTCATGCTCTTATGCAAAAGGCACGGATGTTTTGACTCTACGGTGATATGGATAGACATGTTTCAAGTTTAAAGTAGCTGATTTGAAACATCAAGTTTTGCTGGTTAACCAGTCTTTGTCATAACGGCTGAGGCAGCGTCATAGCACAGAGTCACACTGTCTCTTCAGCCTGTCGGGAAACATACGTTCCTGTACACTGAGTGTGTTCGGATGTTGCATGTACTGTTTGATCCATGCAGAAACGCAGCCAACTGCTGTCAAGTCCCAGCATGCAAAAACGGGGCCCAGCGTGACCTGTTGGTCTAATGAGCAATCTGTGCTGTTCGGTGTGTGTCTGGCTGTGTGTGTGTTTGTGGGCTCTTTTGGCCTGCCGTCTGGAAGTCATTAGCTGAAATAAAAAAGCAATACTATCGCCCTTCCCTCCTGTATATTGTAGTCCTCTGCAAAAAGGTCCCCGTCCCATTTCCTGCTTTAGCCATGCCAAAAGCTGACCTTTGCCATGAGGGGATGTCATTGTGCCATCTCCCCACTGGTGCCTTTAATCTGCCTGTGACATCAGTCAATGAGCTGTGTGTTTCATTGTTGTTTGGCTTGGCTCAGTGTCAGGTTGTTAACCCAGTGCCCCAGCATACCTACACATTAATTAATGACTAGAATGGCCTATTCTTTGTTCTCTCTGTTTTCCACCAAGTGTGTGTGGTCTGTGGAGAGTTGTTTGCTGGTTGTTATTCCAGTCTTGTTACTTTTCAGTTGCCGATTTCTGGTATTTCATTGCTATTTTGACATTGACTAAACTGCACTCTCCATCTATTTTGTTGGATTCCTATCACACTTTTTTTTTTTTCTGTTATCGTTGCAGCTACCCGTCCTCCAGGCGGCTGCCATGTAGACGAATTCCAGTGTCGGATGGACGGCCTGTGCATCCCTATGCGCTGGCGTTGTGATGGGGACACGGACTGCATGGACCTGAGTGATGAGAACAACTGCGAGGGAGTGACCCACATGTGTGACCCAGCAGTCAAGTTTAGCTGCAGGGACTCTGGTGAGGATGTTTTTAGTCTGCTTAAGTACCAGTGATCAGTTGCACAAAACATTTTAAGTTTTCTTGCCTCCTAACTCCTGGCTAGTTCAACAATTAGCAAAAAGTTTTGGTGTATGCATTATTAAGCCTTAATATAAATAAAACCGGTGAGTTGTTTTAAAATGTACTCCCCTTGCAGTTATTTCTGCTGTAAAGTTGGACATTTTAACATGGGTATCAATTAGAATTGACTCGCTTTTGGTGCCAGCCACAAGTGGCCAGTCAAGGAAATTGAAAATAATCAAACTTATTTTGGTTTTTAAAATAGTTGAACTTACTTTGAAGTTAAGTATAAGACCAAGATGTGGAGAAAGAGAAAGAGCTTGTTATCCTTATAACGTGCAACTAATTATTAAGGAAAGGAAAACCAGCAACCAGCCACAGATGTTAATGGTGATGAACCTTTTTGTACATATAGGGTTTTATTTTCTGAGCGATGAGAACCAATAAATGAAAGAGTCAGTGCCTGGTCGCACCAGGAACTGGCAGTGGAAAATTAATTTGCTCATCCGTCATGCGGCTAGTTTATGGCTAATTTAATTTGCCGCAAACTGGATACAAAGAGGAAAGTTATGAGTGTAGCGCCTCATTCAGTGAGCAGGGTTATATAATATTGGCCGCTACAAAGAGTCTTCCATTTTGGACTCTCCAGTTCTCTCCATTCTCTCAAAGGTCAGCACTATCAAGATGATTTGCAATCGATGAAAGGCCTGAATTTGCATGTCTGTTCAGAAAAAGTTGAATTCACTTTGCCTTCTTGAGTAAATCAACTGATTGCACTTATATCAATGAAATTAATCGATTTTTGGTATTAATGCCGGTGTGACCAAGCCCTAAAGCTAAAATGATTATTTTGTGGTCTTGATAGCTCGCTGCATCAGCAAAGCTTGGGTGTGTGATGGCGACAGTGACTGTGAGGACAACTCAGATGAAGACAACTGCGAGGCGTTGGTGTGTAAATTGTCTCACCACATGTGTGCTACCAACGACTCCATCTGCCTGCCTGCTGAGAAGCTCTGTGATGGCACTGACGATTGTCCGGATGGCTCTGATGAGAAACTTTGTGGTAAAACATTCTGTATACTCAAAAATCTTTTTACATAAACCACAACTGTTAAAACATGTCTTCAGTGCTCTTTTTTATATCCAAACACAACATACAACTCTCCTGTCTCGACTGTATTCCAACTCTTTCATCTGTTTCTTGGCGGCAGACTTGTGCTCATTGGACAACGGTGGCTGCAGCCACAACTGCAGCATCATTCCTGGGGAGGGCTTCATGTGCTCTTGTCCTCTGGGCATGGAGCTGGGAGCTGACAACAAGACCTGCCAGATCCAGAGCTTCTGCGCCAAACACCTCAAGTGTAGCCAGAAGTGCGAGCAGGAGAAATCCAGCGTCAAGTGTTCCTGCTACAAGGGCTGGGAGCTGGAGGCTGACATGGAGAGCTGCAAAAGCACCGGTATTTTTGTTTTTTGCTGAAGAGGCTCTAGATTACTGATCCTATCTGTATTTAATGCATCATGGCGTTGAATGTATTTTTGTTTCCAGAAAGTGAGCAGTTTTTCTTTAGTTTTTTTCTTTGCAAGGGACAAACTGAGGAAGAGACATCTGACTGATTTGATCTAAGACCAACAAGGGATTTTGTGAATTTGGACTTTGCGATGAGATTTACTGTGTTCAGAGACTAACACTTTTCTTGGCACAACTTCTTTGCCCTCAGATCCCTTCAAGCCTTTCATCATCTTCTCCAACCGCCATGAGATCAGAAGGATCGAGCTTCACAAGGGGGAGTTCAGCGTGCTGGTTCCAGGCCTGAGGAACACCATCGCCTTGGACTTCCACCTCAACCAGAGCACCCTGTACTGGACAGATGTCGTAGAGGACAAGATATACCGTGGGAAGCTGTCTGATAATGGAGGTGAGGCAGTTAGCTACAGCTTTCAATCAGTTTAGGTTATGCAGGAAGATACGAGGATCTGGATCTGGAAATCCTTAAACATTTGAATAAGTCTGTGGCATTTACAAGGTTTAAAAAGTTATTTGAATTTGAATAACTTAAACTGGCTGGAAATTGTAATTGCATTACTTTCTGACTTAATAATAAGCTTTTTAGATGAATAAAGAAAATAAGTTGACAAGAGCCTAATTACATTTGCCTTTCACACAAAATGAAGGAAATCACTCTGCTTGAGGCTTAACTTGGTAGAACAGTTGTATTGGATTGAAATATTGAAAAATATAACTTGAAAGTCTTTGAAGTGTTTGAATTTGACTTTGAAAAAGCTGTAGAAGCCCTGAAGATAATAAGGCTGTCCATTAGTTGATTGAACAACACATCTATAAAACGGAGTTTATCCACAACAATCCTGAAAAAGCACCACTTGAAATAATGTGTTTACGAGACATGTGCTCATAAGTTTCTTGTAAATAAGTTATTCAGCATAAGAATCGACAGAGAGGGGGCATCTGTAAAAATGAAGGGCCGTTTTAAAAAAGTCCAGTTTAGATAGTAATAACTTCATTTTTCTGTGTCATCTTTAGAGAAGTAAAATAAAAATAGTAAAGTGGAAGTCCCATTTGTGCCTATGACTGAGCATTTCTCTGAAATTAACTTCCACTGTGCAGTCTGTATTTTCTCAGAGCCAAATGTTTTTTAAAAGAGTCTGTGGTCAACAGCGGTGGTCTATGACCCTGAATAAATGTCCAGGTCACGGCCGGCCTTTCCTGCTCCAAAACCCCAGGTCTCCTTGCCAATCAAGGTTGTGTTCCCAGCACAGCACTTAGGGGGCACACGGAAGGCTTTGTCTCTTCCCATTTGTCTCAGTACTCGATGTGCGTGACTGCAGCCAGAACTCTGATGTAGCGTAGGAGGCACAACACTCTGCAGTTCCAGTTCCCAGCCCTCCAACTTCACCATTTAAACAGGACTCCTGAGCAGAGACATTGTGACCAACTCGTAGATCAGCTCCTGCTGCTTGTTATTGAAGCCATTTCAGAATCTCTTAGAGTTGTTGGCATACACTTTGTAGTGCACACAGTTTTAACAAAGACACCCCTACACACACAGAAAGGCGGCCATAACTCCAGTATTCCGTAAAGCAAACTGTGAAGAAGGCCTATCCTTCTCTCTCTAATTACTACTGGAAGGCCTTGTGAAGAACTTGTCTGATCGCCCTCAGCCAGAGATGATCACACATTTTGGTTTGCACTTAGTATGCATGAGCGCCCGTTATTTCTGGGAAAGAAGAAAACGAGTGGGAGATCTGGTGTTGGATGTTTGTTTTGTTAGAGGTGGAGCAGTGGGGTTGGGAAGATAGAGCTGGTCGGAGCCATGCTGACTGACGCAGCAGCAGTCCGTGCCATTCTCTGACAGAAGAGTAAAGAATTCTAAACAATTTATTGTTTGTCAGGGTTTTATTTTTATGCAGGAAACCATATGTGCTGGCTGCAGATTTGCTCTCTATCATGAAAGTGACATAAGCCAAGCTATTATACTAAATTAGTTTAATTACAACTGCTATAATTCTACTTAAAATAACCATTAAAATGCAATGTCAAATGCATGATAAATTACTGAATGCTATCCTCATTTTAAGTTGCTCTTTCTCTGCGTTTCACATTCAGCACTAACCAGTTTTGAGGTGGTGATCCAGTATGGACTGGCTACTCCAGAGGGCCTGGCTGTGGACTGGATAGCAGGAAATATCTACTGGGTGGAGAGCAATCTGGACCAGATAGAGGTGGCCAAACTGGATGGGACTATGAGAACCACCCTGCTGGCTGGCGAGGTGGAGCACCCAAGAGCCATCGCTCTTGACCCTCGTGACGGGTAAGAAACATATATGAAGGCATTCTAAAACTGTAATCACCTTTTCAGAAAATGTGAACTCAGTGGAATTTCTGATACCTTTTAAGCTTAGCCCCTGAACCCCAAACAGCTTCAGGGTGTGTTTTTTTTCCATTCCTGTCGCATTTTATTCACTGTGGCCTTGTTTTTTGCTGCAATACTGTATATAAGTCCTGTACCTCTATGGAATCAGCACAATCATGAAAAATGGCTTTTGTGCAGTATAACACAGTAATGAACCCACAAATTGCAGAAAAAAGGCAAGTTCAATTTATTTTATAGTTTATTTTACAGACTGTAATAAAATGGCCACAAGTGTTAATTATTAAGATAAAACCACTACTGGCTTCTCTGTTGTGGGGAGGAGCATAGAATTAAATTTTTCGTTTTTTTAAAGGATCTGGTTAGTGCAAATGCTTTATTTTTCATGCCATTTTTAATGAGATGTACAGTATAATCAAGTCATTTTGATGGAATACCACAATTTTAAGCTTTGTTTGGTTACTTTACTTTTACTGGCGGAGGCATCAAAAAGTCAAAAATTCTACAATTCTTTCTTCTTATGATAAATGGTGTAATTTTGGCAAAGGAAAACATGCTTTCTCAAGTGACAAATCTGTGCACATCTGTGAAAATCCCTCCTCACACTGATTTGTTTTCTGTTGGCAGTATTCTGTTTTGGACAGACTGGGATGCCAGTCTGCCCAGGATCGAAGCAGCATCGATGAGTGGTGAAGGCAGACGCACCATCCACAGGGAAACGGGCAGTGGTGGTTGGCCCAACGGACTCACTGTGGACTACATGGAAAGACGCATTGTCTGGATTGATGCCAGGTATGTTTTCCACTGGTCTCTGAATATACAGGGACCTCTCATTGCACTGCACCCACCCACTCGCTCATTAAATCAGCTAATGCTCAGTCTTTCTTTTATTGTATTTTTTGCTTGCCATTATTATTGTTTTAATAAACATGCAGATGTGCTTTGCTACAGACTCATCTGATTATATCAGCCACACACACACACACACACACACACACACACACACACACACACACACACACACACACACAATAAAGCTGATGCATATATTATGTAAAATATGCATCTCTGTCTTAATCCTCTTGCAGGTCAGATGCTATCTACTCTGCTAAGTACGACGGTTCTGGGCTGATTGAAGTGTTGCGGGGCCATGAGTATTTGTCCCACCCCTTCGCTGTCACCATGTATGGAGGTGAAGTCTACTGGACTGACTGGAGGACTAACACTCTGGCCAAAGCCAACAAATGGACAGGACACAACGTTACCGTAGTCCAACGTACCAACACACAGCCCTTTGACCTGCAGGTCTATCACCCGTCTAGACAGCCACAGGGTAGGTTGCACATCAGATGCACATGTATAAACTGTCAAAAGCTTTTTTTCTCATATGAAATCTGTACAACGTAGCACACAACATGTATCAGACATGTTTTTACCTACTGGAAATACTCCATGTTTGATTTAGGCATAGTAGAGTGTGCCAGAAGCAGGTCATGACACAGAAAGTACGCTAAAAAAATTGTGGTCATATAACAGGTTCATAATTTAGTAACCAACCATGTCTCTTGCTATTCCTTGACTTCGTCTGATTAATCCAGCGTTGGCCCTGACCGACAGAAGTTCCTGAATTTTGTTGTCTCTTCAAATAGACATTTTTGTTGTAAAAACATTCTTCTCCACCCTCAGATGCTTTTATTCTCCTAGTTTCATGCCATTTGCATGTATGAATTCTTCGGACAATGACCTGCTCTATTTACACATTAACACACATCAATCAAACATTACACAGACAGAGGTTGTACTAGTGAGCTGGCAGGATAAAGTCCATTTAATGATGATTCAAACATTTGCATTCTCACATACAGCTCCTCCAGGTGATGTCTAGATAAGTTCAGGGTTACAGTGCATGTGTGAAAGGGACTAAAGAGAAACACACACACACACACACACACACACACACACACACAGAGGCAGGAGTGAATCTGAGATATGGAGGGTCTTTCTTTCTGTCAGTGTGACTGACTTTACCTCAAAGGAGAATAGTGACGTTCTCACAGTTCATTGCTGAATGCGTTGATTCACACTTCCTATTCTCCAAAGACAGCTGACCTTTCAGAGCTGTGAGACGTGTTGTCTCCTCACACTGGCAGCAATTTGGACACCTCCTGCTGCCTCGTTGATCAAAAAGCCACCTCACTGTTTGCCATTTCCCACCGGCTGGGTAGGAAATAAAAACCCTCCTTGTGCGTTTTAAATGTCATATGTTGATCTCACGGACACACATGATTGACAAGATGACAAAAAGATTTGCAGTTGTCCTGTCACATTGAACTAGATGTTTAGTAGCCAATGGCTATGGGATCCCAACGGTGTGCAGCAGAGAGACACTGGGTTGTGTAATTGGAGGCAGGAAAAGAGAGATCTCACAGAACGGTTGATTGACAGCTGCAACCAATGCTCATGACAGTGATAAGGCAACAAGATGGACTGGCAGACAGAGTCTTTTTCTGCACTCTTGCTTTCCTTATGGGTCCAATGATGGAGAGGTTCATTACACTCTTGACTGTTCTACTCTAGAAATAGCTTCTATCTTTAAACTATTGGCTCAGTCTGATACTAGACTGTATAGCCTGTTTAAGTGTCTTTCTTTCTTTCTTTCTTTCACCTTCATGACTTTCAGCTCCCAACCCCTGTGCCACCATTGATGGTAAAGGCCCTTGCTCCCACCTCTGTCTCATCAACTTCAATCAGACCTTCTCCTGTGCCTGCCCTCACCTCATGAAGCTGCAGCCTGACAAACGCACCTGCAAAGGTAAGGATGAGTGTATGCATTCAACAGCATCATATATAATCCACGTCATTTGTAGGAATGTTTTCCCATGACTTCTACGGTGCGCTGAGCTCCTGAACGTGACATTACCATCATTAGCTGTCACCTCTGATGACAGAAGATCTAATTACTTACTCTCTGTTTGTGCCACACTGCATTTCATTTCATATAAAAAGCTGTCAGCAGTGATGCGCCTGAGGTCTTCATTTATTGCTGTGTGATTTCACTAGTGGGTTTTATGAAGGTTTTGAGGGGCAGCTGGGGGAATATGTGTGCATGTGTGTCTGTCTAAATGTTAAGCATTCTACACAACAATCCTCTTCTCAGCAGTGTAGATTTAAGGATAATTGGATTAGAGGGCGTCTGATCCATTCACCATCACCGCAGGAATTTTCAGGAAGCTGAGTAAAGTCTATGCCAGACTGAAGTTTTCTCTAAACTCGGGACACATTCACCACCAGACACCAAACTGAGTTAACCCCTAAA
Organism: Centropristis striata; assembly: GCF_030273125.1. Taxonomy (NCBI): domain Eukaryota; kingdom Metazoa; phylum Chordata; class Actinopteri; order Perciformes; family Serranidae; genus Centropristis; species Centropristis striata. Next base: position 33,422,260 of record NC_081521.1, on the reverse strand, counting down.
CGATCCAAGTTTCAAGAACTGAAGTAATTGCACAAAATGCTATTCTTGCATAAATCTCTACAATGGCAAACATTTTTGATATCCAAATGGATTTAGTGTTAGTTTCGTGTTTTGGAGGGATTTTTAAGAATCTTAATCAATTCTTCGGGGGTAAAAAAATGGTATAAAAATGTAGTACCAAATCTGTTTAACAAATCAAAAATTGCTAGAATTACCTTATACACTTTTAATTTGTTTTTATGTATTAGTTTATTTTAAACTCACAGTGCTGAGATGCATCTCATATTATTCTTCAGTTTCCCAGCTTTCAGATGATGTACATCAATCTTTTTGGCATCACATGACCTTTTATCTACCTCTGAACATTCCCTTTCTCACACCACAGCTCCTCTAAAATATGGGCAGAATGTTAAGCAGTTAAAGCTGCGTGAATTTTTGACTGAGAGGGAATAATTTGTTATCTCCACCTCCCTCTCTCAGAAGGTAATCAAGCCTTGACAAGGGCAACATGTTCCCGGCTGGTCAGTTTGACCCTCTTGAGCTTCTGTCTCCTGGGATCCAGCTATCTACCCCCTTTGTTTGCATTCCCAGAAGCCTAAACTTTGAATCCCAATGTACTTATAAGAATATAGATGGGACACCTTTGAGCATGAGAACAAGTCCTTGTTGTGAACACTGGACTTGTGATCATGTGAAAAACTGATGATATCTATAGAGTTAAGCAAGTTAATAAATATGACTTGTGGATCTTAATCTATATACAGCTGTTCTTCCTTCCTCTCTTTGAGTACATGTTTTTTTTCTTCCTCCCAGAGTCCCGCAAGTTCCTCCTCTATGCTCGTCAGATCGAGATCCGAGGTGTAGACATCGACAACCCCTACTACAACTACATCATCTCCTTCACCGTGCCGGACATAGACAACGTGACAGTGGTAGACTATGACGCTGTGGAGCATCGCATCTACTGGTCAGATGTCCGAACGCAGACAATCAAAAGAGCTTTCATTAATGGCACCGGGGTGGAAACTGTTGTGTCTGCTGGTGAGAACGATTACAGGGATATCTGTCGAATTCCTTAATTTTACAGTCAAAACTTTCTGTTTCTGTCAGAAAATGTGATTCAACCCATACGCTTTTTTCCATTTTTGTCAGACCTTCCTAACGCTCATGGGCTGGCAGTAGACTGGGTCTCCAGGAACCTCTTCTGGACCAGCTATGACGCCAATAAGAAGCAGATCAATGTGGCCAGACTGGACGGATCTTTCAAGAATGCTGTAATCCAGGGCTTAGACAAGCCCCACTGCCTGGTGGTGCATCCTCTACTGGGGTGAGTGTTGTTTCCAGTGAATTAGGCCTGCGTTTAATCGTCTTTCTGATGCTTTTTTTCTGTTTTCAACTTCACTTAATAACATTAAACTAACAACTAAAGTTCTGATGATATCTTTTACTTTACTTTACTGCCCAGGCTGCCTTTTTCTTTAGCCTACTAGTTTTTCCTCATTTGAAGCTCAGGTTGTGATGCTTTTTTGCTTGAGCACTGCTCTGCTTCTTTATGTCTCATAACGTTAATATCTCTCCTCAGGAAGTTGTACTGGACTGATGGTGACAACATAAGCATGGCGAACATGGATGGTAGCAACAGCACTGTACTTTTCATCGATCAAAAAGGACCAGCAGGTGAGCAGATGATCCCCCTACTGGATCTCTGTTTAACACCATGGTGTAAAAACACATATTATACATTGTAAGTTATATATGTATTATTGCATTATTACTCTTTTCTGTCAGGCCTCTCTATTGACTTTGAGAAAGAGCAGCTGTACTGGATCAGCTCGGGAAACAGCACTATTAACCGCTGTCAGCTGGATGGAACGAAACTGGAGATCCTGGAAGGTGTTAAAGGCAAACTTACCAAGGCTACTGCTCTAGCTATCATGGGTAGGTCAAAAAACATGATACTTAAAATGTATCCTATGTTTTCAGATGTCTCTCATCTGAAAGTTAATAGTTTTATCTTAACACTGCTTCTATTCTAAGAAATCATTAGTTAAAGGGATATCATGCAAAGATACAAATTAACTTCCCCATTTACTGTAGGAGACAAGCTATGGTGGGCAGACCAGGGAACTGACCAGATAGGAACATGTGACAAGAAGGACGGAGGAAACTGGAAGGTTTTACGAAACAACACCTCCCCTATGATGCACATGAGGATCTATGATGAGGATGTACAGAAAGGTAAGACATTTCACAACTATACTGCTAGTCCTATTTATCAATAATGAGTCAGAATGTAATCCAACATAATTTGGAAGAGATGGAAAACTAGAAAAGAGAAACTATTTTTCTCTCTACTCACTGATCTGCTGCTTTTCCTTCAGCGGGTATCAACCTGTGCAGTAACAACAATGGAGACTGCTCCCAGCTGTGTCTGCCCACCTCGCCAACAACCAGGGCCTGCATGTGCACGGCTGGATACAGCCTCAAGACAGGACAGCAGTCCTGCGAAGGTAAGACACTGCTTCACAGCTGCAGTCACACATACAGTAGGAATGCAGTGTGTTCTCAAAACAAAAACGTGTTGTGCTGTCCCTGAGCAGGAATGGGCTCCTTCCTGCTTTACTCTGTTCATGAGGGAATCAGAGGAATTCCACTCGACCCGGCAGACAAATCTGACGCCTTGGTGCCAGTGTCTGGAACCTCTTTGGCTGTCGGCATCGACTTCCACGCTGGTGAGTGACACTGAGGGATATCATTAATACTAAAACTTTGCTAGGGACTAGTTAAAGCTGTCATTTTCTCAGCTGAAGTGGGTATTTATAGAATGACACACAAGGACTTTGCATTTTCAGAGAATGACACCATCTACTGGGTGGACATGGGCCTGAGCACCATCAGCAGAGCGAAGAGAGATCAGACGTGGAGAGAAGATGTGGTCACCAACGGCATTGGCAGGGTGGAGGGAATTACTGTCGACTGGATAGCAGGTCTAGTCACAACAGATGTGAAATCCTTTTTAATTCACTTCTCCGTATTATATAAAATGACCACATAGCTGATTAACATCTCTGTTCTTTTATAGGAAATATTTACTGGACTGACCAGGGCTTTGATGTAATTGAGGTGGCAAGGCTGAATGGCTCCTTCCGCTATGTCGTCATTTCACAGGGCCTGGACAAGCCCAGAGCCATCACAGTCCATCCAGTTAAAGGGTAGGTCTTCCTGGCATGAGTTTTACACTTTTGTATCCCAACTTTTTTGTCTCTTGTTTATTGTCTCTTGTTATATGCCCAATGGCCAATCCTTTACCAGAACACGTCACTCTTGTGTCACACATTATTGTGCATGCACGTTGGTTGCAGAAGGAATCAGAGGTCGGCTTAAATACATGAGAAAACTTTAATCACAGGAAGAGTTGAAATCTGTTTTGAACATGTCATTTTGTGTGCTGGGCATAAACATAAACATTACATTATTATTCTATACATTTACATATACTTTTTTTTAACCTTGCCTATCCCCAAGGGACAAGTTTTTATAAGATCGAGACAGCATCTCAACAGTAAAAACAATTTCCCAACTTTCTTGGAATTGGGATTGAATAAAAACCCACTTTGTGTGTTGTAGTAGCTAAAGAGTATCGTTAACAGTGTTTGGCTATCAGTGGGCAAAAACTTTTGGTTTTTATTTCCAAAACAATGAGGCTGAGGTCTAATTTATTCATCCCTCTCTCCTTCTCTCCCTGATCTAACGGTTTAGTTTTAGATGTGCTATTATATCTCTAAACTCTCCTAAAATGCACTTTTAAATAATTATGTGTATCTCACTCTGTGCAGGTATTTGTTCTGGACTGAGTGGGGTCAGTATCCTCGCATTGAGCGCTCCAGGTTGGATGGCACCCAGAGGTTGGTCCTGGTCAACGTGAGCATCAGTTGGCCAAATGGAATCTCCATCGACTACGAGGTGTGGACCACAGAAAAAAAATCACATCACAGTCGACCTTTCAAAACATTGCATTTTTTCTTATCATCAATAGCCATTGTTATTGTATTTTTCTTGCTAATGAGAACAAATACACTGACTGGACCATTGATCAGCTTTTCTTTTATGAAACATGAATTATTTATCATTTTTAGTGATTTTAGTTCAAAGCAGAGGTTCAGTGCATCCCTGTGATATTTAGCACTTGACTTATTGTTATAAAGCTCTTTTATTCCTGTTTTGTCTCTGCAGGGCGGTATGCTGTATTGGTGTGATGCCAGAACAGACAAGATTGAGCGTATCAACCTGGAGACCGGCGAGAACAGGGAGCTGGTGCTGGCCAACAACAACATGGACATGTTTGCTGTGTCTGTTTTTGAGGAATTCATTTATTGGAGTGACAGGTCGGTTCAGAAGCTAATTAATTAGTTTAGCCAACCACTGAACCATCTTTTTCCATGCTCTGTTATCTGTCTTTGAGTCATGCAGAAGGTTTCATGTTGTATCGTGCTGTTAATTAACTAACAGTTTTGCTTTCTTTTTGTTTAGGACTCATGCTAATGGCTCCATTAAGAGAGGCAGCAAAGACAATGCTACCGATGCTGTGCAGCTCAGGACTGGCATTGGTGTACAGCTGAAAGACATAAAGGTTTTCAACAGGGCCAGGCAGCAGGGTAGGAACACACACAACACTCACACTCCTACACATAACCATAAACCCTAAAAATGCTTTTTGCTATGAAGTTTGACAAAACATAGGCATTTGTTCGACAAATTTCTATACATATTTTGAAGATTTGCATGAGAAACACCAAAACACCAAAAATTGATAAGACTTGCGAAAATTGCTTTTTGCGTTTTCTTTTTGTTGGTTTTTTTTTTTAAGTTAATGCACTACACTGGAGATGGAAATGCTTTTTCTGAATACATTCTGACGTAAAAAACATTAAATCACATGCCTGATCAGCTGTTTCCACTCTGACATGAAAGAACAATTACAAGTTGCTCAATTGAATCCAATTCCTGAAGACTTCTCACCATTTTCTCTCGTGGGTGGCCAAAATTGTCCGATTAGCAACCTCTTTTTTTCTTGCTATTTTTTTCTCTCTGTACTTCTTCTACTGTTTACTGCCTAGAGCAACACATTACACTGCCATCTTCTGACCAAAGTACGCTTATGCAGCTTGTTTATTCGCTCTAAACCAGTAGATGGAAACGTCCCTAATTTGCATTTTCTTTAATGCAGCATTTCAAAATTCACTTTAATGGAAACTTCTTGCTAATGTCCTCACAAGAACAATAGGCTGCCTTGCATGTGTCCTCACGTGTATGCAAAAACAAGCCCTCACACACACAATGATAAAAACTTGAACCACCCAACATAATCAACACCCACCCCAGGAATCGAAATTGTGTTTAACAAGGCTCATTATATGTTTTAACAACATGCCTCATAAACGTGTTGCACTCTCCCCAGGCACCAATGTCTGTAAAGACAACAACGGCGGCTGTGAGCAGCTGTGTCTTTTCCGTGGCAATGGGCAGCGCACCTGCGCCTGTGCTCACGGCATGCTGGCAGAGGACAACCGTGGCTGCCGTGACTACGATGGATACCTGCTCTACTCGGAGCGAACTATTCTAAAGAGCATCCACCTGTCCGATGAGACGAACCTCAATGCGCCAATAAAGCCGTTTGAGGACCCTGACCACATGAAGAACGTCATCGCCCTCAGCTACGACTACCATGGCGGTGGAGGGAAGGGAGCCAACCGCATCTTCTTCAGCGACATCCACTTTGGCAACATCCAGCAGATTAATGACGATGGCACGGACCGCAAGATTGTGGTGGACAGTAAGTAGAGAGTCATCAATCACATGTCATTCTATTCAAAACATCCACAAAACTCTGCATCACTCACCCAAACCTTTCCCTCCGCTCCGTCTGTCTACATACTGTATGTTTCAGCTGTGTTGCCGTTTCTTTTATCCTGTCCATTAATAATTGAATGTTGTCCCTCGTCTCCTCGACACTATAAACAGCCATCATCACGCATTTTGACAACACAAGCACCCAGGAGGATCCACTGCATGTACACACAGCTGCAGCTTCTCAACTAGAGGAGATTGACATCACTTAGGGCTCCCACTTGAAGAGGACACACACACACACTCACACACACACACAGACACACACACCCACACACACACTTTTTGCTTGTTTCAACGCTAAAGTGTCTTTTAAATCCCACTCTCTTTAAATGATTCAAGAGAAGGTTGTTGAACTACATCCAAAAAAGCATTACAGTTAAAAGCCCTGAACCCAAAGCTGTTCTTAGCAAGGGTAGTTCAGAGCTGGAAAACAAGTAAAGCGCCTGGGGTTGCTGTGTTTATTGATGTTATTTTGGACAGATTCAGAAAATGATGGCCAGTTTTTCACACACCAACTACAGAATTTATTCAAGTTGAAGGATAATTACACTTTACAGCTCAGGTTAGATGAATGTATTAGTTCTAGACAAGACTTATCAATCAATATTATCATGTATTAACTTTTAGTAGAATCATAATGTGATTATATGTTCACATTGTGTTACTGCTTTACTACATTCTGCTGTCCAAAGGTTATACCTGTTTCCGTACATAATGCTTAATTGCATTTAAAGGTATACTGCACAAAAGCAGTAAAAAAAAAAAGCTTCCTTCAAGAATTAAAGGTAACACGGGGAGAGTTACAAGTGGTCATTTGGCAGGTTCTTTAACATCACTTAAGTAATCATACATACATTTCCATATAGGGATATATAAATAGATAGTTTAGCATGAAGTGAGAAATGAGGTAGTCGTATTTTTTTTTTGGTAGAAGAGTCAGTTCTGGCCTCTTTCTGAGGTTGTGTCAAGCTCAAAAGGCTGTACCAGGTCCCTGCCCATCACATCAGGACAGCTAATCAGACAGCCTTTACACCATGCCCAGCGTCCTCTCCCCAGCTCCAGTAAGTCTCGTCTAAACTTCTGTGACATAAAGCCGTATAGTACAGGGTTTACCACTGCTACTGAGGATGCCAACAGTCTGGCCAGGATCGCAATGGTGTTATAGCCAGGTGAGCCTGTTATGGTTCCTCCAATGAAGGAGAACATGAGGGCATAGGAGGGCAGCCAGAGGAGAGTGAAGACCAGGACCAGGAGAGCTGAAGTATGAGTGACCTGGCTCTGGTAGCGCTCCAGCTGGGGAGCGTTCCCCAGCAGCCGTGCATGTCGAAGAAAACAGTAGATCTTGGTATACATGAGCACAATGATGCCCAGTGGTAGAGCGAAGCCGAACAGGAAGAGGGCGATGCTGTAGACCAGCTGGCTGAAGGTAGACAGGAAGGCGAAACAGTACTCTGAGCTGGAGGAGGTAACTGTACGGATGGCAAACTGTGGCGCTGCCAAGGCCGAAGCAGGGACCCAGAGCATAGCTACTGTCAGCTTTATGCGTCTGTGCATCCTCGATCGGTACGCCCAGGTGGGGTGTACTACAGTGATGTAACGCGTCACAGCCAGTGCTGCCAAGGTAAAAACTGAAGCAGATGAGCAGGCCACGCCCAGGAAGCTGATGGCTTTGCACAGGAAGCTGCCAAAAGGCCAGAAGCCCAGGGTGATTGCAGAGGTGTGGAAAGGCAGGCAGAACAGCAGCAGCAGGTCAGCAGCACTCAGAGCCAGCAGCAGGGTGTCTGTACCATGCGGGGGTTGGCTCCCTTTCCTCCTCCTGCCAGTAAGAATGGTGATGACCAGGGTTTGGCCCACCAGACCAGTCACCAGAATTAGTCCATCCAGGATGGGCACCAAGACCTTAATAATAGTGTCATTTGTCTTATACAATTGGCTGAGGCCGCTGCTGTTTACTTGCTGCCCCAGAGTCTCCATGCATTAACAGTAAAAGTCTGCTGAGTAATTAATCTAATGGCCTGTTAATGTTAAGCATCAGAGCAGCATGTTTATGCAGTGTTAGTGATGCATCTGCTGGCTCCGGTTCATGTCTTAAATTGTATTAATCAAAGGTATGACCACATTCCATTAAGTCAGCTAGCACTCTCACAATGATGCCAATTAGCTGAGCGGTAGATTCAAAAGACATTCATAAACTGTGCCCTCAGGGAAAGGGAATAGAAAGCATTTTCCAGTTTATTTTAAATCTCTGTGGTGTTGTAAATATGCCCAGAGATGGTCAAGTGGTAAAATCCTCCTGCTATTTTCCGGTTTAATCCCTCTAAAAATGTTTCTTCCACTGTGTCATCTTAGCTGTTTCCCTGCTGTTTGAAGAAAGTACAACTACTTGTACTGTATATGTCACAAAAAGAATCAAGTCTGAGAATACCTTCTGTTAAAATGTGCTGTTATCCAAAATTGTAAACATGACCTTAAAGAGCAGTCCTTGCACGCTAGCTTTTCCTTGGCTGCATCAGCATGTCCTTTATAATCCACGGAAAAAGGAAAAGGAAAACCGGAGAGATGTCAGTGCAGCAGTTACTTATGGCTGTATTGATTTCTTGAAGCCAGGCAACAGTGGACAAATTCATCCCAGTGGTTGCTAACAGACATTCCACTTTAAAAGCAGTCGATGCTACTTGATGCTAAGTGGTCACCGAGGCAGTTGGCATCTTGTCCATTTAGGAGCTCCCCAGAGACTTGAGACCTTGTAGACGTCACCCGCAGAGGAGTTACTGTATGATTCACATGAAGGAGAAAATAAGTAATGAGTTGTATTAAAAAGAACAGCAGCAAAATAATAGTACTTCTCAGGTGTCACTTGGTGTTCTATACTACTCCTGTGACAGTCAGAGACACTGTTCTGAGTGGCAAATATCTTCTTCACAGGTTTTTCACCTCTGTTTGCACAGTAACCAGGGGCTGAGCTGATCAAGGCAAGGGGAGGGGAGACTGTGCTTTTTTCTTATTACATAATGCTGGCTTGCACCTACTTTATGTATCCCTGTTGAGTATGTGATCTTCTCTTAACCCATGCAATTAGCTGCCCAAGTTCACCTTTTTATCACTTCTGCTTTTTTATGATCTTTTTGTTTCGTATGGAAAAAGAGTTTCTGTGCGTCACTCTGTATTTGACCCTAAACTGGCCTTTTAGTAGCATTTAGTTTGCTTCACCAGCTAGTCAGCCTTAAAATTGTCCTGTATAAGGTTGATTATGACACTTTGTCACTCATTTGAAACATCTATTAAATGGCAATTATTGACTTTCAGCCGAGAGCAAACAGTTGTGTTCAGGTTTTTATTGTTTGAGGTAAGTGGTCATAAATGTGGTTGCTAGTGTGTCCAAGAACAGATGGATGCACACCTTGGAGCCCGTAAGGCTGCAGCACAGTTTCCATTATGTTGACTGTCAAGTAGGCACCACAGTTAAAAATATTACAACTGTACTATGTATGGACTGTGAGTGGGGCGTCGCAGGACAAAAAGACGGTGGGTATCGAGAGCAGCTGCTCTATCTTTGACATTCACGGCTGACTTCTTCACCCTGGCCTGTGTCCCTAAAGTGACTCAAGCTGTTCCAGTGGCAGTTTTCTTCCCAGAACAAGAAGTCACCATGAATGAGTGTCCACAGGGAGCTGTATTTGTATGTGCAGGCAGCCAGCCATGAAATGACAGGATGATACAGACTCTTTAAACTCTCTCCAGGAACAGCAGGCGTGGCACATACTCGGTTCTGTGTGCAACCACTTCCATTTCACTCCTTCTTTTTCACTTTTCTTTTCAACCTTGTCCTTCATCCTAACAGTGTTTCACCCTTCATGAGCTGATGTGAGAAGATGGGGATAACCTTAAAAGCATTTACCACAGCTGCCTCTTTAATAACGTCTCACTGAGTTAACCAAGGGGCCAACTTGTTAAAGTATGACAGTGATTAATGATTTGTTGAATTCTCACTGAGGTCCTCATTAAAGCTCCTGCTAGCACCCCCGAGGGTTGATATTTTTTTATAGTGAAATAAAAAGAGTTTGTTCTTCTCAAGCGTTTTGCTTCTAACAGCATTTGGCTGGATGACAACAAAAGAACTATTGTATGAAAAACTATGGGTCCATGGGTCCAAAATATTTACACAGCGCCAACTTCTTCCTGCTCTGCTCCACAGATGTAGGGTCAGTTGAGGGCCTGGCATACCACCGAGGCTGGGATACACTCTACTGGACCAGTTACACAACCTCCACCATCACTCGCCACACTGTGGACCAGAGCCGCTCTGTGGCCTATAACCGCAACACTGTGGTCACTATGTCTGGAGAAGACCACCCCAGAGCCTTTGTGCTGGACGAGTGTCAGGAGTGAGTCATTAATATCAAAAACTTGGTGCTCTGCACTGTGTCAGGGCCCAGTTCCAATACTGTTTCTTTCTTTTTTTCCCCCCCCTTTCTTTTGAACAGTAGATTTATTTTAGTTCAGTCAACCGTGATGTTTAGACATTTTGGGAGCTTCAAATGCACATCATTATGCTTACCCTGTGTTTGCTCCCCTACAGCCTCATGTTCTGGACCAACTGGAATGAACAGGCTCCCAGCATCATGAGGGCCTCTCTGAATGGAGCCAATGTGCTCGTGATCATTGGCAGTGACATTAAAACTCCCAATGGCCTGGCCATAGATCATCGCGCTGAAAAACTCTACTTCTCCGACGCCACACTGGACAAGATTGAACGATGCGAATACGATGGAAGCAGCCGTTATGTAAGACAGCCCTTTAATTTTTCCTCTAGCTACATTAGGCATTGACTTACACTTCTGTGAAATGATGCTTGATTTTTTTCTGCTTCAGGTCTTGTTGAAGAATGAGCCTGTGCATCCGTTCGGCCTCGCTGTGTACGGAGACTACATCTTCTGGACTGATTGGGTGAGGAGGGCCGTCCTGAGGGCTGACAAATACACAGGAGGAGATATGAAAGTGCTCCGTGCTGACATCCCTCAGCAGCCAATGGGCATCGTGGCTGTGGCTAATGACACCAACAGCTGTAAGTATTTTTCACTGAAGTCACTGTAAAGTTTGTAAAGGTTGCTCCATAGTAACAGCAAGTGACGTTGGTGGTATTAAAACTTGTTTTTTTTCCAAAAGGCTGGTTGTGGTATTTTTATAGGGCTTAAGGGATGCCAGTTCTACTGATATAGCTCAACATTATTGGCTTGATTGCCATTAAATTTGGCACAGATATCCATGTCCTATTGAGAATTAACTGTAATCACTGTGGTGATGTGATGTGTTTTAACACGGGTAGTGTGAAGGGGAGTAGACTGGTCAGGTTAAAATGAAGATCTCTGTTGATGAAAATAAAAGGCAATGTTTCATTCTCGTGGAGAAAAAGAAGAATAAAGAGTTACTTGATGGATGTGATGAAAGTGTTGTCCTGTACAGTATTGCAATAGGAAATATATAGAATAATTGGGCTATTATCAGAATGAGAATGCATTTTACGGCCAAGTAGGTTTTCATATACAACAAATTTGTTGTGGTGAATTGGTGCATAAGAACAAACAAAGTACTAAAATATAGATATAGATTCAGGCAAATACTTCAGTCAACAAACAGCAGCTTAAATAGAAAATAGAAAAACATACAAAAAACAGTAAAAACAAATGTACAAATGTGGAGTTAAGAAAGCAGAAGAAAACTTTTAGGGTTAATCATGGTACGCACCTTACAGTCAAGCATGTAAAAAAAACAACATATACAGTCAACATGACAACCCAACTAACCGTCTTGTGGTATACCTTTTTCAGGTGAGTTCTCTCCTTGCCGAACAAATAATGGAGGTTGCCAAGACCTGTGTTTGCCCACATCCGATGGACGGGTCAACTGCAGCTGCCGAGGAGACCGACAACTCCTGGATGACAACACCTGCTCTTGTAAGAAAAAGACTTCAATTGTTTTCAGTTTTCCTCTTGATTACTGACGACAGCAGATACTGAATTCACATGTTTCTACCTCACCAGCTCTGAATGTGTCATGTGGAAGTGTGGATGACTTTGAGTGTGGAAACGGCGACTGTATCAACTACAGCCTGACCTGTGACGGCATGGCACACTGCAAGGACAAGTCTGATGAGAAGCAGTCCTATTGCGGTGAGTTACAAAAAAATAAAATAAAAATGATGGGGCTATTAGTTAGTGAACAATGAGCTGTCACAGGTCATCATTTATATTTTTATTATCATTTGCAGATAATTCCTTATATTCAAAGCCATTTAGAATAAGTGCAAAAATACAATATATTATTATTAAGTGATTAAGTTAGAGGAGGGGGACGGTTAATATGTGCCTATAAAATAGCAAAGGATAAAATGACTACATAGAAAGAAATGGACCTTTTTGAGCTAAGCGGTGGGAAAGAGGGAAATTGAGTATGCTTGATACTGAATATGTAGTAAGGCTTATCAGTTTTATTTATAAAATAGTAATTTGGTAGATTAGGCTGTAGTTAAGAAATGCAAAAAAGCACTCTGCATTTCCATTACCTCTAATCAACTGCTGCTCCTCCACAGCTAATCGAATTTGTAAGAAAGGCTATAGGCGCTGCATGAATGGCCGCTGCATCGGCCACCAGTTCTGGTGTGATGGCACGGATGACTGTGGTGACCACTCAGATGAACTGCCCTGCAACAGTAAGCAATTTATTTCCACTCTGTAGCTGCACAAATAAGAAGTTAAGCTATTCATAGATGCCCAAAGAGAACCCATGTTGGCTTGGTATCAGATTTTTAACTGTTGTGCCCACACAACACTGCAAATGTTGTTAGTTATCTGATCAAATTGTCTCTTGCATCCTGCAGTGACTCTGTGCAAAGTTGGTGAGTTCCAATGCAAAGATGGAAGCTGTATCTCCAACTTCAGTCGCTGTGACCAGGTGGTCAACTGTGAGGATGCTAGCGATGAAATGAACTGCCGTAAGTAATCTACTACAATAGGATTAAACAATAGGAAAGTAGATAGCTGAGCTTTAACAAGCATGGCATGGAAAATGGAAAATGAGCTTACTTGATAAGTTAATATTTCTTTAAAGTTGTTTTTAAAACCTTTTTCCATTCTTAGAAGCCACCGATTGCGCCCGTTTCTTCCGCCTGGGAGTGAAAGGAGCATCCTTCCAGAGCTGTGAGAAAACTACTTTGTGTTATCTGCCCTCATGGGTGTGTGACGGCAACAACGACTGTGGAGACTTTTCAGACGAGAGAAACTGCCCAGGTTGGGTGCTTTGTTTTCCCTTTTAAAATGCTTTTGGCTTTTATTAAACTGCCATTGATTCTACATTGTGTTTTTTTCTGTTTCGCTTGCAGATAAAAGGAAGCTTAAATGTCCAGTCAACTTCTTTGCTTGTCCCAGCGGTCGCTGCATTCCTATGAGCTGGACCTGCGATAAGGAGAATGACTGTGAGAAAGGAGCTGATGAGACACACTGTGGTCAGTCTGCAAGTTCCCTTGTTTTTTTCTGAAAGCACAAATAAAAATCTTTTTCTTTTTCATTTTTTCCCACTTCTTCCCACTGCAGATGGATAAAACTTGTGGTTTTGGTAAATTAAATAATTCCTCCAAAATGCTGAGCTCTCTTTGCCCTTCTTTGCAGACAAATTTTGTACATCCACCCAGTTTGAATGTGGGAACCACCGCTGCATTTCCAGCCACTGGGTGTGTGACGGCTCTGATGACTGTGGTGACGGTTCTGATGAGGACCAGAAATGCAGTAAGTGACCTATTACATGCACTCACTGATGTAGAAGTACTTTCTCCCACGCCCAGTGAAGGCATTTAACTCCATGTGTGATTTTTCTTGATGTTATGTCATCATAACTTTCCCACAATGTCGTCACAGAATCCAAGACCTGTAGCCCTGAGGCTTTCCAGTGTCCCGGCTCCCACATGTGTGTGCCTCAACGCTGGAAGTGTGATGGAGACAAAGACTGTCCTGATGGAGCTGATGAGAGTGTCAAAGCTGGCTGCAGTGAGTGGCACTGTTACAAAACATCCTAATGGAAAAAATGTGTCCTCTTTGTGTTGTGATTAAAGAGAAAAAAGCTGAAAGTCTCCCAACGCAGTTTAATATCCATTAACCAAAGCGTATTCTTTTCCACTTCCAGTGTACACAAACAACACTTGTGATGAGAATGAGTTCATGTGCCAGAACAGACAGTGTATCCCCAAGCACTTTGTGTGCGATCATGACATCGACTGCTCCGATGGCTCAGATGAATCCCCAGAATGTGGTGAGTATGACCTGGAAGGGAAATTTAAGGAAGACTGTGCGGAAAATTAAGCAGTTCTGGTTGGGACAGAATGTGATTCATGATTAATATTATGTTTTCTACCATGAGCTGGGGTTGAGGTTGATGACAAACATACTCTTGTTCCGGTGTAGAATACCCAACATGTGGCCCTGAGGAGTTCCGCTGTGCCAACGGTCGCTGCCTCAACCAGAAAAAATGGGAGTGTGACGGAGAGTTTGACTGTCAGGATGGCTCTGATGAAGCTCCCAAGAACCCTCGCTGCACTGACTCAGGTAGGGATTTTATTCACCTTTAAAAAAAACACAAAACAAAAAAGCGGCAATTCACAATAGCTGCAACCATGTATGCTGCAGCTCACAACATTGAAACAGGAACTTGAGGGATATCAGCTGAAAACCCTGGAGGACAGAAGGAAGACAGAGTTTGAGCAGGGAAGTTGTACACAGGGTTCTTACAGCTTTTTAAGAGTAAAAATTCAAGCACTTTCAAGGTATCTTAAAAAAAAACCTCCACTCATCAAACTGTTACTAAAAATGTAATTTAAAGATTTCATTTATACATACACACACATTTTTGATCTTACCAGCTGTTTTAATCATGATAATTTAATGCTTGCCAAGTTCCAGAATAAGGGATTAACAGGATTTATCTAGCAGATGCCAGGAGACTAAATAAAATATGACGAAGGGCTTGTTTCATTTTTGATTTTGTCAATGAAACACCAGATTATGTTGAAAATCAAGCATTTCTCAAGCAGTATATTCAAATTTGATATTGCAAAACATTGAAATCATAATGGTTACATTCTAAAGGCCTACTATGCAGGGATTGTTGCTCACTGTTTGTTAACACAACTTTCAAACTTGGCCACTCCTCCCCGGCTCAATGAAAGTGAAAGCAAATCCCAGATTCGCACACAAACTAGGTTCAGGAAGGCCGTAGCTTCCTCCTGTTCCAAAGTGACACTAATGTAACTTGCCATTTGTCTCTGATTTCAGAGAGGACGTGTAATGAGTCAGCCTTCATGTGCCGTAACGGGAAGTGTTTGAATGAGACTCTGCTGTGTGATCGCAATGACGACTGCGGTGACGGCTCCGATGAGCTCAACTGCTTCATCAACGAATGTCTCCACAGTAAGCTGAGTGGTTGCTCGCAGCTCTGTGATGACCTCAAGATTGGCTTCAAGGTGAGCCGTCTAATTGGTTGTTTTAATGCCTTTTTTTCTCTCCAAGTTTTTATTTATTTAACTAAAGCGAATCGAATTACTTTGTGAACTCACTGACTTTAATTGGCCACAGCGACCTCACAGACAAATCAGGGGGTGTATTCTATTAATGGTTAGTTAAGGAGGACCTGAAGTAAAAAGGTTGGGAACCACTCACTTCAGGCATGCGGTTATGTAAGGCAAAAACATGTTTTGGCTCTCTTCCTTGAAAGTAGGAGGCCAGTCTTAGAACAGCTTGAACTCTGTGTGAACTCTCATGTCTGTGGTCAGAGCCTTATTTGAAAATTATGAGGAATGATTTGTCCACCAAAAGCATTCACTTTTATGCAGGAGTCAGTGTTTGCACATTTAATTCTCAAATAACAGTGAATGAGTAGAATCTAGAAGTGTGATAGTGTGTGCTGGAGTTTGTTTAAACCACAGATGTGCTTATGAGAAGTGACAGTTTAAGCTGATTTTGACTAGTAATGAATACGTGTTTTTGCCATGCCTTGTGGTAAGATGATGTTCCTGCCACTTGTTTGACAAACATATTGGATGTCAGCTTATTTTTTACCCGTGCTTTCTGTTATAGGAGTATTTTGCAAATGAGATTCGTACTGTAGCTATTTATGCAGCTTATCTGTCAGCAGCAACTGGATTTTGTGACAGTGTTCGGATATTAGTACCACTCAACACAGGAATTGGGCAAAAAAAAAAAAAAAATTGGTGAAAGGAAAAACATATCACGTTGACTGACAGATGCTTTGAGACAGGCAGCGGCAGGTTCTTGTAATTGGTCCAGACTTAAAGTGAGAAATGGCAGAACCTGTAGGCAGTGAGATTTTGACATCTCTACTGTGCTCCTCTTGGCCCCTTCAGTGCAGGTGTCATCCTGGTTTCCAGTTGAAGCGCGATGGGAAGACGTGTGTGGATATAGACGAGTGCACAACAACCTACCCCTGTTCTCAGCGCTGCATCAACACACACGGCAGCTTCCACTGTCTCTGCGTGGATGGCTTTGAGCTCAGCCCCAATGACCCCACCATCTGCAAGTCCACATCAGGTAAGGCCTTGTCTAAGTTTTGCATTTTTGCTGGTTGCTCAAAGCCTAATTAATCCTGACGCAAATCTATTCTGTCTGGTATTTGTGTGTAGAAGAGGAGCCCTACTTGATCTTTGCTAACCGGTACTACCTGAGAAAACTCAATCTGGACGGATCCAACTACACACTTATAAAACAGGTGAGACACACTCAGATTTCAGTTCAAGTTAAAAATTGTTATTGTTAATGCTCCCTTCACCTGCTAATACTGTACCTGCCTCTGCTTCAGGGTCTGAATAATGCAGTGGCACTGGACTTCCACTATGCAGAACAGATGATCTACTGGACAGATGTGACCACTCAGGGCAGCATGATCCGACGCATGCTGATGAACGGCAGCAACATAGAGGTCAGTGAGGAAATCACAGAGTCTTTCAGCTGGCCAGCACAGTAAATGTCCAATCTAAAGGTTTTGTTTCGTGGTGCCACTGAAGGCTAGGGGTGTACCAATTCTCCAACTCGAGTAGACTTTCCATTTTAAGGTCATAATTTGATTCAGCCTTTCATTTAAACATGTTTTTTTGTTCAGCACTGACGGCTACGCCATTGAGTGAGGATCACCACATCATTGATTTTATTCACATTATCGTATAATTTTGATCAGTTTTAGAATTGAAAATGTGACACAGGTGTGTTTTATGTACCTTACTACATAGAGGTTTTGTATTATAATCTTTAGCAGTACCTACAAGTCCAAGAAAACCAGAGCCACATCTGCCCTCAGTCCATAATAATAACAACTATAACCATTAACTCGCAACGCTAGCAGAAACCGGCAAAAAACTGTATGTCACTTCACACACAAGTGAGTTGAAGAGTGACTATGTTGTGCCAGCTCCATTTACCCTCTCTGGCGGAGCAGCCACTGCTGGGTGATGGAAAACATGTCACTAACGTTGCACTGCTTGTGATTTCTGTCTGGGAATGTTGCCACAGACAAATGCAATTCATCAGTTGGCCATGGACTCAATCACCCTTCTGTTACCTCATTCAGCAACCGATAGTGACTCAACAGACGATTTATTTAAATGAAAATCTTCAAGATTATCACTATACCACAGTATATTGACCTCATTTTATGTCATTTGTGTGAGTGTGAAACTGGAAACTAGCTCATTGTCTAATCCTGTGACCCGCTGGTGTTGCAGGTTCTGCACCGGACCTCTCTGAGTAACCCAGATGGCTTGGCAGTGGACTGGGTTGGCGGGAACTTGTACTGGTGTGACAAAGGCCGGGACACCATCGAAGTGTCGAAACTCAACGGGGCCTACCGGACTGTGTTGGTCAACAATGGCCTGAGGGAACCTCGTGCTGTGGCTGTAGATGTTCGCTATGGGTGAGAAGCTTATATCAAAACACTATCATCCAGTTATGGTAGCTGCAGAGCTATATTTGAAATCTAAAGTAAATATCATTTAGATGTACTGTAACTGTAACACTGTCTTTATCACATGCTGGTTAGGTACCTGTACTGGTCTGACTGGGGGGACAACCCTCACATTGGGAGAATCGGGATGGACGGCACCAACAGAAGTGTCATCATAGAGGAAAAGATCACGTGGCCCAACGGACTAACCCTGGACTTCATCAATGACCGTATATACTGGGCGGATGCCAGAGAGGACTACATTGAGTTTGCCAGCCTGGATGGCACCAGCAGACACACAGGTAACCGACGGATACCTTTTATCTTACTTCTTAGAGCAACTTCACTAATCAATCACAATTTTATTATAAGTCCAGTGTGGGACTCCAGTGTCATGTAATTGTCTAAATATTGTTCTGTAGAAAGATAAAATGTGTATAAATGTAAGAATTAAATAAAATAAATAAATAATATACAGATTTGGGGAAGGCCGGTGATATTCTGACAAAAGCTCAGTGATTAAAGTTAAATTTATGTGGAAAAACTCCTTGCATTGGTCATACATCACAGCCATGGCTACCCACATCCAAATGGTTATGATATTATATTGATTGTGATTAAATCTGTGGCTTTAATCTCAAAGAATTTTGACATAACCCCAGAGAATATCTGAGTTATTTTCTTGTTATTTGGTGTGTTTTTTGTTCTTGTAAATTTCCCACTTTAATCTTGAATCATTATGAGTTTTGCCTCTAAAAATGAATTCCCCTCCCTCAGGTCTGGATTTTCTTGGCCCTGCTACACCGTCAAATATTTTTTTAAACAAATAGCAAAATTCTAAAGAAAGTTTATAAAGCTATTGAATGCCACATGGTTGCATCTTCAACTTGAAATAGACTTGAAAGTGGCAACCAATGCATCGTTGTTGATGCATTATTGATTAAATAAAGTTGATGGGGAACTGAGAAGCTTTAAGTGGTTTTTATCTTGTCCACTTAACAGGAGAAACAATTTATGCCAAAATCACACTGGGAAGTGGAACAAGAAAGTGCAGAAACTGAAAAAAGAAATATTCAGCCGATTAGATTTTACTGTGGCTACATTTTGTAGGGTGACAGGCTAATGGACTTGTTAACTGTCTGAATGAGTTTCCTCTTGTCAAATAGTCATGCATACATTCACATACTTGTTCGGGAGCCACCGAGCACCAAGCAGGCAGGTCAGATGTTAGCCCGCTGGGCCTGAGTCCTGCAGCATGGGCCCAGGGGACAGAAGCCCTTTTTGTTCTGATCAGTGAGGCCTCTAGCATGTATGACGTCTGTATAGCGCTCAGTTGTTTAGCACACTCGCTACAATAGTTGATATTGTCAGTCAACCAGGCGTGCAGAAGAATTCTGGAGCGCTGCCTGGCGTCTGTATTGTTTAATTTGCTAAGCTCTGCTCAACATACATATAAGCCTACGTCGTCCCCTCATTCCTCCGATGAAGAATGTACATTGAGGTTATAAACATTCTGAGTGTTTCATTCGACACAGTTTCCCAACATTAGGACTGCACTGATAGAAGCATTTTGGAGGGGGAAAATAAAATAACTATTCATAATAGAATGTTTGTCCTTTGACACACACACCATACAAACACCAGTGTGGCCTTGTGTGTGTTTGCAGAACAAGGTTTTGCCTGTTTGATAGATAAGGGCTGATCAAAGGGAACTTCGTGCTAATCAGAATAATATTACAGCTCAATCTGGTGTTGTTATCACATGATAACCACATTTTAGTTGTTGAAAGCACCTCACTTGTTTATAATCAATATTGAGACAGTGATTCCCCCAATATGTTTTGAACTTGTGTGTCTTCTTGGTTGTGCCGATCCATGCGTGTGTGATGTACGTGGATTGCTGTGTTTTACAGCTGAAACTAATGGTGTGTTTCCATAACGCACCAACCTCAAATACTGAGAGCAAACACATGAAATGACAGGAATATGGGAGCAGAAAAGCTGCAATCACAGTGTAAAGCCTAATGAGGCGTACAAACCATTGCATAACACAGAGATAGAGCGGAGCCGTGTCGCCCCCACCCAGCCTCTTTTTATATGAACAATGATTGTTGCAACAGTTGGGAAAGAGCAGCAAGTATAAGAAACACTTTATTCCTAAATCACTACATAATGTCATTGATATTATTAATATTATCAGGGTTCTGATTGATTATTAACATAGAGACATGTATTGAGAATGGGAAAAGGTTTTTATATTGATTTGGTTTGACAATAGTATAGTGCACACTTCTATTCCACTTCTCATTCACATGCAAATGTACAAATATTTTTAAAATCGTATTCTTTGCATTGTATCACAAAATTTGCAATTTAGTATACTTTTTCAAAATGCACTGAAATGCAGCTTGAAATAATCTTTTCTAAATATTCTTAAATGCACTTCTTATAAAGTGAAATTCTACTACACTAACAAAGCATATTAACAGTTGTATTACACAAGGCTTGAATATAAGTTCACTCTCCATAAGTACACTAATTTACCACTGTAAGTATTTACAATTTAGGTACAATTTACAATACACTTGCAGTAACGTACACTTTTTATAAGTATACTGAAATAACACTTACCAATTTTTGTTAATGTAATGTTTGTACCAAATTGAAGTTAATTTAATGAATGTAATTTAATTTAATGAAGTACACCTTTTAAAAGTACATTTTAAATATACATTTACTCTAAGCACAACATGTAAAAGTTTACTTGTAATAACTTTAGTATACATGAAATATATCACTAATACTACTTTTTTTACCTGGGCACATCAAGTTCCTCTGTTTGGAAGAGTGTTTACTTTTGAAGAGGATCTTTAAGCTAAAAACATAACAAATGAGGAACAGATTGATTTTTGGTCACAGAACTGCACTGTTTACTTAAAGTAATCCATTACTAACAGTGGGAAACCTCCTGTATGACAGGTTTACTGCACCCAACAAGTCATGATTTAATGTTTGCCTGATGCTTTGCAGTTCTCAGCCAGGACATCCCCCACATCTTTGCCATGACTCTGTTCGAGGAGCACATCTACTGGACCGACTGGGAGACAAAGTCCATCAACAGAGCTCACAAGTCTCTCGGTACCAACAAGACCACCCTGATCAGCACCCTGCATCGACCCATGGACATCCACATCTACCATCCCTACCGCCAGCCAGAGGGTAAGAGCCTCACTGTAGAAAGAAACATGTAAAAAATGGATGTACAAACAGACAGAAACAGCATGTAGTATGATAGCAAGCCTAGTAATTACACATCATTGTGCACCTGCTGTGTATATTTGTTGTTGAAAAATGTGGTTGAAGCGTTGTAGCTTAGGTGTTAAATTGAACCGTACTTTGTTCTCACTTGATAATTTAAAACTGGGACAAAATGTATTTGTATTAAGTTGAGGCACAAAGGCAGTACAGGAAGCAGTGGGAAAACATGTTATCTCAATTATGACCAGGAATATGGTTTCCCATTGGACTGAATGTATATTGTTGGTTTTTATCGTTATATCTATACATTTTATTTGGAATGGAAAAAAAAAAATCTAACAACAATGTGCCCTTACAATCTCAGCAATAACTAATAATAAATAAAATAAAAAATAAAATAAAAGGATAAAATAGTAAGAATAATTAAAAAGAAAAACAGAAAAAAACAGCCACATTTATGTAACAAATGCACACACCCACAAGAAAAAAAACACAAACTTGCAAGGCTCATGACTGTCTCTTCATCTATTTATTCATTTTTTTCATCATATTTTTCTTTTTTTCCCTCCTTCTCTTCGAAGAAGGGAGGAAAAGAAAGACAAAGAGAATTGCAATAAGTCACAAATCACAGACCAGTCTTACCGGAGTCTTTTTTTATAATAATAATGTATACCAAATGAACATCTAGTCCAAAAAAGAATAATTAAAAAAGCTTTAAATTATGTTATTTTATCTTGTATACTGTATGTATGGATTAATTGTATGTATTCATAAATATAATGTAGCAAATACATGCACAATCTCAAACATAAAATCATTATTTTCCATAATTGAATCCAGATATTGTAAAACTTCAGTTTTTTTTTTTTTTTTTCATTAATATTTTATTGTCATAACAATGGATGAAAAATGAAAAAACGTATCGTTGCAGTTAAAGGTTAATGTTTCCCTCTCTCCATGTCTCTCCCAGTGCTCAACCACCCGTGTCAGACGAACAATGGCGGCTGCAGTAACCTCTGCCTGCTCTCTCCTGGAGGAGGCTACAAGTGTGCCTGTCCCACCAACTTCTACCTGGCCAACGATCAGCGCACCTGCATGTCCAACTGTACAGCCAGCCAGGTAAACAGGCCTCTATAAACACCATCATCAGCACGAATATGACTGAATGATTAGACTTGATAAGTGGATTTTCATATCTCCATGTCTTGCTGTGTCTGTTTGATTAACTGCTTATACCTGGTGATTGTGTATTGACAGCTGGCTGGCTGCCCAGTGCTGCTGTAGGTAGCTCCAGAGGAGTGAGAAGTGTTAAACTCCATTCTCACTTTTATTCATTTCCCTCTTCCTGCTGTAGTTTGTGTGCAAGAACGACAAGTGCATTCCTTTCTGGTGGAAATGTGACACAGAAGACGATTGTGGTGACCGGTCGGATGAGCCAGCAGACTGCCGTAAGTGTTTAAATAAGATAAATAGGAGAATATAGTTTGTCATATTTCTGTAACATGCTGAGTTTTGATCTGAACTCAACATAGGAGGTGCAATTCTGCTGAGAGGAGGTGAAGAGTTAAAAGATATTGTGGTGTAACTTTCCTTTTATTTTCTTAATTCTCTTATCATACAGTTATACCAAGGTCCATACAAGCAGTGTTATCATTCTCATAGAGTTTAAAAGCTTTATCTATCTGAGCCTTCAGTAAATATTTATATATTTATTTATAGCTATAATTCAGTTATAGCAGAAAGTAATATAACTGAGTTAAAATAAAGACTATAGAAGCAAATAAGAACAGGTAAAGTAAATAAAAATACAGGTATAAAAATAGAAAATGCAAATACTTTTTTTAACCATATATTACCAGAATGTTCGGGTGTGCCTCCATGATGCCCAAATCACTTTACAAAAAAAGGGTAAAAAAAAAAAAAAAAATGTATAATAAATAAAAAATAAGTATATTGATATACAGGATGAGAGTTAACATTCTTCGTGTGATCCTGACAAACTGACTTTCTTTTCCATGACAGCTGAGTTTAAATGCAGACCGGGGCAATTCCAGTGTGGCACTGGCATCTGCACCAACCCTGCCTACATCTGTGATGGAGACAACGACTGCCAGGACAACTCAGACGAGGCCAACTGTGGTAAGTATCTTTTTTTTGGATACAATTATTTATGTATTTTACCCTCAAAATATCTTTGCACATTTAAGGGTATCAGAAAATCAATCTTGCCATGTTATAAAATGTTAAATAAATCGGACTATTAATGATATATGAACAAATCCCTCTTTAAAAACCGCCAGAATACAGATAGAAATGAAACTAGAGAGTTTGGTGTATGTAAGTGCTACTGAAGTGAAGATTTATGGCTCAGAATAAGAGAAAACACAGTATACATACATACAAGATACAGTATGTATTGTTAAATACAGGGTAAAAAAATATGAACTTATAGATATCACCATGAAACTTTCCCAGTTGATTATTTACATTAAGAAAATAATGTTTTTTTTACAAGTTTTCTCAAATGTTATGTTTAAATATGCAAAGTAGGTGTTATGTAATGCAATGTTTTGGTGGAGTGTAGTGAAATAAACACCTAAATTTGTATTTTGGCTGTTTGCTTTTCACTAGTCTGACCTATACTGTCTAATTTGTGTTGCCTGCTACAATCACCACTTTATTGCTCAAATCTGATGCTTTCTTCTTTGTTTGCACCACAGACATTCACGTTTGCTTGCCCAGCCAATTCAAATGTTCCCACCCGAGCCGCTGCATCCCAGGTATCTTCCGCTGTAACGGCCAGGACAACTGTGGAGAAGGAGAGGATGAGAAGGACTGCCGTGAGTCGAAGCTTTTTTTCAGCTTTATCATGTATGACCCAATTTGATTCACACAGTCACTATAAATGTGTCATTCCTTCCCACAGCTGAGGTCACGTGCGCTCCCACCCAGTTCCAGTGTGCCATCACCAAACGCTGCATACCTCGTGTCTGGGTGTGTGACCGCGACAATGACTGTGTGGACGGATCTGATGAGCCTGCCAACTGCAGTAAGACTCCCCTTTTATTTGGCATTTTGTTTATTCTGGGTCATTCGAATCAGGTTTCAAATGTAACCATACCCGCAAATGTTCCGGCCTCCAGCTCAGATGACTTGTGGTGTGGATGAGTTCCGATGCAAAGACTCCGGACGCTGCATCCCTGCTCGCTGGAAGTGTGATGGCGAGGACGACTGTGGTGATGCGTCAGATGAACCGAAAGAGGAGTGTGGTAAGAATATTGTCTCCTTTTAAAATTACGTGGAACTGCTGCTTCTAAATTGGATTTACCCTTTTTTTGATTGACTCTTTCTGTGATTCATACAGCTGAGAGGACGTGTGAGCCATACCAATTCAGATGTAAGAACAACCGCTGTGTCCCAGGCCGCTGGCAGTGTGACTATGACAACGACTGCGGGGACAACTCTGATGAAGACAAGTGCAGTATGTGTCACTTTCAGCTTGGAGAGTACACCTTCATTTGTTCTCTCACCTCGTCCGGTGTCACTTACACTCATGCCTTATCCACTGATAGCATACTCACTTTGTAGCTTTAACCCGTTAGCTGTTCATACCAAGTCACTTGTTCGGCACTAACATCCATTCTCCGACATTTCTGATGCATCTCACTTCATCTGATGTTTGTTTCATTTCATACTGTCGTGTTGGCGTGAGCCAGAGGTAAGTTTCTCCACCTTCATATGTCGCCTTTCGCTGTGTCTCCACTGTCATGCTCCTGTCCAGCTGTGATCCCCACCCACCTGTGAGAGTCTGCAAGCTGAGGTCTAAATAGCTTACTTTTGTAACATTGCTGTTCTGTTTCCCATTTGCCACTAGATGCCACTGCAAAAGACTTAAAGTTTACAGTTAAATATGGACACAAATATAAAACACTCTTATTAAATCATGTTAAGACTTATTAATAGGGCTGCACTGAATAGTTCAAAGCTTTACAGCTTTATTTATAATGTTGACACTTAAATTCTAAAGCAACATTCAAATGATGTGCTGCTTTATTCTATTCATTCTGTTTAAGCCTTACATTTATGCACAGTTCTAGAAAAAGATTCTAGAAAGAGATTAGTCTAGCTAATGTTGTTGTAGTATTATACTATTTGTAGAATTAGTTATTATTAATAACTACTGATTAATACACCACTGTAATTATTATTCCAGTGGTGGCTAAGTAGGATTGCTTATTGAACTCCTTTCATTCTCTCAAATCACCTCTTGCAGCATCTCCAGTCTTCCTCTGTGGTTGTTTCAACACTTGTCCTGTATTTTGTACTGAAGGCTAAAACAGCCATAGCTCACTGTTCATGGTGTTTACCATTGAATTATGTCACTGACCTTGTCTTCTTGTCTTTCTTCTTCTGTAGTGCCTCGACAATGTTCAGAGAGTGAGTTCGCCTGTACAAACGGCCGATGTATCGCCGGGAGGTGGAAGTGTGATGGAGACCACGACTGTGCTGATGGATCTGATGAGGTGCAGAAACTTTATCAATATTTAAGTGTCTTTTTAAATTATATCATATTAATCTGGAAAGAAAGTTGAACTCAGGCTGCGAGCTACAGGGGAGCCAGGGGGAGTGTAGACAATGTTTCTTTGCAACAAGTCACGGTCTGTCCCCCTTCCCCTGACGTTGATGTAAAAGCCATGTTTTAGTTCACACGCTGGTTAAATTATATGCATTTACTATTCATTTGTAAGTATAAAAGCTGACCCTGCAGGCTGTGATGTTCCTACAGAACGGCTGCGCTCTGAAGTGTGACAACGACCAGTTCCAGTGTAAGAACGGACACTGTATCCCCATCCGCTGGCGGTGTGACGCTGACCCCGACTGCATGGACGGCAGCGATGAGGAGCATTGTGGCGGTGCTGGTAAGTTTATGTTTGTGTCCATATGTGCTTTTTTGTGCTTTGTTTCTTTTATTTTTATTCTTTTATATGTTTTTTTACCATACCTGTCTTAAAATAGTAAAAAACAATCTCTTCCTGTTTTTCTCAGCTGGGCGTCTCTGCCCTCTGGATGAGTTCCAGTGTAACAACACTTTGTGTAAACCCCTCGCCTGGAAGTGTGACGGGGAAGACGACTGTGGGGACAACTCTGACGAGAATCCTGAAGAGTGCAGTGAGTGCAGCCTTGTGAATCATACACATACTGAATGTCTGTCAGTCTTCATTTTTTTGCCCTGACCTGTTTTCTATCCTCTACCCTCTTTGTCTATCTCGTCCTCTTTCTCTGTTCGGCTCTTAGGGAAGTTCCAGTGTCCTCCCACCAGAGCTCTCCGCTGCCAAAACGACCGTGTGTGTCTGCAACTGTCAAAGAGGTGTGATGGCGTCAATAACTGCGGCGACAAATCAGATGAACTGAACTGCCGTAAGTGTTGAAGTCATTAAAATCGCTGTGAAGTACCGTCCTTCCTCAGCTTTTATTAAACAGTTTGCTGACCTGCGTGTGTGTATGTTGTTATATGTGCACAGAGGCCCCTCCAGCTGTTCCCACATGTGAGAAGGACGAGTTCCTGTGTAACAATGGCAGATGCATCAGCTCCACTCTGCGATGTAACTTCTTCAATGACTGTGAGGACTACGGCTCTGATGAGATCAACTGCAAGACAGGTGCTTTATGTAAAAAAAAAAAAAAAAGTTTCTCATAAGGACAGTAAGAAAATACGAGGTCCTGATATGAACCTGTTTCTGAGGCTCTCCACTTCTGGTAGTTGACCGCAGATCTGATGTTTTAAATGTTCAGCATCTGCAGAATCACTTTACTCTACTGACTCATGTTTGACTTGTTTTGTGTTCAGACACCAAACTAAATGACTGCCGCAGTAACAGGACTCAGTGTGGTGATGGAGATGAGGCTCACTGCATCACCAACGGCACAGACTCCTTCTGCTCCTGCAAACCAGGCTTTCAGAAGACAGGACACCGCACATGTGGAGGTACGTATTCACAAAACACTGGACCTGACATATGATATCTCATTTTAAATATTAGAAAACTGAGGTGAGGAGCTGGGCTGGGATGTGTTTGTATTTGACACAAGAACCACCAACATTTAATTTATCAATTTAAGTTTATTGATTTTAAAATTGTGCATTATTTCATTGTCAGTATCGGTCTAATACATGATTCATAAGAAGAAAAAAAATGAGTCGCAGAATTAAGCCCCCCCCCCCCCCCCCCCCCCCCCATTATGCACTAGATGATTTGTTATTAGTTGCATATATTTGAAAGCACTATGGGGGTGAAAATGACCTCTTGTTGGTTCCAGTGTTTTCACTTTCCTTTGACTCTTCATTTTTCAGATAAGAATGAGTGTCTGCAGTTTGGAGTGTGTTCCCACGTCTGCAACAACACCAAAGGCTCCTATAAATGCAGCTGCCATAAGTACTTCACCAGGATCAATGACACCTGCAAGGCTGACAGTGAGGGCCAGAACTGTTTATACGCTGCTATTCCTTTGATGCTGCTTTTCAAAGCTGTGTTAGTAATTGTTCAGTTTAGTTTCAAAGGCCATCCTTGTGACCTTTTCCTTTCAGGCATGAACAGCAGTCGACAGATTCTCTATATAGCCGACGACAATGAAATCCGTAGCCTGGACCCTGGTATGCCCAACTGGCGCTATGAGCAGACCTTCCAGGGCGATGCAAGTGTGCGTATTGATGCGATGGACCTGCATGTCAAGACCAACCGCATCTTCTGGACCAACTGGCACACCGGCCGCATCTCCTCCTATGAACTTCCAGGAGCGTCCACATCACCATCCTCCTCGAGTGAGGGCAGGATCACCAACCTGCAGGTAACGCTGGTCAAATGTCTGCTCACACACACACACACACACACACACACACAAACTGTCCATAATACTATTACAAACACACACACACAAACACACAAAATGACATGCTATATTTGTTGCTCTGCTCGTATCCAGATCAAAGAGCTGAAGATGCCTCGTGGTATAGCGGTGGACTGGGTGGCAGGGAACCTGTACTGGACCGACTCCGGTCGAGATGTGATCGAAGTAGCTCAGATGTCAGGCCAGCACTGCAAGACCCTCGTCTCCGGCATGATTGACGAGCCGTACGCCATCGTAGTGGATCCACAGAGAGGGTAAGAGAGTGCCGAGCTCTTAGAGAGTGGCTTCAGGGCAACAATCATATAAAACCTGTGATTTCTGTCATGTTTTTTATGCTGTTGTTTGTTTCACTCTATTCATTAGATTTTTCACAAAACAAATTATATATCATTGTATCATTATACAAGCATACACAAGACATAAATAAAAATAAAATGCATTAAAAGTTACATAAATACAACCTAAACTACTAAACTACAACCACTATTAGATGTATTTAGCTTTACTTGAGTAATAAATGTGTGCATCAGCCAATTACACTGCAAAAGCTTTAGACAAGTATTTGCTGTCTTTCTTTGAGTTTCCTTGCAGGCCTCTTCCTACTCATCAAATGAAATGTCTTCAGTTAAATCATTGTCTTGTGTTTTGTAATTCTATGTTCCAACCCTGTGATTCCCTTCAGCACCATGTACTGGGCAGACTGGGGGAACCACCCTAAAATTGAGACGGCTGCCATGGACGGCACTCTGAGACAAACTCTAGTTCATGAGAACATCCAGTGGCCCACAGGTCAGTTCTTCATGCATGCTATGCTCTACTGTCATAGTTAGATGGCTTCATTCTTGCGAGATGTCCAGCAGGATGTCAGCCATTTATTCTGTATACATGTCTTTATCTGTCTCACCAGGTTTGGCTGTGGACTACTTCAACGAGCGTCTTTACTGGGCAGATGCTAAACTATCCGTGATTGGCAGTGTTCGTCTGGATGGCTCTGATCCTGTCATTTCTGTCTCTGGCATCAAAAACAGTTGAGTTGTTTCCACACTCAAAACAAAACTGTGTGAATAATGAAAGTCCAGAAATCTGGCATAAACATGTTGTTTTTCTTCTTTTTAATATTTTCTTTTATGTTTCAGACCTGCTCCATCCATTCAGCATCGATATCTTTGAGGACTACATTTATGGAGTCACCTATATCAATAACATTGTCTTCCGGGTCAACAAGTTTGGCAAAGGCCCCATGGAGAATCTCACCACAGGGATAAACCACGCTACTGACATAGTCCTCTACCACCGCTACAAGCAGCCAGAGAGTGAGAGTCTTGTTTTTTACACTACATTGCATCCTGAAAGCCAAAAGATGCATGTCATTTGACGTTGCATAAAATAATACAGCTGTTTTTTTTTACACATTTCAAGCAATTTTTCCTCATTGTATTTCTTGTTTCTCCCTGCACCAGTGACTAACCCGTGTGACAGGAAGAAGTGTGAGTGGCTTTGTCTGCTCAGCCCCAGTGGACCGGTGTGTACCTGCCCCAACAACTATGTGGCAGACAACGGCACATGTGTGGAGAGACAGAGCCCCACCCAGTCGCCATTCTGTAAGTCTGCAGACACACTGATGAACATGTGCAAACAGCTGAGCCCACTTTACTTTGCACTTGCTGTGTACAAAATGTTCATCATGCATCCCCCCTCCACAGCTCCCCCCTCAGGGCCCTGCGATATTCAGTGTCAGAATGGTGGGAGCTGCTTCCTCAACGCCCGTCAGGTGGCTAAGTGTCGCTGCCAGCCCAGTTACACCGGAGAGAGATGTGAGATCAACCAGTGCAGGGACTACTGCAAGAACGGAGGCACATGCACTGCTTCTCATACAGGTAAAAGCATGACACACATTATCTCCTTTCCTTCAAGCAAGAAGTCATTTCATTTTCATGAGAAAATATGTATATGTTAGGTGGTCTATGAAACCTAATTAGATATGACATCACCGCATGAACCATGAGATACAACTAATTAAATTAAATATAGAAATGTCAAATCAAGATGGAAAGCGATGGAGTTTTATTTTTATTATTTATTTTTTGCATTTACATTTTTCTTTTTTCTTTTTTTTCTTTTTTTAATTAATTTAAGCATCAGTGTGTTTTATTCCCTTTGATTTTTCTTTCTTGCTTCCTGTAGCTGTTATTCCCTCATCTTTTATGTACAATAAGTGAAATGTGCAGCCTGAATAGAAGCCCACCTCAAATTTCGACAGTGAGGGACAATAAAGTGAATATATCATCTTGAATGTTTAACTAGGTTTCAAATATTTCTGTTAAATTCAAGAAGCTAAATGGCCTTTGTAATGATTTTGTTAGACTAACGTGAGAGGGGGTATCCCAATATGTCTGCAGGTTTCAAAATAGGCACTTTTAATAACCTGCAGACAGATTATCAAGTGAAATAAACATGTTTTGCAATGCAATGCAATTTTTTGTGATGATAATTCTTTTCTAGCAAGTTATTTGGGCCACTGATGGCAGCTCGTTTATTTGTTCGTCAATTTCCATCAATCCTTTTGATGTCTGTGAAAGCTCTCTGGAGTATTCATTAGTAACAGCAGTCCCATGCCAAATGTCTGCTGCTGAGAGGACACGAAGCAGGTGCGATCCAAATATCACCTGCTGTTGTTCCAGTAAAATAAATCAGAAAAATCTTTTAAGGGACTTAGTTGTTGAGAGTCATAGCTGCAGCCTTTGTGTTCGCAGCTGTCGTTGGATTCATTTGTATTTGTCTCTTTGAACTCTAAATTCATATCTAACCTGCTGTCTGTCCCAGGTGCCCCAACCTGCAGATGTCCAAAGGGCTTCACAGGGCCCAACTGTAACCGCCACACTTGTCAGGACTACTGCCTGAATGGAGGCAACTGCTCGGTCAACATGGGCAACCAGCCGACCTGCAGCTGCCCGTCAGGTTACCTGGGAGACCAGTGCCAATACAGTAAGTGTCAGCAGTTGCTACACTGTCTTTAAGGAGTTTTAGGGTGGATGATAAATCAAATCTGTATGTGCTATCTTTAACTGTCTGGAGTCGCCGATAATGCCAGTGTTATCCAATCACATGACTTCTTCATGACATCATTACATAAAAACAAAACGGCGTCGAGTCCTGCTGTCAGCTTCCCTCAA
The DNA here is from genome assembly GCF_030273125.1 of Centropristis striata. Classification (NCBI taxonomy): domain Eukaryota; kingdom Metazoa; phylum Chordata; class Actinopteri; order Perciformes; family Serranidae; genus Centropristis; species Centropristis striata. The sequence continues at coordinate 33,391,016 of NC_081521.1, read as the reverse complement.
AAGTACTGGCGTGAAACTCCATGCCAGTTTTTGTTTTATGATGAAAGGCCAAGTAAAACCGGAGATATGGTCAAATATATTTTGTATAAAAATGTAGAACTAAATGTTACCATCATTTAACCTCTTAAGAAAGTAAAAAAACTTTTAATTTTTTAATTTTTTCCAGATCAATAATGTTGATAAAGTAAGTCAAAGTGAAAAAACAATTATCAGATCATATAGGTGAGGTTGTGCAACAAAAAAATGATACCAACATGGCATTGTAAACATTTAACAACAAGTGGAATATACAGGCAGAGTTAAAAGTAATAAAAATGGCCAAAATAGTCCAAAACTCCAAAGGGTTAACTTCTTTAAAATGATCCATAATTCTTATTTGAATTCATGAAAGTTGTTCTCACACGTCTCCTTTCCCGTCCGCAGCTCATTGTGAAGGGTTCTGTCACAACGCTGGAACCTGCTTACAAACCTTCAATGGCACCAAACACTGTCTGTGCCCCACTCAGTACATCGGACACCAGTGTGAGTTGGACAAATGTCTGTTCTGCGGAACGGGCAAGTGTTTGACGGCACTCTCCGGCGAGGTTTCCTGCAGGTAGGTACACTGGGAATATATCCCAAATGGATATGGCCAAAAAATCATTCATACACTTCACATATCCATGGGCATTAATGTTGCTGTATCAGGACTCTGACAGGATATTATTGAGCAATAATTACTTTTTTCATCTGTGTGTGTGTTTAGCTGTCCTAACGGTCAGACCCAACCCAGCTGCTATTCCTGTTTGGACTACTGCTCAAATGGACAATGTTCAGTTGACACTCGCACCCTGCTGCCTCGGTGCAAGTAAGATATGACACCCATCCCAGTCCCACACATTAATACACATAATCTGTCTCACATCTCACCTGCACCAGCTTCATGCCCATTTCCTTTTGATTCCCATTAATGATGTGTTCAGATCAGTCGTATAAGAGTGTGTCATACTATACTGACTTTTTTGTATGAAATTTTGAAATCATACTATACTATGATTTTTATTTTAACATTTTATTTTGACATTTTGACAACAAACTATACTATTACTTATTTCATGAAATTTGGACAGATTATACGAGGACTTTTTTAATGAAAATGTGACGTCATACTATACTTTGACATTTTTCATGAAGTTTTGACGACGTACTATGCTAGAAATTTTTTTTAATGAATTTGGACATCATACTATGACTTTTTTTATGAAATGTGGATGACATACTTATGTTATTAAATTTGGACGACATACTATACTCACTTTTTTAATGACATTTTTATGATATACTATACTTATATATACTATACTATACTATACTACTATGACTTATTTTATGAAATTTTGACATCATATGATACTATGACTTATTTTATGAAATTTTGACATCATATGATACTATGACTGATTTGATGAAATTTGGACGACATACTGTACTATGACTTTTTTGCATGAAATTTTGACATCATACTGCTCTGACTTTTTTTTAATGAAATGTTGACGACATACTATCTATGACTTTTTACATGTCATTTTGATATCATACACTGGGATTTTTTGCCTGAAGTGAATGAAATGGAAATAACAAAATATTAATAGATTTGTTTATTGGTGAAAAGACAACAAACCATGCTCTCCCTGATTATACTAACCTCTATCATACAACTTAAAATGAAAATGAAATTAAATCATGACATTGGGATCTCCTTATACACACACTCACATTTTATAACTGTGTCTTATTGTGTGTCCAGGTGTCCTGTGGGATGGAGAGGATACAGATGTGAAGTCGCTGCAGCTCCTGTTGATGCTTCTCCCTCCAGTGGAAGTAAGTCACACAGTTCAGAGTCTTGTCAGTCAAACATCTACCTACCTCTTTTTGTTTTTCAAATCTTTATTTCTGTACAACAGTGTATATTAAAAACACACATAAGAGCAAAACTGTATTTCCTCTGTCTTGTACAGATTTTTTGTTTAAATAGAACTTTGCATATTTTAGGCGAGATAAAGTCTACACACAACAGCAATAAAATATGTTTTCCCTCTCTTTTTTCTTTAACATATTCTGCAGTGTGAGATTTAGTGAAACATGAACTTTGGTCCTGTTTGCTCACATTATTTGCTCACTCACAGATACTGCCTCCGTCGTCATCCCAGTGCTTCTGCTGCTGTTGCTGGCACTGCTGGTGGTTGGTGCCATCTTGTGGTACAAGCGGAGAATGCGCGGGTGAGTCCTTGTTCAGAGACTTTAGACTCCCACTCCATTTTTCATCTGTTCCTCACACAATCTGCTATCTAGCCTCTCTTTCTCTCTTACCTTTTGATAACCATCTATTTCCTGTCTCCCAGGTCTCTATGGCCGGGCAAATCTCGTTCTCAGTGCTCGCGGTAACTTCATAGGGTTACATAAATCACCTGTTGACCCACAAATCCTGTACCCTCCCCTCCCTTCCCTATTATCCAGTCAGATGCGAACATGCTGTCTGTCAATCCATTTGTCCACTCTGTTGTAGAAATCTGTTTGTCTTTGCCTGCCATCACCTGTTTGCCTCCCAGAAACACGGGAAGTATTGACTCTTATCTGAAGTAGCTTTGCTGGTGATGCACAAACAACTGAACTGTTTCGTCCCTGTTATGTCTCCATACCTCCCCTTGTTTACATGTGTAATGTTAGGCTTACGCTATGTGCTTGCATAGTGAATACACAACTGTGCATCTACGAAAAATGTTGATGTGCTTGCAAAGAGCCGATTATTTGCAATGTGAAAATCCAGCATTCTCCACAATAGACATGCTGCAGTATATTCTCCAGGTCTGATCAAATGACCTTTTGCCAAAAGCTCATTTGACAACCTTTAATACATGTTGTCTTGGTTGTGTAAACTGTATGTTGCTGGTGGAGTCAGTACCTGGTTTATGCCAAGTTGTGGTACTTTTCAAGCCACTGTGATTGTTTAATTTTAAGGTTTATCCCAAAAATAGTTCTTGGTTTCCTTTTTTAGCTCGGATGGATAATCAGTTTGTTCATCTTTGTCTCTCTGCAGTGCAAAGGGTTTCCAGCACCACCGGATGACAAATGGAGCCATGAATGTTGAGATTGGGAACCCTGCCTATAAGATCTATGAAGGAGACCCTGATGATGACGCTGGGGAGCTCCTGGATTCAGACTTTGCTTTGGACCCAGACAAGGTAACACAATTTGATCTCATTGGTTCCAATAGGAGGTTGAGTAATTGGCAAGTTGGTCAACTTACAAATTCACTCAGATCGTTAACGCGAAAGCAAGCCAAGAAGAATATGTTTTTAAAAAAGGCAGACTCTGCCAATGTTAACCCCAGTTTCCCCTCAACATGAGCCACATTTCCTAGATAAAACTTTTTTGTGCTTACATGGACTTTGTGTTGGATTCTATGTTGTGTTGGGTGCCAGTCTTTTGTTGATCAGTGAACTCCTTTTCTCAGCTAACGTTAGCTAGTGTTGTGCACAGTTGGTGCTGTAAAGGCATTTGGGAACATGCATAAACATCACATTCTGTAGATTTTTCAAAAACATTTTTCCAAGTCCTTTCCATACAAATCAATCCACAGGCTGTTATCTGCAGCTTAAACTCAGCCAAGGTCTCAGTTTTTAAGTTAGGTTACAATTTGTTCACACATAGCAATTCAATACAAAGCGATTAATGCAAGTAAAATTGTTAAGCATAGTAACTTTAAGTGAAGAAAATAAAGAAACAGAATGATAATGGAGAGAGAGAGAGGGAAGGGGTGGAGGAGGGGTCTTTTTAAGCCTTGTTAGGTGTCACTGGTTGGTCGGGAGCAATTGATGGGACTTCCTGAAACAAAGAATAAAAACAAGCAGAAACTTGAAATAATGAACACTTGAAGCCAAACACATCAAGCCAAATTAACTATCACCAACAGTTCTAGTGGTAAGAGGGGAAATGTTTGATTTGATTATTTTTGATGACATACTATACTATGATTTTTTTTTATTGCATTTTATATAAACCCTTACATTTTTTTTAAATGAAAAAAAAATGTTCATGAAAAAATGTATAGTATACTATGTGGTAAAATTAAAGAAAAAGTCACAGTATAGTATGTCGTCAAAATTTCATTAAAAAAAAGTCATAGTATGGTATAGGTGCATCTCAATAAATTAGAATATCAAAGAAAAGTTTATGTCAGTAATTCAATTCAAAAAGTGGAAATAACATATAGGTCCATTACAGACAGAATGAAACATTTCATGTCTGAATTTATTTAATTTCTTCTAATTATAATGATTATTGCTTACATTTAATGAAGACTTAAAATTCAGTGTCTCAAAAAAATTTAATATTACAAAAGACCAATTTTAAAAAGTATGTTTAATAAATGTAATACAATTTTGTATGTATAGTATAGTATGTCATCAAAATTGAATTTTAAAAAAGTCATAGTATAGTTTGTCGTCAAAATTTTATGAAAAAAGTCATAGTACAGTATGATGTAAAAATCTCTCAACAAGCCTTATTAGGTGCCACTGGTTGATTGGTCTTCCTGAAAGAGAGAATAAAAACAAGCAGACACTTGAATTAATAAACACTTGAAGGACATATCAAGCCAAATTAACTATCCACAAGAGTTCTAGTGGTAAGAGGAGAAATGTTTGGTTGTTATATTAACAAACTGAACTTTTCAGAGACAAAATTTTGAGTGTTTTTTTTTTTTTTGTCATTTGACCTTTCCGAGTTCAAAATACAGTAAAAGCTGCTTTCACATTAAAAGAATCTCTGCCTTCCTCGTGCCCTTTGAGTCACCATGTAATTTCCTTTGCTCTGCAGCCCACCAACTTCACCAACCCAGTGTATGCCACCCTCTACATGGGTGCCCACAACAGCCGCAACTCTCTGGCCAGCACAGATGAAAAGAAAGAGCTTCTCTCCCAGGGCGACGAGGACATGAGTGACCCGCTGGCGTAGAGCTTGGCATGGATTGAACTCTGCCAACATTGCCCTGCCCAACCCAGTGCTGAGCCGACAAGCTCTCTCATCTTATGCCTTTACCAACTGAAAAGAAAAGCAACAAAAAAAGCGCGAGAACACTGTATAAAATGTATAAAATGAAGGACTACTTTTTTAAGTGATTGCAGTATTATATTTTGTTCTTTGACAAAAAAAAAATCCGCTGGTGACGAAAAAGGAACCATTTTATAGACATTTATTCAGTTCTTCTTTTTAATTTTGCTCACCTCCTCCTCCTCACAACTCTCCCTCCCCTCTCACTCATATAGCCACTACCTCTGTGCAAATGTAAAAGATAGAGAGATACAAATGGCAGTGGAACAATTTTTATTTTTTATTTTTGTATGAATTGTATAGGGGAGAGAGAGAGCGAGAGAGAGAGAGAGCGCGAGAGGAAAAAAAACAGAATATTGTTCCATCCTAGAAAAAACGTTGCCAAGTCTTTGTTGTTCATGAAAGAGAGAGTGCCCACCCTGAATGCTTCCTGGATGCTGGTTCGACTCATGATGTGTGCGTTTGCTGCTGGAGGTCTAAGAGAGTACACATGGAGGACTCGGCATCTGTTCTGTTGTCTCAAAGAACTACATTCAAGTGATTGTCTTTTACCTCCTTGCACAGACTAAAGTTATATATATATATTTGCATATATATAAACCTATTAACAAAGTGTCTTGAAAATATACCCAGGAATACAAACATCAGTAACAAATAGCAGTCTGTACTTTTTAACAGTTTTAGTTTTTTTAAGTCATTGTATAATTGACATACTTTGTGTCAGCAATGAATGGCAGTGTGCGAGTGCGCTGGATGAAGATGATTGTAACAAAGTCCACATTCCAGGATGAAACGTCTGGGATGGATATCCGTGGCCTTGGTTCAGCCTACTGCAGGACACTCTGGACAGGAGTCGGATTTTGCTCTGAAACTGTTCTAGAAAGTTCCTTCTGGGAGTGACGGCAAAAGCTTCTGTGAATTTTTCCGGTCATCACTGAAAAAAAACGAGTCGACGACTAATTAGCTGGTTGCATTTGGCTTTTTGTTCCTTGTCTTTTGATTGTAAATGTACTTTCAGGAAAGTCCGGGGAGACTCTTTGATGGTACTGTGCGAGATTGAGGTTTTTTTTTTTTAATTGTATGTAATTACATGGATGTGTAATTTAGGTTAATGCTCATTGTTAAGTGCATTCCCAGGAAGGAGACTGATGAGCTTCCTGATAAGCATTCCTTTGTTAATTCCTTTGCCTTGCTGCTAATGCTAACCATCTGTCTGTCAAACTGGTTTTTAGTCTTAAAGTGTTGCTCTGTCTGTGTCTCACTGCTCACCACGCTGCTTTATTCTGAGCTTATTAGCCATACCTGCCATATCACTCTGCATGGTGCTCTCACACACCCATCCTGGAGGAAACTCTGGCTTTGCCCCTCACTTGTTAACAGTATTCATCACTTTTCTTTTCTTTTTTTTTTAAACATCCTGCTCTATTAAATTTTTCACATGACCATGTAAATTAGAACAATCATTTTTCAGTTGGAGAATTTCTTTTGGTGGCGAAAACCCACATGGATATTTGTGGTTGTTTTATTATGATTCTATTTCTTTTTGATATAAGAAATTAAATGGATTTTTATAGTAGAAATATACGGTGGCTCTGTCCGTCATTTGGGGGAGTTGGAGAGGAAAAACATTAATACTGATTGGAGTACATCAGAAGTGAACATTAAGTATCCATGAAGAAAAAACAACTAAGAAATAAAACAACATGTAGCAATCACTTTTATTGATTGTTGCTTCTTCAAAGAAAGAGCAGCCTTTGTTTTCATACTCCTGGTGTATGAAAACAATGTGTAACAAGCAGTAATGAACGGACCCTCGCCATACACGCGTGTCGGGGCATGCTGCCGTCGGGGTGTGTGTGTTACAGGGGCGAATCATGCAGTGTCATACAGTGTCTGAAGGAGGACTCTGAACTGATATATATAAGTTAGAAGAGGCAGGTAGCAAGGGTGGAAAGTAATGATGTACATTTACTCAAGTACTGGACTTAAAGTACAATTTTGAGGTACTTTTATGTACATTTTTTATAACTTTATACTTCTACTCCACTACATTATGAGACATATATTGTACTTTTTACTCCTCTACATTTAGCTGACAGCTTTAATTATTTTTCAGGTCAAGATTTAAAATTTAAAAACATGATACATTTAAAATTATTACCCATTTTTATAAATTAAACCACTTAAAACTTTATTAGGTAGTTAAAATGAGCGGAGTGGAGTCATTTCACAGTGTGGTATTAGTACTTTTACTGAAGTAAAGGATCTGAATACTTCTTCCACCACTGTCCTTTTTACTTCTTTACTTTTTTTAAAAACTTTTTTCTAAAACTTTTGTAAAACTTTAATTAAAAACTTTTTTTTTTACTTTTTTTCCCTTACTTTTCAGGGCGAGTACTGCGCATGCGCGGCCGCTGCAAAGCCGCGCATGCACAGTACTTGACCTGAAAAGTAAAAAAAAAAAAAAAATAAGTTTTTAAGAAAGTTTAAAAAAAAAAAAGAAGTTTAAAAAAAAGTTTAAAAAAAAAGTAAAGAAGTAAAAAGGACAGTGGTGGAAGAAGTATTCAGATCCTTTACTTCAGTAAAAGTACTACTACCACACTGTGAAATGACTCCACCCCGCTCATTTTAACTGCCTAATAAACTTTAACTAAAAGTTATTAAAAGAATTTTGATAACCCAAAGAATACTCAAGTTATTAAATAACAACTTCCTGCAGGTGGCGCTATTATCAACACAAAACACAAAGTGTTGCATATCTCCACATTGGTGTGTCTGAATGGCATGAAACTCAGGTTACTACTTCCCCATGAGCCCCTGAGGCTCTGTGCAAAATTTTGGGCGATGACCACTAGGTGGCGCTCTTTAAATTTAAGTATTTTATATCTCCAAATCGGCTGGTCGGATTAACACCAAACTTGGTATACTTATTGTCAACGCCCTCCTGAGGATAACCCTTGAAGGTTTTATTGATCAGCCCCTAGGTGGCGCTCTGGCGGCAGTTTCATTTAATAAGTGCCACTGTGCCGAGACCATAACACTTAAGGCAATGAAATTCATAGGGGTGGTATAGACTGGCCCCTGTAAGGCACACACCCCGACGGCAGCATGCCCCGACACGCGTGTACTGCGAGGGCCCGTTCTGCTTGCAGTCCTAGTTTTGTTTATTTTTTTGTCTTCTTTTTTTTTTTTGCTATTCGTATTTCAGTTCACATCAATATCTAAGTAAAGTCTGGACCTGTAAGAACTTTTAATAATTTTTAATTTTATTTTTTTATTTAACTTGCCATTTCTTAACTCCCACTGTCTTAAGTTGAATGATGTGTGATATATGCCTCTTTTGTGTGTGTGTATGAGGACTCTATACTGCAAACAAAATCTACCTCTGGGTACAAATAAAGTAAATAACATAGATAAAAAGATTTAAAAAAAAAACATGATAATGATAATGAATTTCATTGCCTTAAGTCTTACAGTGCCAAATATTAAATTAGACTGCCACCAGAGCGCCACATAGGGGCCGATCAATAAAACCTTCAGGGGTTATCCTCAGGAGGGCATTGTATAAGTATACCAAGTTTGGTGTTAATCCGACCAACCAATTTGGAGATATAAAATACTTAAATTTAAAGAGCGCCACCTAGTGGTCAAAAAATCATTCAAAATACAATAGGGACCTCGCAGGTCATTGCCTGCTCGGGCCCTAATGACTACAGAAGCCCTGAGAGGAAAAAATATTTGGGTGATCCATTTTCTAAATCTGATCTACATTGTTTTCTCTCCTGTTTTTATGACTTAAGAACAGGTGGAGAAAAAAAAGTTTTTTTTTAATAATCCATGAAACGGGAGTTTTTTTCCATCTTGGAAAAGTTTCAGTGGGGTTTTTTTTTGTCCGTGACAACATGTATTCTAAAAAGTGATTTGGCAATTTTGTTTTGTTTATTTTTTGTTCTTTAAATTTAGATTTTTTTTAGTGTTTGTTGTTGTAATACCCATTTTGGCCACAAGAGGCTACAGTGCACGAATTTTAGGTTTTCTTGCAAGTGATTTTTAATTTATAGACAAAATAAGGACATGACTTTGGGAAACTTGCTAACACACACTATAATATATCTGTTGTGTGTTTAAAGTGGCTGAAAAAATAAAAAACTCACCTGAAAGAAAACATTAATGCTTTTAGTGGGAATGCTCCATTTCACACAGCTGGTGCACGATCTGGCATCAAGTAATGAAGAGCTGCAAGGGAGCAGAATACCTCTAAAGGGGAAATGGTACAAAAAAAACAACAACATTGATCTGTTAAAGAGATCGAGGCTTATTGTGTCATTAACTGTTGAGATTACGCCACAGAGAAAACGTGATTCCCACTGGCTGCTCTGCTGTATGTTAGAAGTAGCATGCTGTTTAAATGGTGTACACACTCCGCCTACTCAGTGCACCACAGGCACTTCAGCCTCTTGTGGACAAAATTTGTATTACAATAACAAACACTCATTAAAAGGTAATTTTGAAAAATAAATTCCAATTAAAAAAAAAAAAGAAAAAAAAATAGCTTAGAAAGATTACCCTAGGGAAAAAAAATCTTCAATGTATGTACCTTGTGTTTTGAGTGTATGGAGACCTTGTGATAGTAGTGCACTGCCTCTTGTGGCAGACGTGAGTATTAAAACAACAAGCACTTGATCCTGACAAAAAAAAATCCATCTGTGAAACTGATAGGAACGAAATAAGGAACTTGATTATCCTGGAAGAACATTAGAGAAACATTTTTAGACCAGATATTTTTCTCTCTTGCCTCACAGATCTTTGATAAATAACAGTCTTTGGTCTTGTAGTTACATAATTCATCTTTTTTTATTAAACGGGAAGTGTCATCTTTCAATCAATAGACAATATCATGGATAATTTCTTCTAAAAAGTAAATTTCTTTGATTTGAATGTACATGAATATAAATGTCCACTTAAAGAATAGTGTCTTAGACAATGTTGACCCAAATTAAGTAGTGTAAAGATGCTTTGCTCCCTTTGTGCCAATGTCATGTGAGCTTCAACAGCTGTTAGGAGGAAACGCATCATCTCTATAAAAACAGAAGAGATTTAAAAAAAACAACCTTAAAACATTTAGACCTTCATCCATCACCACATCTATAGCAGATTAATCAGCAGTTCATGTGGAATCTTCTTCATACATTTGTCACTTTCCAAAAGAAAGTGTCGTCAAGGCATAAAACATTCAGTTTTTAAGAAATACTTGGACAAGGCACAAAGAAATCTCAATTATTATGAGCTTTAAGACATTGATGTACTAGAAAAGAGTAATCTTAAAACCATTATTCCCCTTCACCTTCTAGTTGTTGTAAGACTTTAAAGCTGGGAATTTCAACCTCTGCATATTGTCGTCAGTATTATAAGACTAATGTTATAGAACAAGGCAATAAAATATACAATCTTTAACCAATGAAAGAAAAACGAATTATGGCTGACTCATGAGAAATAACACTGTTTACACAAATAAAAAGGCACTTCGTAAGCAAAACATGAGACTTTGGAGAAATTTTGGTTTGGCTAGCTTGTCCAAAAGAACCAGTCGAACTTATGGTCTTTCCACTGTTAGGAAACAGTCCCCCAAATGTCTCATTATGATATCGAAGTTTCTCTATTGATGTGGAGGAAGGTTTTGCAAATGTCCCAGCAGCAGAGTTGGCATCTTCCCTTGGCTGAATCCCAGTCTAAGTCCTGCTATGACTGCATCATCTGAGGAAATTAACAGTCTTGGGGAATAAGATCCACATGTTGGCAGGTTAGCGAAAGCAAGAAGTTCTTCCCTCTTTGTGGTCCGCCAGTCTTCAACTCACCTCACCTGTTTAGTGGTCGCCCTCCGACTGGCCTGCTTCTCTGTGAAAGTTTGCAGCGAGACAGGAGTGCCCCATTGTGCTTCTGTAATGATGCCTGCTCACTTAAAGTGGCTGTAAAGGGCCTCCATAAATAAATAAATTACCCAGCTACAACAAGGGCTCTGTCCGGTCCCTCCTTTTCAGTCTTTGTGATCTGCAGCCTCAGGGTTGAGATAGACCATCGGGACACAGGGAGGGAGGTTATAGTGGGGAGGGGAGTATAAGTGAAGAATAAGTGGTTTAGGGTCTCTTCCAACCGCTCCGGATCAACGCGTCAGCTCGCAGGAAAGGCTGGCTTCGGAGATCTGTGAGTGGGCATGGAGAGAGGGGTGAGAGACAGTGGGGAGGGGGGCACACATGTTAGAGGACCCAGAGGTCTATCTGTAAACGTTTTACTACCTACTGTTACTTTTTTTTATTTTTTTCGGTGCCAAGATTGTGTTTAAGCCGTAAATGTAGAGGATATACACTCAGGTTACAGCTTATCAGGTGATTACAGGATGTGTTTCTCTTAATTTGGCCACACCAAAACAGAAACATCCTTCAGAATTATTAATATGGAATGCCATTCCTGGGAATATTGAATAAATAAATCCTGAATATATATATATATATATATATAGTTCCATCAAGTCCAGTGAAATAAGTATATGTGTAATTATTAAATACATTTTAAATTGTAAATACATTGATTTTTTTTAAATTATTTTGTCCACCCCTTAACAAAAATACCCCTCTGTGTAATGCAGTTTCTGGGAATATTAAGAAAATAAGTGTGCCTATTAAATAAATCCTAAAATAAATGTTAATATTTATATATAAATGAGTCAATATCAAATTTTAAAAAGATGTTATTTAAAAAAAATGACTTTTTTTATCTAAGGGAACTCTGATGCTTAATTTCACAAATAAAAGTCCTTTGAAATAAATATATTACAAAATAAAAGTATGTCCCATGGAATAATTTAAGTAGTAAAATTCAAAATAAAAACAAAAACATAGTGACTAATTATTTTTGATTATTATTTATTCTATTTGTGTACTTGCATTTATTTGTATTTTTATTGCTTCAATTATTTCAGGATTTATTTCATAGCCCTCTTTATTTACTTATTTATTTATTTAATATTACCTGAAATGGCGTTCAATAATGATAAACTTTATGAAGATAGGGGCTGTTGCATTAGATGAAGTGTACCTAATAAACTGGTGACTAAGTGTATATTTCAGGCGACAATTTCTGCAGTTACAGTTAATTTATTCTGTATTAGAGATATACAATGACCAAATAAGGGCATAAACAGTACAGACTTAACATTGAATGACACATTCCCATAACCTTGCATTTCGACTGATAGTAGTGAAACTCAAAACAGTGAAATTCAAGGCTTTGTGAATGCAGTTATGGCGACTTTGTAATACTAATAATGCAGCAGTAAAAATAAAAGTAGCCATTATTATCACAGTTACAGTACAATGGTCAACAAGCTCTTTTAACTGCTGAGCAACAATCAAGCTGGCTGCGTCCTAAAATATCAAAAACCCATTTGAAGATCATGTCTGTGTTCATGTATCTGACTGACTGTGTGTTTGTTTTTAGAGCCTGTTGACCATACAGCTGTTCAGCACACCGCGGAGGGCAGTTAGCAAAGACAAAACATGGCGGACGTTGTTGACAGGTGAGAGGTCAATGAACACTGGACAACATGCAACACATAATAGAGGGTGAGGATGATGATGATGATGATTTTAGGGGTAAAGTTCTGTATTTAGACTAAACAATGATCAAATACCACAAAAAGCTTCTTCTCTGAAAGGCAAAAAAGTCTTGGTGGACAATTCAAAAAGTGAATATAATATTTTTCATGGCTGTTGGTTGGTTGTTCTGTAACTAGCTTATTTTCTTATGTCTTAATTTTTATTCAGCTTTTAATAATATAATTTGAACAAAAATTAGAACATAGGGTGAAGGGGAAAAAAACTTAAACATAAGAGGGGCTTTTGGGAAATTATACACTTTACATTTCTGCCATATTTCCTCATATTTGTGTGATTTTTTTTTACCTCACTTGTTTACATTATAAATGCTGTGTGGAATGAAATGTACATGCACCTTTTCCATGAATTCGCAGGATTTTATTCATTTTTTTTACTGTATTTTATTTCTTAAATTTTTTATGTTTTAACTTTATGTTTTCATTTTTTTAAATGTATTTTATTTTTTAAATATATTTTCATGTTTTAAATTTATTTTTTTCTTCATACTGTTTGTTTTTGATGTTGAAAAAAAAGATTTTCTGAAATAAAATACTTGAAAAATAAGAATCTTTCTAGTTACAAGGGCATAATCAAATTTAAATAAATAAATAAATGAAAATGACAATTAAAGAACAAAAGTGTGACTTTTTTTTCATTACAAAAATGTCATGCCAATTGTATTGAATGTATGCCAATTACATATTCTGTTTTCATATTTATGGATGTTGAATGAAGTAGATTTTTTTACTGTGTGGATTTTTTTAACCAAAAAAAACAAGACAAGGAATGGTGATGATTGGCTTCCTGGGAGCTGCAGCCCTGAGTGGTGCAGCTTTTGACCTGATGTAATAAAAAATCTGCTAAGACACCCTCGATACCTTCCAGGAATTCACAGTATTTTGTGCAGATTTCCACAGGAAAGAAATTATTTGTTCCCTTTCCCATTTTGTTTTATATAAGTAGTGTTTTGTAACTTGATTTTTAAATAATCTTCAATAATCTTGTTTCCTAACTGTTGTGTTGTAAAGCGCTGAGAAGCTTCTTCTTTCATTTTATTTTTTTGCGTTCAAAGCGCTAGCTGAAGCAGCTGACATCACTGTAGCAGCACACAGGAGCTGGAAGGCCAAGCGGGCCGGGTTTCAGCCAGGCTACCTTCCTTACCCTCTCTTAGGAGTGAGAAATACTGTCATTAATCTTCTTTTCAGCTGGAGGGGGCAGAATGAACAGTGGTGGTTGAGGAAAGAAGAGTCACATGTTAGCCGGAAACCAAACACCAAACAGGTTAGTTTCATGGAACAAGGCATCGTTGATAAAAACCAGTAAAAGAGCCAAACCTCTTTATGTCATGATTATTGGATTCAGCTTGACGTAAGAAATATGCCTTAATGATGCACAGCCTTTTACTTGTGTCATGCATGATGGTCTCAACTTATAGTTTAATCACAATCATGGCTGATTGTTACGACAGCGTGTTAGGGTCATTGTAGGTTAAAATAAGAATGAAGGGAGGTGATATTCTTGGGAAAAAGTCAGAATTTTCATATTAAATTTGTAATATTAGGAGAAAAATTATATTCTCTGATATTAAAGTGGTACATTTACTCATAAATTCTTGCATCTGTTCATTGTGCTGTACTATTTTGTACTCACAACAAAATTTATATTATTTTTCCTAATAATTTTGATTCTATGTTTTGTCTGGTGTGACAATTTAAAGATTTTTAGTTTACATGAGTGATTGTTTAGATTAAACATTAGATTATGTTGAAATTCAAGTTTATTTGTAACTTTGAAAACATAACTGTGATGGTTTTTCTGAATAGGCCCATTTTAAAGCAATGTCTCTTCAAAGTCTGGATACTTATGATAATATGGTGATTGTGGGGTAAAATTTCAAGTATTTTCTTTTTTGCTAAATCCGATTGCAAAGTACAGTAGAATAAGGTCATCCAATACATGGCAAGCAGTGGCATCTGAGTTGTGATGAGGCTGATCCAATCTTGCAAAGTGAAATTACTGATTCCCTGGCAAAATATTTTTTCAAATTTTATCTTTAAGAGATTTATTATTTATCTCAGATAATATTCAAGTTTCCCCCCCACAAATTTAAATGAGTTTTTTCTCTTAAGTTTACCACTTTTTTTCTCTGAAAATTAAATTTTATCTTCAATTTTTTTTCTCACAAATTTGTGATTATTTTTCTCTTAAATTTATCATTTTAATCTGAGAATATTTTAGTTTTTTCTTGTAAATTTCCAACTTAAAACACTTTTTTTTCCTCAGAAAATTCAACTTTTTCTCTCACAAATTTGTGTTTTTTCTCTAACCTCTGACAATATTTGAGTATTTTTCTTGTAAATTTCTAACTTAAAATATTTTTTTTTCTCTAAAAATAAATGTTAAAAATTTGCCACTGTAACCACTGAGAATATTCAAGGGTTTTTCTTAATTTTCTACTTTTTTCTCAGAAAATCCCCCTACCCATGCTCCGTTTTTTTTAACCTACAGTATGCTGTCGCAGATTGTACTGTGAGTGAATCAACATATTTTCCACACACCAAAATATGTCGACATGCTGTACAATTTTTTTCCTCAGAAGGATTTGCACCAGGCAAAGAGGTTTGGCTGACTCCTATCACCAGATGCCTGATAGGAGTCGTCTGAAGTAGAACACAAACAACCAAATGACGGCCCAAGTTAGTCGACAGTATTTGTAGTGGTGGGGTTGGGTGGGTGACAGGGATCATGCTGCATGCACAGTGGGGTCAGGAGGCGTACGAGAGACACCTGGACAACCTTGGCATTAGGGGGGGAGGGCTAGCAGTTGGCGTCGTCACAGAGGTTGGCTTCACAGAAGAACCGTGAGCCGCGTTTAGCAGTGCGGGCTGTGAAGGGCACGCTCTTCAGTACTGGGGGAGGAGGGTGAGGGAGAGAAAACATGTCACACCTGAGACACTGCCCTTCTGGAGAGGGACAAACACTGGACCACCTTCAAAACTCTTTCAGGACACTGTAATGAACCTGTGCTAGTTCTGTTTGCAGCACAGATCTGTGGAAGCTTCAGGAGGTTTGTAACAGGATGGGGGGAAACACTTTACTTCAAGTCCGCCTATTTTGCATTTATAAGCCCTATATAAACATTTAATAAATGGATAATAGCACACTATAATTCAATTAGTCTCCACTTCTTCTCTTTTCGAACATGAAATATTTACTTGGGCTTTATTATTTGGTTTATTGTGAGTTTGTTAAATTTCTGCGGAAAATCTTTTATTTCTATTTTTGTTTGTTTGTAATATTAATTGTTTTCTATTATTACTTTAAATATTTTGTTTGCTTTTAACATGTTCGAATAAAGAGAGATTTTACTTTTTACTCCACTGCGTTTGTCTGACGACTTTAGTTATTTTACAGATTAAGATTTTATCTACAAAACACACAACATTTGTGCATAAAATATAAAATATCTTAAACTATCCAAAAGCATTTAAAATAGTTTAAATCAGCTCTACTTCAACAACAAAATAATTTAACATGAATGGACTATTAATACAATATACAACATCAAAACACTTGAAGGGTGAATTTTTGGCATTATGAATACTTTTACTTTTACATTTGGCTGATAATATTTGAGTAATTTTGTTACTGCAGTACTTTTATCTGTAATGCATTATTTTCACAGTGTGGTATTTGTATTTTTATTCAAGAAAATGATCTGAATACTTCTTCCACCACAAATTATAAGCAGATTTAAGTGTTATTATTAATGTATCTTAAATGTATCCGTCAAAAAATATAACTCCTCCAGTGGGCCCCCGTAAGGCTGCTGTATAAACAAAATGGTACAAAGCTGTAAGTGTTGTGTTAAAAAATATGTCTTTATAGAACTTATTATCACTGTCTAACACTATAAAAAATATTTTTAGCTACAACAACATTATAGTTTGTTATAAACTATGTATAAATTATTTATTTACTCCTTATAAATGCTAAAAAAGGGGTCTTAAAGTAAAAGTGTTAACGTATTAGGACGCACTGAGCATATTTTGTAGAGGAATCAGTTGCATAATAAGCAGTAAACAGCTCTGATAGTAGTGGCACAGAAGCATTATCAACAAGACTAAAAAATGACATTAATGCAACATTTATATTATTTACAATTTAGGTACAGATTAATGAACATCAGTTAGTTAATGTGCTATCCTGAGGCTGTAGGAACAGATTTTTTTCTTCTATTAAAGCTCTTATATGTAGGATATTAAAACTCCTAGTGCAAAGTTCAAGAGAGGCACTCACATGACCCCCAACTAGTTATCCCTGACTTAAATAAAACACTATATTCACATAAAGACTCTACACATAGTGGCTTTAAAAGAAGGATCCTGTGTGCTAAAGTTAATGTACACTTGGGATCAAGCCGCCTGTCTAACTACCTACATACTGAGGCTTTCTAACGAGACAGCACGTCATGGAGTAACTAGCAGCTGCTGGGCTGCTATGTGCTGTGCTCCAGATGTGGCGGTGTCTGGACTACGTAGCACAAGGTGCACTTCAAAGGAGCTGAGCAGTGAATGACCACAGTCATCCTCGACCTGGGACGACCTGGGCTGCTGCTGGCGCCCACATGGGGTCTTTTGGGGGTGCTGTCTGGCCCACCTGTGATGATGTCTTCAATAGTGCCGTCCTTGCCCTCGTACACGGGCCGGTGGTCCTTGGCTTGCCGCTTGCGTAGCTCTGCGATCAGCTCCTGCTGCTGGTGCCTCTTCTTCTGGGCCTGGACCTGAACCAGGATATTTGTACTGTTAAACTGTGCTTATCTGGCTTGCCACAAAGCTTTATTTAGCACTGAGTAAACATCTGATAGGTTTCCTTCACTGCGACTGTACCTTGGGGTCATGCTGTTTAGCCTCCTGAGCCAGTAACTTCTCTCTCATTGCTTCCTCCTGCTTTTTCCTCTGTTCGTTTTGTTCCATTGCATCCTGTTGAGAAGAGACAAAAAAAAAAGACTGGTCTGCAACGAGAAGCTCAAAAAAATCCAAGTCAATACACTTGTGTGGCCCTTTAAGGATTTAAGAAAACAGGTCAAAAGTGGAACATAAACAGGACACATGCACAAAAACACACTTTGATGAACATAACCAATCATTAGACATGTATGCTCTCTCTTCCTGTCCTCCTCTTTTAACCTTTCAAACACTCGCTAAATGTGCTTTAAATAGTTCCACACCTCTGGATTTACATAAATTAACTTTCTGGTTGAGAGTTAGATGAGAAGATTGATACCACTTTCATTCTATATGCTAAATATGAAACCAGCAGTCAATTAGCTTAGCTTGAAATAAAGACTTGAAATAGCTCAACTGATTCTATTTAAAGTTACGAAAATCTGCTAAAGCTCATCTTTAACCTGTGTACAGAGCCAGACGAGGTAGTTTGCAGCATTTCCAGTATTGATGCTGAGCTAAGCAGCTGCTGGCTGTAAATGTCCACATGTAAACATGCATTTTTGGCCTTTTAAATTGAATTATTTAATTATTATTTTGGCTGTGCATATGCCATCACATTTGCAAGGGGGTGGGTTTTTCACATTTTTTTGGAAGTTCAATCTCAGTTCCTATATTAAGTCTTAAAATAAACTGTGCAGATAAACCCCTAATGACAAAAAATCCCCGTCTGAAACCCAGTAAAACCACAATTTTTGAGCCCATGGTCATTCGAGCATAAAAATGATGCCTTTATTTATATCAGGCTTTTTTGGTTTTTATACTATTTTCCACCAGATTGAGCCATTGGTTGATGCAATGCATCAAAATCAGTGTTGCTTCTAATCATTGAAATAATTAAATGTCTGTTTCATTAAAAAAAACACAAGTGGAATTATGTAAACAATTTTACATTTTAAAGGCTTAAAATAATGAAAATGAACAAATATTTAGTACTTATGAACAAGGCTGAATGCACACATCAGCTTTTAGGAATGGTATCAAAATTTGGATTAAAATCTCTGCTAAAATACATGTTAATTATGTAGTATGTTGTTACCAAGTGAATATAAGAAAGGTTTTCCAGTCATATTTAATTGAATCACTTGATTATTTTATGTTACTGTTCCTCCTCTCTCCTCTGGACAGTTCAGAGTCGCAACAAGCGTATTTCCTTAATGTCGAACTATACCTTTCAGTCATAAACAGTAAGACAGACACACATACACAGAAACCCTTGTGTTGCACATTTCCTTAAGGCAGATCCCATAAATCCAGACTGAGAACAATCTCAGGAAGTGTGCTGTGTGGTGGGGCAGGGCGAGGTTGTCCGGGGGTAAAGGGGACAAGGGAAGGAGGGGGAGAAGAGGCGGGAGAATCAGTCTAAACACCACAGCTGCAGCTCTGCAGTCAGACCCAGCTGGCCTTTCCTGTTATTTGGCCTCGGACTTTACGCCACGTCCTGTGGCACAGAGGCAGCCAAAGCTCTGCCCCGCTCTGCTCTGCTCTCACCAAAACTGACAACATCCAAAACCAGGGAACTTCCCGTCAGAGCAGGAGAGAGAGCTGCACCCTGGCAGGACAAGTGAGAAAAGACACACAGACGCTCCTCACTCACCTTGTAGGCCTTGATAAACCGCACAAACACAGGGAAGAACACAGAGGGTGGAGTCGTCTTGGCACTCTCTCCGAAGTAGTTCACCACATTGTTGAAGGCTTCCTAGAAACGGGAAGGACAGTGCCAGAGTGGAAGCCATGTAAGTAAACACTGTCGAGTCATGATTGGTTGTGTGTGAGAGGTCAGTGAGCTGCATCTGGGACAGAGGTTTGCCTCGTGTCTATTTTCACTATTTTTTTCCCGTTTGAGGTTAGAGAAGTGAGGACAGTGTTGGATACCTCTGCTGTCTTGGCGTCCTTCTGCAGCTTGTCCAGCTGCGGGTCACTGGCCTGGACGAAGCCTTTCAGGACCGAGTGGTCATGGAGGCTGCACTCCCTCCGGATCAGGTCCATGCCTTTCCCCAGCTCTCGAACATCCAGCAGCACGTTCTCCAGAGACACTTTTGTTCAGAGTTAATATGGTATATATTTAATTAACAACAACACCTGAGCATACTATTATAGAAAAGCTCTTATTTAAACGCATAACATGTAATTTTGTCATTGGGGGTCTCTCAATAAAAACATCAACAAAATATGGAGTTGCAATATGTCCAAGCTGCCTGTAGCACCTGCAGTCAGCTTCTCTCACTTTTCTATTTACACCAAATAAAGCAGTTTCACTTTAAAAATCAGTGTTTCTCCAATTCTACTTGGCAGACAAAGGAAATTCAGGAGGAGCACTAATGCTTACTCAGCTTGTTTTTAATAATTTACATTCCAGATGCTGAGGAGGTTTTATCCAGGAGCCAAATTATTCACAGAGATCTCCTCCTTTCCAAAACAAAACAAATGGACATTCAAAATCTGTTTTTCTCCAACACCGCTGGCGGACAGCTGCTGCTAATGTTTGCTCAGCTTCTTTCTCTGATAACTTAAGATCCAAGCGTCCAATGACTAACATCCCTCAGCTGGTTTAAATGACCAATATCTAAAAAGTGTATCGTAAAAACAAGGCTTAAAACTAGATAAGAAGTAAATTAAAGACAGCTACAGATTTCTCTTTCATGGTTTGAAAATTGTTTTTGTGGAATACATTTGGAACACTATAACACAGCTTTTAGACATTTTAATTCTTAAAAGCTACTTAACATAGCATAAACATAACTGCCATGTCTGTTAATTTATCTTTATAATGCTTTGTCTGTACACACCTGCTGCAGCTTTATCCACAAAGTGCAGTTCGTTGTAGAAGTTGGCCAGTTCTGGATACTTCTCCTTCAAAATGAGAGCTATGTAGTGGAGCAGCGTCATCTTCCTGTCTGTGGACTTGGTGTCCAGCAGCTGTGCAGCAACAGGAATGAATGGAAACATCAGAAAAAGAACCAAACAAATGAACTGTGTGGCATACTTCTGTGCAATTGAAAAATGATGCTCACCAGATCAAGACTTTGTAACTTGAAGCCATAAACGCAGCCCCTCTTGCTGCTGTTCATGTAGTTTCCTAAAGCTAAGATGATCTGCAAGTAAACCACAAGAAATAATGAATATGCATGAACAAAACAAACATTGCTGGATTTAAATCACCAGTCAAACGAACACTTCTTACCTCGAGCACTCTTTTCAACTTTGGTGCAGATTTCACGGAGCCAGAAGCAGCGATGACGGCATTGAGCTGTGGTGTCAGCATGTTGATGTTGTCAGAAAAATTCCCAACAAACGTGATGATGTTCATTCTCTGTGTGAGCCTCTCGATCTTGCTGAATAGCAACATGAAGCGATCCTCCTCTGCCAGCTGGTCCAGCGGACGGCGCTCCCGCTCGTACTGACGCAGCACCTTCACCTCACCCTCCGTGGGCAGGAAACGCATCAGGCACTCCACAAAGTCCACAGGTAAGGCCTTCAGGTCAAACCTGGGAACACATTACATATAATATGAATTTATTGTACTTGAAGGAGCCCCACAGCCCTGTCAGATTAACTTGTACCCTGTTTATCCTGTTTAACGCATGCTCCATGTGTAACACCATTTACTGTATGAAAGTAGATATTTTTTAGACAGACAGACAGACAGACAGACAGACAGACAGACAGACAGATAGATATATGTAGTTCAAAAAGTATTTAATGTCCAGGAAAAGCACATACTTCTCTATTGCTTTGCAGATCTCCTCTGTGGTCTTGTTAGCCTTTCGTAGTGTGATGGCTAAGTTCTTGGAGCGATTGGCGTCCAGGAGGGTGACTTTGTTAACAGCCTTCTGGGCTACTTTGCTCTTTGTGCAGGAAAGATCCACAATCGGACCCTGGGCTCTGGTCTTAAACAGCTCCTCAAACCTCTCCAGATCCAGCTCCTGCAAATAAATGACAGTTTATCTACATGTACTGAACTTAAAGGTCTGGAAGACACTTTTTCCCCCAGTTTCAGTTTCTACATTAACACAGCAATTGCACACAAAGTTAGAACAGTTTGGGTCTTTTCAAATGATAGTTAACTGTTTTGATTTTCTCTGTGCTCTTCTCACTGGTTTGAAGTGGACGGGGCTCAGGTGGAAAAAGGTGATGTCATGCATTTCAATGCACCAATTTACCTGAGCTTTTAATATATGTATTTGTGTTTTTCAAGTCATGGATATTTAAGGATATTATAGTTTTTAGCACTTTTATCTGCTGGATTTACCTCTAGCACACGTTCATCATCAATCTCGTTGAAGACTGTGCCGTTGATCTGATTGGGCTTCAGGGCGGTCCAGTTAAACACGGGCAGGCGGAACTTGGTCTTGATGGGTTTCTTGATTCTGATAGCTGTACAGAAGAAATAAATAAATATATTAATAGTATGATATTTTGCTCTACTACCTGCAGTGAAATATAAAGCAAAGAAGTAAAAGAGTGCATCAAAAACAATGCCATTTTGTAACGGCTCTCACCTGAGAGACCCAAACTCAGGATAACGGACGGAGAAGCGTCTGGCAGAGGTGGAGCAGGTGGAGGTGGTGGTGGGATCGGTGCACCTGTAAGTAATATACAAGAAAAACGGTGTTTAAATGTCATTTTATCAATCCCATATTATCAATTTGATCTTTTGTGTTTTGAAATCCTTTATTATTCATTATATATCTTTATATCTCTGCATACAATGATTATTATGTCTAATTCCTTTACACAATCCAGTCTCATTCCACATTTTTATATTTTTTTATGTCTATGTACAAAACACTTTCTGCTGCTACACTTCTGTGCAATACTAAAACTGTTATTACATATATACATAGTTGTATATATCTCTATTTACCTAAAATGTATTTCTATATTTCTATGTTTCTATTATATTTCTATTTGTAGATATCTCTATTTGCTGAAACCTTGCTGCATTTGTATTTTATGTTGTTGTTGTATATTTACTATAGCTCGCTTTTTTATGTTTATTTTATTTACATACTTACTTATCTATATTTCTATTTCTTATACAGCAGCAACTGTAAAAAAATAAATAAAAAAAAACACTCCTGCAAAAGAGATTTTTAATCTCTGTGAAGCCCTTTCATGATTAAATGAAGTTGTGAAAGAGCTGCAAACTGCTGCAGTTTCTCCTGTGCTGAACTTCGCCTGCACACACACACAAAGGAAACAACTTGTATTTCCTTTTCCTGTCTGGGGTAGAAACGCACGGCTGTGACCCGTCACCTGGCTTGGCACGCATGAACAAAGACGGAGAACTGAAAATAAACCTTCTCTGAGGGTCTACACTGTGACAAAGTCAACTTTCACATATATTCGTCACCAGACATGATCGCTGTGAGTCATGGTTTATCACCTGAAGCAGGGGGGAGGGGAGGAGGAGGTGGAGGAGGTGGAGGAGGAGGTGGAGGGGCTTCACTGGCTGGTGGTAAGCTGGTGTCTGGTCCTCCTGGTTCGGTTAACCCAGCTGTTGGACCCAAAGACAGCTGCCTGATGTCACCCAGTGGGATCCCAAGGCCACCGCCCCCAACGCCGCCCTCGCTCCCGACACCCAGCGTCTCGATGGCGATGTCTCCATCAGCCTTCTTGTGCAGACGGATCGTGCCCTGCTGTTCGAGCTCCAACAGACGTCTCTCAATGTTGAAGTGCCTCTGGAAGGCTGCATCCTTCTCCTTGATCACCCTCCTCAGGGTGGTGACCTGGGTGTTGGTCGACTCGTATGTCTCCTGGACGGTCACCAGAGGGCGATAAAGAGCACAGCACAATGACTTTGCATGCCAAAGAAACATCCTGTTTCCTGTCCCAATTTGCTATCACAGCAATTTAGCTTCATGCATCTGAAACAGATCTTTGCTAAGACACAGTGAAGTGAAGTGAAGTGAAGGGAAGCCTCTCTGATGCGAGGCACACAAAGCAATATAACATCATTATGACTTACCCGTATTACATGCAGCTCCTTATCTTTCTGAATGAGCACCTTCTCCAGATCAGCTACTTTCATCATTGTTTCATTCTCCACCTCCAGCAGCTTCTCCGTCACCTGGGAAAGAAGACGAAGAGGACAACAACAGAGGGATGAGAGGAGGTGAATTGATCCAGAGCGCGGGCATCTTTCCCAGTTCCACTCCCTCCCACTCTCTCCCCTATACACTGTGCATCATCAATAAGAAATAAGATATGCCCAGCAGCAGCATGACGCAGCAGAAGCATGACACAGCTTTTAGTTTTGATTTTGAACAGATTACACATGTTGCACAGGAATTCACCGGGATTCTTCACCCTCATCCTCCCCCATCATTCCTGACCCCTGAGAGCAGAGTTTGTTATGAAATTCCTCGAGTGATGTCAGGGCTGCCTACGACCTTTCTATGAGAAGAAGGTCTTTACAGAGCGACGTGGGATACAGAGGCAACTGCCCAGAAAGATTGAGCCAACACGAGAACAATATTAAGCCTGTTTCACGCACAGTACTTTCCAGCATTCTGCACCCCGTCATTATTCTGAAGAACTTGTGAAATGCAAACAGAGTAGATTTTTTAATCACCACGTAGAAACAACAGAGTTAAGTACATGGCTGGTGAACCACAACAATCTCATAAACGAGCCCAGTGAGAGCAGTGTTGGTGGTCCAGACTGGGTGGTGCACTTACATGGGACAGGTGCTCCTCCAGTTCATCCACCTTCTCCAGAGCTGCATTCTTCGTCTCCGCATCTTCCAGCAGACCACCCACGTCAAACACGTTATCCAGGTAGGCCTGGATCTGCACCGACAGCTTGTCACTCTCCGTGTGTTTACATTTCTGACGTGAGGGAGAATTCATTAGCATTACAGATGCTCCACACCCATTTTTCAAATAGTCTCAGCTGGAGGATTTGTTCAGCCGTACCTCCAGGTAATCGTCCAGTCCCAGCTTGGTGAACTCATACTGCAGGTGGACTCTGAAGTTCATGTCCTCCACTGAGTGGACCACAATGTTGATGAACTGCATGCAAGCAACCTGGAGCACAGACAGGGACAGGTTTGGATCCAAATGTATTTAATCAGATAGATTGAGACACATTCACACGCAAAAGAATACGTCCATCAGTAACACAAAGCTTATCTCACCATGTAGTCGATGTTCCCCTCCTCACAGCGGAAATAATCCATCAGTCTCTCAAAGCGATGCTTCTCCTTACACACCTGAAATACAACACAACATACTGAGCATAGAATAACAACTAGCCCAAAATGCAGAGACTCTAAACAAAAGGTCAAAATTAGTAATTTTTAAAATTCCTTGTCTTGTTTTAAAATATAATGATGAATCTGACTTTTGATAGAGGGGTTGTGGCATGGCATATACAGGGATCCTACAGCTTTTTCGTCAAATTCAAGCACTTTTCCAGTTTTTTTCAAGGTCCATTTTCACCTTACAGCTGTGGTAAATTACATATTTAAATACAGTTTATCCAGTATGCTGATTATTTCAGTTATTCACCGTGTTACATTAGATGTTACTGTGCTATAAACAAACTAACATCATGTTTTATGACAGCAAATTAAAGGAGAAACACCACAACATTTCATGTTTAAAAATGTGGCACCTGTTTGTATGCGTAGACATGGGATCCTTCTGTATATTACCTATATTTTAAGCATTGCACGCACCTTTTTCAAAATCAGAGCTCCACATTAGGATTCACGTGATCACCAGCACTAATAGGAACCCTCAAGAGAGAGATTTAGTCTATTTTGTTGATATGAATCTGACTCTAAACCCAGTATTTTTTTGTTCACTGTGTCCTACCTGAGAACATACCAGAGAATAATGGCATCATATAAGGCATCTATTACAGATTTTGCTTCTAATAGCCAAAAAGAAAGTAAGAAAGAAAGCAGCAGCTCTCACATAGTGTAGTGGAGACAAACGATTTAGTTAGTTTCTGTCATGGAAAAGATTAAAACAAAGACCACTTGTGGAGACTATGCCAGAACAAAGTATTTCAGAGTAAAAGCACCATTGTCTTTTTTTTCCTATTTCATTTACTACTTATTTTATTATCTATTTCTCATGTCAACAAGATCGATTACCCTCTATGTTTTTATGAAGTCCTGTTGGGTCTTGAGTTAATGCATCAAAACGTTCAAAAGCAAAACAAGCCTCAGAGGTCCTCTGAACTCCTCTATGTATCTACTGGTATTACAGTTACTCATGTGACAAATCATAGCCTAATACAGCATTTTGTTTTGATGAAACACATTCCAGGATCAAACAAGAGCTCAGCTGCATGTGAACAGCTTCCTCCGTTTGCAACAACAACTTATTATTATTATTATCATAATTCATGGGAAGGGAAGCCAGTGCAGGATAAAGACATGGGACAGATTTTTCCAACATAAAAATACACTGAAATGGAAAAAGAAAAAAAAAGACTGTTCTCTGAGCTCTAAAAAGAGCTTTTTCCAGTGCTGTAAGAATAAAAAAACATCCATGCCTATTTCTGAAAGTCCTAACTACAAATAGTTCTAGTTGGGGACATTATACTTGATGACTGTACAACTGTGGTTTAGTACCATAGGTGGCCTTCTTGAGAGTTTTTAAAGACCTGTCACCTTGTATTAATGTATCATTTAAACAAAATACCACTACAGAAATACCATCTTGTTTTGACTAGTGGGTTGATTAGCTCTTGTGTCTCTCTGGGGCTTTTCAACTGCAAGGTAATTGTCTTGTTCCGGTGTTCAGATGACTGTGTATGCAGAAACCGAGAGGCTAAGCAAACCTTTGTGGTCCACTGGCTCCCATCAGGCAGTTGATCCTTATCATTGTTCAAGGTTGGCTCACATCTGGCGTCTTAATGAGACTAATGACCGCAGACAGGCCACCGTGGAGCTTTACATACACCCTTAGTAGACATGAAATCCCCCAGAGCTCCTCCATTTTTATCACTCTAAACTCGTCCTTCATGCCCTCGTGCACACCAGTGATTCAGAAGTGATTTTTTTAGCACATTCAATCCTCTCAGGGTTAGCCACCAAATATAAACAGTGCAACTTTGAATGAAAATGACTCAAGTTTCATTGAAACGTTGCTGTGGGCACCTCTTTGAAGTTGTCAAATGCTGAGAGGATGATCTCGTGACCTCCCCGGACGAGACAGACGGCAGCCAGCAGCTCAAGGACCAAAGCTTTTGTCCTGGAAGTACAGAAGACACTCATTACCTGGAGAAAGTTCAGCAAACTGCAAACACTCTCAAATTAAATCTACGCTCAGGGTTGCTTCATTGTGGCAAAAAATAAAAAACATAGTCAGGATTAATTTGGTCAATATTATGATCATGATTATTTAAAACTATTACTGTTAAAAATTGGATTGCTGTTAAAAATTTTAAATATAAATCAACTTTAAATACACGTTAAATCAACTTTAAATATAATTCAACTTTTAAAAAAACACTATAATATAAAAATGTATATAAAAAAATAAAAAATAAACACAACACATGAAAACTACAGTACTGAACATAAATATTCAATATAAAATATATTAGACATGTTATAGTCCACTTCCTCAGCCTGCTGAAAACTTTAAACATTAAACCAATTTTGGTTAACTACATTCACCAAATTCCAGCCAGTAATAAAAATGCTATAAAGGAAAGGGGTGTTCTGCATTTATAAGACAAAATAAGAGCATCATTGTGAATGAAATGCAGTAATTGTTTGATCTCGATTATCTTGATTTCATAATAATTATGTTGGAAGCCAAAATCTATTTTTGCTACCAGAATGTTTGTCCTCAACATACATGACTTGAAATATATAATCCATACTGAAGTCTGAAGAGAAGGCAGGGCTCTGTAACTTTTTAAGTGTTTACCCTCCGAGCCTTCATTATGAAGTGATCAGCCCTTGCGGTTTACCGCTAATCTCCCTTTAGTAAACATTCCTTTAACAGCCTGTATCTACGCCTCTGATCCAAGACTTCAGAGAGAAGCTGAGCCCCATGAAGAATGAGAGGCATATCATATGAACTGGCTGCAGGGTTTCCCCTATTGTTTGACCCAGCCCTGCATCTGTGGGGACCGGGGGGCCTCACTTCTTACCGTGAGTTCTTATTGTTCAAGCTGAGAGCAATTTCATTGACTGCGTGTGCGTGAGACATGACCATATTGAAGCCATACTGCGTGAAGAAGACACAGAGAAAGAGAGGGACAGATAGAGAGAGAGAGAGAGAGAACAGGATGTGGTGAGAAAACTCATAGAAGCATAAAAATTCTCAAGTTCAAAACATATATCTGTGTCTGATCTGTGTTACCTGGTAATTCATGATTGCTCTCAGGCACATGATGCACACATGCACATCATCTTTTTGGCTCACGAGGCGGGAGTTCTTGATGGTTTTGCTGTTGGAAACTGTGCCATAGCTGCAACAGATGACAGAAGTTAATATCTGGTAGAAGTTTAGTAATCACACTCAGCGTTTTCACTTCAAACTTTGATGTTGCTTGTGTCATTTATTTCTGGAGTTTATCTGGTGCTCATGTGTTTTAAGTGTGAGAGAGGCAGAGAGAGAAAATTACAGAGAACGAGGCCTGACAGAAAAAACTTGTGTGGCTTTTGAGGCTACAGATGCATCATGGGAGCTGTTTGGTTTCCTCGCTGCTGTCAACAGACTGAGCTCTATGCACACGCACAGACTGTTATGTAACTGTATTGCACACTCATCATGTGCACACAGTATTACTTTTAATGTGCAATTTAATAAGGCTTGCACAGTGTCTCGTGATCCAGCATTTCTGACCTCTATACATAGTAAGGTAACACTACATGATGCATGAAGTTATGCAGATTCAGCAGTAATCTAAATGCGATTAGCGATAGACTATTTATCTTTTTAACGACTTCTATTGGACGTCTTGTGTCTCTTCATGATTCTGTCTGTGTGTGGCTCAGAGATGAACTGTCCAACATGTGCTGCTGATGCACAGCTGGCGCTCATCTGAAGACAGTGCAGACGCAGATGAGGGAGGACCATTAACAAAGAGACACTCATAAAGCAAAAAGGTCACAGATTCTAGTATCTATCTCTGCTACGGCTCGTCATCTGATTGAGTTTGTGCAGAGCTTTGAGGTCAAGAGAGAGGTCAGCAGCAGACCAATAACTCAACCATTCAGGCATCCTCCTGAAATGAAACAGCACCAACACAGATTTGCATGCTAATACATGTTTATAGCGTTCAAGGTTAGCAGAGCGGAGGCAACAACAGGGATAGATAACAGCGGGCAGGCGAGCTTAGCAATACGTACCGGAGGACAGACTGGCGGGCAGAGCGCACCAGTGTGTTGCAGAAGGGTTGAGTGCTGCTGTGGTGCAGATCCTCTATGGACCTGCTCCAAGATTTAGATTTGTCCAAGAAGCCATCCTCCCCATTCTCCAGCCCCTCAAAATCCAACCTGGGCCACATATATACAGACAGACAGACAGAGAAGCCAACACAGACGCACAGGGGGGTGTAGAGGAGAGGCACGGGGGAGGTTAGGTCAGCGAGGCAGCTTGGTAGAGAGCCAGGGGTTATCACAAGAACTGTCATCGAGCTGCATGATAAAGCTCAGCACAGAGAGACGCTGTCCCGTTCAGGCACTACACCACACAGCATCGACCCAGAGACACATTCAGTTTATGCCACAAGTATGCAACAAGGCATACAAACACATCCAGAGAGTGTGATTTGCCAAGAGCACATTTTCAGATGCACAAGCAGTTTAATACACGCTGAACAGGACACGACGTGTTAAACCCAGCAGCTGAATCCACTGCCCAACCCAGTTCCTTAGGAGAGGTTTTTGGCTACAGCCATGAGAGATGTGTGTGTAAAGTGTAGTTATATTAGAGTACTCACATGACAGCACACTGGGCAAAGGAGAGGTACTCCACCAGGACGTCAAGACCTCTGTTCTCATCGTTGAGGAACTCCCTGACCCACCTGTGACGCACGGGAACATGGAGGGGTTAGAAGGGCACCAAACTAACAACACACCCTCATCCTTCTATCCTTCAGGGCTTGTTTTCATCCAGAAAGAGATAATTTGTGTAATATCTAAGATTGATAAAACCTTCTTATATGTCTTTTTGTACTTCAGATCAATCTGGTTTATAACATCACATCTCACTCACTTATAATAACTAAAAACATTTATTTGCACCTGAAATGAGGGATAAAAAGGACAAATATTTACTTACAATATTAAGAATATTTCAAAAGATAATACAAAAATTGTGAGCAAAATAATAGTTGAAGTGTAGACAAATGTATATGTAGATGAGTGGATGTGTGTTAATATTAGTATACGTTTAGATATGTATGTTCACATAGATTTGTATGCACATATACAAACAAATCTCCCCTGACATTCCTGATGCTTAGTTGATTTTACAGTGTGATGATTTGCTATCTGACATTGAATTAAATCAAATAATTGGGGTTTTGTACTGTTGGTTGGAATAAACAAGACATCTATGGTGTCAAATTGTACGGCAGAACATTGTGATTGAAGCTTTTTTTTACTGTTTCCTGATATTTCAGAGACCAAACGAAATCAATGAATCTATAAAATAATCAGAAGATTAATCGATAATGAAAGAAATCGTTGCAGACATACTTCCCTGTATTAAGAACAAATCTTTATTTAATTGTCTTTCTTTTATTTTTGTCTCAATCAACTGTATTACAGTTTCTAATCTTGTTGATGATTAAATTCTGATCACGACACCTGCAGAAGTTTTAACACAATGAATATGAGGTTGCAAACACAGTATGACACTGGTTAATGAATCTACGCAATGATGATTAAGTATGAAAAAAAAAATCTAAAGCCTGTTGACCAAGTTTATCGTTGAGATCTTGGAAAGTGGTGACGTCGCTAAAAAGATCATGCTGTATTGAGAAAGACTTGAAACCAGCAACTGAGACCATAAACTCATGATGAGAATGTTTACTTAGGTACCAAATCAAGTGAAAAGAAGGTTTTTTTCCTCATAGATTTCTATACGATTGGACTTCTGTTTTCGACCAGTGGAGTCGCCCCCTGTCTGACTTATCGTTGCAGTAATGTCACCATGTTTCAATATCGCAGCAATTCATTTGTGAGTATATTGTTGTCATAACTGATAGAAACGATAAATGGCAAATTACAAATATGAGTTGTAATAAAGTAGAATGATCCTTTAAGTGAGCTCTCTGGGCGGGTGGGGGGGTCCCCCTCCCCTGACTGAAGGAACTTGGCAGGAATGTCGTGGAAAGTAAACCAGAGCGAGGCTTCAGATTTCCTCCACATTTAACTCCGGTTTTTGGGAGAGAGAGAAACAACTCCAAAC
Source organism: Centropristis striata (assembly GCF_030273125.1). Lineage (NCBI taxonomy): Eukaryota > Metazoa > Chordata > Actinopteri > Perciformes > Serranidae > Centropristis > Centropristis striata. The sequence goes on along the minus strand of NC_081521.1, from coordinate 33,359,873 downwards.
AAAGGAATTCCCAATGCGATGAGAGAAAGAATGTGGAGGGCATATGGCTGAAGGATCTGGGCTCAGGTCGAACCCCTGACAGTCAACAGTATTTAGTCTGCCTCCCCCACAGACCCCCTTCACCTCCTTCTTCAGGGAACTCCAGGGGGGGACAGGATTGGGGTAAAAGGTTCTTTAAATAGTCTTGGATTGCTGGTTATGATGACAGATTGTCAGCCAATGGCGAGTCAGGCAGGAAAGCAATCAAGAGCCTCAAAGTAGAGGAGGAGGTGAGGAGAAGAACTGAGGAAAGCAAACAAAGCAGTAAGAAGACTTGGTGCAGGAGGGAAGGAGAGGAGGGGGTGGACAAGGAGGCGGGCTTCATCATCAGTTTCCTGTCTACTCTCCCTCCTTGCCTCTGACCCCTCACTCCTTCCTCTCTCTCTCTCTTTCTCCCTGTACTTCTTTCAAACTGGTTGCTATTTCAGATTTTCTTGGCAATTTCTGGAATAACACAGGGCCAGGATTCAGACACACACAATAAACCAGCATCTGTTACACTTAATCCCATCCACAAAAAAAAGCCTTCTGAAAATAGCCTTCTGTTTTTTTCTTTTTGCCTGCGAGTCGTGTCTGGGAAACGCATTGAAACAGACCTTTATTGATGAGGCCTAATAGAATATGAGTTATCCTTGGAGCTCGATGAACGCTATTAAAATCAAAGCCCTTTTACAGGCTTCTTTTTAAATTCAGTGGCAAGTCACTGCAGTGCATTTCTTTTATATGACAGCATCTGTGTGACATCAGATTATGAAGTCAAGGATCACGTCTGCAGCACTGAAGATAAAGACAAGAAAGGTAACGTTCACAGGCCCAGCGGGTGTGCAGTGAACTGCGCAGTATTGAATGACAAAATAGGACAAAACAATAGAAAAGGATTGTTTGCTTTAAAATGTGAGAAATGTGTAAACATGAAAGTATCCTTGTGTGTGTTTTCGTGCTTTTCACAGGGTTCAGCGCTGGTCAGCCAGGCTTCCTGTCCCTCTGGCACACACAACAAAGCTTCCTGCTCAACACTATGGGGGAGTGGACGAGGCAGCACAATGGCTACCATCTGGGCATTATGAGGACCAGCTCTATGAAGTGGAGCTGCAGAGCTTGGCAAGTTAGAACAATGGGGGATATCTGGGCACCAGAGAGAGCTCTTGGTCCCTGCAGCAGCAAGAGCACAGAAAGGACTATTCTTTACCAGGGAAAACAATAATGTGGTTTCCTTAAGCTTTGTGATCTACATAATGGAGCAGAAAAACGGTGAGAGATAAGTATTGATTACCCGATGTGGTTTGTCCTCAGTGAGATCTCCAGCTCCCTCAAGACTTTTGTAGATTCCTGCACCCGCCGGCGAAACTTCTGCAACACATAAAGCAAGTTTTGCTGAAGAAATGTCACTGTACTTCAGTAAAAGTACTAATACAACACTGTGAAATTACTCCACTACAAGTAAAAATCTTATTGAAGTAAAAGTACAAAAGTATCAGCATCAAAATGTACTTAAAGAATAACTTAAAGAAAAGTGAAACTACTTCTTAGCCAGAATGGACACACTATATATATTCTAAACATATTATTTGATTATTTGTATTGATGCATTTATGTAACCAGGGTTTTAGTTTTATAAAGATAATTTTAACTATTTAATATTCTCTTATGTGGTTTAATGTAAAAAAACATCACTATACTATGCTACTATCACTATCATACTTTAATCACTTTAAATTTATCATGTTATTTATGTTAAATCTTGACCTAAAATGTAACTATAGCTTTCAGCTTAATGTAGTAGTTGTTGTTGTAGAAGTATAAAGTTAATGGAAATACTCAAGTAAAGTACACATACTTAAGTACAGTACTTGAGTAAATGTACTTAGTTACATTACTTGACTGCGGGTAACAGACTGAGAGAAAAACAGGTTCCTATTAAAGAGAACTTGACCAGTTTTAGCATTACACTTTTGTTTCTTCAGTTCCTACATTACCCACAATACAATTTGGCTATCAACAGTTCGGAGATTTGGGTGTGTCACGCTGTTATTGGCTTGCGATGGGGCGATATACGATTTTATCACGGATGGCAATAAAAACCCTCACAATAAATAGGCCATGGTGAATTTTCAGTATTGGGATAATTGTAAATAGCCCTACGTTGATTTTATAATTTATTTTGAACAGCCACAAGTGGGAGCATGCATCTTTCGATCCAGCTTCTTAAAAATCCCAAGCCTGGCAATGAGGATGAAGGCTCGGCTTACCAATTGTATCCCCCATAAAAATGTTCAATTGGATGTGTGGAAACACTATGAATGAAAAAACTAATGGACATAGAGATGGTGAAGGTTTGTCTTGTTTGAAATCTTAAAGTTTCCTCAAAAATGGAAGATAAAGTCATTCCTGTATGTTTTTAGTTTACAGTATTTTTTCATGATTATCAGGATAATACTGTGAATCACGGTATTTTTGTCAGGACAATCATAACATGAAAATGTATATATTATTGTCCTAAAGCAGAGCAGGGCAGCAGGGGTCTGGTGAGCTCACTTCTTTCTAAATCCAGACCCCCCGGGATTTTTTCACCAGCTCTATTTGACTTCATCAACCACAAAACCTTTATAAAACATTTTCACACTTCCCAACACCTGTTAACGGACTGTGAGGTGTGAAAACGTAGGTGTGGACTTTCCCTTTCAGTAGGAACACATTTGAAAGGTCATCGGTGCTCTCCCACCTTTCGCGTGACTCCGGGGTCTAAGTATCCTCGTAGCTTCTGGATGTAGGTGTGAGGCGGATTCTTCACCTGAAACCTCTCCTGAAGACATACGAGAAGAGAAAGCGTTGTAATGATGCTGAAGTCACTGTGCAGGTGAGTAAAGTGAAGACATTGTGAGTTCTGGTTTTGTCATTTATGAATAAGAGTTTATGAATGCACCTGGTCACAGATCAGGTCCCACTTCTTCTCATTGTCATACTGTCTGAGGAGCCGGGCTTTGTCAGGAGGCAGGTTCATAGAATTCTGGAAATAGAAAATGTAAGCATTAGTTTCATTTAGAACCACATCTTTCCCCTTTTGCTGTTTAAATGTCTATTTATAGCAGCTGTGACTGTGTGTGTGTCTGTGACTTCAGTGACTTAACAGGCCTCTGGCGCCAACTAAAGTTTTGGGGACTTACACCATGACCTCACTTCCTGTGTTGACACTCAGCATCCTGCCGCAGGAGATGATCTGCATCTCATCTGCACTCTCGAGTCTCAGGCAACACTTTGCTTTGACCACAACAAGCCCTCGGCTACAAGTACGGGCCAATTACCAGACCTGTTATCTAATACAGCCATAAAAACACTTGAACGACACACAAGACGTCCCGAGGCAGCCAGTTTACTGTGGCTCAAATTAAACCCTAAATACTCCAATTTGTGTTTGGAAGCACAGTAAAAAAAAAAATAACACACAAACTACACGACACAAGCTTTTTGACGAATAACTTCCTTCGCCAAGAGCCTATAAACAGGGTTTGAAACGGAAATCTTAAAAATGAGGAAGCAAAACAATATGAGGGAGCTCGGCAGCTCCTGAAACTGTTCACCTCAGCGTTTCTCTTTGAAGAGACATGAGGAATTATTTGCACTAGGAGCCATCATTTATACCATATCAACAGAACCCCGTAAGCCTGGCCACAAACAGCCCGTCAGCTTGACTTTCAACCTGCAGCTATAACTCAGCCCTCCGCTCCAAAACCCTTTAACCCATCCCAGGCCAGACGTGATGCTCACACTGTCATTTCCTCCACTGGTGGAGTGGTTGATGGATGGAAAAATGACATATACTTCTTCCTGTGACAACCACTCAGTCTGGAAAGAGTGGAACATCACATGCAAGTATTTTCGGGACCACATTGTTCACATTATCAGCAGTTTATGAATCATGGTAAATAAACGGTGTTCTTCCATTTCTTGTCAGCTGACTAATATTTGCACATTAAATAGCATATTTCCGTAATAACAAATTACAAAACACGCAGCAATCTGAAATTGCCAAAAGAAGCCCTTCAAATATCTACCACCAAAATATAGGCATGTGAGGCCTAATTTGAAAGATAAAATCTTCTTGTTTTTGAAATGTTTGTTTAGCATGCCGCTAAAACAGTTCAAACATGGCTCAAAAAAGTTGCTTTGGTCATTGTCCATAATAAGTCATATTTGAATAACAATAAGTAGAAATATTACCACATAACTTCTACATTTCGGCAACCACACCTGTATAAGATTTCTGACCAATCAGAAACCACAATTGTCTTTTTTCAGTTTTTCAGAAAAATGACCAAATATGGTCACTTCTGGTTAAAAAAAACAAGATTGCAACGACGAAACTCAAGGCTTCAGTACCATACTTCACAAAACAATGGTTTTACAGTGACTATGTCCACTTATTTTATACAGCATGTTGTCCTAACCTTATGGGAAGTTTTTAGTCTTTGGTTTTTCTCCCAAACTATAGAATGTGTGTGAAATAAAGAGGCATTTGGTAATTATATGCAGTAAAGAAATCTATAGAAAACAAAGTCACCTCAAGCTGGTGTGTTTCACCAAAAATACACCTTTTATCACAGCAAGCAACTTTAAAAATAGAAATTAAAGTAAACATTTGAACTTTCTGATTTCTGAGTTAATGAAAGTTATGAAAGTTTTTGTTAGAAAAAGTAACCAAAACTAAGCTTAAAATTGTGATATTTCTGTCAAAATCACTTTATTCTACATGTCTCATTTAAAAATGGATTTCTCATAAAAGAAATGTTTGGAATAACTGTTAAAAACATTGAATTCTGCTCCTCAGCAACACTGTGAAGACATGATTGATTCTGCTGAGATGAACGGTCACATGACAAATATTCACTGAAAATCTGTTTACACAGAGCAGAGAGGAGAGGACAGGAAAGGCTGCAAGTAGAGGTTGTAAAAATGCAAATAGTTCAATATGTCCAGCACATTGCACAAAGGATATTTCTGAGAGGACTTATATATTGCAGTGGAAAAACAAGGCCACAGTGAGTAAAATGTAAAAAGAGCAAAATAACATCCTGGAAAAGCTTGGCGTTCAGAGGGTTGAGATTTCAAAAAACAAAAACTCACATCATGAAGGAGCTACGTATGACCATAGTGGGAAACAGTGCAGAGATGTTGCAAATGGGCCATTTGACATAACCTGCTTTATAAAACCCACGCAGGAGAGAAAGAGAAGCAACATGCACGCCAGATGTGCAGAATTCCAGGAGGAATGTGTCCTGTTTATGGTAGTAGTTTATAGTAGTAAATTTTCTCTCTTGTCTGACCCCCGAGCTGCTCTCCCCTCCTCTGTCTCTCCTGGGAGAAATTTCACCTACAACACAGTCTTTAGGAGAGTCGTCTGCGGAAGTGAAGAGCAGTATTGCCCATCTGTATCTGTCGCTGATAAAATATCTGTCTCTGAGCAGCCGGACATTACTTTAACAAGTATGGGCCGCTGATAAGTTATAATAGTACAGTAAATATTACCCTCCAGTTGGTGACCATTATCAGAAAACAGTAATATATATAGGCCTATATATATATATATATATATATATATATATATATATATATATACATATATAAATATATTTTTAATCACATATTCAAAGACCTTTCTCTTATTAATTTAATAATCAAGGCAATGTGATTAATCATTGGGATTTACTGATGATTTACTGACCTGAAGCGATTCATTGACTAATCAATTGCCAGAAAATTAATTGGCAGCTATTATGATGATGGATTAGTTGTTGTTATATAAGTAACAATGCCAAATATCTGCTGGTTTCAGATGTCATGATGTTCATTTTCATACTGTAGGTTTTGGACAAAATAAGACATTCAGGGATGTTACCTTAGACTCTGGCAAACTGTAAATGTCATTTTTCATAGATTTTTGGGACATTTTATAGACAAAACAACTAATTGATTATTTGAGGAAGTATCAGGCAGAATAATTGATAATAATCATTTGTTGTTGCCCTAATTTACTGCATGTGGGAGTAAGACTGACCCAATCTAATTTTAATTACTTGTCTTAGCATATATGTAGCTTTGATTTTTCTTTGTTTTAGTCACTATTATTTATTTACTTGAAATAGCTGCACTTATTTTCTTGCACTTTTATGTTGCACACTGCTGAAGAGCTGCAAAACAGCTTTCAAAGTGCAGGGATGATAAAGATCTATTCTATTACTCTGCATTATGATAAAGTAATGACAAAGCACCTATTGCACTAAGCGGATCTCTTTCATTTACACTCCAAATAATGTTCTACAGGCTTGAGTTTAAGTCAAACACCTGAGTGGTTAATGAAAACTAAGCCCAGATCTCATCTCCAGCATCTGTCCGGGCCCAGAGCCTGTTTGGTTTTGTTTTCTCGGTCAGTCATGCATACTAAAGTAGAACTGTGGGGCACTCAGGCAAAAGAGCAAGCTATCCTTCTGTATTAATTTAATTCTGAATTACTGGAAAACATGCAGAGCAGACACACACAGATGTTCATCCATTTAGACAAAAGGAGCAACATAAAGTCAAAACCTGCCCACTGTTACTGGATTTAAAAAGCATGAATAAAAAGTGAAAAAAGAGTAGAATTTCAGTAAACGATGAGTAAATGCAGAAGGTTCCCTGCCATTGTGAGCCACGAGGACACACAGAAGACTTTGATGTTTAATACGGTCCTGCTCTTTGTCAGTTAGAGCCTCAGGTAATGTAAACAAATACAGGTGGGGCTGCGAGCAGATGTGTGGAGCTACAAATATTGCTGGAAGGACAGACGAGGTAGAGACAAGGTTTCTCCTGCGACCAGGAAAAAGGCAGAGGGGATGTTTCCTTTCTGACTAGATTTGAGTAATTTGAGCCAAGTAACCCAATTTAGCTAATTTCATTTCACTTTCTCCCACAGTGATACAATCTTGCACTTCCTGTGTTTATAAGAAGCTAAAAAGAGGTTGTTTTATGAGGGAGCAGTGGCGCTAGTTTAGGATTCATCATCCCATTTTAGGAGTTAAATACTACAGAAATGCCAAAAATGTTTGATGCTTGTTATGTTTCCACGTTGCCCACATACTCCTCCAGCGAGGCCCTTCGTGTTTGACCTGAGACTGGCCTGACAAAAGATTCAATGTGGCGCTTTGTTTTGATTTGGTGCTGTGCCATTCCCATCCTTTGACATTTGAGCTATTTTTTTCCTCATAGAAAATCGCTAACAATGGCTGGTGGGCAGGGTCAGCGTATGCCCCCTGGTGCTGTGTGGAGCAAAATCGGGCGAAAACACAACACCAGTTAACTGCACAACCAGATGAACTGGTTCCATTATCACCACTATCTCTGCAATCATTAGGCCCCCATTGTGAGTCTGAACAGGAGGCTGGGTTTCCAAACAGAGAATGAAAACCGCACTGTACTAAACTATAATATGATTAAACTTGTTAAAAAACTGTGTTAATCTTTTTTTTTTGTTGCTTTTCTTGTGGATATCTCTTGCACGCAAGTCAGTTATTAAAAAAAGCAAAGAAATGTGGTGATAAAGATATATTGGAGGAAATGAGATCTAAAAATGAATAGTTTATGGACATAAAATGAATTAACATTAATGTATATTCATAATTTAAAAACTGTTTGTTATATATATATTTATTATTTATTTATATGTTATATATATTTTTTATGTATCTATTTATATATTATATTATTATATGTATTATATTATTTATTATGTTCATTTAATTTCTGTTTTCTTTTTATATTATTGTAAATTGAACACATTTTGGGTTTTGAATAAAACTATGGCTGCATCTAAAGATTATTTGCATTGTTGATTAAATTAGTCAACAATTTTGATTATTTTAACACTTTTTTGGTCTATAAAATGTCAGAAAATTGTGAAAATGTGTTTCCCAAAGGCCACAATGACAGCCTCAAATTTCTCTGAAAAAATATTTAATTAAGTGGAAGTGTTTAGAGGTTAAAGGATGTTGAGGAGAAGCGCTAAACTCAGAGAGGGCATAAACTCTAAAACAGAGAGACATTTGAGCCGCTGACAAAGGAAGACGGAGGTTTTAAAGATCAACAGTTAAAGTAGTTGAGGGGGGTCAGGTTGCAGGTTAAGGAGGCATGGAGAGTCCAGGAGAGCCATCAGGGACTCAGCAGAGCGATCCAGTCACGCACAGACCCCCACAGCCGAGGGGGGATGCTGCAGAGCCCGTGGTCACTTTACACATCAGAGTCAAAAGGGCAACTCCGTCCGTCCTGAGCTGGACGGCTTCCTAATCCGAGCTGATTTACAATCAGCCTTGAGTCGAGTTTATGACTACAAGCTCCGGCCAGAAGCTCCCTGAGAGACAAATGGAAAAGAGTGACGGGATGTTTCCCCCCTGATCTTTTTCACAGCTTCACACTTTGAGTCAGGATAAGATATAACGCCACCATACACCAAACTAAATCACTCTTCATTTCAGAGCCCTGCCTGCAGAACTTCCTCAGCCTGTTTGTTTTTGGAGAAGAAAAAGTTTTTCCCTAGGTTGTTCCCAGGCATGTAGCAGACATCTATTCTGAAAGTTACCTAGCCAAGTGGGATTTTTCTTTTATACATGATAAAAGGATTGGAATTTCCCATAAAATACCCTTAAATATATTATACAGTAACAATGAAATGATGCATTTAAGCTTGTTTACTTTTGCTTGGAAGAGAAGACAAAATGTTTGACTATTTGACCAATATTTTCACTGTTTTTATAGTAAATCTTATAAGGAGTGAAGGCCTGACAGTGAAAGTGATTGTGACAAGATTTGAATGGACTTTAATTTTTTTTTTTTTGCAATATTGTTAGAAAGTTTTGTTCAGCATTCTGGTTATAGCTCACATGACTTTGTGGTGGCTTATAAGCCCTAATAATATGCAAGACACAATGATAAGAAATGTATTGTGCTTTTTCTTACCCCATGAAAATCTAATTCTAGCCTATAAGTGACCAACTAAGCAGATGCATTCATTCTCCCCTTTGTGCCCTATCACTGTGTTGGAAACGCAGACTCTTGTGCTTTTTTATCTACTTTGCTAAGTTTACACAGGCCAGACTTAGTTGTCATCAGTTCAGAGGGAAAGGAGTGGGCGGCAGGGAAAGAGCTCTCTGTGCTGGACAGAGCCTGTGGCAGTTCAGACAGACTTCACCCCCAATGAGTCTGAGTGTCTGCTCATCAGGGTGCGGTCCAGGAAGAAGGGACCTGCAGCAGGACGTAGCGCCAGGGTCACAGCCGGACACGACCATGCACTGAGCTCAGGGCACACGCTCAAGACAAGGCGGGGTCATTAATCTGCTTGTGTGCGGCACAGCTCTTACACAGCGGCAAGTCAAGGTGCTACGCAGAGATTTCTAGATACTCGTAAACAATATTAAACATTTTAGAAGGTGTTCAACTTTTTGGGCAACAGGCTTTAGAGCTGCAGTGATTAGCCGATAAGAAAACTCGCTATTTTGATAATCGAATAACTGCTTAGGTAATATTGAATATTGAAAATATTGCTTGAAAAGCCTCTCAAATATGGAGAATTCCTGCTTTTGCCTGCATAATATCATATCAAACTAAAAACCTTTGGATTCGACAAAACAAGCTATTTAATGATGAATAATTGATGGAAAATTGCTGCAACCAATTATTTGCATTGTTGATCAATTTGGTCTTTTTTTTTAAATAGTTATTAGTTATATTAGTATTAGTATATTATTAGTTATATAATTAAAATATGTCAAAGAATTATGAAAAAACGTGTAAATGATGCCCTCAAGATTTCTCGTTTTGACCACAAATATTCAGTTTACTGTCATTGAGGAGAAAAAATACCAGAAAATGTTCATATTTAAGAAGATAGCATCAGAGGATTTTTATCATCACCCTGGACTTTGAGAAGACAAGATGGACATTTTTCTCTATTTTATGTCATTTTATGAATCCAAAGATTAATCCATTTATCTGGAAAATAATCATCCTGTATTAGAGTGATATATATTTTCTCATCTTACCTATTTCCCAAAATGTCAAACTGTTTCTTTAAAGACATCAGTGTAATCTGAAACTGTGTCATGTTGTTCCTAATCCATCAGTTGATCTCTAGATAAGTAATATCATTTTAAAATCAATACTCCGACCTTTTAGTTTCTAGTTTGGGGACTGGAGAGTAAATTTAATATATTCTTGTTTTTGTTACAGCTGAAGCAGCTGAAGCCTGAAAAGAATAAAAACAGTACCTTAGCAACTGGAAATTAAATTATGAATCAGCTTTTTCAGATCCTCTTTGAGCGTGTGACTCTTTCTTTACTCCTCAGAGAATAAAAGGCTGCTGACACTGGAAGTGATTCCATTTGGCTGCTAAAATGTCCAAGATAACACTATCTTCACTCTCTTTGCATTTTCAGAAGATCAAAATGGGAAACAGAGTGTACGGCTTTTTAATGTTATCACCAATAATATCAGAGGAGAATTCTTGTCTGGCACTGATTTCTTAATCCAAATAAAATCACTGAAATATCATTTCAAAGCAGCTCGGCTACGTATGAAAAAGCACATTTCTGAAAGTTTTTCAATGATCTTGTACAAAAGAAAATAGTGAACCATCCAATGAAGGTGAAGATAAGACCAGTAGCTCTTTAATGAAATTTACTGTCTGAAGAGGTTGGAAGCAGCCAGACCACTGATCCCTGTCAGGAAGTAGAGCCAACTAGGAGGCAAAGAAAACACCATGAATATGGGACCTGGCATGACTATGTGTTTTCTTTAAGAATATTTCAAGCCCTCACAATGAGAAAAGAAAGTGATGCACCAGTTCTTCTGCCAGACGTGGCAGGATTTAGTTCAAGATAAATGTGTCTCTCAGGAGAAAAAAGAAAAGAAGAGAAAATCTCCACCCTCACAAATGCTCAGAAGGACCATAGACTGTATAAAACGAGTGGTACAGATATCTTCTATTGGTTTGTGGAGCTCTGTAGCTACTGTAGCCCCTTTCAGACTGCCGTTCCAAGCCTCGATATTTACACCTCTGTGACGTTTCACCTTTAGTCTGAGCGTCCCATAGGCGTAATGGAGGGACCAAGTGATCCCAGTTCTGTACCGCCTTTAGAGGTAGTAACAGAGGGGTTAAATTGGCGAGACGGTTTGATATGGGATCAATGTGAACTGACGGAGCCGACAAGACGGAGAATACGTGACATACGTTATTTGTGCGACCAACACTTAGGTAACAAGAAAGGAAGTGGAGCGTATCATCAGAAACACGCCTCTCTCTTGAGTCCGACAGTAATTGAATCATGTTCAGCAAAATGCAAAACAACTTTGCTTGAGTCTGTAGAAGCTCTACAGCGAGAAACAGCACCGGGCAGTTCGTCTGCCATCATTGTTTTGAATCCCCTCGCTGCTGCCGTTGCTTACTGTACACATACTGTCACTGCTCTGTTACCACTACCGTCTCCAATAACAACAAGCTTTGCAGAATCAGTATAAATGTCCGAAGGCGAATTGACGGCAAAGCTCGTTACAACAGTTTTGCAGAAACGCAGTATGAAAAGAGCTCTTGATTAGCAAGGTGCATCTGTTATTTACAGATGCAAATGTACATACTGTGGAAAAAATAGCCGACTCCTTAGTAAACCAAAGAGGAGAGTTTTAGGTGTGCAAAATGTTCCAATTAACTGTCATGAACTAAAAACATGCTGAAAGGGTCAAAGTTTTAAGATGAAAACACCCAAAACAAGTTCAAGGTTATTAAAATGTGCACAGTGTCATGTATCCATATTGGTACGCCTCAATTATGAATGACAGGTTGCCGTTCTCGCAACTTGTATATCACAATGTAGCCTTGCTCTAAAATCATACCCTGCTTTCTCATCGATCTTACTCTAAATGGGACCATAATTTACAAAATGAACACCATGCCATATTGAAGAAAACCTGAAACTATAGATTGAGACCTTAAACCCATTCAGAAAATGTTATCTGAAGTAATAAATTAAGTAAGAAATAAGGTCATTTTCTCATAGACTTCCATGCAATTGGACTGAAAGCAGGTTTAAGACACTCTGAGGTTATGTTCGCTTCTTTTACGCAGTCTAAGAGAAAGACAGGAAACATAGAATCAGCTCCTGGGCGTCTGTGTGCTGCCCGGTACATGTCACATACACTGATGACTGCATGAGGTGGGGCTAAATGACATCATTCATGGTAAACGTAAGTGTGAATCACACTACCACACCAGCTTTTCATTAATGAATGTTGCTGTCAGTGCTATTGTTTAGATTCCTCCTCTTCCTTGCTGTTGAAACACAAAGAGAGGAGACAGGATGAGAGGATGCCGTCACTGGGCTGCAGGGACTTCCTTTACTCTTCAGGAAATCAAAAACTGCCTTGTGTAATTTTAGGTTTGCAGCATAGCTGTTACGTGTAATACGAGCATGCTTTTTTCTGTGCACATCCACTCCATCAATGTGTTCGTGTGTGAATGGATTGTAGGTGTTTTTCCAGCTCCCAGGTAAGCCTTGTGGAATTGAAAGCGACAGAGCCGAGTGTGAGAAAACACTGCCCACTCTTTCTCCGAGAAGACATTCGATCACCCGGGCGCTCTTTTGCGTGGTAACTCGAACCGGGCAATCACAACAAAGCTGGAGTCCCCCTGCACAAAGATGCTGGAAGACCAGGACGCTAACAAAGCAGACGCTAACCATCCGTCGTCCCAGATACAGAGACTGAGGGAGGGAGGGACAGAGAGCAGAGAGGGCAGGTAGTTGTTCTAACAGGCAGAGAAGTAAAGTTTTCATCAAGATCACTTCTCCTCCCTGTCCACTCCTCCTGGTGCTGGTCCTTGTTGACAAAGCAAACATGCTTATTAAGTGCTTGTTAATTAAGATAATTAGCATAACAGGTAAGGGCACACCTCGTCTACATGCAGACGTGGAGGCAGTGACGAAACCACATTCTTGACATGTGAAACAAGAAAGCAAGAAGCAAGTGAAAACAATGTAAAACAAGCAATAAACATAATTAAAGGTTAATTGCTTTTGTTGATGCATTATATAGTAAACTACAAACAAGGGCTAAAAAATAGAGATTTTATTTGGAGCTGCAACTTTTAGTCGATTAATCGATCAGTCAATTGACTGAATTAAATTGGCAATTATTTTGATCATCGAGTAATCTTTTTTTTAAGCAAAAGGGCCGAACATTTTCTGGTTTAATGCTTACTAAATGTAATATTTTGATGCTTTTCTTTGCCATTCATGCCATTTTGGGCGGGTGGTAAAAAAAACCATGCCATTTAAAGACGTCTTCTTGAGCTTCTTTTTCCTATTTTCTTAGTTGCAGCTCTAAATTGATTGATTATTAATACATTTGTTTATTCAAGGTAAACGTTTACTCATACACTAATAAAATGTCAGAAAACAGAGACAATTTTAAGTCTCATTTACATTTACATTTAGCAGATGATTTTATCCAAAGCGACTCACAGGGAAAAGGGGGACAATCAAGGTATAGTGCAGTAAGAGCCATTAGCGCAGCAATAAGTGCTAGTGACAATTCTTTAAGGAGTAGAATTATCGTGTGGTGCTAGGAGAGAAGATCCTCTATGAAGAGCTGGGTCTTCAGGAGTTTTTTAAAAAGGTAGAGAGGGACGCCCCTGCTCTGGCAGGAACTGGTAGTGTGTTCCACCAACAGGGAACAAGAAATGCAAAGAGTCTGGATTGCATTGGACAAACGGGTGGCAGAGCCAGGCGCTGTCGATTGGAAGAGCGCAACGGTGGTGAGGTAGCGAATGTCTGATTCAGGGCGTTCAGGTAGGTAGGTGCATTACTGGAGACAACTTTGTAGGCGAGCATTAGAGATTTGAATTGGATGCGGGCTGCAACAGGTAGCCAGTGGAACTCGATGAGCAGCGATGTGACATGTGACCTCTCTATTCCCATAGTTCAAGGTGACGTCTGCATATTGCTGGTTTTGTCTGAATCCTTTAATCAATAAATGTCAGAAAGTCGTAAAAAGTGTCCTTTATAGTTTAGTATAGTCAGAGTTTGAGGCAACATCTTTAGATTGCTAGTTTTATCAGTCAAAGAGTCTAAAACTTCAATACATTAAATAAAAACAGAGAAAAACAGATAATTCTCACATTCTAGACACTGAAACCAAGGGATTGGGAGCATTTTTGCCTGATAAATGCTTTGAAATAATATTAAATGATGGTTATAAATGATCAGAATTGTTGTTGATTCATTTTCTGTCAATCACATATCTGATTACTTGACTTTCATTTAGCTGTTGTAATGACTAAACTTCAGATAAGTGGCATTACAGTTAAAATCATGGAGTGTTAAATGGAGTTAAATGGAGGTTTTCAGGTCCTGTTAGCCTACATCCTTCCCTTCTCCTGTATGAAGGCACCCAGAAGCCTCCTCTCTTCTCCCACGAACTCACATCTCCTACAACGTGACCTCTGAGTCATTCTGTTGAGAGAAATAACTTTCCCTCCAGTCCGCTTCTTTACAACTCAAGACCAAATGGACATTCCACAGCCAGCCAAAGCAACAGGAAGTTGGTTTTCGGTTGATAAATCAAGAGCTACCTCCCAGAACCCATTTGCTAATCCGTTTATTTACCCGGTGACACAACGGTGATCGACAGCGGTGATAGCGGGGTTCAAGCAAGAGAACGTTCATCACAGGGTTCTTGTAGCCAAAAAGATAAAGATGATTTGAAACCAGATGGCTTCAAACGGGAGCAAACTTGAAATGTGTTTACATGAGCTTATCTTGGACGCTTTTGTTCCAAAACAACAGCGAGAAAAAAACTATTCCTTCCCATCTGACAACTATATTTTCCTATTTATTTGTTTGTTTTACTGTATCGAGGAAATGTGAATACAAACAAGGATATATAAGTGAGATTAGGACTGATTTATAAATAGATACTACAATCGGAGGTACTCGTTCATTCTTGTGTGTTGAACATCCTGTTTGTTCTCCTCCGTGCGTCCGAGCAGGGCCAAGGGAAGCCCCGGCCAGCAGATGATACACGCTGGGAATGTCAGGAATGCAGGTACATGAATGCCTCAGTAACTCATGCTGGCCAGGCCTCCTGACACACTGACTGCCCAGTTAAAAAGATGAAGTTCGGCCAAAGAGAAGGGGGAACAAGTCTGAGCTGTATAGAAATAAAAGACTGTATTCAAATTATTTATCTTCTTGGAGGTTGGTGTTGGTGTAGAGTGCTGCAGGACTGACTCCTAAAACATAGAAATTGTTTTTTGTACTTCTGGTTCCCTCATCTCAAAGTCAATTTGTTTTTGGTTTGATGCCTGAAATATAGTCAGTTGTTAACACTTTGTTCTACAGCTTAACGTCAATCAGTACAGATGAATTTTAAAGCTTTTCCGTGTCTTAAAGAAGGCGGTGATTAAATGAGACTACAGACGTTGTTGGGGACATTAAACGTCATCGTTAGGCCTGTCACAAAAACGACATTTTGTTGGATGTTGTCCCACAATAATGCGATAAACCGTGTTGTCATTTTATGACACTGCGATATACAATCCCTGCAGCCCTATGAAATCATCAAACCGTGGCAAGGAGTGGGAACTAAAAAATATCTTTTGTGCAGAATAAACACAGTTATAATGACATAAATCATTAAAAAACGCTAGTTGAATTTCTCTGATAAATTACTTTTTTAAATAAAATGGAATTTATATATACAACACTTTTCCAAGTGCCCACGTGTGTCATTAATATTGGGGGCAAAATTGGATCTCCACATGCTATACATATTGAACTATTACTCTACTCTACTTGCAACCTCTCCTGTCCTCTCCTCTCTGCTCTGTGTAAACAGATTTTCAGTGAATATCTGTCACGTGACCATTCGTCTCAGCAGAATCAATCATGGCTTCACAGTGTCGCTGAGGAGCAGAATGTAATGTTTTTAACAGGATCTAGTTATTCCAAACGGTTTATTTTATTTTTGGCAACTTTTTAAATGAGACATGATATTTTCATATTACATGTCACAAATGTAGGCTTTGTTTTGGTTACTTTTTCTAAGGAAACTTATTAACCTAACCTATTCATGCATTCAAGGACTGTTTGGTGGTTTTTGCATGTTCTTTTTCATGGTGAAGCTAACTTTCTAAAGACTTACAGCAGCCCTGCAGCACTCTATTGGAAAGAGGGGAAATGGTGATAATAAAATAAAGAGGAAGAACAACCAAAACCAAACCACAGTCAAGACACGCTGGCATGAGAGCAAATGAATCATTTTACAAGTCATAAGTCTGAAAAAGTTCCCCTTTGTTTCTCAATGTGACTTCATTCACTTGTTACTGTAAAAAGACAGAAGTAGAAGTCCTGAGAAATGAGGAGATTGGGAAAGGCTACTGTACGTCACTGCAGTAACAGAAATAATGACATCATGTCACTCGTGTGTAGCAGAGGTATAGCTGCTATAATCCACTGGCTTTTTAAACGGGCTTACAGCAGTTCTTCTGAGCGTCCGTGTAAAAGGAGTGTAGCAGCACAAAGGGCACCAGGGGATGAGGCCCCCTTTCTAAAACAACACTGACTGACAGAGTCCCCATTGTATTGAGGAGGAAACCACTTCTCCAACCTACAGCCGTGGTGCAGCTGCATTAGAGCAGCATGTAAACCCCCACAAATGCACGCACCAGAAAAAAAACACTTACATATGCATATAAATAGGAAACACATGCAGTGTCTTTATATATACAGTAGTGTTCAAAATAATAGCAGTCCAATGTGACTAACCAGATTAATCCAGGTTTTTAGTATATTTTTTGTTGCTACATGACAAACAAGGTACCAGTAGGTGCAGTAGATTCTCAGAAAACCAACAAGACCCAGCATTCGTGATATGCAGCTCTTAAGGCTGTGCAACTGGGCAATTAGTTGAAAGGGGTGTGTTCAAAAATATAGCAGTGTCTGCCGTTGACTTTACAAACTCAAAACTTTTTTGTACAAACTTTTCTGTTTCTAGGATTTAGCAATCCTGTGATCGCTAAACTAATATTTAGTTGTATGACCACAGTTTTTTATAACTGCTTTACATCTGTGTGGCATGGAGTCAACCAACTTATGGCACCTTTCAGCTGTTATTCCACTCCAAGATTCTTTAACAACATTCCACAATTCATTTACATTTCTTGGTTTTGCTTCAGAAATGGCATTTTTGATGTCACCCCACAAGTTCTCAATTGGATTAAGGTCCACTCCATAACATCAATGTTGTTGGCTTGGAACCAAGATTTTGCTGGTTTACTAGTGTGTTTGGGGTCATTGTCTTGTTGAAACACCCATTTCAAGGGCATGTCCTCTTCAGCATAAGGCAACATGACCTCTTCAAGTATTTTTGACATATGCAAACTGATCCATGATCCCTGGTATGTGATACATAGGCCCAACACCATAGTAGGAGAAACATGCCCATATCATGATGCTTCACTGTCTTCACTGTGTACTGTGGCTTGAATTCAGAGTTTGGGGCTCGTCTCACAAGCTGTCTGTGGCCCTTGGACCCAAAAAGAACAATTCTTCATCCTTAAATAGGGGCCACCTGATTCACACCTGCATTTTCACAAAATTGATGACCTCACTGATTGAATGTCACACTGCTATTTTTTGAACACACCCCTTTCAACTAATTGCCCAATTGCACAGCCTTAAGAGCGTGCATATCACAAATGCTGGGTCTTGAATCTACTGCACCTACTGGTAACATATGTGTTTCATCATGAATTTCTTTATTTATCATGAAGACATTTACAAAAACAAAGCTCTTCACGAACTCAAGAATGGCATCGATATTTTCATCCTGCTCTCAGCAAGAAAGCAAATAAGCACCCAAAATGTCAATATATGTGGACATGTTATATCTGCTCAGTCATGGTCTTTAACTTGACCTTTGCTTTCCAAAATAACTGCAAGGCGAGAGGTGGAGAAGCACTAAAACTCCCCATAATGGCTGGTCCTGAATGGGGAATTGTAGCCCGAGGGTGCAGAGAGCCAGGTGGACAGCCTTGTGCTGAACCCCCCCTGCCTGCTATGCTGCTCTAAAACTAAGTTAACTGTGTGCTCTCAACTCCCATAATCCCCCTCTTCCTGGGACGTAGCGGTGGGTGGCTGAGCCAGATGTACACACTCTTCCAACTAAAGAGATGCAACAAACACATTTTCTCCTTTTTAGAGAAGATGATGCGTGTGAGAAAGGGAGTGGTCGACATGCTCGGCACATAAATAAACTGCGACCGCCATTAAACAAATAAAAATGATTTAGGTTTGATGTCCAATAAACACATCGCACAGCTTGACTCCATTAGTTCCACATGAGTGGCATCTAACAGACACTGCAGCTTTCTTTAGACTTCAGCCATCAAGAAACAGTGATGTCAGACACGGGCGCTGGAGTCACATTGTCAGCATGTCTGATTTCACTGACTAAACTTTTTCATCTGTTGTTTTCCCAACATTTGCTTAACGGTGAGAAAATCTAATCTCAAAAGAAAAGCTTCAGCGGCACATATACGTGTGATGCAACTCCATGTCATAGTATGAAAGATGTGAGCAAATCCAGTGCAATCAAGTGGTGAAAATTATCCCAGGCTGCTCCCGTAACAGCTCTTAAATATGTGTGCGCTGTTTAAAAATGTTGGTAAAGTCATTACAACCAGGAACAGTGGCAGACCGCCAGTTCAAAGGGAATTTTCCCTTTCTGAGTTCTCCTGTGGCCTCAGCCTTGACTAGACCGCAGGAATCCGGTGGTGGATTGGTGCTCGGGCACTTTGAAAGAGGATCCCAGGCCAGGCGAGCACCTTTGAAAACGCCACTTACTTATCTGACATCGACAGAGTCATATGGAGAAGGTTATTTTGTACGGCAGACGCACAGTGAGAGTGAATTCAGGGAACGTAGGAAACACTGAGTGGTTGAGTGAATGAGAGGTTCCAAAACCAAGGATAAGTAAGAGTTAGCAAGGACAAAGAAAGCCAAAAAAACTGGAGAATGCTACCAATGACTAAGATATAAATTTATAGATATGGCTTCTATGTTGTGCATCTGTGAGGTCTAGGAAGATCTGTATCACTTATGGCATGTTAGCAGCCTGCAGGAACACAGTTCTTATTGTAAAGCAAACCAACCACAACAACCATTGCTACAATGCAATTTCCCCTTTAAAAACGAAGAAAGGAAAATGCCAGGCAGCTGTTTCCAGCCACAAAAGGCAGAGCAGTTTCTGAGGATGCTGGACAAAAGAGACGAGTAGGAGACGATGCCTTTAGCACATGTATGCTGCTGGTTAGAACTGACCCAGGCATTTTATTAGCAGACCGCATGAAGTAGTCGAAGCTAACCCTGGGGTCTCACCCCCTCCTCTGCTGCTCCCCTCCACTGACTACAGTAGAGCGGTCCTGGTAAAGTCATTAGCTCTGGGATATAACTACACTGGCGAAGGCTGCTGCACCCATGACATCATAATGGGGCTGCTGTCAGTCCGGTGGGACGTCTCAGAGCTGTGTCTGAGAGGAGAGGGCAGCCCCGCCACGCAGATGCAAGCAGACACATCGTTTCACACCAGAATGCCATCATGCAGCAGGAAACAGAGTGGTCCAGAGGAGGGGAAATTACCCATTTCAAAATATCCATTTATGGAAAATGTGTTATTTGAGGCTGTGACGAAGCCAATTATGTCCCTGCTAACAGATACTGAAGAAAATAATCTGCAAGAGAAGTCTTTAAAGGCAAGACACTGCAGGCAAAAATGTTGTTTTTTTGCACATTTTTTCATGCACTGGTCAATTTTAAGGTTTTGGGCTATTTTCTTTTACATTTTGGTGTTTATTTTACAATATTTGATCCATTTGCGCCTGTAGATTTCTCCTAAATTTACTAATAGTTAGCGTTCTGTTGCAGCGTGAAGTAGTCTAAACCTCGTCATCACAGGCAGTGTTAGAAAGCTCCCACTCTCCTGCACAATATTATGTGTTTTACATGTTCTATATTGTTGTTGCTGTGAATCAGATTCAATATTTTGTCTTCAAAAGTCATTTCCATTCAGAATGGATGAATTCTTAAAGGCCATTTTCTCAAAATTAGTTTTTCTCATAAATCTCAACTCCAGCTGCACTTACAGACACCAAACTTACAAGTTTTATTCCCAACTATATTCCGAAGGTTTTTACAGAGGGGTTTGTCTATACACCAGTCATACCCTGATTTATATTTATATTTTGTTCCTAAAAACATGACGAAAATTGATTTTTTTCCCTATGGCTTCTGACAGTATTTTCTGATTTACGAAATCATAATGGAAATACCCCAGTTTCCTTCTGTAAGAAAACTTCCAATCTAATATATCTACAAATTAAAATAATAACTTTGAAATCTGCTTAATCAAATGTTAAGATTTATGTCCTGGAAACATACGCAAAACCCTGCATATTTAATGAGTCCCTCATTTCCAAGTCCAAACACAAAATTTCAGAAAACTTGTTATGAAAAAAAACTGTCCTAATGTGAATAACAAACTGGGGAAGTTTCACAGTGATATCTATAAGTTTAAATAAATGACCCTATTCACCTGCAATGTCTCCCTTTAAGGCTATTTTTGGCATATATGATAACAACAGATCAATTGCCTGGTCTTCCTGAAGAGCTCTGACCACGAAGACAGAAGCGTTTGATGTACCTTTATCTTGCAACAAGGGGCCAGCAGGGCAGAGATACGACCATTGTGTGATAAGGACACTAATATATACAAGCACTTTCCCACAAAGTAAAGGAAATCTGGAGCTACTGTGGGGCAGGGTGGGGTAGGAGCTTGAAAAATTCTCCCAGACGAAAAACACAACTGAAATGTTGAGTCTACTGCCTCTTGCATTGAAATCATCTGCTCTGCACGGCTGAACATAATAACAGGGATTGACTTTGTGTTACAGGGCAGTCAAACAACTGTTCCAGTCTCTGGGTAGTTATGTATGTTGCTTTCTTTTATGGAAAAGCTACAAATCACATGGAAAAAACTTTATCTAAAAACATCCCGAAGTGTGTGTGTGTGTGTGTGTGTGTGTGTGTGAGAAAGAGACACAAATTAAGCCGTCATAATACAGTGTAGTACAGTGTATAATTGTCATAATCGCTGAGGCTCAGCACAGCAGGCCTTGAATGGCTTCTCGCTGTGCTCGCCTCTTCATATGGAGGGCTTTTCTCTGTAGCTGCTGATAAGTCTGGCAGCCAAATAATGGCTTTGTTCCAGAAAACATGAAGGATCCACAAAGTGTTCAAGACAGAGACGATCTGCTCTTTTGCTGCTCGATGCTGTAATTAAGGACTTAAACAGCTGAAAATCAAGGCCGGGTGTGGTTACACTGGAATAAGTACCTGTGAGAAACCTTCATGCCACTGTTTAACAAAAAATAAACACCCTCTGAGTATGTATTTTATGCTTCTGTGACTCAAGTTGGAGGGATGTTACTGAGCTTTAAGTTTTATGTTTATGTGTGGAGTAAAGCCGGGGTAGAAAGGTTACTCTAATGTGTGACTCAAATATTGGTTCTGTGAATAACACTGAATGTTACTCAACTAACAAAACAAAAAGTAGTTTTTTTGAAGGGTATTCCAGGGTGTCACTGTGAAAAAGGCCAATGTTGCAACCTGATGTAATCATGTCAACACTCCATCAATCAGTTCAAGAGTTCAGGCAAAAGCTCTTATTTCTTAGATATGGCAAAGATGGATATTTTATTTTTCTACCCAAAGACAAACCTTAAGGGAGTATTTC
Organism: Centropristis striata; assembly: GCF_030273125.1. NCBI lineage: Eukaryota > Metazoa > Chordata > Actinopteri > Perciformes > Serranidae > Centropristis > Centropristis striata. The sequence goes on along the minus strand of NC_081521.1, from coordinate 33,337,970 downwards.
CATAATTGCACCCTTATTAGTAGACCACACACACAATAAAACTCACAATTACTGCACTATAACTTGGTGACTTTTAGGTCAGGTTGTCTGTCTATATTGTTTATACTGTTCCTATTTTTTTTATATCCTCTTGTTTAAATTGCCAATACTTTCTTATATTTCTTCTTGTTTGAATTGTTCATTCTGGTTTATGGTATACATTGTTTTTTTTTTTTTTTTTACTATTTATTGTTGTTTTATTGATGCTTCTTCTTTATTTGCAATCCATTTGCTGCTGTAGCACTGAAAATGTAATTAATAAAGTAATATCTTATCTTTTATTTTTATTTTTTTTTACTATAATTTGGCTTTTTGGCCTCTTGGTATATTCTTCTTTAGCTAACTTTTATTTGCCTTGTCACATACATAAACAGAATGCATTAACAGTATTTTATTTAGTTTCTGTATTTTTTTTAGTTTGTATATTTTTTATTAAATCTGTATTTTTTTATTTTAAGTTTGTATATATTTAAGTACAATAAAATACAGTAAAATAAGAAAAACATGATCAGATAAGTGAACAAAACATGTGAATAACAAAAATATATTAGTGACAAAAATAATTGCATGTTCTTTTAAGGAGAAGAAGAAATACCCATCAAAGATAGATAGAACAGACAGACAGACAGATAGATAGATAGATAGACAAATAGATATAGATAGATAGATAGATAGATAGATAGATAGATAGATAGATAGTTAAAGTGTTATAGCAGCAGCAAAAATTAAACACCATACAAAATATGGAAAAGTATTTAAAAAATATAGAAAACAAAATATCTAAGAACAACTGTACAATAAATAAATACAAATAAATAAATAAAAATACGAATTTTCAAAAGTTTACTTAAGTTAAAGTACAGAGTTATTGCAAGAAACAAATCTACTTAAAGGCTCAAAAGTTTCTCATTATGTTCAACTCATTACCAGTGGTGGAATGTAATTAAGTAAAGGGTCTGAATATGCACCACTGGCTTTAGATTATATATTTCTCACAGCTGGAAATGACTAACTGAAGTTATTCACTTGGTTGTTCCCAATAAAAGAAATGTCGCCCTGACGTACAGACGGATGACAGAGTCACTTCACTGTGTTGATTGTCGGTAAAAGTGGGTGTTGACTGTGTGCTCATTATTACAAAGCGCTCAGACAGCTCAGCTCTGCCTGATGTGGAGTGTGCGTGGAGGGGAGGGGAGGGGACAGTCTGACTCGTCGGGTGTGGGAGTTTTGGGGGAATTCAGAAAATGCTGTTTTCAGATGGTTTGCCTGCAGCGAGAAAACTGTAAAAGAAACTGAGATGTGCTCCGTCAAGGATAAACGACAGTATAATGCCCCCCACCTCCCCCCTAACTCTCACCATGCTGTGCTCAGTGTTTGCAGCTTCAGCCAAACGCTGAGTTGTCTGACTTTAGGGGAGACAAAAGAACCGCAGGAGAGAGGGGGGACAGCAGGCAGGGAGTGAGGGGCGGGACAGCAGCACAGGTCGGCTCATTTAATACATCAGCAGCCCATAATGGACGGGAAAGAAATGTAAATAGAGTTTAATGTAAGTTAGAAAGAAAAAAAAACTAAAACAGAAATAACACCATCCATGTGTATGTTGGAACTATTCTGACTATGGAAATGAGGCATATAGAGCCAGAATTAAACTTTAAAATTGACCACATTTTAAAGTTTTTTTACTTACCAAAACAATGGCAAATTTCTCCTCCAGCTCGGTGGGGTCAGGCATGGGGACCTTCAGAGGCATGATGTGATGCTTCATCTCCGACTGGCCGTCCACACTTTCTATATTACCCATTTTGCCACGAGATTTGTTGTTGTATCCTCAATCCTTCAGCTTCTCCTCCAGAGATGATAATCCAAGCAAAAAAAAAAAAAAACACACACACAAAAAACCTACAAAATATCCCAACACTTAAATTAAACGGATTAATCCAAATAGTCCAGTTCTCCAAACCGAGATAAACAGCTGACAGTGCAGTAGTCTCGTACCACTGTCCCAAAATGCCATTTACACTCACTTACTCACGCGTTCAGCTTTACAGTGCGCTCCACTGTAGTTTCCCCTAAAAAAAACTTTTCAAAAGTCACAATCAAAGTGCAGCTGCTTTCTCTTCCAGAAAATACTTTCTAATTTGCCTGGCCAATCCATTACTTAAAAACAGATTTTCCTTCGCGACTGATAACTTTCAAATCCCGACCGACAGTTACTTTGCTGCTCAACTTTCTTGGCTACGACGTGTTTCCATTCATTATTGTTGTGTGATCCTGATTAGACTCTTTGCTGCTGCCTCCACTCACTGGGCAGGTTTTCTGCTCCAATCCCGCCCCCAGCTGGAGAAGGCACCATCGCTATTGGTTTAAAGACCTGTCAATCACTTGGCTAAGTTTCCCCCGCCCCCTCACATCTGCAGACAGTCAGCCCGCACACAACTGCACGGAACACTGCGGGTTTGTCAGCACTTTGTCGCCACCTGGTGGCAAGACATGGGAACTTAATTTCATCAACAAAAATAGAAGACAAAAGTATTTAGATATACATTCCCGGTACTTTTTAACGTTTGATTAAAGATTTTATTATTATTTATTTATTTTTGGCTGGAAATGCATATCAATACATTTTGAGTTTGTTTTTTTGACTTTTAAAATTTTGGATGTTCAGTCAGTCATGCTAAAACACACGCAATAATTGAAAAAATATATTATTATTATTATTATTATTATTATTATTTCTATTTTTATTGTTATTATTATTATTATTATTTGATTTTCTGTCACTGTGACAGAACAGACAGCAACATTCAGCACCACTGTGCTTTTTAAAACTATTTATTTCTACCATTGCACTACCTGTACATATTTTACGAACCTCACCTTGTACATATTTTTTCTAATGTCTTTTTTGCTATTTTTAATATTTAATATTTGTATATTTGTACGAGAGAAGCAAAGATTGAGCCATTTGCTTATTTTGACGCTATGGGGCAAACACTTGCTATTTTCTTGTTCCCACAAGAGGTATTGCTGTTTTATGATGCAATGCATCAAAACCTTTTTTTATAATTACTGACATATCCCAGACTGTGAAAATAAGAATTCCCCCCTTGCATATATTACAGAGAAAGTAATTACATTTTTTTGTATTTTTTTCATTAAAAAACAAACAACGGTAGCATTATGTAAACAAAAGGCATTAAAGCCTAAAAATAAATGATGTGCAATAGTTATGATCAGGACAGATGTTGGTTAAAAAACTATAAGTTTCTGAAAGTTGAAAATATAATATATTATGTTTTTCTTACAATATATTTTCTGACAATATATATTTTTTTAGGAAGCAGACAGTTTTGTCCTCTAAGTTACAAAAAATAAAAATCCATCAAAATCAGCATTGCTGACATATCCCAGACTATGGAAAAAAAGCATATAAAACAGTAATATGAATGATTTTACAACATTAACATTACGTATAATTAAAGGCTTAAAATTCAGAAAAGTAATGAATATTTGGTAGTGATGATCAGAACGGAAGATGGTTAGAATATATAACTCAGTGAAAGTGGGACATTTTAATATATATTTTTATAGCAGTTTTTTGACATGGACATTTTTGTCCTTTAGAAGGAGTTTTCAAAGGATAAAAAAATTGTCAAAAAATGTCACAAAACTGTTTTGAATCATGAGAGTGCAAACTTTAATCAACATCTTCAGCAGATACATGATGATATGTTCAAATAATGTCAAAGCTCAGCAGTTTTCTTCTTCAGTTCTGACACTTAAAACACTATTTGGTTTCTGTCACCACAGATCAGTGCCCGAGCCTTTGAGGTGAGCTGACAGAAACCGTCCCGCGGCTGGCGTGCAATATTAGCTTGCTTCTCATAAGGTCGTGACTGTTTTGCTTGAAAAATAAAATCTTAACATGGCTGACAGCTTCAGCCTGTCGCATTTAGCGCCACAAACATGTACAAACACAAAGAAGCATAAGTGTAAGAACACCAGCAATGTGTTTTCAGTATCTACAAAGTTTTCTCTTCATAAAAGCACAGTGATTTAGACTCTGCTTACAGTATCATACCTCTGTTTTCAGTGGTAAATGTGAGGGTCTAGGTTTGTAATACTTTGATTTATAAAAGCAACTTTAATAGATCTCTGGTTAAAACATATAAAACTTCATTTGGAACATAATTCATAAACACTGACAAACTGTGCACAGTTTTGTAATACTTAAGGCAATAATATAAACGTATATAAACAAAGTAATATCGGGAATTATTTGAAAATTGTAAAAAATAAAATTAAAAGTAATTTCTTTCAGTTGTGTTGGATGCTGTAAATCCATAAAACATTTAATTCCTTAAGATATTGAACACAACACAGTCAGCCCTTTTTCTGAATAAAATTCAAAGAGGACTTTAACATGCTTTTACACATATAAACTCGGCAGGTTGTGCAACACAGTTGCATTATTATCAAATATCTATTCAGCCAAAATATTCTACTGAAGAATCTGTCCGAGACAGTATGAAGTCACCACAGTTTACACTTTACGGATGATAAGCTACATGTAAAGTTTCATAAATACTGATGTTGTTGTGGAGCAGATGTGTTGTCGTTTTTTCTTCAGTGATGGTGGAAATTTTAATTTAAGCTGAATATACAAACGCACAAATCACAGATCACAGAAGCAACACTAAAAGTTATATAGAATGAAGACCAACCATCATTTCTTCTAGTTGGTCTCTGCTACCAAATCAAACCTGGGAAGAGAGAAAGGAAATAATTTGTTATTTAAATAATGTTGAAAAAAAGTAATATATTAATATACATTTGAGGTTTGAATGATTACCATTGTGTGGCACCAGTCTTCAGGTCAATTTGGTCCAAGTCCAGCTGCAACTGAGGGCAACAATGAAGCAAGAGATGATGTTAAAATCACTGCTTCAACACCAAGGAATAATGTGATGTTTGGAAATATCAAATTGCATTTCAGATGATTTTTACCTTGCCGATGAGCTCCCTCTCTCTGCTCATGAAGGAGACGCTGTTCTTCACAGACAGGTCCAGTCTTCTCTGCGTGGACTCCTCGAGAGAGAAGTCAAAGTCGAACCTATGGATAGAGAGAGTAGTCCTTTAACCCTTTATCATTCTGACCCCTAATATAGAGAACTGGGGGTGGTGTGCAGTGGATGTTTAGGGGGAGATAGCAGGTCACCAATAAATTCCACATAAAAGTGGTGGACATCATCTGAAAGTTGGAACCTGAAGATTAATTTGAGATGCAGCTTCAGTTGTTCTGGTCATACATTTTTCATTAAAACAACTACTTGCTTAATCAATTAATCATTATATTTTTATTATTGTTATATTTTTATTTTTTAATTATTATGTAAACCTAAGGTATTTAATAGTTTAAAATATTAATGTTTGGCTTTCTGAAGTCCATTTCCATGTTCAAATATGTCCCCTAAGTTGTTGCAGCAATTTTTGAGTTGATACCATTTGTTACACACATCTGCATTTTTTTTTGAGAATGGATAAAAATGGTTTTAAAAAACCCTGCAAAATATCACATCAATTCAAGACCTTTGGAACAACACAGAAAAAAAACATACCGTGATTTGGTTTTAAAAACTTTTGACATTTTGGAGATTTCAGAATTTTTGCCGATTAGATGATGAGCACTTCTGTTCTCTAAACTGCTGAGAAACCCGCTTTATGTTTATATATCTACAATAAAAAAGCTATACATCCTCTGAATGCTCTAGGTCTCTAGTTCCTGGTCGTAAAGTTTCATGAGGTTGTGATCATCCTAGAGGTCACAGCAGCTCATTTTATACAGTAAGCTCAAGTTTTACTCACGGCAAAGAAATGATTACTATAGGGACTAAAATTATTACACATGAATAACTCAGGAGTCTCAGCTTTCCAGTCATACCCAATTTATGCAATTCACAGACTGATTAGTGATCCCAGTATGCAGAAATATTCATATGCAATAAGCGAAAAGAATGCATGAGAAACACGACTAATGCATTTTATAATCATAAAGCAGCTTGTGGCTATCAATAGAGCCCTTTTTCATTCAAATATTTTGAACCTGCAACAGCCTCTGAAGGGGAAAATCAGAATCTGTCTATAATTATTTCACGCCCTTCCCAACATAATATCATGACATGGTTGCTACCAATTGATTCCTCAGATCTTCTAGTTTTCACATGATATCATCTTCTCGATAGCCTTAAAATGACAATCTCCCTTGCTTCACTATCACGAGTGTGTCATTTGTCCGCTAACCTCTCGTTAAATTCCGGGTTGAGGTCTCTCTTCTTGGTGGCGGTCCTCCTCTTGGTGGTCGCCTTCTTGTCGGGTAACAGGATGAAGGAAACATACGGGTCTGCACCGTCCTTGGAGCAGGCTGCCAGGGCTCTGTGGGTACACAGCAATCACATGCACAACACGTGTTGGTATAGAGCCCTCCAGGTCAAAGAATATGGCGATGATGAGGTAACATGCGTCATATAGAGACCTGCAGGAGTGAACGGTGATGTAAAGCCTGCTCTCCTCCATGGATTGCGCAATGGTAAGCTTCACCTGGCCGACTGAGGCTACGTTATCATTGCTATAGACACAGGATAGAAAATGAGATTATTTACATGATGGTGTCTTTGAATATTTAACTGCACAGATGACACAATAGGTTTTACTGATGCATGTGTGACTCACATAGAGAATCCACTTCTCTGTCTGATGTCCAGATGGGAAGGAACCCATCTGGGAATAACTTCTTCTGCGTTGGCGTCATCTGCAGCCCCACGACACACTGCCAGCTGAGTGTCCAACACCTGCAAGAGATCCAGATGAAAGCTTAGCAAGACACTGCTGCTGTATAATAATAATACTCATCAACTCAATTTTACAGACTAGCAATGCAACAAGACTCGGAATTAATCCCATTTGTCTATTTTGTGCCTCCTTGCTCTTCCGACTTGTGGCCTAGAAACTGAACTCAGTATTCCACCTTGAAGAATGTCCAAATTCTTAAAATTTTTTATTACACTGTCCTAATTAAAATAGTCGCCAGAAAATAAACCATTTCGATTTCAATTCTGTTGAGACAAACAGCCACGTGACAAATATTCACTCAAAATCTGTTTACACATAGCAGAGAGGAGAGGACAGGAGAGGTTGCAAGTAGAAGTTGTAAAAATGAAACTAGTTCAATATGTATAGCATGTGGAGACCCAATTTATTTTTTCCAATACTCATGACACTTGTGGGCACTTGAAAAACTTGGAAAAGCAAAAAAATACCATTTGGGAGTGAAGATTAAATAAACTTGCTATTTGTTTTTACACTATAGTTTTGTGCAGGTTCAACAAATCAGATAAAACATTTTAAATCAGTTACAATTAGAGCTGCTTATAAGCGAAATATATTACCTCTAGACAGAGACACAACAGCTGTTTCCAGTGTTTGTGCTAAGCTAAGCTTCAGAAAATAAATATATGAGAGTGTAGGCTGTACACCGTAACTATTAACGCAATGACTCTTGCACAGTTGAGAGATCTTTGTTCAGTGATGTTTTTATCTTGCTAACATGTTTATGTTTCCTTGGTGAGACCAAAGAGAATCATCCTGCCTTGGCTGGACAATAAAGAGTATATTTGTAGAGTAAGCAGGGTATATTGTCAGTACCTTGAGTGTGGCCCTCAGTAGGATCTGGCTCTCTGGCAGAGCTCCATCCAGATTGAGCCAGCGGTCCAGCACCAAACCCGGCTCAATCAGCACCTCTCTGATAGGAAGCACGAAGGAGCCGAGGGCCTGGCCCCAGCTGTGGGAGAGCTGGAGACAAACAGATAGATACACAAACATTTTAGCCATTTGTAATATCGATATAGTATGAAATAATTTGCATAGTTCAGACAAAAAGTGGAGTTACTGTTTATGACACGCACCTTCACTGTGAGCGTTTCATCTCTGGGGTCACGAACCAGAAAATGGAAGGCTTCGTCCCATCGAGGGGACGTGGAGCGCTCACAGACCTTAAAAAAGAACAAACAGCAGAATTTAATGACTTTCAAATACCACTTTACTTTATTTTAAAGTTATGAATGCAGGTCATGATCCTACCTTGGTTTTGTGTGAAACACCTTTGAGGATAATCTCAGCACCAACCTTCGGCTCTTTCCCACTCTTCTTCAGCTGAAATTACATGCAGAGAACATTGTAATACAAAAAACTGTAATCAACAGCATCTGCAAAATATAAAACACACATTACACCCCCAGTTATTTCATATTTAAAGGAAAATGCAGCTGCACTGGGACACTACAGTGTTTTATACAAAACACTGGCACTAAAAGGACTTCTGCACACAAAACACACCACAATAAACAACAAATAGAGCCCCAAGGACTCAAAGATATGATCTCACCGGCAGGCCGTGGGCTCGCTCCACATACACAAACAGCACAGCCGCTGATGGCACAACCTTGTTGTGGTACAACTGCTGGGACTGATACTGCAAGATCTGCAGGAATTAAGTCAGAGAGAGAGAGAGAGAAAAAGAGTGAGTTTTAGTGAGGCTTATTGTGCAATAAGAAGTTTCAAAACTCTACCAACAAAGATATGAACATGAAAAAACTAATCTGCACAAAGCATCTGCAAAGATAAGTTTACTGCTTATTCACACAAAGTCCCAAACTGTCAAAGTTCTTCTGTTTCCTGTTGATTAAAAAAATAGTTTGATTGTGCTGCAGCAACCAAACAACAATGCTAAAAAAAACAAGGGTACCAGGCTCTCTCAGCACAAAATGCTTCTTTAAATCCTTTAAAAAATTTAAAAGTTGCTTCATTCTTCCGGGACACTCCATTGTTACCTACTGTAGCTCATATACTATAGAGACACCTTGCCAACACCTATTTCAAATTGTATATAAAAATGTTATCAGAATTGATAGATTATTAGTCGTCTAAATAATATATTGTTTAGCCTTCTGAACCCCACCATCCCACTGAGATGACACGCATGTTTTCTTTAAAAGATTGCAAAAATTACACTGTTTATCATAAAAAGATTTGGTATAAACAGGCATTATTGTGCAAATTTGAACTTTCTGACAATCCTTGAACAGATCATTGGTTACAAAAGCTTAAAATTGTGGTATTTCTGTCAGAATCATGTCTCATGTCTCATTTAAAACGTGTCCAAAAATAAATCGTTTGGAATAACTAGATCCTGTTAAAAACATTAAATTCTGCTCCTCAGCGACACTGTGAAGCCATGATTGATTCTGCTGAGAAGAACGGTCACGTGACAAATATTCACTGAAAATCTGTTTACACAGAGCAGAGAGGAAAGGACAGGAGAGGTTGTAAAAATTGAAAATAGTTCAATATGTATAATATGTGGCTACTTATTTTACTTTTCAAAAGCTCATGACACTTGTGGGCACTTGGGAAAAGTGTTTGTTTATGTATATATTTTGTTTTTTAATGACTTATGTCATAACCGTGTTATCCTGCGGAGAAAAAAAACATGAGTTGGTCCCATTTCTAGCCATGATTGTGCTGATTTTATAGAGCTGTAGGACTTATATATTACAGTGAAATACAAGAACAAAGTGAGTAAAAAGTGCTGTTTTGTCTTTCTTCTTTCCTCTGTACTGTCTGGGGTCCGTGCTTTTTGAAAATGTCAACTCTGGTCTCAAATACCTATCCAGGAATGTTAGTGCTGCAGGCAAAAAGAAAGTAGCTTCAGTAATAGTAATACCTTCAAACTCACTGTGGTTGGATTGAAATAATTTATCATATTTTTATAATGGAAAGAACAACTTTCTGCCTAAGACTGCAACAGGATTAATTTGTAAAAATGTGGCATTTTATAGGAATTATTTATATAAATATATATATATATATATATATATATATATATATATATAGAGAGAGAGAGAGAGAGAGAGAGAGAGAGAGATAGAGAGAGAGAGAGAGAGAGAGAGAGAGAGAGAGAGAGACTAGTAATAGACTAGTAATGACGCTTCTGAGGAAGATTGGAGTCTCAGTAGAAACTGTAAAGCAGGTAATGAAACATTTCCTTGTAAAGTAAAATTCACCAATCTCGTGCAGCTAAATGAGAGCAAACACCTCACATAACATTTTTCACAGTCTGGAGATACCGTATTATAGAATCTTTGTTATCCAATACTGTGTCATTTTAAATTGCTGTTAACATGCTTTCCACTAGGACATGGAGCAGCCAGTCAGTGGGGAAAAATAGCTGGCTAGGAGGGTACGGGGGGCATACCCCAAAGATAATTTTTTTCCATAAAAGCCCAAATTTGGTGGCCTCCCACAGATTCGAATGCCACTATTCCATCACATACACTCATCTTAATCATTGCATATTTTAAGAATTATTTTAAAGGAGAATAAGGGTTCTTGTATATTTTATTTAAGGCATCTTATTTTGACAGTCTTCTTGTAAATGCTATGGTCGATTATGTTAACACACTGCGCTCTTATTTTGAAAGCTGCATGCGTTTAGCGACAGGAAGTTATTCAAAACAGTAAGTCACAGTCTAGTGTGATTAAAACAACTTTAACTGTTAACTAATGAACCGAACGGCATATGCAACAGTGTATTTGGACCTCTGACCGGCCCGGACAGGTTGATAGTATTTAGTTCGGCACACGCAGACGGTGAGACACAGAGAGATGATGTGGGGAGGGGACTGACACAGACAGGTAGGCTCAGCAGCTTGTGTATTCAGTGTGTGTGTGTGTGTGTACCTGGTCCAGTCTGGGTAGGTCAGAAACTCTGGGCAGCCACTCCAGCACCAGGTGAACCCGTCCTGACTTCACATCATTGAGAGTGTACCACTGTAACAAGAGTGGCACAATAATGTCAAAGTTATGATATAAACACAAACATTATTGTTAAATTGTTTGCTCACTTTGTGTCACACACCGTATCGATGAATTGTGCGCTGATGATATCTCGTAGGTTAAGCTTGAACCTGCAAAGACAATTAATACATTTTTATTTTCATAAATATGTTTTTCCTTCAGTTGCAGGTTGTGTAGATAGATATGCTGTGAGAGTTTTATTAGTGGAATCAGGGGGCACCTTCCAAGGAAGTCATCCTGATCGATGTCCTTGTCAAACAACTCAAACTGGATCTCCTGACCAGGAAGCTGGGTCAGAATCACCTAAACAAAAGAAGAAAAACATTAGAAAATCTAATCTAATAATACAATTAACTGTCTTGGATATTTTGTCCATTTTTGAATATTTTAATTCAGCCTGTATATTACATTTATATAATTGTGGTATATAGTTTCTTTCAGCACAACGAAGAGTTGTAGTTGAAGAGAATACAATCATGCTTAATGAAGAATTTTAAATGTTGCAAATTTTTTTGTCCATTTTCTTCAATTTCCTGTTCATTTGATGCCTGGTACATACTGGTGATAATAACCAAAATCATTATCAAGAAACCAGCTCTTAAATTAAAATCTTATGTGCTATTTTTGTTATATTTGTCCAAACAAATGTACCTTTGGTTGTATCAGGCAATTAACAATAAACTGAAGAAAACAAGGGTGGTCTAATAATTTTTCCATGACTGTATAAGAGGTAAAATGAGAATAACATCTAGTTCTACATTTTTATACTGAATATATTTGATCATATCTATTAGAGGGAAGTTGGCAGCAAGGCTCGACTAGCTTCATTTTTACACCGCAACGTCATAAGAAAGTCATGTGAGTCCATAGAAATATATTATTATTATTTCTAATATCTGTTTCAGTAGTAATACCTCATAGAGTTCATTCCAGAGTGGATTGAGGTTTTCTTTAATGGTGTGGCTACGGAAGGTGATACCAGCCACACGGATCTTGACGTACGGGTCGCTCTTCCCCTTCACCATGCCGCCCATGAAGTTGTCCTTGGCTATCAGGTTCTGGGCCTCCACCAGATGGATACGCAGCACTCCCTGTGAGCAGAAAAAAGGGCAGGAAAAGCTGTTATAGAGCAGTGTGTGTGTGTGTGTGTGAGATGCTTAGGTTTGTCTTCAGGCTTTTACCTCAGTTGCAAACTCTGGGTCAGGCGTGGTGTGCTGCGGTCGTGTTGGTTGTGGTTTACCCAACCCGCCGGGCCCCATCGGGTTCAGCTCTGATGAGATTCCCCCCTGACCCATCCCGGGCCCAGGGGCCAGAGGCCGGGGAGATGGAGTCGTAGGAGTGGCATCGTCACTTAGCCACAAAACCTGCAGTAGTAGGAAACAACTAACAGGTTACTGTGAGTCAAGCAGTAATTTAAATGCAGGTTTTCCTTTTTCTGTTTAGGATAGAAGGAGGAGGCTGAAAGAAGACAATTAGATGGTCTTTTTTCTGTCCAGACTCTACCAACAAAAACAGTAATTTTACCTTGCAGAACAGGGGTGTCGCTAGTTTACCACTGCCTCGATCCTATCAGTGTGTTTGTGTTATTATGTGATTCTGGGGTTTTAAAGGTTTCATTCAGATTCCCCCAAAATCACACAATAAAACAAACAAACTAACCTTTTGAGGCAGCAATAGGCCAGCAACTCCAATGTTCTACGAGATAAAATTTATGTTTTTGTCAATGGAGTCTGGTGACTTCTGGTTGTTTTGTCTTTTGCTGTGTCCTCTAGACAAGTAGATGGTCTAGTTTAGGTTTAATTACACAGTGTTAGACAGTGGTGGTATGTAACTAAGTACCCAAGTTATGTACTTAAGTACAATTTTTATGTATGTGTACTTTACTTGAGTATTTCCATTTCCTATCTTTACAAAATTAAAATGCTGCTTACATAAATGCATCAAACAAACAACCTACAAATATATTTAGAATATATAAAACAATCCGAGAGGGGCCATTCTGCATAACAAGAACTTTTACTTTTGATACTTTAAGTATATTTTGATGCTCATACTTTTCTACTTTCACTCGGTAAGTTTTGAACGCAGGATGTTTACTTGTAGTGGAGTAATTCTGCAGTGTGGTAGTAGTACTTTTACTTCAGTAAGGGATCTGAATACTTTTTCCAACGCTGGTGGGTTTAAATTCAGAGTACTTTATAACTTCTGCAGTTTCTCACATTCTTTAATGTTCAACAGGATCTGATTTCTGTAATGTAATATCATCTCTGAATGGTGGATGTGGGTGTGTTACTGAAGCATGTGTAGGATGATAGTTTCCTGAGGCCAAAGCAGTCCTCTGGGAGCTGATAGGATTTCAAAGTCTTCCACTTCAGCTGAACCACAGATTGAATTTGCATCTAACCTGTATACTACATTACCAGACACATGTGAGTGTGCAGAAGAAAAAGAAAACAGTCTTGGCATGAAACACCAACCCGCAGCACAATTTTGACGTAGATGCGGCTGGCAGAACCAGAATTCTCCAGCTGGAACCACTGGTCCATGGTGAGTTCAGGGGTCGCCAGAATACGGGTCAGAGGGATGGTCAGGCTGCCCAGGGACAGAGCACGGTCATCATCTTTCACCTGATTTAAAAAAACACAGGAAGAGAAGATGTGGAGTGAGGATAAAGGCAAATAACATGAAGTGAAAAGATCCTTAGCTAAAAAAAAAAGAAAGAAAGAAGTGTGGTTAACATAAATTACAGAGAATAAGAGGAAAGATTGATCTAAACCACAGTGAAAATCAATAAGGCACTTTCTGTACTAATTCCACTGAGGTCTTGAGAGTAATTTGTGTAAATCTCTGCTTTATAGGTGTTTTCAGTCGTTACTCATGATGACTTACTTGAATGTCGATGTCTTGTTTGCGAGGATCCTGAATAAAGAAGGTAAACGCATCCTCCCACACAGGGCTGTTGGTCCCGTAACAAGTCTGCAGAACAGAGGAGAAAACAAGTATTATTCCTTGAGTTTGGTTTAAAAGGTTAGTGTTGTTTTGTTTGTTTGTTTGTTTGTTTTTAAAGTTAGCTATATATCCTTACCTTGCTCTCTTTAGTTGCATCCTGAATGGAAATCTGCACCATTGGACTCGGGTCCTTATTGCCTTTCCTCATCTACAACATATTAAATACACTGATGAGATGAAAGTGTAAAGCACACTGCCTGAAAAAGTTTTGAATAAGGAGAATCTTACAGGCAGCTGGTGAGCTTGATCAAGATAGATGGCGAGGATCGCAGCAGATGGAGGATCAGCCGTCTTACTGGTCAAGTTCTGGTTCTTCTGGATCACCTGGTAGAGCGAACAGAGAGCAAAGAGCATGTGATGAAATTATTATATGTGAGGAAAATTATTACTATTATATATTATATATTATATATATATATATTATATTATATATATATATTATATTACTATTAATAACCAGGTGATGAATAATGTGTTATTGATTTACTGTTTGACAGCTTTTCTGTATTTTGACTGATATTTTTATATATATGCTCTTTAACTTAGCTTTATTGTACCCTGAGGTCAAAATACACAAAGCATAATAAAAATACCTAAAACATTATAAGGTCAATATATGTAAACCAATCAAACAAGCTTGAATAAAACATTGTACATCAGGTGCCAACCTAACATACCTGTACCTGCAGTACATGTAAAATGTTCTATGATGTAAATCTATGATGTAAAAGTGTATTTGATTCTTTACTAATGATAATATAATAATAATAATAATTATTATTATTATTTAACTCTACTTGACTCTTGTCTGTTTTATGTTGTCAGTGTATTTTTTAATTTTATTTTATAGACAATGATATAGGAAACAACATAAACATTACATACAACAGGCATTATAAACTACCGTAATCTGTAACTCATTATTGTTGCGTTATAGTTATTGAGTGTCTTTGCAAGGACACACATGAAGAGTACATATCTTTTTAGATATCTTTTTCCAGGTAAATAAACAAGTTAAATTCTAACAACTTAAACACATACAAAATAATAAGTAAAATGCAAAAACAAAGATAAATGATGTAATGATGTGACTGCTAATAGTGCTGCTTTTTTATTTATTTATTTATTTTATTTTATATTCTTTTGAATGATTAAAACGTTATTTCATTAATGTATTATTTTTATTTATTTTTATTCCCCCTTACTTCTTTGTGTTAATTACAATATTGTAATCCAATTTTCTGCTGTGCTTCTTGTTGCAAAATGCAAAAACAACATTTTTATTCAATGGGAAAAATATGAGTTTAACTTTATATTTTGTGATTTGTGGTGAGACTTAAATAAATATCAAAGCAGATAGTGTCCTGTTGGGTTAAGTGGTTTAAAACCCTTTGTTGCATGTCATCAATCTGCCTCTGTTTCCTGTATGTCCAAACTGTCAAATGCTCAAATTAATATGGCATACAAATAACACTCAGATGCTTATAAGTGCATCTATTTCAGTCCACATCACTGCCTGAAACAATGCTGCAGATCGGACTAAAGACTTACCTCACTGAGTCTGTCAGGAGAGGACAGCAGAGAGAGCCACTCCAGCCGGAGGTGAACGCTGCCGGACGGGACGTCCCTCAGATTGAACCACTGTTTACAGAAACAAAAGCCTCATCAAACAATTTTTTTCCACCGCTTGATTTCTTTGAGCCCTCATAAAAGAAGTGGAGATCAGAGCAGATCACGAGGAGGCACATGGGCTCTGTAACGTCACATGCTCACAGGAATTCTGCCGTCTCACTCTGATGTTTTTCAGAGTGAAACCATTTTTATAACTGCATTGTTGTGATTTCTGAGTGAGAAACATTTGTTAAAGGTAACATTGTTAAAGGTGAAATCCTGAATCTTGTCAGTGCTTACATCATCCACAACTCTGGCCTTCTTCACGATATCAAGATCCACTTTGACCCTGAAAGAGAAGCAGATAAAGAGAGATGGAGAGAGAATCAGTGAAGCCATTAATCAAGGAGACTATGGCGATCAAATTTCCACAGAATCATGGCCCAACATGGCAGTATAGCAGAGATGGGGATGACATGAGAAGCACATAGAGACAGAGTCAAAGAATGAGAATGAGTAAGCTACCTCCCCAGGAAGTCATCCTGGTCTGGGTCTTTGTCAAAAACTTCCACTTCCAACTCCTGACCAGGTACTTCATGGACAATCACCTGACACACACACACATACACATAAATGGACAAATACACAATACACACAACAAATTTACAAATATAGATACAGCCACACGTGACACAATAACACAAGGACATGCAAACAGAATCACAATGACAAGAACTTTTTACTTTTGTGTCAGGTAGATGTATTCATTTAGCATCTATTCAGAGTCGAATTTCATAGACAACACGAAGATAAATGTGTCCCTGAGTAAGCAGTTTTCGCAAGAGCTGCTTATCTCCAACACAGGAGCTTCCTGCCACCACAGACACAGATAAAAATCTCTACAAAACTGCTTATCTCTAACATGTTTACTGCATTGCCACTTCTTTTCGCAACCCCCTATGAAGCAAGGACAGCAACAGCAAGCCATAACTTTTAGCACATAAACTGGTGGGAGTGCAGCACCTACATATCGAGGCAAAGCCATAAATATATCTCATGTTTCTTGCAGCTCAGATGTATTTTATCCCCTCTCACCTCGAACATCTCCCTCCACTGTGGGTTCAGGTTGCTGTCCACATGATGGGAGGTGAAAATCTGGGTTCCGACACGTAGAACGGCATACGGGTCTGACTTCCCATCGATTAAGCCCTTGATGACTGTGTCCTTGGCAGTTAGGTCTTCAGCCTCCAGCAGGTGGATACGCACAACTCCCTAGCATGTGCAAACAGATCCAGGAAAACACATGCATGCACAGAAAAAAACGTTAGTCGACTTGCATTATCACAGAGCTTTTTTTATTTGTTATGTGAATTTTCTGTATGACTTCCAGGCTATGTGTTTGCTTGCAGCTTATATGCTGAGACTGTTTCAGTCTGTGTGGCTCCATGTTTTTCTCCAGGCCTTTCATTATTGAGACAGTTACCCTTGGGAGAGGGGAGCGGAGCTGCGCAACGTGCAGGTCGGCCACCAGGGGAACAGTTAGGCGGTTGGGGAGCACCAGGTGGGAGGCTATTGCATCCATTATCATAGTGTCCGACATGGCACTGCAAATGAATGCGAGGACGATGTTGGGGGACACACGGAGGGACACACAGACAAACAGACAGAGGCTATATACTACTGCTGACAATATATACATGCATAAATAACATGATATACATGTTCTCAGCAACAGAGCCAACAGGAAGCTCCCAATGGCGAAAAGATGAACACAGTTTTCTGTGAAATCATATCCGCTAACGTCATCTATAATGGTGAATACAATAAAAAAAGAATGACAAACTGTCATTGAAAGCATCGCCAGAGGGAACTGATGCCTCAGCAACACCTCTGGCAATGCTTTAATTGCATTTTCACAAAGTATATTATATAAGATCATAACACACACAGTGTAGAATCAATCAGTTTTATTATTCGTTGATTCTACATTGTCCACGTCCTGACCTTACATAATGGACCTTAAAAGCTACCTCCATATAAACACATGGAGTCATAGTATATACATAATGAATTAAAAAACACCAGTATGGCATAACGTTATTAAAGGATAAGGTTGGCATTGCTCAATATTTTTCTTATTATCAACAAACGGCATAAAAAGAACGAAACCAGTAATGTGTCAGTACTTTAACTTCTATACCCTAAGACTGTTTCTACTAAAGATTTCTACAAAAGAGGTCACAGTTTTTACTGATTTTAGTTTGAGTTATTCTAACAGCTTGGCATTTGAGCTTTTAGACTGGTTTGGTTGGGGATTCTTTTCTGATGCAGATCAATCCACATTTGATGCTTTATTGGGCATTTAAGGCTGCAGGATGGTGTGCGTGGGCTTGGCTCAAAATAAACTACAGTGCCCCTGTTCATCGTAATGAAGGAACATGTTATCCTGTGCAACAGCGTGACTCATTTATGTGTTTTCAAGTTTCTGGACAACAAAGGAGCTCTGTGGCACACAGGAGAAGCATAGCAGGCTTTGGCTACTTGTTAGTGGGATCAGTTCACTGCTGGTTTAAGTCTTTTCACTGGATTTGTTGACAAAACAAAAATATAAGATATCGCCACACCTACACTTTAAGGATGTGACCACACAGATCCATCACTGATTGAAAAAATTATCTTTGTCTCAGTCAGTCGCAAAACGGGCAAATTTTTCTGCATGTGAAAACATTTACTCCTCATTAAAAACACACAGACACAACAGATCAATGCGGGCACACCCTAAAATCCATGAGCACATAGCTCAGTCACATAAACTCACTTCAGCCCAGGGATATCTAACAGGTTGGTCAGCCCGGTCCAGTTGATGTCCAGTTTCTACGACACAGATAAAATACATATAAAACATGAGTGTAGACATTGGATAACAATGCTGTGCAAACTCAGACACAGTTTTCTTGTGCTGCACTCACAGGCCTGCGGATGAAGAACATTGTGATGGCTCCAACCAGCGGCACGTCTCCGATCAGAGGCTCCAGGATCACACGCAGCTTCCCATGGAGCTACACAGAGAAAAAGGACGATTCAGGCCATTTAACTGTCACAAATAACATAAAAATATCTTAAAGGAATACATTTAAGTTGGATTGTATGAGGTACATATCTATAGTTAGTTACCTACAGCAGCTGGTGGTTGGCACGCCCAAGTTTGTAAAAGCAGGCAGAAGTATTGACACAGAAGCTGAACTATGTGGACAGAGGCAGCAGCAAAATGTTTGTTAACCACCTAAAAAAAGGAAAACCTAAAACAAAATCAATACCAGTTTAAGTGTTCACTATAATGAGAATATTTCTACCACTTTTGAAGCCATTTGTTGCTCTTGTCGAAACCACGAGACTCCACTGCCAAAAACAAGAAATTTCCTTGCAGAACATGGGAGTTGCTGGCCTCCCCTTGTCTCGATTGTTTAGTTAATTTGTGTTATTGTGTGAATTTTGGCAAATTCGAACTAACCCTTTAAAACACAAGAGTTGCACAATAATACAAACTAGAAAATTTCCTCTGTGGAAAGTCTGAAAGGGCCATGGGGGCTACTGCCAGTGTGTATACACTATGATGAGATTCTTCAGAGATTTCAAACAATTAATACTAGTAATGTTATGATACTATATTATATACAAGGAGCACACCTACAACAAGCATTCCTTTTCAAGTATTTACTTATACAGCAGCCTATTCCCTTTCAAACTCAAAATGTGTGTGTGTGTGTGTGTGTGTGTGTGTGTTTTGTGTGTGTGTATGTGTGTGTGTGTGTGTGTGTGTGTGTGTGTGTGTGTGTGTGTGTGTGTGTGTGTGAAACATGTGTATCTGGAGGAGTGTGCGCGCTTACCAACGCCAATGGGGCTGTTGGTGCGTGTTGGTGGCGCATCTGTGCGTCCTACGCCCAAACTATAACTCTGACAGTTTAACCAGAGGATTGTGAGTGAGAAGACAAATTTTCCCACATTTCTATGTATAAATGATTTCTGTAGAGTGGAATTTTTGACCCTAATGAACTAACAGATCAAGGTAGCATTAGTCAAGCAATACCTGTGTTCTGTGAGGTAAAATTACTGCTTTTGTCAATGGATTCTGGTGGCTTTAAAGAGAGCACAGATAATGGTTTCAGTTCCCCGCCGGAAAGGTCTGTCTCATAGCAAAGAAAAGCAGTGAAAATATTCTTATATAGCGTACAAATAAACTGATGTTGATTTTTTTTAATTGGGCCTTTTTTAGGTGACTAAAATACATCTTGCTGATGCCCCTGTCCACAGCAACCGTTATCTACTGTAGGTAATACACAAACTATGGATGAGTATCTTAAACAACCCCACTTCTATGAAATATCTCTTTAATATGCATTTTTATACCTGGACTCCTTTCACTCCAGCTTTGCAGAAATACTTCTTGATTTCGACATTGATCTCAACATCACCGGCATAGCTGCAAGAGGAAGAGCAGTGACAGGATTAACTAAGAGAAGCAGTTGATACAAGTTTCGATAGAGCTGTGTTGAGTAAACAATGATCTCCTGCAACAGACAGAGGCAGGCCCTTCCCACATGCAGGAGACTTCACAGTAAGTGAGGAATATTTCAGTGTTTGACTTCTAGCTAAAAAAAAAGTGATGCATTACCTCAGGTACAGATCCAACATAACTTGTCTCTTATCATGTTCTGTGTGAGCCTTTACACCAACCACCTTCAGAGCCTGTGAACACAACAGCTGCTGTCACACAAAGCAAATAATCCTGATAGAGATTAAATTAGCAAAGATGCACATGAAGATTATCATTCCCTGTGAGGAAGATCATCAGTTTTTATGCTTTTAATTCACAGGCCAGTGAGACCAGCCCTGCATTACAAGACTCACATGCATGTTAGGATTCTACATTCAACTGTACTTCCTTGGTACATTTACAGAATACACTGCTGCTTTAATGACAGATCACTCATATACCTTGTCCCCTATGTTGACCTTGGTAAAGCTGAGAGTCTGCAGATGAATGCTGGAGGCTCGGATGGCAGGAGCAATGGTTTCCACCAGCAGCTTCTCCAGATACTGGCCGACAAAGGGCCAAGCCTGCTGCAGGATCTACAAAAGATAGGGAGAGATAGGATAGTATAGTTCGGGTAGTATACAGTAATAATTTATACATGTAATCAAATGTGGTTCATGTTTGTGTCCACAGTAATATAATTCTGTGAATAACTGAATTATCTTTTGTGCAAATGCTTCATCATAGCAACGCACTTCCTGGGAATAAAATAAATGTTTACCAGAACGTGACAGCAAATAACAAAGAACCATTAACACATGTACACACACACACACACACACACACATTTCACAAAGCCGTGACCATACACTGTTTGCCTTGTGGTTAAAAGGCTTTTAAGAGAGACAAAAAAAAAACATCTGACAGGGGATGCAATTTAAACAGTGAACAACAGCTCAGTTAGACCTAATAAAGATAATTCAATATGTTAATATATTGTGTTTTAATGCAATCATAAGATGAACGACAAAGGAGAAAATGTTGGGTATTTTACATTTGTCAAGTTGTTTGTTACACATGAGTATACAGAGAAAAACAAATATAAAATAAAATAAATAAATACAAATAAAATAGGCTTTACCATGTGTTATACAAAATATGTATTATTCAATAAGCACAAAACATGTTGTATTATTATAATTATTGATTAAGCAAGACAGTTATATATATAGTATATATTAGTATATATATTTAAAATATAATATATATATAAAATATTATACAAAGTAATAACACATAATACATTATTAAATATTATTTTTTAAATAAATTAAATAATGTGAGTTTAATAATTTCAGAGGAGATTTTCCAGTGATATATAATTTTGTCTTGGAGTGTTTCTCACACTGGTGTAAGCTTCAACATTTAAGTGTGAGGTGTGAGAGTGAGGTGCAAAGTCCTGTCAGCTTCTGTTTACTGATCCTGTGACGTCCAAACTGCCCCTGAAGTGGCGGTGCTAACAGCCCACAGCTGCAGGAGAGTACCTTATATTATTTATGATACCGTTATGGACATTCAATTAGGAATGATGCCTTTTATTTACTCCTCACAGGCTATTTTATTTAGATATGTTTCTCACAGACTTCACCAGCTCCTTTTATTCCCAGCTACACTTTCCACAAGTTGTCAAATATAATAAAAGGTGGGAACATTTCAGGGCTGATGTATGTTTGTTTACGGCTGCAGGAGAGGAGTGCAGGCAGCTGGATCACATGTCTGAAAGCCTGGAGGAGACGTGGGCGACTGAAAGATGAGTCCAGCAAATTGCCATCCCACAATCTGGGCTTCTGTCAGTGAGTTCATTACATTTCTCCCTCCAGAAGGGCGCTTTGAGTTATTAGTATTCACATCCACACTTGCCCTGTGCTGATGCGAGGTTACTGTACTGACAGAGACAAAGAGTCCAGCGATATGATCTGAGCCACTCTCCCTGCCTCTTAATTACAACGCCAGATAATCTGCTCCAATGGAGAGGCTGCAACGGGAGCCGGGTCACTTAAAGTCCACACAAGTGGGCTTTATCTCCGTATCGAATGTGAGGCAATGCAGCTACTGCGGGAGTTACCCAAGTACAAAGCAAACATTTTATCTTGGGAATCATTGTTGTTGAAAAGTTCAGCTGAATAAAGCAGTGCAGTCCTTCATCATACAAGTGTCTTAAAACAGATGATTCTTAATAATGATTTCCTAATGACATTGTCAAAAGTATCATAACTTTGTCAATAACCTCAGAGCTTCAACCCAAGGCTGCACAGATTAAACATCAGGGAAGGAAATGAACAGGTCCTCAACCTGTGTTTATTACAGCATCCTCTCTAGTAATGAAACCACCTCGTGACTGGACCCACAAACAGCAACCAGACGGGGAAAGAACATCAACCGCTTACATAATTAAAATATTTTAACATATGTCAAACATTATTTAATGGAGGCGGCATTAACCCTCTGAACCCCAAACCGTATATATATATATACATATATATATTTAAATTGGAATAAAATGGAATTTATATTTATAACACTTTTTCAAGTGCCCACACGTGTCATGTATATTGGAGAAAAAATTATATAATTATATAATAATTATATAATTATTCGCATTTTTACAACCTCTCCTGTCCTTTCCTCTCAGCTCTGTGTAAACAGATTTTCAGTGAATATTTGTCACGTGACCGTCCGTCTCAGCAGAATCAATCATGGCTTCACAGTGTCGCTGAGTAGCAGAATTGAATGTTTTTAAGAGGATCTAGTTATTCAAAAATGTTTATTTATGGCGATGTTTTAAATGAGACATGTAGAATAAAGTGAATACAACAAAATATATCACAATTTTAAGCTTTGTTTTGGTTACTTTTTTTAACAGAAACGTTTGTGACCTATGTTCAAGGAGCGCCACAAACTGGGGTTCAAAAGGTTAAAGAAAATTCATTAAAAAAAGGAGAATTGGAGAATGGAGATAATACTTGTATGTTAGCAGTAGCATTATAGGATGGCGACTTCTCAGTATGCTTCCCGGTGCAGCAAAGCACCAAAAAAAGAAGGAAAGAAAAGGAGGAAGAAAGGAAATGAAAGCAGGGTGCTTTACACAAGTTTCTCTCATTCAAAGCCCACAAAGCAGCCTCAATTACAAGCTTTCCACTGCGGAGGAGGGCGGCGTCTCTGCACCCAAACACTCATGTGCATGACCATAATAATCATGTGGCAGTAAAAAGATGTTTTTTTGTTTTCCAAATATCAAAATGTGTATGAAGTTTATAATTCTGCTTTTGTGACAACCTTATTTTTTAAATACACAGCTGCACATATGCAAAGTGTGATGGGAAAATCACATACCTTATTGAGCCACTCCACTTTTTCCACATCTGGAAAGTTGACCTGTAGAAAAGTAATATTAGTCAGGCATGAAGTCAAATACAACATGGCAGTGTAAAATGACCTTCAGCTCTGAGCAGAGTAGTTAAAATACTTGAGGTGATTATTTTTGTAATATTTTTCTGGGTGTGTGGAAGTACATACTAGAGCCCAACTGACATCTGATTTTTGAGACCAATAGCAATTTAAGAGGAGAAAAATTCTCCAGTAACCAATATGGCAGCCAATATAGTGAACTTTTGATTTGTAATAAAAATAAAGCTTTACTATATGGATTGTGCATTGACTTTGCACTGATTTGACTGTGCAATGCTTCCTAGAGGACTACATCCTTAAGCAAATAACTCATGATTAACATTATATATTGTTAAACACTATACATGCAATGTATTACTATGTCAACCAATTAGAACCATACACTGACGAAGAATAAATACAAAATATATAGACATAAGATAGCTAACAACATTTTTAAATTACACCAAGCATTCTTTTCTGTATAATATGTTCTGTAAAATAATTGTTCTTATACGTGTATATCCAGATATCATATGCACATATATATACAGATAGTGATATGTCTGTAATAGGCCAGTATTGGCAGATAATATTGTCGCGATAAATCGGTTCTTATACAGTACTATATTATTTAAGTAATTTTAAGATGATGCATGCTTTGTTTTGCGTTAAGATAGGCAGTATTTCCACTTGATTAAACAGTTTCACCAGCTTTTTACCAATATAATATCTATATTTTTACATGTTAACAGCAGAAGTAGAGAGAGAACCTAAGAAGGCCTAACAACTTAGACTTATTAAACAAAATTTCAGGAAACCATCAACCACATGCACGTCAGCCCTTCCTCAAAACCTCAGAGATCTCCAGATCAGTCCTATCTGCCCTACAAACACACACACACACACCCACTCACACACGCACACACAGTTTATTCTCTCTCCAGATATGGTGGTCCTGGTCACTGCCTCTGCTCTGAAGTATGTTTATGAGTCATCAAGTTTTTGGTGCCAGATAAGGTCAAAGGCAGCTCCACTGTAGTGAAACGGGAAGAGGAAACCCACAAAGAGAATCTCTCCTGTTACTAGATAAATAGTTTCCTCCAGCATGCATTTAACAGTCTACTTATAGTGTAAAGTCTACTCAATGTCAGTATCGTTCTTTCCACCTCTCCCACTCTACAAAGACTTCATCTGACATTTAAATCCACATTCTTCAGCAGACTAATTCCCCAGGCACTGCACACCAGGAATGTCTAAATATGGGGTTGTAATGAAGCAACAGACTGTCCCTATCTCTGTCTTTTTATGTATAAATGTGTTCATTCTAAAAAGTCTGGAGCTTTTAAATAAACAGCAAGTATCCAACTAATGAGTAATGTGCATATAAATGTCTATCAGTGATGCAAAGTAGCTGAGATGCAGCTCAAGTTGGGCCTGACAGATGTTTGCAGATGTGACAGGTGATACAAGCTGCAGAGAATGACCATGCATGCCTGTGCTTACCCATGGAGGTAAATCCCTTTTGGCTCTGAACACCTTGTCGGTGGTGAATGCCCTCTCGTTCTCCAGCAGGTACATGGCAGACTTGAGCCTCATCACTTTGTCCAGTCGACTGTGTTTCCAGCCCATGTAGATCATCAGCCCAAACAGGACCACGCTGATGCTGAAGCCATAATACCCAGCCAGGTACACTGGCAGAAGAGCGCCGAGGCATTTCCCAAACGACCACAGCACGCTCACTGCGCGTTCACCGGGGGGATGGCTCGGTGAGGCCGGGGCTGCGGTGGCCGCCGTGCCCCTGCTCATGCCCGGCTCTGCATCCGCGGCTGGCATCGCAAGATCCCCGTTTCACTTCACTGGCTCGACCTGGCCTTCAGCTTAAAAAGCTTCTGCGACTGAGTGGCAAGCGCCACTGAAGACTTAAAAGCACCGTTTTGATGTAGAAACCATCGAGGAAATCAGCGACAAACTGCGGAGCTTCTTACTGTTAAATCATGACCACCACGGTTTCCTTCCACTGCGCTCTCCTCAGTTCCGCAGGGCACTAAACTGGCTATTCCGTGTTTCATTTACGTGTCTCACAGAGCAGGGCAAGCAGAGACCAGGACCCGTGAGGGCGGGCTCTGCCTCAAGCCCTCCTTCACATGAAATCCAGTAGAAACCTAAACCCTAGAATTAACTTGTAGCGTCATACACCGACCCGGGCGGAGCGTATTAAGACCTATTTGCAAAGTGAGCGTCGTTTATTCCATCTGCGGAGACCATAAGGACACGTTTTATTCACACTAACATCATCATCACGGTATAAACTGAAATAACGCCCCAAATCCTGTTTTAATGCACAGGCTGCTCAACCCGTTACCTTCTTTACATAACCGGATGAAACCCTGCTGCATGCGCAAGCGCTCCTCTCCACTGCAGCAGCTTTTACAACTGAGCGTGACAGCGCCAACAGGTTCGTTGACAGAAAGGTGTATTCGCTTTGATACTTAATCGAGTTGCATGCATCAGCTGCCTTTTTTTTTTTTTTTTTCTTTTTTTTACAATCCAAGCGGCAGAGTCGTGACACAAAGCAGGATGTGCGCCAGATGTCACTAACGCGATGTTTACGCAGCAACAAAATGCAGGTCATTCTGCATCAGCACAGCCGAAAATAGTCATTGATTTGTCATGCAGGTGCGTTTAGAGTCCAAGCTCCTTAGTAATGGCTTCATTTATGCTTGGCAACTGTAACAGCAGACTCCCTGGTTGCCTGGATGCAGCCCAATTAGCAGTATTTGCTCAGAGGGTGAAAAGTTTGATGATCCCTTATGTAAACAGATGCAGTCATGCAATTATGAACCAATATCTCATAATAAAGACTAAATATCCTAAAATTATGATTTATTATCTCACAATTATGATTTACACTTATGAGATGATAAGTCATAATTCATTATAATGAAAAGGTTTCTCATTAAAATGACTTGCAGAATTTTATTTTCTGGTTACATTGGCAGAAATGGGCTTCCATACAAAAAGGTTTATCCCAGAATGTGAAATATAATAATTAGAGGCTACATAAAGGTCAATGTGCATAGAAACTAAATGCAATCAGTTTTTTTATTGTCATCCTCTAACCTCAACTCACTTTTTAATACATTTTCACATTAAAATACTTGCTATTCCCTTCTTTTTATTCATGAGTTGCCTTGCTGCAGTTTATTTTACCATTGGCTCTTTTTTATTGTACACATAGGCTTCTATGGCTGTTTTTATATCTCTGAATGACTTGGCATTATCTCAGAAGTGTTGTTGTAACAAAGTCATTCCAGTTCAGTGCTAAATTTGTGGTGTGATTATGGTGGCTCGTCACATGCCTGTTTTGTTTAGATAATAAACCTCCAAACGGGTATAACAGAGCTCTGTCTCTACTGGCGTTCACATTAGTTACTGTGTTCATAAAAAATATTTTATGTTTCCTTGCAAGAAAGAAAATTAACAGCACCCTTTTTCTGGCTCTCTCATTCATTTTACAAGGCACAGAAAGAGTTTTTTGTATTGTTTACAACAGAGATAGAATTTATTGGAGATATATAATATGCCTATTGAACTTTCAAAGTCCGAAGACATGGAAGTATTTAGGCACCTAAAGAATGGAATAGTTTTCCTGAAGACATGCTCCAACACTGTTTTTTTCTTAAAAAACAAAACAAAGTAAAGAGCTTCTGTTTTACCTGAGCATTTACGGTAGACTTGTTTGCATGAGTTTATGTATATTTTTAAGTGCATGTCTTTGATTATTTGCACATTTTTGCTGTTTTTATGCAGTATGATTGGTGCTCTTCAAATAATAAACAATTCAGCTGAATATAATGACAGTAAACAAACAAATACAAATCAATAAAAAAGTCTGGAAGCAAAAGTTGACATCAAATGACAGTAAACAACCATAAGTTATTTTTCAAATAATTCCTTTCAAAATACAGATAATATACAGTGTGTGTGTATATAAATATCAACATTAAATTTAAAGTTTTACTCTGAAGTTTACTGTAATATAACATTAAGACTTAAATCATTAAGCAAAAAAAATAATCATGTGAAACAGATCTATAATGTCCCATTATATTATGAACTTACATATTTCAACTTACATTTTATGGTTAGAATTTGTATTAAAAGTAGTTTACTTTTGACACTTGATCTAGAAAAAAAAACAAGAAAAGCCCAGAAAAATAATACAGTACATGTCTGAAAAATAACTTCTTTTACGGTGTAGATCTTTTTGTACCATCTGTAAGATATTACTTGTTTGATAATTCATCCATCCATTTTCCTCCACTTTTTTAGGGCCGGGTCGCGGGGGCAGCAGGTTAAGCAGGGCATTCCAGACATGCCTCTCCCCAGCCACAACGTCCAGCTCCTCCTGGGGGACCCCGAAGTGTTCCCAGGCCAGGCGTTCTCATTTTTACAGTGTTTTCTGTGATATCATAATGAGTCATCAATAAAAACAAATAGCCTCAACGCACACACAATCCAACGTTAACTCACATTTTAGCCCACAAGACCGTAAATCAGGAACAAGACTTCCAAAGAACAACCACATCATTGCATCGCAGTCATGAAACATTACCAAATCAGAAATCAGATATTTTATTCTACAGAAGGCAGAAGCAGAAGTAGCAGTCACAGGGTGCTGAGTCTTATGGTGCATTTATGGTGAAATGATGCACTTTAAGTAAGACAGGTCAAACTTCAAACTGGACCTCATGTCAGTCAGCTGTCTGTTTATAAAGATTTATTATCAATGAAGCATATTCAGGGCAGCAAGAAATTCTGTAAAAGCAGCAGTGTGGGGGATTATGGGGCATCTATTGGCAGAAATGTAATAAAATATTCATAACTAAGTTGTCCTTAGTGTAACTAAGAATTATTTTGTATTTGTTAGATTACAACGAGCCCTTTATATCAACACAGAGTCTGCCATGTTGCAGTTTAAGTGGATGCAATTGCAAACTCATAAGAGGAAACTTGGAGTGAGTTAACTTGGTTATTTATTGAGGTGCACATAGAAAGTCAGGCTTTTGAAAAGCAAGACTTTGTGCCAATATCATTCTCTGTACCACAGAGATAGCAAATAATGGCATTTTATACATGAATAATCATGAATTGATGCATGGCTTGATGCATGTAAAAGTATGAATTAATTAACTAATTAACTATCAGGAATGTACAAGAAATAACGTAAAAACTAAGGTATCTCAATCATAATTTGTCCTGGCTATGAATAATGTAAATCTGCAGTTAGAGGGTTAGGCCAAAAACCTGACCACAGTACACAATTTCTAAGATGATTGATACATACATACATAAAGCAACAAATGGTTTATTCATCACCATTAATCATGTAATTTGTCAGTGTTAAAGATAGACCAAGTCGCTTTTTTAAAATGGCCTTACACATGATGAAGTCATAAAAAGTTATGCTTAGTTACCTATAATTTCAACTCTTGGAACATACAGGTGCATACCTGTCACTGGTCAGTTTTTCGGCTTGTCACTTGAACTGCAGATTTACCTGTGAAGAAGACGTGAACATCATCAGTAACTCAGAGGTCACAATGATTGAGATGCCTTAGCTGTTGCATGAATTAATGTATTGTTGCTGCATTAACTCCTGCGTGATATAATAAGTCGGGAGCCGGGTCCAGCCCGCAGGATGTTTTTTGCTATGTGTTTAATAATGATTTCCTGTTAGCCTTTACCTTAGGTCACAAGTTTATAACAAACATGCTATTTGATCTCTGGTGAAGGGATGTAAACGAAAATATTATGGTACTACACTAACATAAAGAGTCATACAAATATGAAATTTGAAAGGGAGTATTCTGAAACAAATGATAAAGTAGGAAAATAAGATACTGGGGCATTCTGTGTCTCTATGTTGAAATATCACCCATAACATCCCAAAAAGACACACAAAAAACATTTCTCACAAAAAAAATTGTCTTTTCCAGCACTTTATAGTGCATCTCACCACCTTACTTGTATATCGAAAACTTGAGCCCAAGATGACCTTTCTACCTTGAAAATCATCCTTGCTGTGGTGTAATATGTCACAATACCTGAAACCAGACAAAAATATAATAGAATTCAGTTACTCACCTCCCAGAAGAGGGGAAAGCATATTTCTCGAATCGAATAATATAGTCATATGAAATTCTAGAACTGCTATCTGAAGAAGAAAAAAATCAGGAAAAGAGGTGGAAAATGCATTGAAATGGTATTTAAAATATTGAATGTCATATAGCCTACACAGATAGCTTGTTCAAGTTAAACAGTGTACAGTTAGAATACAGACTAGCAGTACCATATAATCAAGAAGCTAGCCATCAATAGAAAATTGAAAATCAATGCATATAGAAATAGCATTTATTCTTGTACATTCCTGATAGTTCTTGGAGTACTACATTAATTAATTGGTGCCTTTTCATGCATTCAGTCATGCATCAATTCATGATTATTAAGTCAGTAAAAATCACCAGCCTTTCCACACTGCATGTCTGTCTCATTCTGCTTTCACTATAATTAGGACAGAGGTATGAGCAGTGTTTGGTCAGTGGCCTTTAAGTTACATAATCTATTTGTGATCCTACATCCTCCACTTTGTTAAGGTCTGTCCTAAGAGACAGGATCTTGGAGCTCTGCCAATGTACACTCACATCAACACCTCCTGGACCGATGAGAAGACAGGAGCATAATTCATATTACAGATGTCAGTTTGCTTGGATGCATCAGTCATTTCTTAACAGAGTAAGCTGAAGCGATTCTATTCTATGAATGACAGGATCAGACAGTTTTGTCAAAAGCTGATCCAAAAATGAATGATACACATTAGCTTCCTGTCTTGAAATGTGGCCACTGAAAGCACATTTTAGGAGTGATACGTCACATTTAAAAAATATATTCTATAGTAGCTGTACCTTTTTTATTATGCCATAATTCTTCTGCCATGAATAGGGAATTATTTATTGTAGTTTCTGTAGGGCGTAATGTATTAAAAAATAGGATTATATTGACAGAAGAATTGTCAACCATAGCTTGTATGGAGCCTCTTTAACAGGGATTTCCAGTAACAGCCTCAGTCTAATCACCTTGGCTAAGGACAGGATAAATTATTGGACTGCCTTCAAGGGTAAAAACAAGATATATTGGAGTTGTTTTTGTCTCCAGTGAGCTCTGTACAAAAGGTTACAGCATTCACACACCCACTCAAGTCATGGGATGTGGATGGAATCTGAATTTTTTTATGGAGAAATTTCCCCACAATTTACCATAAGAGAAGCAGAGTAAACCCATATTATAGATGTTAAAATCACAATTAAAAATGCTTACACTGATTAAAGCAGCTGTTCTGCATACTAAGAAAACAGATAAATACTCACTTAAAGCAGATACTTTTTCATCCAAGTTGCTTTTTTTTTTTTTTTTTTTTTTTTTAAATGCAGGTCCTTGTTATACTATGGTACAAGCAATTGACTAGGGGTTCTTTGTTTCATTCTCCACATATTTATTGCTCTGAATAATGAAGCATCAATGTAGTTACCTGGTTTAGTGCTAAAATAGGCCTTTTTCAAAGCAGACATGTTGACTGATGTAGTATAGGAAAAGCACAGATGTTTAACAGTGATCATGGCTCTGTTGAATTTGTGTTCCAGTCAGCCGTGACAAACCTGCAACAATTCCAGAGCAGCAAATTAAATTTCACACCTGTGCTTTCCAATAAAGCTTGTCTATAGCCAGACCCATTTTTACAAAAAAATATATACAAATTGAGGTTTTAACACATTAAGTGAACAAAATAAAGCTTTTTATTTGCTTTTCACTTTTAATTAGCATTTTTTGTCCACCTGGCATGCTTGCAGTTGTAGATTTATATATACACAGTGTTGATACAATAAACCAAAACATAAAGCCATCTCAGGCTGCTTGAACAGTTTGAGGCCAAATATATCCCCTTCCCAGTGATTTTCTACATCACAACTAGAAGCTTTTATAAGAACACTTGGGGAAAAGGCAATGGCTTATAAGGCAAACAGACAAGTTAAAAAAAAAAAACCTCAGACCTGCAAGTTATTTAGAAACCAAAACCTTTAATCACAGTATAAACAAACGACAAAAGTTGAGGAATTAAGAACAAAAAGTCCAGAATGTCCCAGAAGAAAAGCCTGTCATCCAGCAGGTCTTGAATCAGCTCCTCGGTACCACCAGCTGCTGCAGCTCCGCTGCTGCCTCTGCTTGATACGGGGCCACTGGCAGACTTGACACCGTGAGGGTCCTGGGGTCTTCAGCTGAGCTCACCGGTCTGATTGTGGGCAACACGTGCTGTCACAGCCATGGCGGAGAGGACAGTCTACTTGGACCTCTGCCTCATCTTTCTCCTCTTACGCTTCAGCCTGTGAAAGGATAATGTAAAGAGCCAATCAGAAAGGATCATATAAAGAGCCAATCAGCTGAAATCCTTAACACGTTGTAAAGGAAGAGAACACTGCGTGAAAAACATGCTTACCTGCGCATGCGCTTCTTTCTCCACTGCGAAGGAGAGAAAACGTTACTTTCCGTTGAATTTGTGCATTTTACAAACATACAAATGTATTCAATAGTTGAAATATTGATAGAAATGTCAAAACACGAGTTGTACAGCTGAAAGCTAGCAGGCGTGCTGTGCTACCCCGTCGACACGCTTAAGCTAGTAAGCTAGCCAATGTTAGCGCCACTGGAAACAACGATTATTTAATAATACAGACATGAAACACCAACCTTAGCCCTCATGTTGAGACGGGAAGGCTGCAAAGAGAAGGGAACATGTGAAAGATTAGTGCGATGGACTTTAAAAGAACATGATTAACTCGGATTGTGATACAAACGGTTGAACTTACGTACCGACTGCTAAGGAATCGTCTCCACGAAGGACGTCATCGGTCAGCGCCGTCGCATTTATACGAGTTGTATACGTCACTTTCATTGGACCGTCATAAACATGAATGTGTTGTTTTTCTTAGGTAAAGCGTGTAAAGAAAATGCTGGATGTTTTAAGCCCTTGCTGCAGCTTGTTTTTGCTTTTAAGCTTGTTTTTCTTCCAGTGATTATTATTTTTTGTAGTGATTACATAAACAGCTCGTTGGTCCTCTAAATAATAATATATAAATGAATAAATAAATGTAATCAGTAATGCTTACACACACACACACACACATATATATATATATATCATTAACAACACATCAGTCATGTCATGAGTGTTTTACTATTTTTTTAAAAGCTATTTCAACAGACAAATGCAGTTGCACTTGGAGATGCATGTATACAATTAGAATTGTTAAAATTACAATTATTTCATTCTTCTTATATTTTAAGTAAGAAAGAAGAGGTACTAAACAGGTCAATGGAGATGATTTCCATAGTACAAAAATCTGTGTAACATATACAAATATATCTCTTCTCTGTTATAAATTTCCATGCTATTAAAAGCTAAAATATGCACAAAAATATAAATCTTTATCTGTCACATTATCAGGAAGTGAGTCCAATATGCAAAGTGTTGGATCTACATTAAAGTTAATGCACAATACCTGTCAGCAGTTTTTATATGTATAATTTGTGTATATTTACCCACCCTTTATTGCCTCCAAATGTAGCAGTTGAAGGATATCAACCTATTTGACGAGGTTGGTTGTACATCAACCATTTTATTGCAAGTTGTTTTGGATAAAAGCATCTGCTACATAAATATATCTTTAAAAAAATACTTATAAATGCATGTGGTGGATATTGCATATTCCAGTAATTTTATGCAGTATGCTTAAAATTACTTTTCAGAATATCAAATTAAATGTTTGTGCTTATATACTCCTCCACCAGAACATTTAGACTTCCAAAATATTAAGGAAACAATGAGAATAACTCAAGTAGGCTGATATTTTTTTAATTTTACAATGAAATGTTTCATGAAAACACGCTTTCACTCATCAAGACAATCGGCTCAATACACACAAAAACACAACAACACAAATGATGTCAGGTGGCTTTTTAATGTTTCCAAAAATAGTCTCTGAAACTTGGGATTTGTTTTACAAAAGCATCCATAAATCTAATAGGTATGGAATTCTTATGTAAACACAGACTGTCAGTCTCGCTGGTGGCACCAGAAGACTGAATGCTGAACCCTTGGCAGGAGTTAGACCATCCACAACTGAGAAATTATTTTTTTACTAGTTAAGTTACTCAACCAGTACGTCTTAAATTGTCAGTTTTAGAAATTGTTAGCTGAGTAACCTACAGCAGATTCCTATAAGCGTACACATTGTTCTAGTAGACGGACCTAAAGCGAGAGCAGTATAAATGCAGTACTTATGCTGATATCAACAGTAATGACTAATGTCATGCTTATAACTTCATGGTTCAAGAGGTGTTACAAATTTCTGCCCATGACGAGTTAACCCTCATTTCAAAAGGCATGGCTTCAGGTACATGACCTCATGGAAGTTATCTAAATGCCACACGATTACGCTGACACAGTGCATTCATCATCCTTGGCCACTCTGTCCAACTCATTTTATTTTCCATATCTTTCACTAAAAAGAAGAAAGGGGACGAAGGCTCAAGGTCAGTCGAATAGTTAAATGTTCCAGTGAGTATTACGCCCTCGAACAATATATCCTCTTTTGTAGCAGAATTGTTGTCCACTGATAAAGAGAAGAAGGTTGTCTCAAGGACAGTGACATTTACTAGGGATGTAGGCGTGTGTGTGTGTGTGTTTTTTTTAGTTTTTTTTTTTAGGTGGAGTGACTGAATTTAGGAGCAGCATCATTATCCCAGACTGACATCAGTTAGATTCAGAGGTATTCACAGCGGCTATGCCCGCAAGTGCCTCAGACAGCCGGGACAGAAGGATTCGTGACGTCTGTTCTTTGGGTCAGAGAAATTTATTCTGCAGCTTCAGTCTCCATCGCCTGTCCAGTTGCGCTCTCGACAGTCTTTGAGGCCTTTAAATAAAAGAAATTATTGAAATTAGAGGAATCATCTGAAAATTGCATTGCTTATTTCATGAAACACATTTCCATGCAACTCACCTTCTTTTTCTTCTTCTTCTGAGTCTTGCGGCTGGCTGAGCTTTGAAGCAAAGCCTTTAAACAGGGGAAAAAAGGAGACAAAAATGACTTCACACAATAGATCAAGCTATAATGGCTTTGAGAATGCCAAGTCAGCGAACAGAATGCTATAACGACTCCATTAGTCTAATCCTTTCTTTTGGAGAAGAGAATGCAATAAACCATTTATCATACGCATTTTACCTTCAGCTCTGCGTCCTCCACTTCATGCTCAGACTTGTAGAGTTCTGGCTCAAAGAGGCTGTTTGTGATTCGCAGAGGTCCATTGGCCATGAGCAGCACGGTGAACTTGAACTGAGCAACAAATTCACCTGAATGAGAATGATGAAGAAAGATGATGTCAACAGTTGCATTAAAAAGTCCACTTTGTATACAAATTGGACATCAACCGTTTTATTTTACTAACTTTTAATTAACCCCCTCAGGGATTGAAATATAAGTTTTGCTGTTTATTGTAGAAAGAAAATGTAAAAACATTTCCTGACAGTTCTTGATTGGTTCATAGGTTATGAAAGTTTGTTAGAAAAAGTAACGCAAAACAAAGCTCAAAATTGTGATATTTCTGTCAAAATCACTTTATTCTACATGTCTCATTTAAATGTTGCCAAAAATAAATGGTATGGAATAAGTAGATCCTGTTAAAAACATTAAATTCTGCTCCTCAGCGACACTGTGACGCCATGATTGATTCTGCTGAGACAAATGATCACATGACAAATATTCACTGAAAATCTGTTTACACAGAGCAGAGAGGAGAGGACAGGAGAGGCTGCAAGTAGATGTTGTAAAAATGCAAATAGTTCAATTTGTATAGCATGTGGAGACCCAATTTATTTTTTCCAATACTCATGACACTTGCCAAAGTGTTGCATATATAAAGTCCATTTTATATTAATTTAAAGAAAAATAAGAAATTCAACTTGCATTTTTTTCAATTTTTATGCTTTATGTCATCATAACAGTTATTCTGCTCAAAAGTTGAGTTGTTGTCACTTCTAGCCATTATTGTGCTTATTCCATAGAGGTGCAGGACTTATATTGCAGTGAAATACAAGGCCACAATGAGTCAAATGTAAAAAAAAATAAATAAAGCAAAAAAAAAAAAAAACCAAACACCCTGAAACAGCTTGGGGTTCAGAGGGTTAACTGAAAAATATGCATGGTCCAAACAAATTATTAAGACTTCCTCCTTAGTTGCATATTGGGGAGTGTCTTGGTAGCTGAGTGCTTACAGTCCATGCCACATAACAGGCCTGAACCAAACATCCTGAGTTTGAGTCTGAGCTGAACTTTTACACCTAGTTCATTTCTTTTTCTGTTGCTCGCCTTGAAAGAACTGAAGAGTTTTGTTTTTGTCTGTCATGTATATGTTAACCCGAAAGGAACTGAAACCAACTAAGACCACTGCACGGTTAAAACCACAAGGAGTGGAGCTGTCACGTGGACGACACCGTGGGGAACACGTGGTGCCAGTTTTTTTGTTTGCAACAAAAGGTATGTCAGATGCATCGTCTATAAGAACCTCAAAAGCAGGAGGCTAATCCTATAAACAAATTATTTTACCTTCTACCTGAGCAGTAACTTTTTTACAGTTTGAAGTGCAGTTTGAAGTGAATTCACAAATGTACTACATCCTTCATTACTCACCCTCTTTCTCATGCAGCACGTTGAATGGCTGCAGAAGCTCATGCTTGGCACACTCGATCACGCCCAACTTGGCCTTGCCCTCATCCTCAAATGCTCTAGGAATGCAAACAGAGAAAAGAAATAAGATGAAACCTAAAAAAAAAAAATAGTAAAACTTTTGATCTGAAGTTAAAAAGATGCTACCTCAGAGTGAACGGCATTGTATCAAAGCGCCTCTCCATCTCGCTGAAGAATGTCCGCGATGTCTTCATCTTTAAGCCGTACACCTTGTTGGGGTCTCGTTTGTAAACGGTGGTCCTCTGACCTCCATCTCTTGCCTGAATTGCAAAACAAAACACATTATAACATCCTCCTCTTTAAGCAGAAACAATAAAGTTTATATCAGATTTCCTCTCACCTTCCCCTCTCCAGTGCTGATGAGCACATCAACTGCATACACCTCATGCACCTCAAACTCAGCCTTCTCGTGGTCCTTTCTGCAAAAACAAAGTCACAAGATAAGTCCACTTATTAAAGCACCCATCAGGTCAGTGACAGGAGGCACCTGTTGAAAGAACTCACTTTTGCTGGTCCGTTGGGTTCTGAATGATCGTTTTCTCCCCATCGATCACATGTTGTTTGAGCTGATGGGACAGCATGCCTGCACACATTCAAGCATGTCAAATTACATTGTTAACCGTTAGAATCATGGAGCCTAAAGGTGCTGAATGTTCACAAACACCCACCTTCAATAGGGGAGCACTTGAATGACTTTGCAATCTTGTTCCAGGCTTCTGTGACCTGTGTGTTCTGGTGGAAGACACATTATGATGTTTATTATTAGACGAGGTGTGTACAATAAGGCTGTTGCTCAAAACTCCAGTCACATGGTGGGTGAGTTTTACCTGGTTTCCTGGCTTAACAAGACGCAGAGCAGCCTCGGCACAGAGGTGAGCTGCTTTGAGGACGTCAGCCTTCCGTCCAGTCAGAGGGTTGTCCTGAAGAGACACAGGAGGAAAGTTTAACAGTTACAAGAGGTGAAATAACAAAATATGACTACCAGTAATAGTGTGATTACCATTAACCCCACTACTCGCCGACAGGTTTAAAAGGAATGAGTGCCAAAATTACACCATTTACCATAGCCAGAAACTAAAAGCAGAAAATTGTAATCAGATTTTCAAATATCTGACCGCCCCTTGAACGAATTGTCTGTAAAAAACATTAAATATTGTGCCTCTCGGCACAACTTAAAATACGTGAATGACTCTGCTTATACCAACAGTAATGTGATAAGAATTAAGTAAAATGTTTGACTGAACTGCAGGCTGTTTACACAGCAGAGAAGAGAGGACAGGAGAGGTTGTTAGAGCCATTAAAAACTTTCCCCACCAGTAATGGTAACGCTTTGGGGCACTTAGGGAAAATGCTGCACATTTAGATTCTATCTTTTGTAAAAAACAAAACAAAAAAAACCCATCAAAGATATTTGACTTGTACGTTTTTTTCTGAAATTATGGTTTATGGCATTATTACTGTGTCAGACTATGTTTAGTTTCCCCTACTTATAGCAATGATTGTGCTGATTCTATAGAGGTGCAGGACTTCTATACTGCAGGATAAAACAAGGCCATAGAGAGTAATATGTCAAAGGAGCAAAAAAAAAACACACCCTGAAACTGCTCTGGGTTCAGAGGTCTAATTGTGGAAATTACCTTACTAATCATGTTCATGCTGTGAATAAACCCCTGACACTACAGTATAGGTATAATCCAACCTTGATGACGTACCTTGGTCACTCCAACAACGAGGCTGTGAGCCACATTTGAGATAAAGCCGTCAACGTGCACACCCAGATCACTGAACAAAAAATACAATAGGAAAATGTAAGCTAAAGAAAGTATGAAGTGTATTTAAACTATGATTTATTTGGTACACAGGGTGAACGTGCTTACATTTTGACAACGTCCCCGTCCTTCAGTATGACATCAGTTTCACTCTTCAGTGGGGAGTGATGGCATACACAGTTGTTAACTGACACACAAGTCGGAAAAGCGATACCTGTATAAAGAAAGAGAGTGAATGAGGGAGCACTGAGTCAGAGACAATGATGATAGTGTGATGAAATGCCACAAAGATGTACCTTTCTTCATGTCTTTTTCCTTCTTGAAGATTTTCCCGGTTTCTGCCATGATGAAGGCGTCTCCCTTTTCACACAGGCTGAGCACGGACGCGCCTGTCATAGCTGCCCCGACCACCACCTTCAGAGCCTCTGCAACACAAGAGATAAAATGAGTCGATTACAGAGTGCTGGGCTGCAACTAATGATTCTTTTCATTATCTTTAATTCTGATGATGAATAATTTGTCCCATTAAATGTCGAAAATAATGAAAAAATGCACATTAGAATTTCCCAAATGTCCAAAGTAACATCTTTTTTGTCTGACCATCAATCCAAGAACCATAACTATATTATAATTCCATTGAATCAATTAATCATCTTATAATTTCAGCACAATCATAGTTTGTACATCTTTCAGATTTAATGACAGGTACCGGAGTCCCACCACTGTGGATACATGACCAGCCTACTTTGGTCAACATCAGCATGAAAAACAACTCTTGCTCACAGTTTAAGCTGATGTTACATTAAGCAGAAGAAAAACATTTGACAGATTGCCTGACAGCTGTATATCAGCTTGATACAGCATAATGCTGGTAGTAAATTAGATGTCTTAACTTCAGATAAATAGGTCAGCTGTGATAAGCTGCAAAATCAGTCATCTCCACAACACAGCAGAAACCCAAGGACGGACTGTGAATGACAAATGGCTGGTCACTGAAATTTTATATTGAGCCATATGTAATTTTGAGAGGTCAGGATAACTGGAAAATTGGATATTCTGAGTCAGCTTTTTTTATTAGGAATTGGGGTCTGAGCGATTTATTTACTTGTCCATTAAACGCTGCTACCCCAACTGGTCAGCACCAGAAATAGTGAAGTAATAAATTAGTAAGGAAAATTAGTTGTAAGGAACATACCTAATTAGGGAGTTTAGTTCAGATTAACTGAAGTAAGTTAATCATTTTGAATTTGAAGGTTTTACTAAAGGTCTATTTAAACTTTAGCCGGCAGGAAGGTCAGCTGTTCAGTCCCAACAGATGAGTTATAGCCAAACATAAAGACGAACTGAATTTAGAATTAGTCTCTTAAGACACATAGCAATTGTATTTGTCTTGATTTGATAAAGCTAATCGTTTAAATGTTTGTCATTTTGCAACAAAACCATAATGTTTTTTTTTTTAATTTTGTACTTGTTATTGTATATCCACTATAGTTAATAAGAAGAAACGATAAGAAATTAGAGCTTGTCTATTGCCCTCTGTACTACTTAAGTTTATTTTCATTTTCTTATTTATACGATGCCCAAATTGTTTTTTATGTATAATTTCGCTGTTATATATTGAAAACATGTTAAAATAAACTTTATTTAAGATATAACAATAATATTTTAATAAATACATTAGTAACCACAAGCACTAACAACTTGTAAAGTAAGCTTGTAGAATTAAATAAATCACACAGGTAATGTAACATAACGGTGGATAACTAGCTTTTACTTAACGTTACTTATGACTTTAAATGACACAATTTAAGACAACCACAATTACAGCCTCTTAGGATATATAAGACTTATAGTTGTCTGGATTTACTACAGCTGTTTGTTCACGTTTAAATGTCGATATTTCTGGAACATCTCCATATTGTTTTTCAGTTTTGTACTTGTCATTGTTATCTGTTAGCAGCTGCAGTTAGCTAACGGCTGCTAGTGAGCTAGCTCAGCCTCATAGCTGCTTAGCTAGCTCACCAGGCTAATGTGACAGCAACGGGTCGTTAAACAAATAACGGCGACTGTAAAGAAAAGCTGGTTCTCAACACATATCAAGGTTTATGTTTAATTCATATAAGCCAAAGGCCAGCCTTCTGATATGATATAGCATTGGCACTGCTGCGGCACATGGCACAGCAGCTGCCCGGGCATGACTAGCTGACACTGCTAGCTAACATGATCTGATACCTGAGAGTCAAAACGACACGTTTTAACGCTGCGTTTACACTCACGGTTCGCTATCTCGGCCCCCATCTTGTACTTGGTGACCACCAAGTCGTCAGCGATGGTCTGCTCCTGTGTCTCGTCATCTCCAGACATGTTGGCAGTGTGTCCGCGAACTCAGAGTAACTTTTCTCCCCGGCGGGTGTCAGTCAGTCACAGGATGGACCACGCTGCTCTCTGCACCGGCCCGCCCGACTCCGACCGGCAGCCTCCGATCTCTAGATCCCGCCTGCTGCCAAAGACTCACTCCGCGGCCAAGATGGTTCACTGCCTGGCGTGGCGCGGCGCGGCTTAGGGTCGCAGCCGAAAAAGGCAAGGGGGTATTTTTAATCTACTTAAAATTAGACTATGAATCTACGGAAGAGGATTAGGGCCACACAAGAAAAAATATTTGAGTTCTGACTTTATTCTCAGAATTTTAAAGCTTTTATACAGTCTATGGTTTAAAGTCAGAATGTTTCCCATTATTATTATTATTATTATTATTATTATTATTATTATTATTATTATTGTTATTATTATTATTATTATTATTATGCTGTCCAAACAAAAATCTTAAAACCCCCAAAACGGTCAAAGGTCTGGCAGCAACCTTATATTATATATTATACCAAATATTTTACAGATAATTCATTCAAAACCACGGATAATAGTTAGTAAATATCTGTATTTTATCTGTAAAATTTTTTTTTTCATTTAATTTAAAGTTTTAAAATAAGAAAACAGAATTTTAGTTTCAGCAATACGACGTGTATTTATTGTATTTTGACATAGAATTCTGACTTTAAAGTCAGAATTCTGGCTTTTTTCTGAGAACAACGTCAAAATTCTAAGAATAAAGTCAGAACTCAAATATGTTTTTCTTGTGTGGCCCTAATCCTCTTATATTTGTGAAAAAATACGCCTCAAGGCTTGCAGAAACTAAAATTAATACATTGTAGTACTCTGTACTAATACATTGTAGAACAATTAAGACATTTAGTTTATTATCTTACAGGGTTTTTATTGTGTTTTTATCATTATTATTTTTTAGGCCTACATTTAGTGCAAATGTCATAAAAAGAGTAAATTACTTCTATTAACCATGTAAGGGACGGTGGAATCTGTAAATTAATATAATGGGACGTTATTCAATTGCTTAATTGTCTTGGATGTTAAATTACAGTGAATTCTATGTCAAAATACAATAAATACACGTCGTATTGCTGAAATTAAAATTCTGTTTTCTTATTTTAAAATTTTAAATTAAATGAAAAAAAAAAATTTTTTTACAGATAAAAACAGATAAAATACAGATATTTACTAACTATTATCCGTGGTTTTGAATTAATTATCTGTAAAATATTTGGTATAATATATAATATAAGGTTGCTGCCAGACCTTTGACCGTTTTGGGGGTTTTAAGATTTTTGTTTGGACAGCATAATAATAATAATGATAATAATAATAATAATAATAATAATGGGAAACATTCAGGAAATATAGATATGAAATGTACCAACCAAACCACTAATCTTGGGATAAAGTTAGTATAGTTAACATCATTTTGTTGTGACAATGTGCACTAGTGCATCTCTCATGTAAAAAAAAACATCTGTTATATCTTTTAAACCTATTTACACACGAAAAAGTTGTTATAATAGGCCGACCATAAACCCATTAACTGTATGTGAACGAAAACGGAAGTAAGCTGATGTGACTCTCTCACTCCACCGATCATCTCTGATCGGCCTCTGACCAAATTGCGCGCGAGTACGTCACTGATGCGTTCAGGGTTCACTTGCCTCCATCTCACTTTAGGGTTATCCGCATACAAGCTGGATATATATATATATATATATATATATATATATATATATATATATATATATATATATATATATATATATATATATATATATATATATATAGATATAGATATAGATAGATAGATATATTATCACAAAGCGATAAAATTGAGTAATATTTTCAAGTCGGTATTCTATTGTTTTACTCCAAAAGCAAATGACACAAGTGATTTGAAATTTGTAAAATAATCACATTTATTCAATTATATGAATACATTCATATAATAAATTGTACAAAAAGACTGCTCTCCATCATACTGCAACAAAATTCACAAGTAATGCAGTAGTTGTAGTTACATACACAGGTTTATAGCTTGGAAATATACAGCAACGAAAATAGAAAACACTGAAGCCAACATAAGACTT
This sequence comes from Centropristis striata, assembly GCF_030273125.1. Taxonomy (NCBI): domain Eukaryota; kingdom Metazoa; phylum Chordata; class Actinopteri; order Perciformes; family Serranidae; genus Centropristis; species Centropristis striata. The sequence goes on along the minus strand of NC_081521.1, from coordinate 33,295,309 downwards.
TTTTTGTTATAAAAATGTAATGTTTTTCTTTGTTGTTTTTTTAACTGCAGGTTATAATTGGTCATGCTGCTATCAGTTGTTGTTGCTGTCCTGTGTTATATGATTTAGGACATTCAAAGAAACATATAAATCAACAAAATCAACAAAAATATAAACAGTTACAGTTGTAAACTTGATATTGCATTTAGGAACTGTTCACAATACACTTTGAAGTTTACAGGCAAACACTTCATACCATACACTCACTAAATCAGGTGCAGCCACACAATATAATGCAGCTACACAATATAATGCAATCCAAAACAGCTATACTAGTTTTTTGTTGACACTGTCAGAAAGGTAATAATTCTGCTAAATGTTTGTTATTAAGGTCATCGTCGATGGCAGTGTTACTTGAGTGCACTCTATTGACAGGTGTTTCTAATAATCAGGCCCTTTTGCATGTAAATAGGGTGGCCAAAATATTAGAAACACCTCAATATAATGCAGGCCAGTTCAAAAGCAGTGGACTGCAACCTCAAAAATAAACATGTAGTAAAAATGAATTAAATACCTTTCTGAAGTGTCAATAAAAACTGAAAATATCTTTGTAAAGGTAGAATTTATGGCCGAGCTGTTGTTTCGGCTCACATTAGATTCTATAAGTATACCTAACAAAGTGGCCGGTGAGTGTATTTTGTGGTTCTGTATCCACTCACAGTTGGTTTCATAAACATTTATTTACTGCATAAAACTGTGGAATGACACTCGTGTGTATTTCTTTTATCATCTTCATATTTCAAAGCTTGTTGGATGCTGCAACTCAAAGAAAAAAAGCTGGAAAACTTTACAAGCCAACTCACATTTATGACAGGAACTAAAGTTACTGTTACTATTAAATCTCTGTCCCAGTCCACATGATTAGGTGCGTACGGCATCTGGCTTGATGAACAGTCTGCTGTGCCAGTAGTCTGGGTTGTCAAATGATGTGTTGCTGCCAGGCTCCCCCATGCCAGCACACACCTTGATGTATCCCCCGATCCCTGCACACCTGCCACTGCCCATCTCCTCAGAAACAGCCCTCCCCTTCACTGGGAGGTTCTGGTAGTCTGCCTGCTCCCACCCACTGGGCAACACTCCAAATCCGGTCATCTCCTCATACTCCTCCACCATTTCTCCCCCAGCTGTGAGCACATCTGGCCTGGGCATGACCAGATCCCCCTGAAGTGCAGGTTGTTTATTTGTGTTCTGGTGCTTGTCCTCTTCTTCTTCCTCCTCAAGCTCTTTTTTCAACACCTCCACGGTTAGGTCCTCCGTCTCTGCTGCAGATGTTTGAGTCCTACGTGTCTCAGATGCTGGATCCTGTCCCTCCGTAGAGTCGGATCGCCGGATATCCATGTATTCATACCTGCCAATCCCTTGATCTGTCTCTCCTGGGTCATCCACAGCTCTGATCGCACTGTCAGAGTCCCAAGTTAGCTGATGTTTCTCTGTGGAGTCTCTTTGCTCTGCACTTCCTTCACAGCCCTCATCTTCCTGCTTACTCCTTACAGCTGATGTCAGAGTTTCCACATGTGCTGTGTCCTCTACAGGCAGCGGAGCCATGAAGGTCGGTGAGGGCAAAGGTGAGATTTTACGACAGAGAGCTTCCGTCTGTGATAAGACGCCACTGGTCGAGCAAAGAGTAGCTCCAGGCTCCTTTGTCATGATTTCATACTCCTGGGAGGGATTTATCACCACGAGAGACAGATTATTCTTGAGTCTTGAGTTTCTTCGCCCGGAATGAAGGATTTTATGGACTGTAAGACATGACAGAATATGCAGAATGAAAAAGATGAGGGGGCAGTAGCTTCATTAATTGCTCTCAAAACAGTCAAGCAAATAATATGTCATCCTGCTAATTTACCTCTCTCTGGAGTTACAGGTGACCCAGCCAGGACATAGCCATAATGGTCCATCTCCTCCTCTTCCTCTGCTGTCCACACTTTATATGAGGATGGACTTGACGCTGATGAGAGTTTCCTGTGCCGGTTGATGGAAATACGAGGAGTGCCCCTCTCGGAGCCAAACCTGGCCCTGTGGAGACTCCCAGTCCGTAACCCTTCCTCACGCAGCTCTGCCTCTCTGGCACTCCCCCTGAACTCTGACCTCTCGGGCAGCGTCCGCACCGAGCTCAGCCGAGACCTCTGACGCCACAGCTGAGACAGAAAGACAAAGACATGAACTGATGCTGTAGCTCGTAAAAATGTATCCATTTTAGTGTGTTTGAATGTGTGAGTCTGTATCACCTGGCGAATGCTGTCCACAGGGCTCGGGGTCATTGGCAGGTATCCAGTGGCTCCGGCCTGAGAGGTACCACTCTACAAATCAGGGAAGAAAATGTGTTTTGTGCTGGTAACTTTGCATCTGATCTGGTCACAATAATCCCAAAATATTCTCACAAATAAGGTGTATTTTATTACCCTGTAAGAATTAATCCGTGAACGAGACAAACTCCAAGATGGAGAGTGTTGGAGTGGGGGAGTAGTCAAACCGTCCTCCAGTCCGTTCTCATCTTGGTCTTCCAAATCTGCATCCAGAAGCCCTCGCTCTGATTCTCTTCGATGGATCTCTACTGAGGCAGCTTCTTCTCCTTCCAACTATAAGATGACATGGAGGTACAGGGTTTAAAGGAATACTTCACCCTTAAAATGGCCAGTGTGTACCAGTGCTCCCCCCATGTTACTTTCAATCTTCAAAGAAAATGTTCTAACTTTCCTCCATAGTGAACAAAGCATCAGAAAACCAAGAAAATACTTGATGAATTGAACTAAGTGGAGGCTTTGTTCAGCAACAGCAAAACTATATGAGTATTATTTATACAGTCTAGGTCAATTAAAAAGAATTTCCTATGTTTTCAGATTCTGCGTTCACTGTGGAGCCATGCAAGACACATTTTCTTCCAGAATTTAAGGTAACACACGTTGAGCAATTGATATAGGGTGCAGTATTCCTATACGGTCTCAGTAAACAGCCAGTGCTTTTAGCTTTAAAAAAAAAATCACGCTGATAGCCTCACCTTGATGACTAGATATCTTGGTGGGTCTCTTGCCATGCGAGTAAAGTCATTGGCCAGCTCTTTGAAGGTCGGCCTAATATTTTCATCAATCATCCAGCCTAAAGAGAAGAAGTGAAACAAGTCACGTCATGTCTTTGTATGGTCGTGCATACCGGCTGTGATGTTTTATCACACTCACATTTAACCATGACCATGTAGACGTCTATAGTGCAGATGTGGGGCTGTGACAGCCGTTCGCCCTTCTCCAGGAGACTCGGCACCTCCTGAGGCTGCACAGATGCATACGGCTCCGCCCCGAACGACATCATCTCCCACACTGTCACCCCTGTCGGCGAAGAGAGACGCCACATTAAAATGCTCCCTGCCAGCTTTCAAGAGGGAAGTTAATTTTATCAAACGGACAACCTCTTACCATAACTCCAAACATCACTTTGATGAGTGTATCTTCGAAACAAGATGCTCTCCAGTGCCATCCATTTTATAGGTGTCTAGATAAAAAGACAAGTTGCAGACAAGCATTGATTTGTTGCCATTACTGGAAAGCACAGTGAAAAATGTGACTCAACAATTCAGTGCAGCTCAAACAGAATGAGTCATAACAACCTTGGTGTCAGTGTAGACATATTTCTTGTCGTCGGGATAAAGGAGGTCTGCCACGCCGTAGTCAGAGATCTGGACCTGGTAGTCATTCTTTAGCAGGATGTTGCGGGCAGCCAGGTTCCTGTGGACCATGCAGTGCTCCTCCAGGTAGTACATACCCTGAGTCACAGAAGTAAATTGAGTCGAAGCAACATATTTAATCTGACAACTTATTCACAATAGGGATACATGATGATATCGGCATGTTACTGATATTGGCAGATAGAAGCTTTAAAATTAAATATTGGCTAGAAATGAACTTTTTACTTTACGCTGATGTAGGTTTCTTATTTTGTCCAGTAAATGTGAACATTCATGTGAAAAGTATTTAATCTCTGCATCTGCCAGTGGGCGACGACAGTGGGCATAATAATATTTTAATTCCACTACAAGAGAATCTTAATGCCAAAGTATCGTATATCTGCAAAAATCCACCATCATGCAGCCTAAATTCATAAGATTTGATAAGAAAAGTCGAAAAGTCTGTAATTCATGAAGCACTCACTTTTGCAATCTGCACACACCAGTTGAGCAGGCGCTGGGGGTCCAGGCTGTTCTTGTTGTGCCTAATGTGCTCCAGTAAGGAGCCCTGTGAACTGAGCTGGGTCACCAGTTGCAGAGTGGAACCTGGACAGATGCCCAGCAGCCTAACGATGTAGGGATGGTCCAGGCTGCCCATTGACAGCATATGCTGCACAGAGAAAAAGTTTTTTAAAAACACCACAATTTTATGATATATTGATCTTTAGAGGGGTATAAGAAGCTCTCACATCAGTTATCTCAGTGAAGGTCTGTCGGCCTGAGCTATCCTGGATGGTCTTAATGGCCACAGGGATCTTCACTGTTTCTCCCTCTGGAGTCCAAAAACCCTTAAACAGATCACATCAGTTCACAGGAGTCTGTGAGACTAAAACTGTAATAGCATTTACATTTACATTTAGTCATTTAGCAGACGCTTTTATCCAAAGCGACTTACAGGAAGAGTAAAAAGCAAACATAGCACATACATCAGTGTATAATCAATGGATGTGCACAGAGCCAAATAGGTTAATAATTACCTTGTGCACTGTGCCAAAAACTCCCGAGCCAAGAGCTTTGATTTTTTTCAGCTCTGAGGGCCTCAGGATGCGAGCGTGAACCTTGGTACCTTTCTCTCCGGGACCCAGTGGCTCAAAGCTCTGCCAACACAAGATAAATTCCTAGGTGATATTTTTTCTCTTTGAAAGCAAATGCATGTACCATTTAAAGCAAAGGAAGCTCATGGGGTTGGCTGGCCTCTAAAGTCTCACCTCTCCACTCTCCAGGTACCTCCTCATGGCTCTCTTGCGGCGGATGGCCAGGCCTCGGTGGTACAGCACACCAAGGAAAAACAACACCAGGCAGAAAATCAAGCCAGCCGGGACACCTAAAGCTATGCCTGTGATCTGACCACTGCAGAGTGAAGCAGAGAGATACTATGATGAGGATACAGTGTGGAAACGTCAGAAACACACTACAAAAGGCAAAAAAGATATAACACTTGCAAAAGATAGTTAAAAAGGGTTTGCATAGTTTTACATCTGAAGGAGGTTTTCACTAACAAGGAATTTGCCTTGAAGTCTGGTGTATGCAATAAATATAAACATTTAAGATGATTAAAAAAATAAAGACAAAGATAGTAACCATTGAGAAAGATAAATAGAAAATAGAAAAATGACAATAAAAAAGGGTGAATTATAGTATACCTTTGTGAACAATATAACTGTTTTAGAATGAGGTACAGTTGTTTTGTGAAGGATGTGCAAAATTATTAAAAACATATTTATCATGGCAAATTCATTCATTCATTTAAATTACTGTACAAGGAAAAACACGAATGTATAAAAAGAAGCACAGGACTGCAGAGACAGACAGAAGCAAAAATGGGTCATTTTCTTTTTCTTTTTATACTTTTATTTCCAGTTAATTCTTTTGTTTCCCATGTCTTTATAAAATGTCTTGGTGTATCACAGTGAGTTGTGATGGCAGTGTAGTGTTTTGTATTCACCAGCAGGGGGCAACACTCACCTGCTTACTGCCAGCCTGGCTGGTTCCAAACAGTCATTTAATCCTGGGCCTGAACATCTGTAACAGATAAACACACCATTGATTTGATTATTGTTACACATCTACAGATGGAAACATAAAACTATACACAAATACTCTGAGTTCATTCTCACCCCTGTGTGCAGTTGTGGTGACATGGTTCACAGTGACCCTCCCTGTTGGGGTATTTGAAGATCAGTCCCTTCTGTCCATCGTTCACTCCAGTGGGACAGGAGGACATGCAGTACGGACCATCTCGAAGGTTGGCACACGCCACACACATGTCTGCACCCTGTCAGAGAAAGAGAGGAGGGTAAGGCAATCAGAGGTTATATATTGCTCTACAGGGAGACTTTGAAACCTGCAATGAACATGAACATGACATTGTGCAAAAAACTGTCTTTATGTAGATTTCAGCACATAAAGTCGATCAGCTACTGCACATATTTTTTAATAAAATGGACGAGGAGTGGCAGAGAGTTTATAAAACATTTCTTAATGGAAGAACCCACCAACATAGTCAGCATTTTGTTGACATTTGTTGCAGATTGCATCAAAGGTTTAAAGTCTTTTGAGAGATACAAATCAGATATCTTTCAGTAATTTAGATGGTGATCCATGCAGATTTCTTCTACTGTAGGGCAATCAGTAATCCATGCCTTGACAGTGGTAATATTACTGTCCGATTGGTGTAGGTTCAGGTTCAAAAGTGGCAAGACAAAGTAAAACAATCTGAAAATGTAAAAAGTGATTTGGGGGGCATTTGACATGTCCCCCCGAAAACCATTAAGATAAAATGCCAGTGTAGCAGGACAGATTTTAGTTTTTGTTGGGTCATGCCCTCCAAATACATAGTGACTAGGTAAATATCCAAATGCATGGAAGATTTAATTCCATGTAATGGCAAACAGTTTACTACCAAAGAAAGTGATTACCAGTCCAGTACAGCTGACTTTCCCACTCTGCGGTTTACACTCTGGATGACATGCGACACACTCGCCATCAGAGCCTGCAAATTCCCTCGGAGCTCTGTGAACACAATATTCAAAAAATATATAGTCAGATAAAATGAATAAATTCAACACAAATCAGTAAGAATATCAAAATGTACATGTATCTACTGACCCAGTGTAGAAATTACAGCTGCCCACACATGTGCCCTCTCGACTGTAGTTCCTACAGGAGAGACACTGGTCGGGCCCCGGGCCCCAGCATCCTGAGTCTGAACACAGCGGGTCACACACGTGGCCCTCTGCAACTGCACACACGACAATGTGAGAAAAACATTGGGAAATTGAAGGAGATGGCTTATGTGGAGTTATTTTTCTGACCATATATATGCAATATACCAATATAGAGATTTATAAAAGTATAGTTGGTAACATTTTATATAATAACAAAAGTATGCTGTCCAAATATAACCCCATGGGTCGTTTTTACAGCTGCTTATAAAGACCCATTTCTAGTGGCTGCAGCAGTTAAGAACAATGCTAAGACGGAAGAACAACAAGGTCTACTTGCGGTGGTCTGGAGGGATGCTTGAAATATCAAAAAAATAAACAATAAACAACAAAATTGACCCAGAAGACTGGTGTATGTGTCCTGTGTGAAACCAAAAGTTAGCCTAATTATTTGACTGTTATATAACTGAACTTAAGGCTGTAACTGAAGTGTAGCTACATCATGTTTTACATCACCAGTGTAAATCCCGAATGACCTCCTGACTGGGGTCATTTTAAACTTAAAATTAAACCGTTTTTAAAGAAGATCAGTCATGTAGGTGAATAAATGGGTGCATTATTGTATTAGTTTGTGTCTTGTGTTGTTTTGTTTTTTTCTTGTTGGGTTCTGTGTTGTGTGTTTTTAATGTGTGCACCTATTGTTGAGTTTGTGTTTTGTACTGTGAGTTCTTGTGTAAGTTTTATGTATTGTATGTATTGTAAAGGCCCTCTGGGGATGGGCATTGAAAATATATAAGTAAGTGTGTGGCATTGGTTACATACTTGTTCCTCCATAAATAAACATTAAATGAAATTAAAGATAACATGATTTGTTTGGATTATTGACAGGTTTTTTTCTGTTTGCCCTCACCACACTCTGCCAGCGGCCTGTTGGTGTTGAGGTTGTTGATTCGAACTCTGTGGCCTCTGAACAGCTGCGCCCAGTTGACAGTGTGGTGGTAACAGAGGTTGGCATTCTGACTGATGTACACACTGCCGTCACTGATCTCCCGGAGAGAGCGCAGACCCAGTGAGGTAAGAGTGTGGATGCGCATCACCATCAGAGAAAAACGCCTTTGATTGGGGGGTTGGAGAAGGAAACACACAAAAAAGGAAACACACAAAAAACATTTAAGTTAGCTGGAAAAACATTTAAACCACAGCAAATATAAAACAACTGGTTTATATCTGTAGATTATATTTCAGTTCTAAGCAAAATGGCATGCTCTTGATTAGCTGGATCACACACACACACACACACATACACACACACACACACACACACACACACACGCACACAATCCATACCTCCTCACAGCTGTGAAGCATAGATAGAGAAGAGAGAGGTTAGAAAGTGTTAGCAAAATGCACAGGGGGCTCGTCATGAGGTGTTAACACAGACAGCAGCTTATAGCAGACAGGAGGGTGTTGTATAGTGTGTGAGAGAGCAGAAATGACACATGGTTATGCAACACAATTAACATGTAATACAGATTGATATGAGTTTGGGACACAAGAGTCAGAACCAACCCGAGGTATAAAGCAGCTTTTATGTATTCAACCATAATACTGCTTATAGAAGAAAATCTTGTTGACAGATAATTTGTTTTATCAGGTTAATTTATTGTATTTTACTGATTTAACTTCCTCTCTACATACCCCAAATAACACATTAACAAAAATACAGGTCAGTGTGTGTAAATAAGCCTTACTTGTAGAGTGACCTCCCTTGAATGGTTGTGAGACTTGAGAAAACAGACAGATCATTCAGTTCTTTGGGCCACGACTGGATGTTCAGGATATCTGACAATCAAACACAGTGATAACATTAAAATATGTTTCAAGGACTGGAAGGGAAGTTTAATCTATTAGGCTATTAATAGCATATTACATTTTCCAGATGAAATAGAAAAATGCAGATATAGAGAGACACAAACTCTGCTGACCCAACATTAGTTGCTTCATAACATCAGCTGATAAAGTAAACTTAACGACCACCGGTGTCATTAATATCAAAGGATTTTCATATATATCGTACCTTTAAACCTGCAAAAACGTGCAAAATCATCACTAAACGTAATGATCCATTATTAGCATCAACAAACTCTTCTGTATATACGAACCTGTTATTTCTCTGACGGTGCGGAACACTTCCAGCTTTTTGGCATCCAGTGGCGGGATGTTTTTAAAGTCATCTCTATAAAGAATAAAAGCACACAATATGAACAAGCTCACTGTATCACTCTGAGATTCATTGTGCAGGGCAGACAATTACCCAAGAATCCCTGTGACCAGGAAGTGAAGGCTGCCCTGGATCTTGGTGCAGTTGATGAAACTGTCGATGTTGCTGGAGTCCACTGTCTGTCTGTGTTCAGCACCAGTGCCTTCACACACTACAGGGAAAACACTGTCATTATGACTGACAAATATACTAGTGTAAAAAGTAGAAAGTATTTATTTGTGTCTACCTTTTGGGCAGAGTCCACTGCAGAGCTCACACTGCCTCTGGCCTTCTCTCTCCACCTCCATCTTGTCTGGAGGACAAACGCTCACACAGGAGCTACCGTCCACTACAAAATGGGCTGCAAGGAGAAAGAAAACAATGTTGATAATCGTAATAAGAGACAGTTGAATCGCTGGCACTGTTTAAGACCGAGCATCACCTCAGGTTTGATAGAAACAGACAAATAAACACAGGCCACTCACTTGGACACTGGGAGACACAGATGGATCCATACTGATATTTGGCATTAGGGTTGGTCTCCATTTGAAACGTCTGTTTGTTATAGATCAAAGTTTGGGGACATTGAGGCACGCAGGCTCCAGAGTCATTGAAATGACGACATGCCTACACAGATACACACAAACACAAGATAAGATACATTAAAAGAAAACTCACATCCACTCACCCCTGCACCCTGCTAGAAATAAGCGTACGAGCATTGTAATTTTGTTGTCTCTGTGTTTTATTGCCCTTAACTGGGCTGCAACTAATGATTATTGTCCTTATCAATTAATAATTTGATTAATAATTTGAAAATGTCAGCAAATGTCTTTGAATGTCTTGATTTGCCAGTCCAAAATAAAAAGTTGAGGAAATCTTCACATTTGAGAAGCTGAGAACAGCATTTTCTTCAAATTATGCATGAAAAAATATTTATATAGTATTTGACCATCAAATTAGTTGTCCATTATTTTCCTTTCAACTGACTAACTGTTGCAGCTCTACCCTAAAATATTTTTTCTCACAAGCTGAAAAAGAATAATGTGAAATTGTTTTTGTTTTGCAGATGTTAAAAATATTAGATGAACCAACAAAAATACAATTATTTTTGAAAATGGTTTGCATGCACAACTGTATTACTGTCCAATGATAAAATAGCAAAAATAAAGTGGGTTTAAAGGGGATTTCCAAATCACATTAATGTAAGGTATCACTGTAACAAAAACAATAGTTTTCTCAAAAGAGCATGCAGCTTCTAATTGGATAAAACCCACTTGTGAAGTCCATAAAACCTTTGACTTTCTAATGTGTTTATTTCAATAGACTCCATTGTGATTAGAAGCATAGAATTGCAACTAGGAAGCAAAACATTTATTCCCATTAAAGAGGCAAAACAGTTTGGGAAAAAAAAGCTTATTTTTAGCCTCCTTTGTTACTAAAGGATGAAAACCCTGCAAAGACTGCCTTTCTCTACATTTTATCAAAGATGGAGCACTTACAAAACAGTCCACGTCTAGAGGGCCTTTACATCCCGCTGCACACTCTATGTGACAGCAGTCCCTGGGGCTCGTCCCAAAACAGCGGCCATTACACTGCGGAGCGCACACCGTCTTCGTCACTGCGACACACAGGAGAGACAGGTTGAACAGAGGTCACGAATGTGCATGTGTGTGTTTGTATTGTGTCTTTGTGTGTGCCTCTCTCTCCCTCTGTCTCTGTATTTCTGTCTATGAAGAGAGGCAGTCAGTGAGGGGAAATAAGGACGAGGAGGAGGAGAAAGACAAAACACAGAGAGAAACAGAACAATTGAACACTCACAGATCTGACACTGGTCCCCGTTTGGCCCCCAGCAATAATCTTCACACGATTTGTGGCACGGGCCTGAGAGAAAGAGAGGCAGTAGTTTTTAAAAGAGACAATATAAAAATTTGAGGTTATGAATATTCTAACACTGACCTCTCTCTCCATTGTACTGGATGTCAATTGGAGCACTGGTGTCTCTGATGATATCTTGCCAGAAGATCCAGGGGCCGTAACTCAGGTATTTGTTGTTGATGATCTGTACTCCTCCCTTCAGAATCTCTGTGATGAAACAGTGAGGAATTAGACACAGAGACTGTATACTATATCTGCACATCTTGTGTGTCTTTCCACCGTTTTTAAAGAACCTTACTTCGAAGAACAGCCATGCTTTGTCCATGCTTTTATTTGATCTGTAAACCCTCTTTACCTGTCAGATTTGCGAGCCCCAGCTGTCGCAGGCCATTAGAGCCGTCCTTGGGGTAGTTGAAGAAGACAGAGAGAGCAAAGCGTCTCTCATAAAGGCTGTTTCCTCTAATGACCCGTAGTTGCCCTAGAGGAATCTCCTGAAAGTGGTTCATGGCAATGAGGACATAGCCAGTCACCTCACGGATTGTCTGGAGGAAAAAATAAGAAAGGGACACACATTTAGCTACATCTTGTACATACAAATCAGGTGGAACACCACGTGGAGAGGAAGAGGATGAGTTTTACCTTGAGGAAGGAGAAGTCCCAGTTATTCTCAATCTGAGTGATCTCCAGATTTCCCATGATGATCTCACAGCCATCATACCGGTCTTTAATCAGGTTGTACTGAGTCTCCTGAGATCCTGTGGAGCTCAGTCCGTTCTGTGTACCGGGACACACCACTGACAGGGAAGAGACACACATAACTTTATGATTAAGGGACTTTTTTTTTTTTTACACGTTTAGCCTATCCACTACAGATCCCATGTGACTTTAATTTACATCAGTGATTCCCAACGTTTGGTCTGATGTACCCTAACAGCCCTGTCAGATTCGGTTAACTCATCATTGATTGATTCCTTATTTAAGTTCCAGATGTATAACACTGTTCATTAACTTTCTATAAAAGTGGATGTACTTATTTATTAATTTATTCTTCTTCTCTGGCTCTCTATAGAGGTGGTCACACTTTTTTTCCTCTCTCCCTCTGTGTGTTTTCCTGCTTCGCTCCCCTTGTCTCGTCTTGTCTTCTGTCTTATTTTGGAAGACTCTCTCTACACTGCTCTCAAAACTAAAAAATCATGGATTTGATCAACTGGTCTCTCAATGCAATTGACACAATCTTCTCGACGAGAAGCTGGGGTTTGGGGGAACCCTCCTGCCCTGAAGGGATGTTTGCAGCTGGCTACACGATGGATGGAGATGGAGAGTTGGCGTATCGTGTGCCTGGCGGCTCTCTCCGTAGAGGACATTGAAGACCTCTATCTATTCGGAACCTTGATAACAGGGCTTTTGCTGATTGGATTAGGCTTTGCTCTGGTTTATCGAGATACACAGAAAATGGTGACAGCTGTCTAAAGCCCCATAAGGCTGCTCGTGATGATTGATACGATGGGCAGAGCTGTCGTAACTCAGACTGTGGTCACAAACAGAGCTTATCAAGATTATTAATGACAAGTTGAGTAGCAGAAAATTGCTGCCTCCCTCCAAACAGCCCTGACTCAAGGTTTTTTTTGGAAAAACTCCCCTGTTGAGTGCTGCAGCGAGACTCTCCCTCCACCGCCCCCACCTCTCAACCCCCCACAGACACCTGTTGACTGTCTGCTGCTGTCTGGAGGCCTTGGAAGGTTGTCTCCATAGCAACTGCTATGTTTTCGTTTTTGTCATACCAGCGAGCTGAGACGGGAATGATAGGCACTGGACAAAGGCGGGTCTCAGGCTAACACACTCGAACTTCCACATTTACAGATACACATACATCACCACCCCCATCCCCAAATTTTGTTGTACTACCCTGTGCGATGACAATAAACGCTTTCTGATGTGATACAGTTGACCTAATACCTATCAGTATTTAGGTTGGTTTGGATAGCAACTGTCACATAGCATTAACTCTTCCTACTATTACGAGTTAAGAGCTACAATTAGCTTTAGATGTATCCATGAATCTGCTTTCAGGAAACTAATTTAATACATTATCCATTATTTTTAAACGTCCAGCTAGCTATCTCAACAGTTTATGAATAAACATCCTTTTAATGTTAGCTAATGCTTCCTATTTCTATAACGTTACTTTTAGCTAGCTTTAAGTTTCAGTAAACGTTATTTATTCAATTTCAACCGGTTATCCATTAATGTTACTTTAAGCTAATTCTTTAGTCACATTTATTATTTCAATCTTCATCTGTTATCCATTTGAACTGTTGGTTCGTTAGCTATTTATTTCTACCATTTATCCATTAGCCTATTTTTAGCTAACTTTAAGTCATCTGTTCAAACCAAACCTCTGTGCTCGTTTGCTAACTAGTTTCAACCATTCTTAAACAATGTTAATAATAACCTTAACGGGAATGTATCGATATATTGTTTTAATCAAATAATTTTCTTTCTCAAATTAGTTGAGCTCCTCGCCAATCTTTCCACGTCAACCCAGAGATGTTCCGCCATCCGTTGTGTAGAGAACCGGTGTTACGAATTAAGAAGCGACCCAGTTAAATTGCGATTTCTCCGTAGTTGTCACAGCAGCCGATGAGGGAATGGAAGAGAACAATATTATGTAGCTGCCCACCTTGTTTCGTTTTCATTAAGGAAAAAATATCTTTAGAGTCTGTTTGAGTATGTATGTATGTGTCATGTCAGATGAGCTAGTACGCTTTCTAATCGTGGACACATTCGGCTGAAAGTCGCCAAGTAACACGGTCACTCGTCAATCCGTAACCCCAGCATGTTTACACTGGAGGTTTTCACTAGAGGGCACATCTGAGAAGTCAGGCCGGATATGCAGGATGTAAATAACAAACATGGCAACACTTTTCTGAGATTGCAGCAGATAAAGTGACAGCAGGGCCATGGTAGATGGTATGTAGCCCCTATTTATACAGTCTATTGTAAACCCTTAAATTGGCATGTCGTGAAAATGGTGAGTACTGCTCATACACTGCCTCAACTGTTCAGGTGTGTAACAGAGTATTTCTATGCTCTATGGTATTGCTACTTTTACTTAAGTAATAGTTCTGAGTACTTCTTCCACTACTGATGGAAACCAATATTGGCTTTGAATGGAAGAAAAATGAAAAATATAGCATGCAGTTGAAAACGGTTGGCAAAGAAGCTTTAACATTTATGGTCATTTAGAGGTGAATAAATGGTGGATATTTAAGTTGCTGCAGTATTTTTGGACTTGGTGAGTCTTCCTGATGTGTTCTGTCTGCTGTGTTGGCTGGAGTTTGATGTGAAGTGCAGTAAACCAGACTGTAACCCTGGTACGTGCAGCAGTCCAGGCCTGGGGCTGATGGAGTGGAGGCCGAGGTTCGAGGGGGAAGAGGGGCTTTTCTCAGACAAAGTTCCTCATTGTGATAAAGCTATAAATGTGGACAGTGTGTCGCAGTGACTAAAGAGTGATGCAGTGACAGACAGTGCTTCTGTGTGTTCATGTGTGTGTATGCGTCTGAGGGGTCTGTGTTGCTGAGATCATACCAACAGACAATGGGCCGTGTGTGAGTAGGACTTTCTGGCAGAGGGAAGGGAAATATTGTAAACGGAAGGAGACATGCACACCATCTCGTACTGACCAACAAAAACTGTGGTGCTGGTCATTTATGTGTAAAGATTAGACACCTGCAGCTGTTAACACTAGTAACATTTCCTGTCTTCATTGGGATCATGCAGAAGTACAAACCAGAATCTTCCAGCTACACTTAAAGTAAAGTTGGTCACCATAAACAGCCTTTGAGGCTTCTTGCTAGGGCTGCAACTAACAATTATTATGTTATATTACAACGAGTATTTTCTCAATTAATCTTTTGGTCTCAAAGTCCAAGGGATCTTTAAATGTTTTGTTCTATCCAAAACTTAAAGATTTTTAGATTGATATGATAGAAAACAGAGAACAGTAGGGAATCTAAAAACAGAATTTTATGCCATTTTCCGCATTAAAATAAATGAATTATTAAATAATTTTTAATGTCTTTTTTCTATGGATAGATCAGTCGACTAATCATTGAAACTCCACTTGTTGTGTGTGTTTATATAGAAAATTGCACATTGACATATGACTGTAGGGTAACCAATATCTTCATGCATGGGAATGCACAACTTATCTGGGACAATAACATGATCGTCCTTATTATTAGGGTAATTAAAACTCACATGCATGCATAAAACACATGCACAAGCACACCTGCAAAATCCAAACAGTCAAAACAAAAGCAATCATCTGCAGATTGCAAATATCACCATGAACAGGCCCAGCTGTCCGCTGTCGTTTTTTTTTTACAACTGGGGTCATTACCATGCAGGCCGTTTTGTCTTCACCGGGACATTAAAGTTGCTGCTGGACATCACTAACAGTACATAAAGCCGTGATATATTGCTGCATTAAGTGCCTTGATTAGAGGCAACAGTAAAAAAGCTCTTGAGGAGGAGAGCACAGTACGTTCTCTGTGGTCTTAGACAAAGGAAAGAAGAGATGAGAGTTAATAGTTCATAAAATGTAGCCCTCTTAACCCCTGACAAGTCTAGATGGCATCAGTTCTATTTTAATCACTTTTATTATATTCTTTTCTATTCCACAAAATAAAGTTGCATACCATGTTAGAAGCTGTGACCTTTTGAAGTGAGGGAAAACCAAGAGTGAATGTCAACATGAATTCAAACAGGAAAATAATACAAAACTATTTTCCTGTTAAAGGCTTTTATTTTGAAATTACTAATCAAAACAGATTAAACAGGAGTTTTTAATGTTGAATAATAATTTGTCCTACCTTCATGGGTTTGGGATGATGCTGTTTGTAGCCTCCATGACAAACACAGTAATATGACTCCCCACTGGATCATGTTGATCTATTTAGTGAGATTTACTCATATCACACAGGTTTAGGTAGTCCTCAGAGGAGCTAGTATTTTGTAGAAAAGTAGTGATGAATAAAAAAATATTCAGGTCCAACGCTCTGTCTCTGCAAGACAAGAGAAAGAGAAAAAAAATCCAATATCAGGCAGTTAAAAAGACGGACAGAAGCAAATCCTGCTTTAAAACTTCCCACAAAACATTAGTAATACGAGCAGATAAATCGCGCCAATTGAAAAACTGAAAACAACGAACAAGTGGCAGTTTATTTTGACGCTGGGTTCCCCCCTCTCAGAGAGCGACATGTGATTGGCCAGGAGCCTGATGCATTAACCAATCAGAGGTTGGTCCGTCATTTTTTTTTACGAGGTGCTGCATGCACACGGATAAAATTCTGTTACATTTAAGCAAGAGATTGTTTTTTTTTTCAACAAATAAAATACCTTACAATAAACACATAATTTAAATAAATGCACTTTACCTTGAATTACTGCCTTTAACTACTAATATGCATCTTCTAATATGGCAAACAAATCCTTGTCATGTAAACTTTCTGCATATGCAGCAGTGTGGACACCCTGTCCCCTATATGTCCATTTATGTGCAGCTATTTTGGTTTCATGTTGTCAGCTGCTGCATGTGGAAGCAGTGCTGTGGTCTCCCAGTCAGCAACCCAGTGCAGTGAGTGGCTGCACTGTTTTCCCAGTAAAGAGCAGTATTGTCCCCACAGCCCTGTCAACTGGTTAATCACCTCTTTGATGCGTATGGAGCGGCGTGTCACAATGGGGCACATTGTCAGATGGTCAAGTGACTTCTGAACCCAAAACAAGAACATGCTTAATTTGAGAAAATGGCCTCGGAGCAGGCGAGATTCCTGAACATGGAGCTGCGAGAGAAAAGAAGGGGACAACTCATTAATGGATGGATATCAGTAACTGATTCTGACACATGTGCTGTTAATCTTATTTTGTATGAGAAAGAGATAGATGAACAGCCTCTGTTTGTTTGGAAAGATCTCCATATGGGAATTTGTGAGACCATTTAATCATTAATATCATTTTCAATGAAAATTTGATTATAATGTTGATCTCTCAATCTATATTATAAGTCATCAAATAAAATATTAAAAAGTATAATAAATAAAACCCTTTTTTTTATTATAATGTGGTAAAGTGTAGCAGTAGTCTATCCTCCCAGCAGTTCTTCGTCCACCAGGAGGAGACAGAGTCTGAGGATTGGAGCTCAGATATCAGAGCTGCAGGGCCTGTGGGAGGTAAACTCTCGGCCAGTGTTTGCACCTACATGGTGGTGTTTTTACATGATTATTATTTGACCCATAACTTTTAATGCAAACTATTCTAATAAAATCATCAGCTAAGATTTGTCCATTTGCCTCTTGAGTGATGGAAAACTTTGCAGAGCTGCATTACTCAGCGAGTTGGAAGAGATTTTCACAGCTTGAGTCAGTTACATAAGCAACAAGTCGGTGTGAATTTTTCACTCTTGCTTGACAGTATAAAGTGAAAATATCACAGTGGAAATTAAACACATAAATGTTTGGTGATTATTTTCACATTCTCTCAGTCAGGTCAAGAAAAGTGGCTTCAATAAAAGCCTGGTGACTCTGCAGTTTGGGCGGTTTCACGTGGCCACCATGGTGTCCGCCTCAGTCTGAGCCCTGGTGGCCCTGTCCCCTTCCAAGGCGAGCCGTGGGGGTGACTGCTGTGGCCTTTTGCAGTTTGCCACTCCCTTCAGAGATTGATGAATTGATTGTGGGGCTGCTGCCAGTATGTCTGTGCCCTGGGCGAAGGTGTCCCGGTTACGGGTGGGAATCCCAGCTATGGCATCCGCCCTGGGGATACTATTGTGGCAGTCCTGCAGGGGGCCCTGGGGGCTGGTGGCCCCGGGAGCAGCTCTGACCCACATACTGCTGTCACACCCCTGGAGACACAGCAGCACTCTCCCCTACATGGCCCTCTGATTGGCCCAGACAAAATGACTCTATGTGGAGTGCAGCAGTTCCACAGGGAAACTACCTGATTGTGCCAAACTTCTCTTGATGGCAGCAGTTAGGAAAGGCCAACAGAGAAAGACGACGTGTCCTTCCCGCCTATTTGACCTGCTCTCTCCCAGCCTGTGTGCACCAGTGTATTTTCAATAATCAAGCCTGTAATATGTGCTGTTAATTAAGCTGGCTTTAGCTGGCAACTGGTACAATTAATTAAAATGTAGTCCTGAAGTCAGAATCTTGACAAAGTTAACTAATAAATCATTAGATTATGTATTTTTAATAAGGGAGAAGTGAATGTAACTAAAAGAATATTTTACTAGATAATTTAACTATTGTAGCAAAAACATATCAGACAGAAATATTATTCAAAGAGAGCATTTTCATGTGGTGGGGATCTTTAAATTAGGTTTGATCAAAAGTGGGGGAAAGGTTGACTAAATAACCTTCTTCAACATCAAATTCAAGGCCCTTTAAAGAACTTCCCAGGCCCAATTCCCTCCAATTCAAGGACCCAACACTGCTTAGTTTGATACATGGATCATGATCGATTAATGAAACACTGAGAATTTTTTAGGCACACATGGACACAGGGGAACAAAGCCTAATGTTAAGTTTAAAAACAACTTCTACTTCTG
Organism: Centropristis striata; assembly: GCF_030273125.1. Taxonomy (NCBI): domain Eukaryota; kingdom Metazoa; phylum Chordata; class Actinopteri; order Perciformes; family Serranidae; genus Centropristis; species Centropristis striata. The sequence continues at coordinate 33,276,647 of NC_081521.1, read as the reverse complement.
CAAAAGAATGTATTAATTCCAGCCCTTTTAATGATCCATGTCTATTTAGGTCAATTTTTAAAAACTTTAAAGTCCTTGTGCTATTTTATTTTTTTCAAATTTTAGAGGATTTTAAAGAGTCATGGGAACCATCAAACAGATAAATATGCACCATCTTATGAGGTCTCCACTAGGAAGCTCAAATCAACCAAAGTCTGAATGATATCAAAGAAAAAAAGAGGCAGAGCAAACTTGTGTTTTGGTCTTTTTATTGATTGATCGACGTAGTGCCAGGAATCATTAAATCGTTCAACACTTTTGCACCAGTTTGTGCTGTCCCTCCTCTTGATAATATTCCACTAAATTACATAAATCCATTTTCAGTTTGTTCCTTTTTTGAGTATCAGTTGGAATGTCTTGGCTTTTCTACATTTTTCAAGTTAAAATCTGCCAATATTCGTTAAGGACATTGGGGTTTTTTCGCCACAAGTGAGTGCATCAGTGTTACAGATCATAGGTGAGATACTCGAATGCTGGACATTCCTACATACAAACCTGTTATCAAAGAGAAATTAACCACCGGCAATATAAGGCCACAAAAACAATTTTCACACTAAACTGAACGTAATAGAGGGCACGTCACACACACAAGCTGCTGTCAGTTATACACATCTGCCAACACACTGACCCCAATATCTACAGGTGTATCAACAACACTTTCAATTGGACTGCGAATACCATGGTATACTCTTCTTGTTACATAAACATATATACAGTTGCGCTGACATAGAAAAGCATGCTTTTGCATATTAGGTTGTTCAGTAAACTTTACACTAAATCCATAACATTTATCAGTACAGCATTGTTCCAACCAGCAGCAGTAATTTAGACTAACAAATATAGTCTGAGGAAACAGGCTATTATAATTCACTTTTATTACAGATCTTGTACAGTATTAACATGCCTTATGATGCAGTATTACTATCATCCTCTCTCCAATTTTTTTCAAATTATGTGGTTTTGTGTTTACACTTTAAAAAGACGACTGTCTGGATCTAGTTAGCAACTTAAGAAAAACGACACTAAAATCAACACTTGCTTTTTTGTTCCAAAATAAATAAATACTCCATTCAAAAATACAGGAAAAAATAAAACAGACGTTACAGTTTGTACAACAATAATGCATTTAGAGTTATTTTGTGCAACAGAATACATAGATACAGTTAAACACAAGAAACACACATAATGTCACGCCAATTGGGGATGAATAAATCAGGATGACAAGCAATGTGAGTTCTTCTTACGGATATAATGCAGCTGCTCGCACAAACTGACTTAAAAAATAAACATTCAGAAACCATATAAGCGCTCTGATATTGCCAATCACATGCTCTGCTGCATCTCTCTCTACAGGCCAATAGCAGCATTTTTTTCTTCATAAGCCACAGAGCTGGTACAGTGTGCCTGTTCTGTCATTTGTATCAGTTCAGCTATCACACCTCGCTGACGCCAGACAAATTGTTTTAACCCTTACTGAGCCAGGCAAGTCAACTAGGAACAAATCTTTATTTACAGCAGCGGCCTGCAGTAGTTCACAGCTCTAACAAGCCCACGAGCCAGTACTGGGATCTTCTCCATCTCCATGCAGATTGGGAAGCAATAATATACAGTGATACCTTCTTTTATCACCAGCTGCCTCAGTAGTAAATGCACATTGCAATAAAGGGAGAGAAACCATATGAAGCACTTAGAAAACAAAAACAGTAAACGAATGAATAAATAAATAAATAAATAAATAAATACATGTTGACAAAAGTATAAATTGTCTAAGACTGTCCAGTGTGTCATCAGGAAATCATGAAAAAATAAATAAAATCCAAACTACAATATAAATGCATTAAATCAATAAATACATTTGCATTAAATTTAAAATAACCTAATATTTTAGCACAAATTGAGCTCTGAAGCACATCATTTGGTGGTAAAACATAAGTATGGACGGAAAATTACAACTTTACATCTATCTGAGCCATTATGAGTATATTGTTTTTAAACAATGTGATATTATTCTGAGATAGTAGTTGTACTCCCACTATAGTATTATGACATTCTTTATAATTTACATTAAGTTTAAAGTATTTGAAGGTTGTTCTGCCATTATGAGTCTACGTCATCATATTTTCAACAAATGAAAAGGTGATGAGGTCAAAGAGACTGCAAAGTAGGGGAAATACATATGCCTTTACAGTAACATTATATTATTACATCCCGATATTTATGTATTCAGCGTGTAAGTCATTTAGGTCAACACCGTTGGTTTGTAAATATTTAAAAATGCTCACCGCAGATCCAAACTAAACAAATTTATCAAAATAAGGAAATTAAAGTATATGTTTGGGGGGAGAAAGCCATTGAGAGTCACCCCCTGGGAGCTTTTCAGCACTGCCTTTCCATGTAAACACAATGGATCCTCTATAACCACTACCTGGAGCTGGCACCCAGGCTCTTCCCCACTCTACTGACCAGACCCTTCACTTTTTGTTCTTCAGCTGATTGGCCAGCCAGTCCAGGCCCTCATAGAGACCGTCTCCACTGGTGGCACAGGTGGCCTGAATGTACCAGTTGCGGTGGCGTAGGGAGTGCAGGCCCAGCTTGTCTGTGATCTCTGCAGCATTCATGGCATTGGGCAAGTCCTGAACAAAAACAAAACACATCAGTGTGTCAATCAGGAGGCCTCAGTGAGAAGAAAAGGTGCAGAAAGTAGGGCTCACAAAGGAGGAGAAGGACACAAGGACACCCATACCTGTTTGTTGGCAAAGACGAGGAGAACAGCATCCCGCAGCTCGTCCTCAGCCAGCATCCTCATCAGCTCCTCCCGAGCTTCGTTCACCCGCTCACGGTCATTGCTGTCCACCACGAAGATCAAACCTGCAGGGAAAGATAAGTCTCTTTTAAAGGTAAAATCAAATTATAAAACAGATAACTCAAACAGTGAGAGGAAGTGAAGTTGTGCTGTCCATCTTTATATACAGTCTATGAGGTTGAAGATTAGTAATGATAAGTGTATGCAGCCATAATAGGAGGGCTAATTTTATAGTGAAAAACCCCCTTGTGGGCAGTGGGTTGTTAGGGGGAGAAAGCAGGTCAACGATAAATGCCACATAGAAGTGGTGTACATCATCTGAAAGCTGGGAACCTGAATATTAATTTAAAAGCTATTAAGGTGTATAAGGGTTCAGAACATTAATGTTTGGCTTGCCGAAGTCCATTTCCAGCTCTACTATGTCCCATAAGTTGTAGCTGCAATTTTTGGGGTGATAACATTACGCACATTTGGTGGTAAATTTTAATTTGAGAATAGGTTAAAAAATATATTTTAACTAACTAACTTTGGTGTGTTATTTCACCCACTGATATGATATCATGACATGGTTAGCCTTAAATCGGCTTAAAATTGAGCTTGCTATTGCCTCTGAAAAGAAAAGAAATGGCAAAAAAATGCCAGGGGGTTAACAGAAAACTATTATTGAAATGTTTCTCTAACTTCCATACTTAATGACAATTTTATAAAAGCAATAGCTTAATTTAGGCAGTGATATTTGCGCCAGGCTGTGATTTAATCACAACATACAACGGCCTGCCATGAGCTGCTGATTAAATCATCAGCTCTTCGACCCTGAAATCAATTGTATTCCACTGTTCAACAATAGGCTGACATATTGTTAAAAAAACATATTGTAAGCTTGTTCATGGCCAAGGCTTTCAACATGACTAAGACGATAATCATTTGAAACAGTTGGAGGCTGTATGCAAATGATCTCATCGAGAACATTAGTCAGATGTGACCTCAGGTGCTGCAGGATCTGCCACAGGACAGAGTGGCACTGTTAGCTCCAACATGGCTGACTCCTGCATCATATATAGGACCGCTGTGGTGGCTCACCCTGGGTGTTCTGGAAGTAGTGCCTCCACAGGGGACGGATCTTGTCCTGGCCACCCACGTCCCACACGGTGAAGCTGATGTTCTTGTACTCGACTGTCTCGACATTGAAACCTGAAAGAAAAACAAATCAAAGTGAGAAATCATATAAATTCAACTTGCGCTTTCTCTGTTTTTATGTTGTGTGGCATTAAAATGATTATATTATGTTATCTAACCATGATACATAGAGGTGCAGGACTTATATATTTTAGTGGAATACAAGACCACAGTAAGTAAAATGTAGGGTTGTGAATGATAAACCGATGCGACCGGATATTCGGTTTAACAAGTGAGAGCTACGGCTGCATCGGTAGCTGCCTCCTCAATCAATACAAATCAGCCATGAATTCCTAGGTTAATCGGTTGTAGAGTCATGGATCGGGTATCGCGAGACTTGGAATCGGTTGGCGGCTTCACACACTTACAGTTTGCGTTGCCGTCTCTAAAACAATGCGAGAGCTGAAGCTGCTCATGAAACGGTTCTCGCGCAACTCCATGGGTCTCTCCGTTCTCTCCCAAGTCTCTTATTTTGCATCCCCGCTTCCCTCACTTGCACCGTTCACTTGCGTCTTAGTCCCGCCCAAACGCAAAGTCCCGACGCAAAGCGAGGAGAGAGGAAAAGTTTTAGGAGACATGAGATGTCCTTCCCTCAAAAGCGTCACGTGAAGCGACATCCGTTTCTAATGGCGGCGGCAGCGGATCACAGCTGGATCAGCTGTCAGTCGGCTTTAACAGCTTTAGACATGCACTAATAATAATAAGTGTTTTCTCTGTTTAACAAACACCTGCACATGAATAACAACCTGCATTCTGTATTTAAACTGTGAACTGTGTCCTGCTCAGAGGCACGGGAATGCCTTTATGTTATCCTGGTGATGAATTCATTATTTAATATCCCAGAATATGATTGTGTCCGCTGAACACCGGCCAATGTTTTATTAGGTTAGATGATTATGGGAAAATGTAAACGATGTCACTCGTATCAAACCTACACTCAGGAATGATCAGCCTCACGTGGGACTGATGGAAATGACAAACGATGTAAAAGTGTTTCTTGCTGACAGACAGACTCTCCACTGTTTTGTTTTTTTACTTTAATAGTATCCATAATACATCTGAATGGGGGAAATAACAGATCATGAAAGGGAAAAAAGCTTCTAGAATGATTTTTCTTTACATTATTAAAAATGTAGAAAGATGTTTGTTGTCTTTTTGTTGTTAAGAACCACAATTAAACAGATTTTCAACTCCATGGCGAATCAGAAGATAAATGAAATATAAAACTTGTAAATTACACACTACAAAATATCTACAACAAATATTAACCGTAGAATCAAATCAAATCTAATCGTTGTTACACTATCGATTTGTATCGAATTGGTCTGTAATAATAGTATATTGTTTTTTAATCGAACCGTAACCTGTGTATCTAGATGCGAATCGAATCGTTCATCACAGAGAGATGTGCAACACTAGTAAAATGTAAAACAGCAAAAAAATTGCTAGGGGTTCAGAAGGTTAAACAAGCTGAGTAACGTTTAGTTGTGTTTAATCTAAAATGATCAGTAATGAATCATGTCCTTACGCACCGATTGTGGGAATGGTGGTAACGATCTCCCCCAGCTTCAGCTTGTAGAGGATGGTGGTTTTCCCAGCAGCGTCCAGCCCGACCATGAGAATCCGCATCTCCTTTTTGCCTATCAGGCTCTTCAACAGGTTGCCAAAGATGTTCCCCATGATGACCAGCGGCTCTCTTACCTCAACTGCAATAGAACTGTGACACAGGGAACTTAAGAGACCGCTTTCCATATATATAATACAACAACAAAGCAGCCAAAACAAAACCACATAGAGAAAGTAAAAAAAAAAAAAATCATGCGGTGAGACACAGTAGCTCTTCAAAAGCAACTCTCAACATTACCACCTCGTTAGGGCTTGAAGCCACCTCAGAGGGAAGCCAGTAAAAGCGTACTTCACACCTCGGCAGGCAGCTGACCTGACTTAAAGGCTGTTGCTCTAGGCTCTGACAGCTCACAGGGGAAATCGGCCGCCATACTGGATCTCTGTTATGCGGATCAGCTTTCATGTGGTGCAGTGTAACCACCTTTTATGCTGTTTGCTGGCAAATGAATAAATGGCAATGTAACAGTCAATTTGTATTACATCAAATGACGCATAACCTCAGGTTGTGAGATGGACTATAGCTTTAAAGGAGAACACCACCTATGGCTCAGAAATGTTCAATCATTATGTGTGAACATGAGCTACTCTCTCTTAAAGCCAGAAACCAGTGAAGTAAATCTCAAACTTGTGATGTTGTCAGGTAAAAAGTCTGGACCTTCTTCACGAAAATTAACAGGAGGCTGATATGCTATATACATTTTACTTACTGACACACTTTTCACACCCAGTAGCATGTTTAATAGTTGCCAAAGGCTGCATTTCTGGGACCCTACATTTTTCGTGACATGACCCTTTTTTTAGCTGTGATGGCAAAGGAGTACACTGTAAAATAGTGAAATAGATAATTCCTTTAAAAATATGGATAATATACAGTAAATATCATTATTTTAAAATTGACTTGAATAAGACAGTAAATGCTGCCAGACATTTTTCCATTTTTTTCCCGATTTCTTCTTTCTTTTCTTTTTCTTTTAGATTAAATTCAAAGTTTAACTGTAAAAAAAAAGAAGATAAGAAAGTTGCCTCAATTGTACATCCAACAATATGGTGTGTATGTTTACATTTGAGTTTTAGCACTCTAGCTTTTGGATTTGGGAGAGAGTTGTAGAGCTAATTTTTTTTGGATTGTCTTTTAGACCAGGGGTTCCCGACCTGGGGTCCAGAAGTCACAGGGGGTGCGCAAAACTTTGTCTGCTTGAGGTTGAGACAGCTTATGAGGCTGTTCAAATAATATTTGTGTATGTGAAATGAAAAAAAAAAATCATAAATAACACAGGTAATGGAATAATCAAAAGTCTGTATAAACGCACTTAGAAACACATGGCCTGCACTTTAGAATATGAGTCTATTTTGCAGTCCACATGTCTGTGACCTCTGAATGTGGGTTATGCTTATGTTGAGTTTATTGTTTACTTCTTGATAAGAGACATTTTTCAGACTTGTCTTGGACACACATAGGGGCTCCAAGGAATCCAAGGTTGGTAACCACTGTTTTAGACCATAGGAATGGATTTTTAAAATGGGCGTACTTCCCCTTTAAGGTGAGGAGTTTGAATTGTCCTTTCCTGTCTTTATGTGGCCCCTTTAACAGGCCAAATCTGCTGTCAACTTGTGCTAACATACTCTACCACCTGAGGGACTTTTTTTTTTTTTTGCTAAATGAGTGATATTCCAAAATTAGCACACATCAAAATGCACCAACAGCTCACTGTGCGGCACTTGGAGCATCCCCCCCTTTTACTCCAGAGAGTCTTTATTTTTTAATGACGAGCTTGTAACTGATGCCATCACTGAGTAGCAACGCATCCTTTCATTTATATGAAATGCTAAAGCTGTAGCTGCTAGCACAGCCTGTTACAGCTGCAGTGGCCATGTACATCTGTCATAACGCGAGGAGAAGACGGCTGATGCTGCAGTCCGAGCGGGCGATGAATCTGAATGAGCCAAATTACCGTGTTTACAGCGTAAAAATTAAAATCATTCGAGCGTAGTTACCTAGCGACATTGTTAGCTAACGTCTTCGGCGTTTAAAGAAAAACCTCCGGGACAATTTGTGTGCTGTAATCCCGCTCGTACAGTCACGACAACCACACCAGTCGGCCTGATGTCGTCGATTAACTGTCGTTCATTTCACCGTTACAAAGTTGCGAGGCGTTAAAACAGCGATACACACGCTGCAGTTACCTTTAATTACTTGTCTTTGAGCGTTTTCAACCATTTGCATCTCATTCACACTTACCCGTCAACGGCAGGCAGGCTACCAGCTGGATTCAGGCAGAGCAGGACTGGATGATACTCTCGCGATGGTTAACGGTTGTGGAACTGTGTGTTCTCGCGATAGTTTGGTGTTTCAAGAGCACCTCTCACGTTTGCCGTCTCTGATGACTTGTTAAAAGCCAGGAGCATTCCTGGAGGGCAGCTGTAATTTAATTTTCTATTTATAAAACATGAGAAATTGTATGTAACATCAGCATCGACCTGTTTTTTTAATTATTATTATATTATTATACTTATCGTCATATTAAATAGCACACTCTCTACTTACCTCTCCTGTATACTTTCTATTATATATCTGTTTTTATAAGCTTTTATGATATACTGTCCATATTCAGATTCTAATTTCACTTGTGCAATATTAATAATAATGTTCAGTACCAGCCATGTAAATATTTAATGTATATGATGTGGAAATATAATGTATGTATATTTATGTATCTGTGACAACAGAATTTCACCATTGCTGGATAAATAAAGTCTTATCTTAACCTGCTTAATGTTTTCTTTTTTTTTTTTTGGGGGGGGGGGGGGTTAGATTATTTACATGATATCCTTTACCGACAAATAGACATTGAATTTGTCCAAATGTCATTTATGTGCTGTCAACAGCAGGAGAGCAACAGCTAAACCAATATGAAATGTAACAGAGTGTCTGCAGGCAAACATGCCTGAATAATTAAAACAGGAATCATCTTAATGAATAAGTAAATAACTGACTGTAATAGGATGCCAAGTGATACTTCCTGGCAGCAGCCCTCTCTGTGTGTCACAAATAATGAGGTGACAGGAAGCAACAACACATTCACTTAATCAATGTTATAAAACATTTGGCAGAGCAGGCATCCAATATTTATGTGTAAATAGATCATCTTGTTTGTCAAATTAAAACAGTACTACTTGAAAATGTACAGCACAATGTATTTACCCTGCAGAACACTATATCAACCTTAACCTGACTAGACCAGGTGAGATGTGGCATCTTGCCTCTGGTGCTGAACGCCATCCAACTCAATATGTCTGATGAAGGAAAACTTCAGTACCTGTTTACAGCCTGTTGTTTCTAAGTTTTTCACCCAGCTCAGCTTTTGTAAAAAGGCCTACCAGCAGTGTAGGAGGGCACTTTATGTTTGATGTTTGGTGCCTAAGTTTTGTTTTGTAGCTCTAATGTACACTGTAAAAGTCAGCAAAAGTTGCCAAACACTTACTGTAAAGTAACATTTGAAAAATGTAAGTCATTTAATGTATACTTAATTTAAAAACATGGATTATATACAGTTAATATCTGTATTTAAAAAATGTAAAAAATTATATCTGTAAAATAATGATTATTTTTACTTTAATATGATGGTGTGTTTGGCAACTTCTGCATCTATATGTTTAACTGTTTTGTTTTTTATGATTTCTTTTTACATTTATATGAAGTTTAAAGTTTTACTGTAAAAAAAAAATAAAAAAAGAGAAAGTTGCCTTTTTTTGCATTCAACAATATGATGTATGTTGTTTTACATAGAATTCACTTAACAATCGAGCAATTGAATAATACTGTGGGAAAAAAGATATAATCCCATTATATATCAATTTACAGATTTCACTTTCCATTTTATGGTTAATATTTTTAATATGGTCATTTTACAGTTTTTTTTATGGCATTTTCACTTAATATAGAAAAAAACAAGAAAAAAATGTAAAAAAAAGCAGTCAATTTCTGGAAAATAACTTTTTTTTCCCAGTGTAGGATTGTGTTTTTTTTCTTTCATCATTGTTTGGCATGCATTGTGGTATATAATGTTTGTTCTTTCAGCCTCATTGTGATCTTGTTTGTTATGTTATGCAGCAGAGTGGTGCATGATACTTTAAAAAATAAACCACTTATTTACTACAGCAGGATAATAACATTGTTTTTATAGTATGATGTATTTCGAATGGTGACACTGCATATTTACTGGGTTTTACAGGTGGCAATACATGTAGGAGATATGAATGAACCCCTCTGCTTGGTGTGGGTTTAACCATTAGCCATAAAACAAAACAACCCAATGTGATTAAATGGCATGCTTGAGACCAGCCTCACAGCCATAGGTGAATCCGTCATTTGTCTCCCTCTTCCTCTCTGTTGTGTGTCAGTCAGTGGTCCGGTGATAGATGTGTTTATCAACTCAGCGGTGAAGGCAGGGGAATAAAGAGGCGAGCAGATGTTTGCAGCTGCAGACCAGATTACGGGGTGGAGTGGATGGTGGGGGAGCCTGCCGAGTTTGTGTGCGCGGGGAGTTTCGAGAGGGTTACAGGGGGGTTACAGTGGGCTCGGGTGGTGGCAGGAGAGGTGGGGTGGGGAGCTATGACTTAAAGGAGCCTTTCCTCTGAAGTGTCTGCCAGCGTGCACCCCAGCAAACACAATCACAAGTCTCGTTGGTTCTGCTAGCTGAACTAATGAGGGCCTGTGCGTTGAGGGCAGGGGCTTTGATGTTCTGGGTAGCTGGCTCCTTGTGTTTTCTCTCCCGCTCTCCTTCTCTGCCTGTCCCACATCAAAAATGAAAGGGGAGTTGAGAAGCAGATGTTTTGAGGCATGTATTTATACAGAGTACACTTTATTCACCCCCTTCTCCATACCCCATTTGTCCTTTGCTTCTGCATCTCCGCCGTACGTACAGTGAGGATCCATCTCCCTATCTTTATATCCAACTAAACACACTAAATCGCCTTACTTTATACATATAATCATCCTGTCAATCAAAGTGGGTAACTTTTATCTCTCCTAACTTCCTCTCTCAACCTCCCTCTCTTTAATTTCAGCCCAGTCTGGTTGTCATTACTCGGGGGGCAGTCAATGTGTTGCTATGCATGTGTCTATGTCTGCAGCAATGAGGGGGAGAATGGGAAAGAGAGAAAAAGAGCGCAGAGAGGGAGAGAGAAACCAATCCCAGGCTGTCCACCAACCTCTGTCTCACACATGGGAGAAACAGTGACAGGAAATTCCCTTTCGCAGCAGCTCCAGGGTGAAATGATAAAGGAATGAAGAAATGCAAACCAGAAATCCTTTCCCTTATCATTCCATACTAGTCACTGTCTCCTTTTTATTCCCTCACTAAATACCAAACAGACAGAACGGTCAATTCAGCCACTGGCACTGCCATTTCTCAGGAGTGGAGGGCTATTTACAGAAGTCCATACAATCAAGAATGAGTTGGCATTAAATCCCATTAGTCAGACAAAACATGGAGTTTGGATAATCTAAGATGTCTAGGAATGCTGTTATCGTAAATTCAGTCAGGTGTTGACGTGAGAGTTTTGCTAAATCTGCTGTGTAACTAGAATGAAAGTGCAAATCACTCGGGTCACCAAAAGTTCTGTCTGACAGCTCATATGCACGCACCAGCATGCATGTTTTTCATTGTGCACCAGTGCCAGTATTACTACATGCAAGTGTCTTTGCGCATAAAAGCATGCATGTGTTTATGTGCCTGTGTTTATATGTGTGTAGTCTGTCTCCCAGGTAACTGGGACACAGCGTCCCACGTGGTTTAGTGAGTCCCTTCCTTGGCTATGAACTCCAGGACAGATGATCCCCTCAGATGCTCACACAGCAAAGACTGGTATAATCACCCCCACTCTCTGCTCTCTTGATGCTTCTCTCCAGTAATAAAAGTCATACTTTAAGGAAACAATATCCTGCAGCCATAAAAAGTCCTTCTCTCAGCATGGAGTGGCCATAAAAAAGGCTCTCACCTCCCAAATCTGTAGTGCGTAGAACGTACCCCACCATTTACACAGCAACGGACACACACTGAAACATACACACACACCCTTCCGCATCAGTTCAAGACTAAAGCAGGTCCATCTCTCACTTTGACATCTCCTACATGTGGGAAGAATCTAAGGAGTGCTCGGACTGATGAAACGGACAAAAGCAGGCACAGAATAACGAGAGCTCAGTCATGGTTTCATAGGAAAAGTGACACACATCACATCACAGTTATATTCGTGAAAGACATGACCACGAGCAACCACTCCCATGAAGTAAGTTACTATTGTTACAATGGTGTAAATAAATCAGAATGATTAGTTGTTGTGATTAGGAATTGAAGGACTGAATTTTACTCTACAAGCTTTGATAAGTTGTGCTCTTTCAGTCCTGTTGCTTGTAGTATCTATCAGAAATATCAGTTCCTCAAAAACCACAAAAACACATTTTACCTTATCTGTCCTTTATCTTGACTTCTTCTATTAGTAAAACCCTTGTCTAGAAAGATTTTGTAACTGATCCCCAAATAAGTACTGTTGCTCTGTCTACGTCACAGGTGCAAAATATACAAATGGAGTAAATATGTTGGAGATCATTAGAAAAGCCCAGTTAAATGTAAGATCCAAGTAAACTGCTGTGAGACTGTGTTGCCTAACAGCCCTGGTTCAATATCCTGAGCCACTCGGCCAGCACAACTTGAGCCAAAAAGACAGGCTCCAACACAATAATAATATTAATATTAATAATACATTTACAAATATACATGTACACATTAAAATACACAGCTACTGTACAAAGAGATGAGTCAGCATGTAGACATTGAATTAAAAAAGCTCCTCTGCTGTTGCCCGTCTTTGTTTTGTGGGATAGAAAAGATGGGGGTAAAGGCTTTTTTCATGGCTGAGAGGGCAGCGTCTAAACAGACCATAGCAGGACAAATGACATGAGTCACCTCTTCAATCTCCGACTTGGCATTTTCAGAATAACAGCGGCTACAAAGAGAAAATAGATCCCAGATGATGGACTGAAAAAAAAGGAGGGGGGGATAAACAGATTCTCTGGGAGAGTTACACAAGGAGCAAAACAATCGCTCGAAACAAAAGGAGTGGGCGAAGGGACAGGCTTGCCATCTTGAGTCCTGGATGAGTAAAGGCAGCAGGGACTGAGAGAATCTACTTGCACACATTGACCCACTCTGTGAGACGACACTCGTCGCACAGCACATAGCAACACCAGTGGAACCTGCAGTTGCAGCGCTCGCTACGTGTCTGTTTCAGGATGTTGTGTCCACGGCCGCAGCACAGCGAGCCACAGCTGTCTGTGCTGTAGCTGGTTTTGTTGCAGATGCGTCCTTGTGTACCCGGAGAGTCTATGGATGCATCACGCTCACAGAAATCAGGAGACTTCTCAAAGTACACCAGCTCTCTGGACATGGTGCGACGACGGCCTCCGTTGAGTCCCCCTGCACTCCCACTGGCGCCATTTCCAGTTCGAGGGTTGAAAACCCCGTTGTTCTTGTTCTGGGAGTTGACAAAGATGGCTGACCAGAACTTTTCCTTGAGCAGAGAACCCACAAGCCTGAACTCTGGAGACACATGCCAGCAGGTCTTAAACTGACAGCTTCCTGATGTGCCGTGACATTTGCACTTCCTCTTCATGTTGTCAGTCACTATCTGTATAGAGAAACATAAATGATTCAACAAATCAGAAATACAGCGATGAACCTGAGGACATATGTCAGTGAGGAGTGAGACATTAAAGGGACACTTCACCCTGAAAATGACCATTTGTATATAAATTATTGTGTGTTGTGTGTACCTTGAATTCTCAAAGAAAACTGTTTATTTTGCATGCTTCCACAGTAAACAGATAATCCCAAAACAGAGTAACACAGTGGAGGCATGGGAGAAAAATTTTTCTTCAATAATTCAAGTAAAATTAAACATTTTTGATTAATTGTTTTGGGACTGCTATGGTTGTTTAAATTGCTGTTGTTTTGGTCTTTTAAAACTTGTATGTACATTTTTATGTTATGTGTATGATTTCTATGTGAAGCACTTTGTGACTTCTGTCTGTGAAAGGTGCTATATAAATAAAGTTTACTTACTTACTTACTTACTTACTAAAACTGGGTGAGTAAATATATCCAAATGGTCAAATGCTCCTTTAAGAGCACAGTGGATAAGCACATCACTCACCTGTCGGCCCACCCGGTTGTTGTGTATCCTCATGCGAGCGTGGATGTCTCTTGGCGAGCCACGGGAGTCGAGCCAGTCTCTGGAAAAACGGTCCCCAAAACGGACGTCATGACTGCAGCCCCCCCACTCCCACGTATCCTGCATGGAGCTCAGCTCATCTGGTAGAGGCTTGAGCAGGGCAGAGGGGTGGGTGGAGCGCAGGTTAGCGGGCAGGTCTCCATGGTGACCGTTTAGCTCTGAGGGTAATGACCGTGTCATGCCGAGGCCTACTCCACCCTTCTGCAGCGTCTGCAGCTGCAGCTGTGTGAGTTTCAGGCGGATCTTGTCATCGTCCTGGCGGCGCTTGGCCTCACAGCCACACCCCCGCAGCTTGCCCATGCTGCAGGCTGAGGCCACAGAGTGAGCCACACCCGCTGCTAGCAAAGCCAGAGAGAAGGCACTCTCGCGAAAACCTGGAATCAGGAGACACACATTCAAAGAGTTGAAAATGATAAACTGTCCTGTGTCCATGTGCATGACAATCTCAGACCTACACCTCCATTCCCTCCCCATAAACCCAGGGCACATTCTGACCATCAATAGCTTGCCTCAGGCTCTCACCCCTGTTGAGGATGGTGTTGTGGTGGGGAAGTTTGCCAAGGCCCTCCAGTGAGGAGCAGTTCCAGCGCTGGTCCCGAAGCTGGTGTTGGCATTCATGGATGGCCACCTGGATGCCCTGCAGAGCGGAGGCCGTCACATCAGGGCTCCGCACACACATCCGCATCTGACGTTTACTGAGGCCTGCCAGCCTCAGGCAAACTGAGTTAGGGGTTAGCACTGGATCTCCTGCCACCTTCAGGCTGAGGATATCATTACACAGCACCCTGCAGAGAGAGAGAAAGAGAAGCAGAGAGAAAGAGTTAGTGGGGGGGTCATCAGAGCCGGTCAGGAGTTCATTAGTCAAATCCAGAGAAGTATGTGGCAATGGAAAGATGTTTTGGATACTGAGAAAAATGAGAAAAATACAAAGCCAGGAACATTTAAAATGGATATACTTAAAAATGTATGTCATCTCTGAGGGATTTGCTGAAAACACTTAGCAAATACAAAGTGTTAATCAATTGCACAAGTATTTACTGCAGAGTTTCTACAGATGTTGCTTAAAGCAGGGAAAAATATAATTCTAACCAGATCATCCATGCTGTGAAGTCCAAAAAACGGAGTTACTTGCCAAATGCAACTTATGGAGAATTAACAATAGTGGGATTTATATTAAATTCTTTATGGCATAGCTCAGACTTTAGCTACAAAATTAGTAAACATTTATTCCAATGGTTCAATAATACACAAAATCACCCTGTACAATCAGAGGCAGATGTTAAAGTATGTAACTAAATATGTTAAATTATCGTTTAAATCACAGTCATACACAGAAAACTTTCCTCAACTCTTGCCGAATTCCATGTAGCAAGAACCCGCATGTAACATCAACTCTCCTGGCGCTCTCAAGTGCACTCACGTTAACGCAGGTGACAGAAGTGCTGCTGCCAAAATCAGGAATTGGTCCCAACGGAGTTTGTTTGATAGCTCCATTTTGTTAAGCGTCTTTCGCGACGTGACATTAAAACACTGGTGATAAAGTCCTGTAAAGAATAAGAATGTCAAAAAAAGAAAAGAAGAGTGGAGTATTATCGATGCACCGCCAAACGACCGAAGAGTGAAGACGGAGAACAGAGGAGCTCGGGGGCGAGAGTAAACGGGAGGGGGGAGAGAAAGAGGGGAGGGGAGGAGATGCCTCCACAGGCGGCTGTTTGCAAAATATTGGCCAACATGAAAGTTGGATCACCAGTTGATCATTTTATCATTTGAGAATGTGATCATTTGTCCAAGCGTAAAATTAAGTCTCCAAACTTTTACGCACAAGCCGTGCGCACGATGGTCTCAAGATTTGGTAGGCAATATAAAATACTGGATCCTACATTCTATATATTTACATTTATAGATATATGAACGTATTAGGACATATTGCTTTTTATTGGTGGGTCGGTACATTGTGTAGTATAGACTCCCATTTTTGGAGCGAAAGGACAAAGACACGCTCAGTAAAATGAAATATGGATAGTCAAAGAAGATTTTGTTCATAAAGGGGTGAGTTAAATGATGAATGGGGGGAGGGGAGAGCTGCTGGTTCCACTGTACGACAGGGAGGCAGCAGCAGGCAGGCGGCTCCGCTAACAGACCCTCCAACAATACTGTTTTTAGTCATGTGGCCCCCCCTTCCTCCCACCTCCATCAGAGCGGCTGTTCCTCATTGTTGTGTTTGAAACAACTTCACTTTGTCACTCCAAAGTCTTTATTTCAGAGTATAAAATTGTATACATAAATCACGGGAGTGACAGGTCGGATTTTTTGTGATTATTTATCACATTATGGCGTCACGTGCTGCAAAAAAAAAAATCACAAGGCAAATAACACTTATGGATTCATTAAAGCTTATTAATGGCGTTTAAACAAGCAAAAATCATCTCAATTATCTATTCAAATTATGTTATTTTATTCTCAGTAATGACCTATGAAACCAGACACCCAGGCCTTCTGTTAGGACTTGGTTGGAGTGATGTGGCAGCTCAGCATCAAATCAATGAACATCCAAATTAAGCACAACAATCCACTACTGCTACTGAATCAACAGGTTAATCACTCATATTGTGCGCCTGCTTATTATCTCGCAAATTAATGATGTTTTCTTGACCAGACTTTAGACAACAACACGAACTGCTGTTGGAATCGAGAAGGTGCATGTGGGCTACTTTCATAAAATTAAGTTAAAACCCCCCTCGAACACGGTTCGCATAGTGACACCAATTCATCTAATCTCCTTCCATTCCCTAAGCTGCAGCAATGAAAAGTGCATTAGCATTCTGCCTTGGCGTGTATATCTAAGTGGCTTAAAAAGTGATTTGAAGTTGATTTGTATATAAAAGGCCCCCTTTATCCGGATTGAAGCTCTAATCTGCTCGGTGTCGCATGACTGCTCCAGGAAACTCGTTTGAGCACCTTCATATAAGGCTGCAGTATAAACGTAGGATGGCTGTCATTAAATCCTTTTTACAAAAGCCCACTTCCTTTTACTGTCATCTGAGGGAAAGAGAGAGAGAGGGAGAGAGATGGAGAGGAGGGGAGGGAGATTATTCTAGCTACAACCGCTGCAGTGACTAATGTGGAACATGCAAATTAGCAGATAAATGTCACATAATGAAACATTCACCCATGAACCAACATGGAGAAAAAGTTTGGGGACACTGAAGCCTGCTCCTAGTCTGGGGTTAGATGGAGATGCCGCAAAGTGGCTCAAGCTGTGATTACACTGGGCTACATGTGCGTCGAGGGAGGTCTGCAGGCCAGATGTTTGGAATGGTTTTTATTCTAACTCGTCCCCCTCTTTTCCTGGTTCATCATACATCAAACTTCTGATTGGAGACAGTATTTCATCTCTCCCTCGCAAGATTTTTTTAAGTAGCCCAGCAGGCAGTGTGAGTTATATGTCAACTAAGGGCTTATTATTGCGTCTTTAAACGTGTGAGTTGTGCATGTATGCGCGCGTATTGGGCAATAAACACCGGTGGTAACAGTGTTGTTTATTGGGCCTAATATAAATTAGTATAAAAATATATTAAGAGACACTCCTAAAGGGTTTTAATTGAGGGAGTACTTGTAAAGGGATTAAAGGAAACGAAATGAGCAGAAATGTCCTTAGTCACTGCACATTTTGAGAGCGCATTTGGGGAAAGGAGGAGGAGATGCGGTTAGGGAGTAGGCTAATCCAACCACCGGGTAAAAAGGGCAGTTTTAGATGGCTCATATTCCGCTGTAACTGTATTTGCACCGTGACACCAGCTTTGAGCAGCGGCGGAGCGGAGCACCAAACCGGGCGCACCCACAGCATCTGTACCAACACGTCGCTGCTTGAGGGGCACAGGACTGGATGTGGAAGCGAGCGCACGGCCAGTGGGAAAATTCATTTACAGGGAATCGATTATGTGATGAGCGTGAGATTCCACAAGTAATATGCGCAACTCTGTGGATTGCCCTATTTTTTTTCTTCCTTTCTCCTTTCTGTTTCCTTATTCATTGTGCGCCCTATGAAGAGCATTAACTATCCCTCCCTCCAATCCTATTGAAAAGGATCCGAAAAAAAACAGAGGGAGATGAGAGCAGCAAATCCCTTTTTTATTCCCCTCGTAGCGCTCAATAAGAGAAGAATGTGTTGCCTATCAGTCACCGAGGGGATCAAGTCTTCGGGACTGTCCCACGCGTTCAATGCGCCGTGCAGAGCATCACTGAGAGAGACAGAGTGAAGAGGACTGCAGCAGCAGTAGCATCCTGCCTGGACACTTCACATCATTTAGCAACCTGTCTCCACTCAACATCCATTTAAGTCAATTAGGGCTGTCTGCTTCTCTTTCAAGTGCTGTGGTAAGTATAAACAACTTACAGCAGTAGATTATAATGATAAAATATAATATGTTGTCATGCAATGCCAGACTTCTGTCTATTTTTTTCTTGTTTTAGGCTCATGGTTTATTTTCAATTTGTTATAAAATGTGCATTTTTTTTCTGCACATGAATAGCTGAAAAAGATATATCTGACATGTTCCTCCTCATATTTGACCTGCAGACACGATGAGGAGTCTGGCGCTGCTGTTAGGGGTGAAAGCCGCCTGCATCTTGCTGGTGTCTTCGCTCTCAGGCACTGGGGCCGTCAACAACAGCGGCCGGTGGTGGTGAGTTCACCAGATACTGTACTTGTTTTTCTCTTCCACTTATCAGCATTGAAAACTTTGCATTTAACGCTGGTTTGAGCGGTGGAGGATCCTGCGCTACCGTGTTTCAATGGGCTGCCACATCCCATACTGCATGCTCGGAATAATGTGTTAGTTTTGGCACCGTTCACAACTTCTGTTCAGCCTCTGAAAAAAAAACAACCGCATGATATTAAAGCTTTTTTTTTTTTTTTTTATTTATTGACATTTCAGTGGAATTAGCAACAGCAGACTCTATTTAACAATAAACGAATTACATTAGGAGTAATTACAGGTTTACCTTTTATTTGCGGTTGGTTTAATTTACTCTCTCTCTTACTGCTTTCTGTCATTTGGAAATTGTGGTTTGAACACGAGACAAGATTTTTAAGTCCAATGTGGGATAAATTAAATATGAATTATTTCATAGCTGAAAGGAGGTCGTGTTGATCCAATACTGTACATTTTTCTCCTCAAACTGCCAACTCCACAATATTTGGTTACAACTAACAACAATAAAATAGGATCTGTATAGTTTTGCGTCACTCGACATTTTTTCTTGCTTTTGTTTAAAAATCTATAAACTGTGGGTTGGGTTTGTTGAGGTAATGATTAAGCGAAAGATTGTGTCGTTTTTGCGGTGTCATAGATGGACAGTATTTGCGCACAACGTCAGGCGTTTTCAAATATTTAAAATGTCAGCTGAAATCCAAGAAAACGTGTAGGAGGAGGGAGAAAATACTGCGGATTTTTTGGAATGAAGAAAACATTATTATTAATGTTCCCAGGCCTCCTCACCACACTACTGTCTGGGTCTGCTCTCTAACAGGCCACGACTCGCCCGCTTTTCCGGATGATAATGCTTAACAGGAGACGCAGCCATTACATGAATAATAATAAAAAAATGTTGACATAGAAATCTCATAGAAATTGCCAGCAGATAAAGTGGAAAATTATACTGCCTGTGTGCTGAAACACTCAAACTAGAACTGTTCTGAAACCTGACCACCAAAATGAGAACATTTAAGTCAGGTTCAGTGAGCTGAAATTTAGATACAACTGGACAAGCACAGGTGCCATATTTGGACACAAATGGTTATAAAACCAAATGCCAGAGTATTTTCTGAGATCATGTGGCAAAGGAACAACAGACACTGAGATATTAAAATTATACAATTAATGGTTATTTTATTGTTAAATATGAAATAAAATATGGTCTACAGATTATGAGTTTTTGATGTTGTTTTTTTATAGCATACAAACAAAACATTTATAGCATACAAACATCGTATCAAGGCCCAAATTTTAGTGACTTAAGGGACATTTTGACAGGCAGAGCATAGGGCTACAGTTAAGGGATGTTTGAGGCCGCTACCAATTTTAGAGAGGAAAAATAAATCATTGATATGATATTTTGTACCAATAAAACTATGCAAAGGTATTCAATGTTACTTTTCAGTCATCTTTAGGTGATAGAGGAAAGAACATTTTATATTGTCTTCAAATTACATGATGATGACACCATTTCTAAATCACCTAAAGGATTGTTTTCTGCATTAAATGTTCAGTAAAATATACAGATACAAATATATACCGACATATATGAGATGGGCAATATTGGCTAACAAATATATTGGTCTTGCTCTGATTTGTAGATAAGATTGGACTCGAATCTAAAAGTTTGTTTCAATTCTCTTCAGCTCTTAGTTTATCACAAGACAGAGAAAATTATCAGAAAAGAAAGAAAATTATGTTAAACAGGAGATGAAAACCTGTGTAGGGGGATTTCCTGTGACTGTGCCACTCAGCTATTTTACAGAGTAAAACAGACTTAATATTTGGCAGAAGCACATGGTTACAAGTTCTAATAATGAAACTGACTCCTCATTAAATCGGTTTCTGATCCAAGTCATTTATAAAGAGGTAAAATGATATTTCCGTGTTATTAACCAAGACAGAAACCTGCCTTCTGACTCAGGGAATCACTTTCTCCTCATTGTCTCAAAACAGTATGCACCACTGTTGTATAGAATGGAAACTGTAATGTTAAAGGCACAACACTGAGAAGCCAGGACACATCAGTTTAGGAGTCAAGAGGGTCACTGAAGGAGCTGCATGCATAAACTGCCAGCTCCTCGACTCTGATTTCCACTGTCCTTGTCTTGTGCCAGGGGTATTGTCAATGTGGCCTCCTCATCCAACCTCCTAACCAATTCCAAGAACGTGCAGTTGGTCCTGGACCCAAGCCTGGCCCTACTGAGTCGTCGCCAGCGCCGGCTGATTCGGCAGAATCCTGGCATCTTGCATGCCATCGCCGCTGGGCTGCACACCGCCATAAAGGAGTGCAAGTGGCAGTTCCGCAACCGCCGCTGGAACTGCCCGACCACCCACAGCCCAGCAGTTTTTGGGAAAATTGTCAATCGTGGTGAGCCTCTCTTGTCTTTCTCACCAGGCATTATTTGGACAATTTTGGCCAGGATGTAATGGAATCTCTTGTACACATTTAAAAGGCTTTGTCTCAATTTTTTTCAATTTTGGGCAAAACTTGGCAAAGCCAAGTCTAAATGGCTGGAATTGTTTCTAATGGGAAGTTTTGGTGTTGTCTCTTCAGGTTGCCGAGAGACAGCATTTGTATTTGCCATTACCAGCGCAGGGGTGACCCACGCTGTGGCTCGCTCCTGCTCAGAAGGAGCCATTGAGTCGTGCACATGCGATTACCGGCGCAGAGGTCCTGGAGGGCCAGACTGGCACTGGGGGGGCTGCAGTGACAATGTGGACTTTGGCCGGATGTTCAGTCGTGAGTTTGTGGACTCCAGCGAGAGGGGCAGGGATCTGCGCTACCTCACCAACCTACACAATAACGAGGCTGGCAGAATGGTAAGTATTTGTTACTTGAATATGCCACAAACTTTTGTCAGAATTCCCAAAAGCCTCTATTGTATATGTGATTTACTGTTTGTAAGATTTCATCATAATCCTTTGGTCTTCCTCTCTGCAGACTGTGTCATCAGAGATGCGTCAGGAGTGTAAGTGCCACGGCATGTCAGGCTCCTGCACCGTGCGCACCTGTTGGATGCGCCTGCCCAGCTTCCGCACAGTGGGAGACTTCCTTAAGGACCGCTTTGATGGTGCATCCAGAGTTGTTTATGCCAACAAGGGAAGCAACCGCGCTTCTCACCGAGCCGACCCCCGACATCTGGAGCCTGAAAACCCGGCTCACAAACCACCCTCTGCTATGGACCTGGTCTATTTTGAGAAATCACCAAACTTCTGCTCCTACAATGGAAAAACTGGCACTTTGGGAACTTCTGGGAGAACATGCAACAGCTCTTCTCCAGGCCTGGATGGATGTGAGCTGCTCTGCTGTGGACGTGGGTTTAAGACCCGGACTGAGAGTGTGACTGAACGTTGCCACTGCACCTTCCACTGGTGCTGTCATGTCAGCTGCTTGAACTGCACCAGTACACGAACGTTGCACCAGTGTCTATGATCACAGGTGGACACCAAGTGAATATATAGGCATATATTAAAGGCAACGAAGAACTTCTTAGCAAAATAGGTAGTTTGCTGAGAAAGCCACTAGTACACAGGTGGTTTGAGATGTTAGGTAGAAGCTAGAAAAGCTTCAAGGCGGGTAAACTGATACAGGGAGCTCTCTGGCACAAAATCTCAATCAGTGTTTTAGAAAGAGGGAGATGGAGAGAAGTACAAATATATGAACAGGGTACAGAGGGAGTATATGTATTTGCTCCTTGCCTATGATGCTTAACAGTTTTAAGAGGGTATTTAAACACTACAACCATCCATGTAGAATGGAAGCCATCCACATCCCTCAAGTGTTTGAACTGAGGATGAATAAAAATAAGAAGTAAAGGGATGAAACGATGTGGTGCAGAATCGATTGCTGTAACTGGGTACCACTAGAGCCGTCTTCTCCCCCACTGAGGGCAGAGACTGGACACAATGTTTCACAGATGTTTCTGTGGCCAGAGAGCCACAAACATGTGCTCTCATAAACTGGTGAAGACCTCTAACAAGAGGGGAGTTATTTAAAAAAAATCTGTTTTGTTCTGCTTTGCTGAAGTTTGGCTTCTCTCACATGAAATTGTGTGAAGTTTATCTCCAGGGATGGGCTGTCTGTTCCCAACTTGTGTACTTAGGCCCTGGATGCAGCCCAACCACTTATAATTTCCTCACCACATTTGCCCTTTTTGTTTAGATTTCTCCTGAGTTGAATACACCTCACTCCTGATTTGCCACTCTCACACTGACCACAGGATGGTCCTGATGTTACACGACTGGGACCGGTGCTTGCCAAGGAAAACAGAAACTGACAGAACAAATCTTACTGAGGCAACTAAATTTGAATGTATTATCAATACACTGAATATTAAAGCATGATTAGTGGTAGTTTGGCAAATCTGAGGTGTTAATATTTAAAAAAAAATAAATAAATAAAAGTGACCTGCAGAATCTCACCATGCTCTCAAAATGAAATGTCACTTTGAGACGTACATTAAAGCAACAAAAAAGACACAAAATTCCTGTTAATTCATTAGTGTAGCATTAAACTGGTTTAAAGTAGGCAGATGTGTATTACTTCAGGCTAGGCTGTAAAAAAAAAAAGCAGATACACATTTTATTTTAAGATAAGAGCCTTTGCAGAAGAGATCTTTCTGTATAGCAGCTATGAGAACCAAAATGCTGTAAATATTAAAATATATGAATATATTTATGATGATGTAACTTGTAAGTTTGCTGAATGATTTATGCACCTGTCAGTGGCTGGAGAATACACTATCATTAGTGTCAGGTCAGGAGATGTTTTGATCTTATGCCTTTTTCTATTTTGGTGTAAATGTAGCTGACACAAAACCGACTCTTACTAGAAACAGAATATTATCATGTCTTTGCTTGTTTCCTGTAAAAACACTTGTGTTCATGCACTGAATATTTACCTTTTTTATTATTAGTGTAAATATGAAATATTTATTTCTGAGGATTTTTATACTGTTATAGAGTGATGTGAGAAAAGACATTTTTTCTAGAATTTAATCAAAAGATTTAGGCTCCAGTTGGTTTTGTATTGTATGATAGAACAATAAAGTCTATATTTTCAATTAAGCTGCACTCCTGAATGTGTAAAAAGATGCTATTATGCCTGTTGTAGTTTCTGTGTTTGAGATAGTTTTGACAACCAACCAAGTGAACATATAAGCCTGTCCCTGGGTGTCCTTTGCCTAATCCTATTACCACCACCAAAGCAGCCTCTTTCTCCAGCTCACAAAACATCCCCGCATCTGTGCTCCCAGCCACAAGAGACGGCCCCAGATTATGCAGCCACATACCTTATTTCATACAGTATAGACTTTTACTGCATTGGATGTTTTGCTTCATTAGCACCATGTCTGAAAGAAATAAAGAAATAGCATGAAAAAAAGGAAAATTTCTCCCCCAGCCCTGGCAACCTGACTAACCACGGGAGTTTGGAAAGCTTCACACTTTCTCCTAATAGCCCACCACAGCACAGGGGCAGCCTGGGTCATCCAGATAGAGCACAGTTAGGCCACCAACACACACCCAAAACTACAGAGGTCCTAACAATAGAGCAGCAAAGTTGCAGCTGAAAGGGCAAACAAGGTGAGCAGGGACAGGAGTGAGAAATTTCTTAACTATAGCCTTGATATTACAGGTAAACATTGAGGGATCACAAGGGGCTGCTTTGGCTGCAGAGATCAAGACATTGGGGCTGGGCAAAATTCAATCTGATAATTTATTGTCTTTTAATGGAATCATACTGTGATTAAATCATATATCAAGACATCATAATACACAGCAACACAGTTTAAATGCATAATAACAAGTACTAGAGTTGGGCCATAGGACGATATATATCATCAAAAAATATATGACAATGCCTATTGTACTCAACTTTTTTCATATTGTTTCTAGAATTATGTCAACAAACTAATAATAATAATAATAATAATACATTTAATTCATAGGCGCCTTTCATGTCACCCAAGGTCACCTTACAAAGTCTAAAATCTTAAACATCTTTAAAAACAAGACAACATGCTAAAAACAACACAACATGCTAAAAACAAGACAGTGTGATAAAAGCAAGTGAAGTAGTAGAATAGCTACTATTGCTGCTCTAAAATCCCCACTTTGTATAGAGAGAGAGCAAAAACTGCTCAGTGTTGACCAATTATTCCTAAACATTTAATCCAAATGGCTATAATTTAATGGTTTGATTCTGCAAACTGTCTTTTTAATTTAGAATTTCCTGCACAGGAAGCAGCAAAATTGCATTACAGCAATATTTACATCGTTTGGAAAATGCTTTTGGACACATGGGAGAAAAGCTGGTGAACCATAGAGGTCCTGTTTACGAAGTAAACTGAATCCAACTGAATCCAACTGAATCCAACTGAATCAAAAAACTGCAAATTATGGGCTCATATGAGTGTAAACTGAAAATGTATCTTGATCAAAGGGTAACACATCTGATTGCTCCAAAACACTAATATTCTGTCTTGCTATACTGGATAATGGGCAAACACGTAATCTGATAAGTATGATATGAAGAAAAAGTCCAGAGAAAACTCACAAAAGTGAAAATGAGACAATCCTTACTTGAGAGAGAATTAATAGGTGATCATGGATACACAGAGAGAAACAAAAGAAAGAGAAAGTGGCAGACAGATTTAAAAAAAGAAGAGGGAAGGCAGAGTTCAAATCCCAGGCGTGAGAGTGAGGTGGGAGAGTTGTTAGAGAGAGTGAGTGGAGGGGGTGCTGCTGCCTGTGGGAGTGCTGAGGAGTCAGTGATAATTAGCTCAATTAGTGACAAAGGCAGTGTAATAAATACCGACTTAGTGTCTGGGTCCCTGCTGGCCTCTCCCTGCGCAGCCTGCGATGTGGCCCTGGCCTGACGGACAATTCATTAAACTGACAAAATACCCCACCGTCCAGGCGTGACGCAGCGAGTTAGCCCCCTACAGGCCCTGCTCATTGTTCTAATTGTCTGGGTTGGAGTCACTTTGTGGACGCCTCCTCCTTCACCCACCCCGCCTTCACGCTCTGCCTTCAGAAAACCCATGGAGTTAATGCCCCTACCTTACTCTGTGAGTAGGTGATCGGCAGGTTGGAAAAAAAAAAGCAGTAAGAGTTCCTTGGGGTGGGGCGGCTGGTGGGGGAGGCAGTGGGATTAGCGAATGGAGGTTGCCTGGGAGTGCTGGGAGCAGCACCGATCGGAATGTAGCAGAGATGAGTCCAGAAGCTCGGATGCAGGACAAAGCGAGAGTTAATAAGGAAAGATTGAAGGGGCTGGCGACAATGGGCCGCCACCCGAGTCGAGATGAAATTGCTTCCGAGGATTATTGGGAGAGGGTGTGAGCGTTGTAGGCTTTTTGTGTGAGTGTGTGTTTGGTTGGGCATTTTGTGTGTGCAGGGGCAGGGGGAGTGCTGGATTGATGGCTGCCCCTCTGGTTGGGGAGCAGGGGACCAGGGGAGGCTAACCGGCTGTTCCCACAGTCTGTTCTGCTGCAGCCACCTTTGACACACGGGGCTGCCAGGCGGCGAGCAGGCAGCCACAGTGAGAAGGGCACAAACAAAAACAACAGCTCCACGACACAAAAGTCACTGTCTCTGGAAGGCTGGTGGAGAAGCGTAGGCTGGAGGTGAGGGTGTGAGCAGGGAAGAAAGGGAAGGAGAGCTGGAAAGTGTAACAGGAGGATTAAAAAAGAGAAATAGAGATGGCACAAAAACGTGTCAGTTACCATACTGACAAAATGTTAAGATAATGACACATTTACATACAGTTGCAGCTTGTTAGTAAGTTCAATTCACTTTGTCTCTTTCTAAACTGTCATCTGAAAAAATACACTGGTCGTCGGGCTTACTAATTCCTACATGATCAATTTCCTTTCGGAGTAAATCTTTTCCCCATTTTATCAACTGGTGCTGTCTTCATCAGACCCTTTGGGAGCACCAGTACGGGGATACAGGGTTAAGTACGTTGACACTAAAGCTACATCATCTTGCCTAGGCTATTCTTGATTTTCAAACTCCTGGATTTTCACGCTACAGACACAGTATTAGTTTAAAAACTACACAGAGTATATTATTGTCGGAATGGGTTTCCTGATTCCTATTCCGACCATGTGACTCTCTTTCAGAAGAAAACAAATGACATCAGTCTTTACTAACAATGGTTGATTCTAAATAGAAAATTAATAATATGCGTTTCATCTCCTTATTATTTATACTAGCAGCTGTTGTGCAGTTGAATTAAGTTAAGAATTGGGCACTGATGCTGTCAGTCGGACATGGAGTGCCACAGTTTTTTGGTCTTACTTATGGCCTCTGCTGTTCTTGTTCTGTAGTATTTTACAGCAGTAAGGGAACAATGGTAGAGCCTGCTTCATGTTTACACCAACAAGTGCATGCCCAGTCTTCATGAATGCTTATATAATATGCGTTTTCAGGTGCGTTGGTATGGACAGAGTTAATTTTAGAAACTGCACTAAAACGCCTTTGTTTGTGTTTTAAACCAAGCCATTTTGTAGTGCATTTGACATGAGAGTGAGACAGCGTCCATTGCTAAGCTTGAGAAAGAAAACTTCACTTATCCACACTGTGCTCCTTTCAATAATCAGGTCAATCACCACAGAACATGCAGTGAAGATGATACAGTATAATGAAGGCACAGCAGCTTCATATTAAAATTCCTGCTAAATTGTGGAAAAATGTTTGCCCGTTGGGTGGAGTTGGCTTTACTTTGAAGGGTGTATGATAAGGAATTTAGAATTCGGTTTGGGTCACCACACTGAATGATAGGCTGCTCAATGTGGTTGTGATGGACAATGTGGCATGGCTTGGATCTGGCGCACAATACTGATTTGATTTCCTTGCTGCCTCGAATTTCATTGTAATCCAAGCATCTGATTGTGGGCCAAGCTCCAATTAATTAGGGTATTGTTATGACGGGAACACCCTTACACCGCTCATGTAATAATCAGAAGCATTTGTTTGGTGCCATTAAGTGACCACAGGGCTATTATGTAATAAGAGATGCATTTACAGCCCCATCACACACATATTACATAAAGAATTATAATCAACTAAACCTCACCTAAAGTTACAGAAAACTGCAGAGTGGATTAATAGCGGTCAATAGAGTGGGTCAAATTTACTCAAATTCAATTCCGATTTCTAGGAAAGAATGAAAAGAGCGTGAGTGTGCACGTGTGTGTGTGTGTGTGCATACCCAAGCCAGTGTTTGTGTGTATGTGTGTGTGGGTGTGTAAATGGCAGCTGGGAGGCAGACACAGTCCAGGAGAATCGTCCCCTAGCAACTGACCTTTTCGGCAGATGGCAGTTCCAGAGTAACAGCCACCCAGCATCACAATGGCCCAGGCCTCCTAACATCTCCATCACTTCATCATCTACCGGCCTGCCACAACCTGTCACACGCAGGAGAGAAGGAAGGTTACATTTATCTCAAGTGTCCTCTCTGGTTTTTTTTTCATCCTCTGGCTTCAAGTCCAAAACATTCCACACACACATCAGTTTGGGTCTGCCCTCAACTGTTCCCATGTTCCTGGGGTATGCAGCAGGGCAGTCGAAGGGGATGAGAGGAGGATAGATTTAGGAGAGAGACAGCGGACACTCGCTGCCGTCCACAAACCTCCAGACACTCTCAAACCACTGTTTTCCGTTGTTGGGTTTTCTGCACATAGTGAATCAGGGTGGGAACGTGGACAGACCACTCGACCATGGTGAGCAATCAGTATGATGTCTGTGGTCAGGCTCTGTGCCCCTGTGGAGCGAGAGGGGGAGCGAGCCCTGCAGTTAAGGTGGGAGGGATATAACTTTGCGGTGTTTGTGCGTGTGTGCGTTTGTGTTATGCCAACAATGCTCACATGTGGATTCAGATGTAGTGAATACACACGCAGGGGAACAAGCATGGGGTGATGATATATTGTGAGTTATCAACACCCCAATCCCTCTGCACATACACAGCATGACCTCTTGGTTGTCTTGGCTTGATAGCCTTCTTCTCTGTTGGCCCATTCTTTGTTAATATTAAATACTTTTCTAAACCTCAAGACTGCTGAGATAAACACCTCTTTACTGTGAAACATCACCTCTAACTAAATACCTAAAAGTGGTCTTCAGTCTATTGCAAACATTGAATGGTCAGCTTTAAATACCATTTGACCCAAATTGGAATGCATAGGCAGTCGTTATCCAACAAGAAAAGGTTAAACTCCCCAATCACACATCTGTGAATGGTTAACCTGGCAACACCAGACAAGAGACAACAAACAGATAAAGTGACATGTCAAAATCGGTTCCACAGGGATTAAGCGTTTTGGGTGGAAAAATGTGCGTCAGAGTGCGACTTTAAACCACTGTATATTCTGGGGGAGATCATATGCTAGAAAACACTGTTGGTCCTCCTGTAAACAGAGCTGTAATGACAGGGAAAGACACTGGGCAAGGACAACCAACAGTAGAATTTGTTTACAGACATCTGACAATGTACTGGTACAGCAAGGCAACGTTTCAGTTCGTGAAATATGAGCACAAACTGTGGTGCTATCTATGTGACATAACGTAAGCCTGCGCATCATTTCACCTGTCAGCAGGGATAAAGCCTGCATTCATTCAAATCAAACAGACCACTCAGTGATAAATTACAGCAATATGTGTCTGGCTATATTGAATGTTAACACTTGTCTGCATCCAAATGTGTCCCAAAATGTATGACGTTTTTGTATGTTACTTGCCTTAAAATAAGATAATTGAATCTTTTGTTATAACAATACATTATTTATCTTGTTATTTAGTGAAGAGTTTCATGTTAAAACACTTACAACAATCCAACATTCAAGTTAGAACAAGATAGGCTGGTCTCTAATGGAAGTGGACTCCCTGTGATATGTATTGTGGTTGTGAACTTGCCCTTGGCCTTTAGCAATGAACAGGTATCACCATGGCCGTATAAAGTGTGTTTGTGAGTGTTTTTGTTGGACTTATGGGCATTTCTGTACTTAATTATTTCTTACTTTTGATTTGTGAGGTTCAGATCACATCCTTCTAAGTGTAAACATACGTAAACTATATCATCCATCACCCTCAAGGGTCTCACATAGCCAGACCTAACTCCACAGCACTGTGTAGCTGGAGAAAATTCTGCCTCCATTTTTTATCATTCCCCAATAGGTAAATTTGTGATTTGTTTCGAGAAATACAATCATCTGGGCAGCAGATGCATCAGTGCCGCTACATAATAGATAGCAGAGATAGTGGAAGAGGAAGAAAATACCGCAATAGAGACATGACCAATGGCAGGCTCAAGCAACAGTCTACATCCGGTGAGACAGAGTAGTTCTCAGTAACAGCAGAATCCCAGCATGTGTCAACCCAAGCATGACGTAGAACGAAATTAAATTGTGTAAACATCCCTCAATTTATCCATTTTACGCACACTGCTTCCTCATTCAAACACCAGCTTCATGTTATATCAATACAACAATATGGAGGAAATAGTAATGTTATACAATGTGAACCCTTTTATGTTATAACAAGAAAGGTTTCAAGTGAGAACAAGGTAAAACAGCATATTGTTCTAGACAAGAAACATTTCTTGTTTTATCGTGATAAGTTTATATGTCATAATGATGTGAAAATATCTTCTTATAATGTGAAGAACATCTTGTTTTAACAATAAACTCTTCACGTTATAACATGATACTGATCCCTTTTTCTTTTTCTGGCATGGCAGTAGTACGCTGCAGCACACAGTGAAATATGACTAACCACAGCAAGTCAGAATCACTGTATCTGCACTTAACCAATAAAGATGATCCTGGCAGATTTATTATCAGTTGGCCCACCTTGATATCATCTGGACCGCAACATGCCATCTTTTACTCAATAAACAATACTGAGAAATCAGTGAAGGCATGTGGCCATTATCTCTAATCTAGTCATACTGTTGGAAACAAAAGGAGAAACGTTCAGTTTTTGGTTTTAATTACAAGCTGTGTTTTACAGCGACAGTGGGCGAGGGCTCAGCACTGACACAGCAGTAGAGGAATGTTTATTTGCTGCAGTTTAGGAGCTGAGTGGCTTGCAGGAACTATGACACATTCCTGTGTCACTGGCTATCCCGCTCACAGACACAGTATTGCATTCACACACTGGCGCCCCATGTGTTGGTTCACAGCTGCACAGACACACACAACTATTCCCTCCTAACTCGTCCCACACACATACACAAATTGTGGCACCTCTGGAATCTGCAAGCAAGCCAAAACCATATGCTCATTCATGGCGACTTAGTGTGACATGACTTAGGCCAAATGCTTCCCCTGTGTGTCACTGTGTGTGTATGTGCCAGTTGTACAACAGTAACTTGAAGATGAATTATTCATGCCTCACTTCAGCATTATGGTGATCCCTGCCCACAAAGTGTGCAAACGTGCATGTGTGTCTGTGCGCTAATATGTGCG